>NW_020664435.1:27039847-27114382 GCF_002925995.2 Terrapene triunguis | reverse complement strand
GGGTACTTCCCCTCCCGGGCTCCGGGGGCGCAGGGTCCAGAGGCATGGGGGCTGCCCGAAGCCGGTAGCGCTCGGGCAGCTCGGCTCTTAAACAGAGCCAAAGAGTCAAGGTAGGGAGCACAGCAGCCGCGGGAGAGGAAGTGCCCGGCCGGGGGTATTTTTCCCGGACATGTTCGGCTTTTTGGCAATTCCCCCCGGACGGGGGTTTGATTACCAAAAAGCCGGACATGTCCAGGAAAAACCGGACGTATGGTAACCCTAAATTTATAAGCAATTGAAAACAGTCATATTGGGAAGTGTTAGGCAACAACAACAACTGGCAGCACTACCAGTTCTATCTATTAGCAGCAACATGGGTTGGGTGAAACTCAGGAGAAAAACTTGGAAATTTCTAAAAGTGTCAAAGCTTCCATGGATTAAATCTGTAATTTTTAAGCAGAACATATACATTGCAAATAATAGGAAAATATTCAATTCAATGACAGCTTTATTTGAATGTTGTGGATCAAATTTATACATTAAGACTCCAAGGTTTCAGAACAAAGATGAGCACACATCTGCAGATCCACACTGGAGCACGCGATGACCACAATTGTGTGCTTGGATGGGTAAATACCTAAAGTGACAATGTGGGCACAGTTCTGTTGATGGACATCTGACCTCTCTATTTAAAAATGAATTATTCAGAAATGCCTATCTCAGCGTTATCATGAATTTGAAAAACCAACACAGAAATGATTGTGCACAATAATTCTTACTCCCAAATGCAAGTCTATTGAGTACAATGGTTGAGGTATAGGAAAAAGGGCTGCCAAAACCCTAGAAAGAATCCATCTCCACATCTAATTCTTCAAAGAGGCAATGCTGCAAACATCCCTTCAAAGCCATGGGATGACCACACATGTTGCTATACAACTAGACAGTTCATGTCCTTAAGGATCAAACTATTTTCTGTAGCATTCACAGACCTTCTCAATTTGGTGAAAGAGGATCAGGTTTACACAGAAGAGCACTGCACTAATACTAATCTGTAAGATTTAAGTATTCAGGGCTTGAAATGGAAGAGGGAGAAAAGGGAATCAGTTACCTGCTGTCTGTTTTTTTAAAAACTAGTCCTGTTAATCTAGTTACATACCCAACTCAAAGCAACAAATTGAATTGTCTGACTAGAACCATCTGTCACTCTCATATTAACGGGGAACATCTTCCTGAAGAACACAGTGACGTGTAGGGAGGAATAAAGTTAAGTAACCTAAAAGCTGCTTTTGGTCTTTTCTTGCTCTATACTTTTATTTCCCCCCTCCATTTTTATTTTTATTCTCCTTTTCCTGTATCTCCTCTTCTTGATCTCTGAAAAATTAATACAGCATCTCTCTCTCTCTCTCCACTTAGTTCTTGTCTGTCCCCCGTCCTCCCCCCCGCCCCATGTCGCATTCTTGCCAGAAGCTGCGAATTGGCGACAAGGGATGGATCACTTGATGATTACCCATTCTGTTCATTCCCTCTGGGACACCTGGTATTGGCCACTGTCGGAAGACAGGATACTGGGCTAAACAGACCTCTGGTCTGAGCCAGTATGGCCATTCTTATGCTCCGGCACCTGGCTCCACTTTCTGTGGCGTTACACACCTTTTCCTTTCCTTTCCCCTTACAGAGGAGGTGCCCCTTCTCTCTTATTGTAGAAGTCCCAACAAGGTGGATTGCAGAATGAAACTTTTACCTATGATGCTCGAAAGCCAGATGAACAGGTCCATTGTCTACATAGCTGTACTGGAAAGATACTTACATGTCAAAATGAACAGCTCGTTTTTAAAAAGGAAAGAGGTACTCTGCTAAAAACGTGGGTCTGCAAGAGTAGTGCTGGCATTTTAAATCAGAGCAGGTCCATCGACTTTAAGGTGTTAGAACACAGGCTAAAACATTTTATGGTGTTCATGGAATGAGGCTTCTCAATGGAGCCATCTTAGGAATTTTCTATTCACAAAAACCAACACTTTCCTCCTTGCCAACTTAATTCCTCAGTAAATTGAATCCTTGTCCAAGTTATCTACCCATCCTGATGATCAATACTACATCATTCTTGCAATAGTTCCCATTAGATACAGTCCTAATTGTTGCTTATGTTTTCAATTTTTTGTAATTTTTACAAAAATGACTTGCAAGACACAGATAACAGAACTCTACATACATACATACACACGCACAGAATTCAAGGGGCCTCTCCATGGGTGCAGTACACCCAGGTAGATCAAGTTGCAAGAGAGGGGTTACAAGCATACCAGGTCTTTGGAGATTCCAGCACTTTTGCTGAATAGATTTTTTTTTATATTTTCAAAACAAAAGTGTTTCATAATGATCCTTAAAGTTTTCCAATACCTTAAACACTTAACTTGACCTACTATTCTGAGGTAAACCAAATTTACCGGTAAATGTATTTTACATACTTATAAAATCCTCAGAAGTGGCAAAATTCCTTGTCAAAAAGCAATAGCTTCAAATTTGCTATTGTTCAGTACGGATGTGTGTAAAGAACAATCTTATTTGTCACAGCTGTATTCTAGGGGCAAGCTGATTGTGCCATACTATACTCCATGATAAATACTGTTAATAATGCATTCAAACTCTTGGTTTCCGTTTCCCATAACTTTCAGATTCTGAATAACTCACTCGAGTTAAAGACCTGGGTTCTCTTTGATCTCTGATTTGGCTCAAATGAACCTTAACCTTATAAATTGTACAGCAGTCCTCTTTGTACTAGTCCTTTTGCACTTTCAGCATGCTTTCCGCTATGCAAATAAGTTAGCCACATACTAATATGTGCAATGCAGCCTTCCTTAAGTACACCCTTTACGAGCATAGAGAAAATGCTGTGCAGAATGTACTGCACATGCACAGCAAACAAATTTCCCAAGAGCACAAGTCTGTCAAATCCAAATGAAACTTCACTGCAACAGTTAAAAGCATTTATTGTAAATGATGGTCTTCTCCATACTAAATTTCAGTTTTCTACCTTGTGCTGATCCAATAAGAGGCACACCATTTTTTTTATAAATAGAAAAATAATATTTATTCACTCTCCCCAAACACAAAAAAGGATGAACCATTTTCTCAAGCTAATAAAAAACATCCTCATGCAGATACTAAGACTGCAAAATTTGACCTTCAAAGGTGAAAGTTTCAAAAAGGTCTGTGCAACTGAGGGTAGGGATTTAGAATGGAAACCATTATGCAACCTCAAATCTAGAGGTCACTGCTGCTCCTAATATGATGAATACTCACACGTGCCTATTAGAAAGGTACATCTGAACAGAAACAGAAATGCTCTCTAGGCCAGGGGTATGGAAATTGTATGGCGGGCCATGAATGCTCACGAAACTGGGGTTGGGGTGAGGGCTCCAGCTGGGGGTGCAGGCTCTGCGGTGGGGATGTGGGGTTGGGGGTGCAGAAGGGTGCTCCGGGCTGGGACCGAGGGGTTTGGAGGGCAGGAGGGGGATCAGGGGTGGGTCAGGGGTGTGGGAAGGGGGTCAGGGGTGCAGGCTCCAGGCAGCGCTTACCTCAAGCAGCTCCCGGAAGCAGCATGTCCCCCCTCCATCTCCTATGTGGAGACGCAGCCAGGCGGTTCTGCTCGCTGCCCTGTCTGCAGGCACCACCCCTGCGGCTCCCATTGGCTGTGGTTCCTGGCCAATGGGAGCTGCGGGGGCGGCGCTTGGGTCAGGGGCAGTGTGCGGAGCCAGAGGGGGGACATGCTGCTGCTTCCGGGAGCCGTGTGGAGCCACGGCACACGCAGAGCAGATCAAGCCCCCAACACTGCTCCCTGGCTGGAGCACTGGAGCGGGACAAGACCCAGACCCCACTCCCTGGCGGGAGCTCGAGGACCAGATTAAAACGTCTGAAGGGCCAGATGCATCTCCCTGGCCGTAGTTTGGCCACCCCTGCTCTAGGCTAATCAAAGATGTATTTCTGGACTGAGATTCAATAAATTACCCATCCCAGAACTAGACACTAGAAGCCTTCCGTCACACATCTCATATCACCTACACAAAGAACACTAGATCGTAATTCCAAGGTATGACCCCAATCACTCCACCAACAGTTAAGAATATATAGCAAACTCTCAAATACATATTCTGGACACTTTCCCTAATTCCAGCCACAATTCACTATTTATAAAACAGTGAACATGACATCTTTTAAGAAGCTGCAACTTACGTGGGTTATTTCTCTTTAGCCTTTGGAAACAAAACCAAAAATCTTTGCCTTTATTCAGAATGATCTCATACGGTAAAACCATATGTATGAGACTTGGTGAATCAAAAGGTACACGTTGTCCACATAGCCACAAGGAACTGCAAGTTACACTCTAAAGAAATGGAACAGTGGAAGATATTTGGTGGACTCATAGGGCTGATCTATTAAAAAAACTGCAGCAGTTTAAATTAATTTTTAAATCTGATTTTAAATGATCTGATGCAAAACTCCATGTAGAGACTTAGTTCAGCTTAAGAATGGTTTATGTGGGATTAAGCATAAATTAGTAAGGGATATACTTAAGCTAAACTGATAAGCCACTCTTAAACCAAAATAAGAGTGTCCACACAGGTTTTGCACTACTTTAACTTAATCAGTTTAAAAACTCACCTTTACAGGATGTTTTTGCATAGCTATACATCAGGTTAGTAAAAAAGGGCTACATACTGCTTTGGCTCAAAATATCCAGAGTCTTCTTGGTAGGTTCAGGCTCCAGGTCTATTCTGATATCTATTCTTGGGCTCTTTACATATCAGCTACTAACTTCTTGTCCCCTCCTCCCTACCACTCACACATCTTTCCCAATCATTCAGTCAACAATCAGCTCCAAACAGTATGCAGCCCTATCCTAGATGACTGTGCCTACCTCTGACAAGATACCTGAACAGTATGTCTCTTTTACACAGTGGCAACCCTTGGATAGCTTGTTCATACCCACAATTGAATGTGGGTATTGTATTTTTGATCCAAGTGGCTAGTCAAAGTTTGAGAGCCTGTAAGTGTTCCAGTTGGGAGTAGAAATTAATGGTAGTCAGGTATTTCTTTAATGCAGTTGTGTTTATTTACAAAGAATGTACAAAGTTCTGCGTCTCTGAATGCAGAAGGTATCAAATAGCAGGAAACAGATTATTTTGTTCACAATACCAAGAGCACTCTTTTCAAAAATATCTCCTCAGATTTCCTCCAGGGTCAGCTACCATGGTTTCACAGCTGCCTCCCTTCCCACCCAGACCTACCCAAAATAGTCAGCCAAAGCTCCTGAGAGAAGTCACACACTCCTTTTGTCTTAGGTTGGGGCTTATGTTTACAGTTATGTTAACTTTAAAAATGAGTTTGCACCTACCAATCTCCATGGGGTTTTTATTCAACCCATAACAAGGCTGCACCCAGCACACAACAGTATATTGCATAGACACATCCTCAAATATTTTGTTCTAATTCTTTTAGCAACTAAAGCACTCAGATGTTCAAAGATATTTAACAGTTATTATACCACGCTGAGTTCTTGTTAACCATGTCACAGGCAATGCTTTAAGGTAATATATGTATATCATTCTGCTGATAAAACTTTGCATGGAATCAGTTTTGTCACTGAAAGGTTAAAATACAATACAGTGTCATTGCTCTTGTGTTCTTTGATAATCAACCAACAGAACACACAACATTTTCCTCAAGCAGTTTTAATTTAAAGGTTTCTATCAGGAATTTATTCACTTTTTTATAGATTGGATTAATATGACAACTATAAACAAGCAAGCAATCATTAAATGACTATCTAGATGAAGAAAAGTCAACTAATATATTTTGTTTCTATCTTTGTTGCCAGAATGTCAGATCTTTCCGCTTTAAGAACCCTAGATGTACACCTCAGAAAACTCTTCTGGTAAAAACAAGTTTCAGTATTAGTCAAGTTCAGCATATGTGCTATTGTAGCATGCAAAAAATGTTAACACAATAGCAGTGAACTTCGACCACTGTCATAGGAAGCAAAACATTCCGCAAGTAATTCTTCTACTGTTCTGAGCAAGATGAGACCATTAGCTTGCAAATAAGAGGAAAATACTCAACTAGCATTATTTGACTGTTGTGAGCAAGATTTTACATTAAGAGCTCAAGATCAGAGCACAAAAATGAGCACACATCTGCAGGTCTACATTTGTGCAGAGATTACCCCAACTGCATGCTTGGATTGGTAGTCATCTAAACCCCATATGTGGGCACATTTTTGTACTCTGACCTCTTTATTTAAAAATCTGGCCTGGATGATTCAAAACACCTCAGAGAGTTATCAGTGATTTGAAAAAATCGACATAGAGAAAAACTATGTCGAATTTCACAAACAAAAATAACTTGCAGTATATTCTGCTCTTTTTATTTAGTGATTTTGCAAAAGTTGTATGTTTTTGCAAAATACATATGCTATGGTTAAGAAAAATCCACCATTTTGAATTTTGTTAATCCAAGTTGACAGTCTCTAAGAACATTTAAAATTGAATATGTATGTCTATGTATGCATGATAACAAAATATAATACAGTGACATTCATAAGTGCTTTGATATATGGGGACTCTTGTTGATCCTGTTGTATAAATTCTATTTTAAGGGTAAGCAGCTGGACCATAAAAAAAAAAAAAAAAAAAAAAGATTGTGATTTTTTGTCATTTAAACTTTCAAAATGCAATCTTACATTTGAAGTCTAGGGAAAATAATAATTTTAAATACCTTTGCAGTCAAATTGAATTTTTACAGGCTATGGGACAATCCTTAAGCTGTGTAAAGGAATGGTATAAAAGTGCTCTAGAAGCCCTAGTTCTCCCTGGGGGGAGGACAATCCCTACAAGGCATAATACCATAAACCTGTTTTCCAAAAAAAACCCTGAAAACCTGAGGTAGGAGCCATTCCAGGGCTGGGGGCAGGAGGGATATCTCAGTTGGGGCTACCACACATAGTACTGCAGAGATTCTGGGCAGCGCTGTGGCCCAAGGAGCAGTCCAGGAGCTGCCATAAATTAGATATGCTTCCAGCAGCTGGATTTCTGACCCCTGCACTCCACTGGAACAACTTTTACAAAGGTCAGCACGATGACCAAGTTGTGACTGAGTATTGCATATCATGAGGTGAGAAGTCTCCCAGGGCCCTGAGGCTCCCTAGCAGAAAGCCACATTAGTTACGATATTTATGCAGAAGAGAGTTTGGACACAGGTAAGCTTCAAAAAGAAACACCAACAATTCAGCTGTCGACTGAAACCTTTTTAGAACAAAATATGAGAGGTTATTAATTAATAATTATAATTCACATGCAATGTTATGTCTCTTGCATATCAGCCTCACAACTGTACCTCCCCTCAACCCATCTCAGTGATAAACATCTGAAATATATAATTTAAACCTGACCAAAGCTGATATTTAATAGAAAAAAAATGATGGCTTAGAGTTTCCTGGTTATTGTTTAATGAACCAATAATTATATTTCCATTTCCCTCAAAATAACTTAATTATAAAACAGTTTTCAGGATATGTGCAATTTCAGGAAGGTTCTTTATACATCTTGCCGCAGTGCTGCTAAAACTGTTTTCTCTTCCACCCCAGAAGAAAAATCTATAAGTGACAACTGGAATCTGCACAGGTACATCCAAGCCAAGGGGAAAAAATAAGATTCAAAGATGGAAAATGGCATGTTAGATCACATTATCATTTCTCTCATCAGTACAGTATATATTTTAGTGTTCATTCAGTTTAGTTTTTAATAGTCTCACGCAATGAGGAAGACAGATCAAAGTATACCATATTATATTTTTGTAATTAAATTATACCAAAGCTATATTATATGACGATACAGCAAAGCATTTACAAAGTGAAGCAGATGGACCACATGATGGATATGCCCAGGCACTGTAGGAAGGGATAAGAGAAAATTTCTGGGCAGTGGTTACCACAGAAAATCTTGGTCCTCTTATGTAAACAACATTCTCCCACCAGCTGTACTCCCCTTCCTGTTTACTCTTCTCTCCTGCAGAATTTTCACAGTTCAGATCCATCTGCAATTCATTTTTTAAAATCCATTATATTTTTAAAAGATATTTTGGCTGTACTGCTAACCTCCTCAGATTATTAAAACTGAAGGAGCTTTCAAATCTAATTTACTTCCACACCTTCTCTTCTTTGTTTACTTTTTGTGCTTCATTTGGGCTCTGATTTTGCAGGATGATCCACATGGTGGGCGGACACCGAGATCAACTTGCAGGATCCAAGCCTTGGTGGGGACAATGGAAATAAACTAGGCATTTTTTTCCTGGTTTCACCTTCTGGTTTTCCCTTTTGGATGCAAATATGGCAAGGTAAATTTTTTTTTAAAGTGTGTTTCATTGCACTTTTAAAAATCTCATGATAACATTTCGAAGATTACTAGATTTACATGAGAAAAACCATCAAAATCTAATTTGGCATCTAAATTACTTGATATTGTTGCTTTAAAATAAAGCAAAGCATAATCAAAACAAAGGTAAATTAAAATTGGACTCTATATATTCTGTTGGTTTAAGGCAATTGCTAATGTGTTTTTAGATTCATTTGCTGTGTCATGGTGAAACAGAAAAAGTTGTACATAGTTATTTGAAGCTATTTAATGGATGGCCATCATTAAAATCTTTTGTCCGCTTGCCCTTATGTGATCTCAAATTTATATTAATGCTAAGTAAACAGCTAAACTTAATCTACTTTTTCATGTCTCAGCTAGTAATTCGAGGTCATTCAAAAATATTTCATATCTGTAGCAGTTTCTAAGCCTTTTATTTAATTTTACAGCCATTTCCCCAATCTCATTTCAGACTTTAACTTCTTAAAAATAATTGAACAGATGACAAGGAATCTCTCAAGGGCATGCTTCAATCTGTGGAAGCTACTATAGTCTGCAAGCAATACATCTTAAAACTGATGTAATCTGTTCCAAGAAGCTTGCTTCTATTTTTAAATAGCATCCTTTATTATGCTTTCAAAGGGCATCTCTATCCTACATTGTTATTTGGCTTTTAACCTACTAACAGCAATGATGTAGTCCTTCATGCCATTTAATATACATTAAATAGCTGCAGGTAGCTATTGATTTTATCATGCTATCTGGAATGATTTTACAAATACGTGCTACAATAGTCCTGCTACAGTCATTTAAATTTCTATAGAATATAAATGTTTGTGTCACTAGGAACATTTCTGTTTCAAGTCACACTGTCAAGATGAGTATATCTTCTAAAATTCAGTCTTGTATGGGCCTGTCCATTTAATGTCACTGGATTGGACTTTGGAGGAAAAACTGACCAGAGAAGACCCTCTCTGTACTGAAACTCCATCTGCCAGTAGGAAACCCTCCCCCACCGCAATGGAGAATGAAGACCATGATTCTTTAGGAAGAGGAGTGTTGACAAAATGACTTTAAAAACAACAACAAAAAAACCCTGCGCATGTTCCAAGACTGATCACCAGATAAACATTTCACATAAACAGGCTCATACATTAAACAGCTCCAACTACAACCATGTATATTGTAGGATTTCAAAGCCCACATCAAAAGAAGATATTATTCTTAGCATCACACTCTACCACCATGAAACCTGACATATCCGTGTCAATACCTAATTTTAATCTTATTGTAATCCAAGTTTGCAAACAGCATGCTTATTCTTTTAAAGAGCTTTTTGAAGTGGTAGTGGTAGAGACAGGTGAATTATCTCCATACTCTGTCATATGATGTCTGTTACACATGCAGTCAAACAATAACAAAAATAGCATTGTTTGACATTATATCACTTTGAGAACTCTTATCTCTGAGATCTACCACGACCACAGCTTGCTCTATTTCAGTGTTCCCCGGTAGCACCCATCTTCTTTCAATCTTTGGCTGGCTTCTCATTTGTTAACTCCCATATCTTTGTCACTTTCAAGCCACACTACTCTAACAGCTTGTCTACATAATGCTGGTAAAGTGTACTTGAGGGGTGTGATCAGAAAGCACTCTAACATGCTGCATGCTAATTTCCCCTTATAGACCTGCTGATGCACTCTAAAAGGGTACTTAGTCTCCAACAGAACTATGCTAAAGCAAACTAGGTACCTTTTAGAGTACAACAGCAGGGTCTACATGGGACACTTAGTGTGCTTTACAAGTCACATCCCTCTGGCATGCTTTGCCACACTGTGCAGACAAGCCTCTAGTTTCTCTACATTGGATTAAGCCCGGGGTGGGCACATTTTTTGGCCTGAGGGCCACATCGGGGGTATGGAAATTGTACGGGGGGCCATGAATGCTCACGTAATTGGGGCTTGGGGTGTGGGAGGGGGTGAGGGCTCTGGACTGGGGCCAGAAATGAGGAGTTCATGGAGAGGGAGGGGGCTCCAAGCTGGGGCAGGGGGTGTGGGCTCTGGGGTGGGACTGGGAATGAGGAGTTTGGGGTGCAGGTGGTGTTGGGATGGAGCCAAATTGGTGTGGCCATACTGAATGAATGGTGAGAGCATAACTTGACATGACTTAAACATGGCTGAATGGCTGCAGAGGATCCTGGAAGCAGGTTCCCTTTAAGCAGAAGCAAATTTGATAAAGAACTGGCAACGTCTGCGTTTACAATCAATATTGAACTATCACATGTATAAAGTTACAGCACGGAACACAGGTCAACCTGGTTGTAGTGACCTTACAGCAAGGACACCACGCAGAGAGTCAGAGTGAATGACTGATGAGTGAATAAACATGGGGTGATCTTCGTTCGGTACCACCACCGCCCCCAGCCACTTCTAAAATACTAATTGGGTGAAAATTAGTAACCACACGCCCACTGGACATGCTTGTAAGACATGTGACTCCTTTGAGGAAAAAGAGTATAAGAATCAAGCAAAGTAAATTACTGGGGTTGGGATTCCTTAATTGACGCTTGAAGCAGCAACGCTGCTAGACAGAGTTGCCAAAACTCTGCTCCGTGGGCTCGAGTAGGACTGTGAACCAGAGGGGTGTCAAGGCAACCAAGACCTTGCCTTGAGGGAATCCGAGACAGACCAGAGGGCTGAGAAGAACAGACCAGGAGGGAAGAAGCAGTCTATAAAATTGGTAGCCACCTTCTCTGTTTGCCAAGCAGGAACTGCGTGAGACTAGCGCAGGGCCTGTTTGTGTATGTTTGTGAAAAAGAGACTCATTAAGAGAAATGTATAGCTCTTAATGTCTAAAATAGGAGTTATGTGCTTAATATAACCCTTTACCGTTTGTGTAATTCCTTCTCAATAAACTGCTGTGTAATGCAGATAATTATCGTGGACCTTTTTCACTAGTAACACCCCCTGCTGTCAACAGGAGGGTGCTCCGAGCTGGGAGCGAGGGGTTTGGAGGGCGGTAGGGGACTAAGGGCTGGGGCAGGGGATTGGGGGGCGGAGGTGCTCAAGGGTGCAGGCTCTGGGCCGCGCTTACCAGAAGCAGCTCCCGGAAGCATGTCACCCCTCTGGCTCCTACATGGCGCGGAGGCGTGGCCAGGCTGCTGTGTGTGCTACCCCGTCCGTAGGCACCGCCCCGCAGCTCCCATTGGCTGGGAACCATGGCCAATGGGAGCTGCGGGGGTGGCACCTGCGGATGGGGCAGTGCGCACAGCCGCCTGCCGCGCCTCCTCATACTACGTAGGAGCCAGAGGGGGGTCATGCAGGCTGCTTCCTGGGAGCTGTGCAGAGCGGGGCAAGCCCCTGATAGGAGCTCGAGGGCCGGATTGAAAGGTCTGATGGGCCGGATGTGGCCTGCGGGTCGTAGTTTCCCACCCCTGGATTAATGGCTAGTCTACACTGAAAAATTACATGGGTTTAGCTACATTGCTCGGGGGTGTGAAAAATCCACCACCCTCCCTCCCGAGACACACAGTTAAACTGACCTAACACCCAGCGTAGATAGCACTAGGTTGACAGAAAAAGTCTTCCCTCAACCTAGCTACCACACTGACGGGATCTCCAGGTACCCCTGGAACTCTGGGATCACTGTGCCCCCTTAGCTCTCCTGCCTTGGTTGTCCCTCACAAGGCTTTGCCAGTGACAAGCAGCAAACCCCTCCAGCCATTGTTATCACTCAGCCACCAGTATGCAGCGTCACACTCAGCAAAATTGCATGAATACTCTCCAAGGCACTCATGAACTATATGCAGGGTAACACCAGCAAATCTCCCAAGCCCCCAGCCTTGCACCCCAGAAATATATAGTCTTACACTGCTCAAGACCTTCTCTTGAACAGTGCACGCTTATTAATTAGTTTGCCACTTTGTCAAAGGAAAGTGGACATGCACCAGCCTTTGTAATCTGAGCAGATTTCCCAAACACTTTAGACAAACTCACTGGTAAGGATAAATCATTCAAATAAGTTTGTGAACTACAGAAAGATAGATTATAAGTGGTTATAAGTGGTAGGTATAAAGGTCAGAGATAGTTCCCTTAAGAAAATAAAAAGTAAACATGCATTCTAAATCCTAAACTTTTAGGCTAAGTAAGAGTTGAATCAAACAGCTTTTCTCACCCCACTGGATGTTACAGGTAGGTTACAGTTCTTAATCACAGAATCATAGAACTGGAAGGGACCTCGAGAGGTCATCTAGTCCAGTCCCCTGCACTCAAGGCAGGACTAAGTATTATCTAGACCATCCCTGACAGGTGTTTGTCCCACCTGCTCTTAAAAATCCCCAATGATGGAGATTCCACAACCTCCCTAGGCAAATTATTCCACTGCTTAATCACTCTGACAGGAAGTTTTTCCTAATGGCCAATCTAAACCGCCATTGCTGCAATTGAAGCCCATTGCTTCTTGTCCTAACCTCAGAGGTTAAGAGCAACAATTTTTCTCCCTTCTCCTTGTAATACCGTCTATGTACTTGAAAATTATTATCATGTCCCCTCTCAGTCTTCTCTTCTCCAGATTAAACAAACCCTATTTTTTCAATGTTCCCTTATAGGTCATGTTTTCTAGACTTTTAATCATTTTTGTTGCTTTTCTCTGGACTTTCTCGAATTTGCCCACATCCTTCCTGAAATGTGGTGCCCAGAACTGGACACAATACTCCAGTTGAGGCCTAATCAGCGCGGAGTAGAGCGGAAGAATTACTTCTCGTATCTTGCTTACAATACTCCTGCTAATACATCCCAGAATGATGTTTGCTTTTTTTGCAACAGCGTTACACCTCAAGTATCGGGGGTAGCCATGTTAGTCTGTATCCAAAAAAACAACAAGGAGTCCGGTGGCACCTTAAAGACTAAAGACTGTTAGTCTTTAAGGTGCCACTGGACTCCTTGTTGTTTTCATATTTAGCTTGTGATCGATCCACTATGATCCACAGATCCCTTTCCACAGTACTCCTTCCTAGGCTGTCATTTCCCCATTTTGTATGTGTGTAACAGATTGTTCCTTCCTAAGTGGAGTACTTTGCATTTGTCCTCATTGAATTTTATCCTATTTACTTCAGATCATTTCTCCAGTTTGTCAAGATTATTTTGAATTTAATCCTATCCTCCAAAGCACTTGCAACCCCTCCTAGCTTGGTATCATCCGTAAACTTTATAAGTGTACTCTCTATGACATTATCTAAATCATTGATGAAGATATTGAACAGAACCAGACCCAGAACCGATCCCTGCGGGACCCCACTCGTTTTGCCCTTCCAGCATGACTGTGAACCACTGATGATTACTCTCTGGGAACAATTTTCCAACCAGTTATGCACCCACCTTATAGTAGCTCCATCTAGGTTGTATTTCCCTAGTTTGTTTATGAGAAGGTCATGCAAGACAGTATCAAAAGCCTTACTAAAGTCAAGATATACCACATCTACCGCTTCCCCCTATCCACAAGGCTTGTTACCCTGTCAAGAAAGCTATCAGGTTGGTTTGACATGATTTGTTCTTGACAAATCCATGCTGACTGTTATTTATCACCTTATCATCTTCTAGGTGTTTGCAAATTGATTGCTTAATTATTTGCTCCATTATCTTTCTGGGTACAGAAGTTAAGCTGACTGGTCTGTAATTCCCCGGGTTGTCCTTATTTCCCTTTTTATAGATGGGTGTTATATTTGCCCTTTTCCAGTCTTCTGGAATGTCTCCAGTCTTCCATGACTTTTCAAAGATAATTGCTAATGGCTCAGATATCTCCTCAGTCAGCTCCTTGAGTATTCTAGGATGCATTTCATCAGGCCCTGGTGATTTGAAGACATCTAACTTGTCTAAGTAATTTTTAACTTGTTCTTTCCCTATTTTAGACTCGGATCCTACCTCATTTTCACTGGCATTCACTATGTTAGACATCCAATCGCCACCAACCTTCTTGGTGAAAACCAAAACAAAGAAGCCTAATACATAGGCTGAATTTCTTTCTCAGCTTGGGACCAGTCTCCTCATTCAAGTCTTTGTCTTCCCAGAGTTCTTGTTGCTTTCAGAATAAGTGGGGGAGGACATAGGTGGTCTCATGATGCCACTGGCCCTTATTTTATACTCTTAATCCATGTCCCTGGAGAGATACTGGCCCAGGCATGTCCTGATGGGCCTTGCTAAATCGGAGAGTTGAGCAAGCTCCATTGTGTGGTGCTTGCGCAACTAAGTCAGAGAGTTGCGCAATTCTGATTGCGTGGTGCTTGCGCAACTGTCTCTCATTGAGCTGCACATCTTTTGTTTACAATTCTCCTGCTGGTCAATGGTCGTTTAACGGTTGTCTAGGTGTGGGTTACCTCCTTTGTTCTCACTGGGAGTTGCCCACTGCTAGTTCCCCAAACTCACAACATATTTCAACAACAATCATGCAGCAAACTCACATAATTCATATAAATAAATATAGCAAAAATGCATTTGGTATCTTACCCGGCATGCCTTGTATGAAATTTCACAACCATATATGACAATGAATATGGTGGTTAAATGGTGCTACTTTGAGGTACAGTGTGTCACAACCACCTCTTGGGGGAGGTGGATTACCTGCAGCAATGGAAGAACCCCTCCCAGCTCTGTAGTAAATGACTACACTGAAGTGCTACAGAGATATATCTACAGCGCTGCAGCTGTAGCATTTTAAGGGTAGACATAGCCTAAGGCTGGAAGACCACTTGGAAACTTCAACTAATACCGAACGCAGCTAGATGCTGTCTACGTTGCAGCTTTTACCAGTGCTGGTAACCAATTAATATCATGGTTAACGTACACACACAGCATTGTTAGTAATTATGGCAGCTGAAAGTGTATTGCCCATTCAACAGGCCTATGCCGGCTGTATTCTTTAACAGATTCAGCACACTTTGCTGCACAGAAAGTCAAAACACCTCCCAATTGAATATCATTTGCAAATGTAATTAACATTAGTGCTCCCTTTTCTGGATATCTAAAAGCTGTGAATAAAACAAGGGAAACATCCATCCCTGTAGCACCTCAGTGAGTATCATCCTCAATTGAGTTCTTTTTACCACACTGGACAAAATACTAGGAAAATTCATTATAAAAGCACAATCTTGCCTTGGCAGAGATAGTTTATTTGATCTAATAGGTATCTTCCATCTTTATTTTCCATGATTCCCTGTAACTGTGTTTATGGTCCTTCAGCCAGTTTTCAAAACTCCTGAGAGTGCTTGCTATCCTAGCCAATTTGAATTCATTTTTTTTCAGTAAGACTCCACAAGGCACTGTATCAAGCCAATACTTAACTAAAGCCCAGATTTATTACATTTAATGCAATTCCTTTTTCTACTAATTTAGTAATTTGATTAAAAAATATTGCTCTTTCAAGATATGTTATTTATAAATCTGTATTGTTTAGTACTCTTCATTCTGTTATCCTCTAAATGCTTACAGATTTTCTTCTCATTTTACCAGGGGGCAAAATTAGGTTTACAATACAGCTATTTTTTCTAAGACTGCTCTTATTTCAAAGATTGGTATCATATCTGGTTTTCTTCCCATCCTGTTCCTTTGGTACTTCCTCAGTTCCGCATGATGTTCCAAAGGTTACAAATAGCTATTTAGTACAGTCACTAACACATTCCCTCGCACCTTCAGACATACACTATGCATACTTGATTATTATTATTATATATAAAAATGTAGTTTTCTTTCAAGTATTCCCTTCTTTGCTTTCAATCTACAGCTTTATTTAGGTCTTCATTCCTCCCTGATTATGCACATCACTTTCATATTTTTTCTTCTTAAATATGTTTAAAACAGGACTTTAGGAAATCATCCATTTTAGGGTGGTAGTTAATATTTTATCTCACTCCTCAGTTGCTAATGGGCCTACTCTCTTTCCAGTGATTCTTGACCATTCCCATCCCCAGAATATTTACGAACAACCTTCTTCATCCCTTTGGATAGTGTTAGATTTTTATTTATTTATGCACTGCACTTTGTTTCCTTGCCAACCTTAATAGAATCTGTAAAACACCCGTTGGGGAGTCCATAGCATTTTTTATACTTGATACAACTAGGAAAATCTGTCAGAAGAACTGATCCAAAGTAAAGAATTTAACAGCAATTTAAAAGTTTCTCATAACTGCATGTAGAGTACTAGCCTGATTAAACTGTCCAAACAACTGGTTAGGATTTTTACCCTTGCATGGTGGATTCAGGAGATTTTGGCATGTCTCTTCTTTAGTGAAATCCATATCCCTCCTTTAATCCTTAGCAACACGAGCCAGTTAAGTGCAGGCTTCTGTAGGACTGCTAAAGCAGGTAAACGTAGCCGAGGCCCATACTAGACGTCCACTGTCATAGCTATATTGGTCAGGGACATGAAGAGGTGTGATCCGTGACCAACATAGCAACACTCTGCTGAAAGAATGCAGTAATCCAAGCAGGATTTTCTACCACACATTCAATCTAGCGTTAAATTTCTGGAGCAGAGAAGGAGAGGACACTCGTACCTGTCATTTAGCCATTTTCTTGACAGTAGTTTATTCTACATACATGCCAACTCACTTAATTTGGGCAAAAGCCTCCCAGACTCCTGCCCACCGAATGAGTGCAGCAGGGCAGCCATGCTGAGCTATCTTTCTCAATCAGACCACAGATACAATGGACCAAGCACCTCTGCTTTCCTCGAGCCATAAAGTAGCACTATGTTGTAGCTGACAGTAGAGGCTCAGACCCCTCTAAGAGACCCTGTGGTGTGGCTACTGCAGGCTCCTCCACACCCCTTGAAATGCTGAGAAACCCCTACCCAGGAGAAAGAGAGGAAACAAGCCACAAGAAAGCATTGGCTTCCTGTCACAAGAAAGTGAGTCCCGGGTTCAGTGGCTCATCTCCTTAGGCTGGGGGAGGGGACGTTAGCTGTGGGCGGGCTTGCGCTCACCCACTTCCCAGAACCCAACAGGACAAGAAAAGATAGCAAAGGTGTTGGGGAAAAGGTGATGCTCTCCCCCTCACTCAGAGAGTGTTAAGGATCAGGTGGAGGGGGGGAAATAGAGGAAAGAAGAGTTTGAGAGGGAGCACCAAGAGAATGGAGGGGTAAGTGGAAAAGGGATCTGATGTTTGGGAATGTGAAAAAGAGGGCTGGAAGGAAGGAGGAAAGAAATTGAGGGACACAGGAAAAAGAAAGCAGAAAGACAAGATGAAGGTACCTGTAGAAGGAATGTAACAGTGAAATGAGAACCAACAGATGGAACATGACAAACCATATATTTTTTTAAAGCGGAAAACGCAAAACGTACATGGTTGTTTTTATGAATGTTTCTTGCTTACTTCTTTGTGTCTCTGACCAATGGAAATTTATGACTGGGTTGGTGGGGAAGTGGCTTTGGAGGTGTGTCTGGGTTCCATTTTTAAACACAATACAGAACTTGTCTCTGGCCAGTTATGCTACTGCAGAAGTCCACATAAGCACCAGCAGGGTTTTGTTATCTTAGCATGAATTCTTTGATCTGCAGTGTTCTAAAATTATCTAAAATGTGTGAAACTGTACCTGGTATTCAAAATATTCCTGGGAGCCCCTCTGGGACTTACATTTTTATTTTTAGGTGAATAAGGTATCTTTCTCCTTTGTCAATTATAAAATCTGGCATTCATGGCTTAATGTCCGACACACCCCAGGGCCTCCTCGCATGCAAGAATGAGGATCCTAATCAGATACAAATACGTGTGACATAGTGGGGATTTTCCCTTGTTATGTTGTATGTGAGCCTATGTGAGTCTTACTGTTTTGCATGAATGCTGTGTGCCTCGGTTTCCCTGTGTATTGCACCAATGTCTAGGTGGTGGGAATAAGGGTGTGTGACTTTCGCGGGGGCTGCTTCAGCTGCCTGCATGGATGCTATGGCCGCCCCTTCATAACCTGAGATCCAGGAGGGGGGTGCGACCCTTGGACTCTTGGCCCGGGAAGCGAGACAAAGGCTGGAGGAGGAGCAATAGGCAGGGCAGGGGCCAGGCAGCTGGAAGCAAGTCAGTTTCGGCTGGCTTGGGGCGTGGGTGGAGGGCCAGAGCCCTGGCCTACGCTGTGTTCCTGTCGACTAATAAACCTTCTGTTTTACCGGCTGGCTGAGAGTCACATCTGGCTGTGGTGCAGGGCCCTCTGGCTTCCCCAGGAGCTCCGCCTGGGCAGACTCGTTGCGGGAAGCACACAGTGTGGAAGGAGATGCTGAATGTCAGACCCAGGAAGGTCGAAACTGTATAAGCTTCTTGCCCTGGAGACAGCATGCTCAGAGAAGGAGGCATGCTCCCCCAGAGTCCTGGCTGGCTTCATACGGAGTAGTTCCAGAGCATCGCCCCGGTGACTCTGTGACAACTCTGAAGATCTTAGAGGCCTAAGGTCTAGGATATGTAGGAAAGGTGTGTCTCCTACTGTTTTCTGGTTCCTGTCTGAGGAGATTTTGACCCATTCATAGACCTGACATCAGTTTCCACTGGGCCCAAAAACTGAGCCTGTATGCAGCCTCACCTTCACAGCCCAGCTTCCTCTCCCTCAGGTTGGATAGAGCTATCTATCTAGGGTTCTAGGCGCTTATAATGGCACCTATCACCATAGCATCTGAGCACCACACAGGTGCAGGACTTGCAATGCGCTCCAGGCAGAGGAATCCCATAAGGGAAGACTACAAAGCTGCACTGCAAACTGTGCCCCTGCACCACTTCTTCCACCTTAAATTTATTTTTTCCCATGCTTGTTCAATTGGGACTAAAGTTGCTGGGTAAAGTATCTGCCTGAAGCTGAAGGGGAAAGATGAGATAATGGGCCAACACCCCCCACCCGTACCTTACAACTCTAGCTGATGGTGGCTCAGCTTCACTGACAGGTCCCAATCCGGCAACTTTGAAAAACCCACTACTCTGGAATGGTGCAGTCCAAATCCCAGGAATGAGGGGAAGTGGGGTGGAGAATAACAATGGAAGATGAAGAAAGAGGTACAGAAAGGAGTCATTTGCTATGTAAATGGATGCACAACGTACATCCAGCCCTGTGACACAACGTTTCCCTTATAGTCACATAAGGGTCAGCATGAGGTAACAAACTCAAGAGCAGGTAACTTTGGATCTTCTCAGTGTAAGATGGAACACCAGGTAGCTGATTACATTACACGTAGAGCCACCTAAGTATGTCCATGTAATCTGTTAATTGAAAAAGGGTCAGAGGCGCATAAGATTTGTTGAAGTGTGCAGGAAAAAGTGAATGACTTACTCCTTTTCTGGTTTGACATAATAAGGAATGCAATCGTTTTATAAACAATAAAAAAATATCATATTTCATGTTATCAATGGAAAGCCACACTAGGTCCACTTGAGTGTGGAGACTTTGTGGGGCTCAGCATGCTCATGCTGGTGCCCCTGCATACACCAAAGGTAAACGTGTGCCCCAAGTACCTCTGCTGTTTTGAAAGAGAGCTACAAAAAAATGCTAGTGGTTTAACTCCAATGTTATCAACTCTAACAATACTGTTTGGACTGCTGGTCTTTTAGTATGTAAATCCTGGGTTTTTTTGAGGAAGGATATCAGAAACTCGTCTATATGAATTTACTTTAGTCTGTGAAAAAAAGCCACCAGATTTACAATGGTATATGTATTATATTTAGAATCTCATTAGGAAAGCATATATATTCCAACAAACATTCATATGATCAAGTGATATAAATACTGCCAAAGGCAGATTTCTTCACATATTAACTAAGAGAAATTAAAACCACAAATGTTTACTTAAAAAGCTAAAACAAAACAAAAAAAGATTACTGTTAAAATAAATACTGTGGTCTTTTTGCAATCAAAAGTCTGAACAGCACTTTTAAAATTTTTTTTAAAATAACCCTCCAAGGATTTGAACTCAACCTCACTAACTACTTGCATCACTGAATATGCAGCACCCAAACCAAACACTTTATTTTTCCTCTAAGTTGGCACTTTATATTTACAGATTTTGTTTTTCCAAAGTGCATAAAGTCTTTTACTGAACACAAAACTACCACATGATTTCTCAGTTGTAATTATATAAAGCCCAACTTCATCTAAAAAAATACAGTAGAATACTGCCACATTATGGCACAATTTAGATTTGCAAGCAAGAGGAGAACAAAAACAACTCAGCTACTTCTACTGTTGAGAACTACAGTATCTGAACACTACTTAAACTGTCCATGGAGTAGCATGAGCACCACCATAACTTGTTAAATAAAATCTATCTACAAAAATCTTTAGGCATAAAGCAATCCAAGTGTTCCCCAATGTTAGAGGAGACAACAACAAAAAATTTCTATAAGAGGGCTAACAACCTTTGAATACACAATGACCAGTCTGATAAAACGGTTACTCACCTTCTCGTAACTGTTGTTCTTCGAGATGTGCTGTTCATGTCCATTCCAAGCAGGTGTGTGCGCGCCGCATGCACGCTAGCCGGAAGATTTTACTATAGCAGCGTCCGTAGGATCGGCTTCGGCGCCCCCTGGAGGGGCGCCTTCATGGCGCTGTATAAGGGGCCAGCCAACCCACTACCCCCTCAGTTCCTTCTTGCCGATACTCCAACAGAGGGGTAGGAGGGTGGGTATTGTAATGGACATGAACAACACATCTCAAAGAACAACAGTTACGAGAAGGTGAGTAACCGTTTTTTCTTCTTCGAGTGATTGTTCATGTCCATTCCAAGCAGGTGACTCACAAGCCCGAAGCTAGGCGGTGGGGTCGGAGGTCACTGCAGACTGGAGGACTGCACGGCCAAAGGCAGCATCTTCTCTGGCCTGGTGTGTGATGGCGTAGTGCGCCGTAAAGGTGTGGATTGAGGACCAGGTGGCCGCTCTACAAATTTCCTGTGTCGGGACCTGGGCCAAGAACGCAGCGGAAGAGGCCTGCGCTCTTGTGGAGTGGGCCGTGATAGGCGGGGCTGGTATATTGGCCCGACTGTAGCACTCCCGGATGCAGGTTCTGATCCAAGCCGAAATTCGCTGTGACGTGACCGGGAGCCCTTTCGTCCTGTCGGCCACAGCGACGAAAAGTTGGGTTGACTTTCTGAAGGATCTTGTCCTTTCGATATAGAAAGCGAGAGCCCTGCGAACGTCGAGGGAATGCAGCCTACACTCCCTCGCAGAGGAGTGTGGTTTCGGATAAAATACCGGGAGAAAAATGTCTTGACCCATGTGAAATGGGGAAACCACCTTAGGCAGGAACGCTGGGTGTGGAATGAGTTGGACCTTGTCCTTGTGGAAGACGGTGTACAGGGGTTCAGTTAGAGCTCCGAGCTCTGACACTCTCCGGGCTCATGTGATAGCCACCAAGAACGCGACCTTATATGAAAGATATAACAGCGAGCACGAAGCCAGCGGCTCGAAGGGGGGCCCTGTGAGGACGGACAGGACCAAATTGAGGTCCCAAGCAGGGACAGGTTGACGGATTTGCGGGAACAGTCTGTCAAGGCCCTTAAGGAACCGTCCAACGAGTGGGTTCGCAAACACTGAGGTACCCCCCTCTCCCGGGTGGAAGGCCGAGATTGCAGCAAGGTGTATTCGAACCGATGAGTCAGTCAGTCCCAGGTGTCTCAGATGTAGCAAATAGTCCAATATGAGAGGGACCGGGGCGAGCAAGGGAGCCTGGCCCCGTTGTGTGGTGCAGAGGGAGAAGCGCTTCCACTTGGCCAAGTACGTGGTCCTTGTTGAGGGCTTCCTGCTACCCAGAAGGACCTGCCTGACCTGATGAGAGCATTGCAACTCCACGGGGTTTAGCCATGGAGCATCCAGGCTGTAAGGTGGAGCGACTCCAGGTTCGGGTGAAGCAGGCGACCACGATCCTGTGTGATCAAGTCCGGTAGTAGGGGCAACCTGAGTGGCACCCGCATAGACATGTGCAGGAGAGATGTGTACCAGTGCTGGCGCGGCCACGCAGGCGCTATCAGGATGAGCCGAGCGTGATCTCTGCGGGCCTTGAGGATTACTCTGTGAATCATGGGAATCGGGGGAAAGGCGTAAAATAGCCCGTCTGTCCAAGAGAGGAGAAAGGCGTCTGTTAGGGACCCCAGACTGCGTCCCCTGAGGGAGCAGAATTGATGACACTTCCTGTTCTCGCTGGAGGCAAACAGGTCCACCTGGGGATGACCCCAGAGTCGGAAAATTGAGAGAACTATATCCCAGCAGATAGACCACTCGTGAACCTGGAACGAGCGGCTGAGTGCGTCCGCGAGCCCGTTGTGTGTCCCGGGAGGTAGGATGCTGTCAGGTGAATTACGTTCTGTACGCAAAAGTCCCACAATGCGAGGGCCTCCCGGCAAAGGGGAGAGAAGCGAGCACCACCCTGTTTGTTAATATAGAACATCGTTGGAGTATTGTCCGTGAGGACAGAAACGCACCTGCCTGCCAGCTGGGATTTGAAGGCTATGCATGCGAGGCGCACAGCTCGTAATTCCCTGACATTGATGTGCAGCGAAAGATCCTCTCGTGACCAAAGGCCTTGGGTTCTGAGGTCGCCCAGATGTGCACCCCATCCCCGATCCAAAGCGTCCGTTACCAGGGAGAGGGCGGGCTCGGACTCGAGGAAAGGAACTCCTGCGCAGACCACCCGCAGGTCGAGCCACCATTGAAGGGAGTTCAACACCGTCCGAGGTAACGTCACCACTGATTCTAGGGAGTCCCTGATTGGCCGATAAACCCCTGCCAACCAAGACTGGAGTGGGCGCAGTCTGAGTCTGGCGTGTCTCACCACGTAGGTACATGCTGCCATGTGCCCTAGTAATTTGAGGCAGCTTCTTGCTGTGGTGGTGGGGTAACGTTGGAGGCCAAGAATAATGTTGGATATAGTCCTGAATCTGGCCTCTGGGACATATGCCCTGGCGTGTGTCGAGTCCAGAACTGCCCCTATGAATTCGATTTTTTGGGTTGGAGATAGTGTGGACTTGGCCTCGTTGAGTAAGAGGCCGAGCGCGAGGAAGATTTGCCTGGTAAAGACCACCTGAGCCTCCGCTTGCGCCCTGGACCTGCCCTTGATGAGCCAATCGTCCAGGTAGGGAAACACCTGGATCCCGTGCCTGCGTAGGAAGGCAGCCACGACTGCCAGGCACTTCGTGAAGACCCTTGGGGCTGCTGACAGACCAAAGGGCAGAACCATAAACTGTAGATGAGCGTTGCCCACGAGAAACCTGAGGTAACGACTGTGCTGAGGGATTATTGCAATATGAAAGTATGCATCCTTTAAGTCGAGGGCGGCATACCAGTCTCCTGGATCCATGGAAGGAATGATGGAGGACAGGGAGACCATGCGGAACTTGAGCTTCTTCACAAACTTGTTGAGACGCCGCAAGTCCAGAATAGGTCTGAGGCCCCCTTTCACTTTCGGTATTAGGTAATATCGAGAATAGAAGCCCTTGCCCCGTAGCTCCTGAGGAACCTCCTCTACTGCCCCTGATGTGAGGAGGGACTGAACTTCTTGAAGTAGAAGTTACTCGTGAGAGGGGTCCCTGAAGAGGGACGGGGAGGGGGGCTGGTGGGGCGGGAGTGGGGAGAACTGGATAGAATATCCCTCCTTTACTGTGCGAAGCACCCAAGCGTCCGATGTGATCCGGGCCCATGCACGATAAAAGGGGGACAGACGTGACAAGAAGGTAAGGTTGGATGGATCCAGGGTTCTGACTGGGAGGTTGTCCTCTACCAAGCCATCAAAATGGTGGTCTAGGCCCCTGTGTAGGCCTTGGTTGGGCAGATGACTGGCCGAAGGGCTGCTGTTGTTGCCTCCTCCTGCCCGTCCTTGGCCTTCTGTGCAAGGCATCCCCTCGATTTTGAGGCTGGTACGGCCGAGGGGCCTGCGGTGGCTTAAACTGCCTATGCTGAGTGACAGGGGTGTGTAGGCCTAGTGAACGGAGAGTGGTCCGTGAGTCCTTTAGGCTATGAAGCCTCTTATCAGTCTTCTCCGAGAAGAGCGTGGGCCCTTCGAAGGGGAGGTCCTGGATCGTTTGTTGGACCTCGTGAGGGAGGCCGGAAACTTGAAGCCAGGCTCCACGCCTCATGACCAGACCAGTCGCCAACGTGCGTGAAGCTGAATCGGCCGCATCCAGGGCCGCCTGGAGGGAAGCCCGGGTAATCAATCTCCCCTCCTCAACCAGGGCTGAAAACTCAGTTCGCGACTCCTGCGGAAGGAGGTCCGTGAACCTAGACAAAGCTGAGCACGTGTTGTGTCCAAACCGGCTCACTATGGCTTGCTGATTGGCAATGCGCAACTGCAGGCCCCCCGTTGAATACACCTTGCGCCCGAACAGGTCCAACTTTTTGGCCTCTCTCTAATTTTAGGCGTAGCCCCCTGAAAACCTTGGCGTTCCCTCTGGTTGGCCGCATCAACCACTAGGGAGTCCGGGGGAGGGCGTGTATAAAGATGTTCATAGCCCTTGGTTGGAATGAAATATCGCCTCTCAGTCCTTTTGGCTGTAGGGGCCAATGAGGCAGGGGTTTGCCACAAGGTGCAGGTTGTGTCCGTAATGGTCTTTATGAGAGGTAGGGCTACCCTGGATGGGCCTGACGGGGTCAGGATATCAATCACCGGATCCGTGTCCACCTCAATCTCCTCAGTCTGGATCGAGAGGCTTTGGGCTGCTCGAGTAAGAACTTGTTGGAGGATCCTATTGTCTTCCGGGGCCGGTGCCGCTGAAGTTCCCGCTACTGCCTCATCTGGAGATGAGGAGGAAGAGATCCCTTGAAGAGGGCCTTCATCTACCCCCTCTCCCTCTACGAGGGCCTGCGGCACACGGTACTCAGGCTGCGCGGCCAGTGCAGACTCGGGATGCGGCACCGCGGCCGGTACCGGGGTCGACACCGAGTGACGAGGCATGCTGGACGGTGCCTGCGGTGTTGGGAGCAAGGTCCCCGTCGGTGCCGTTGTTTGGCTAGGTGGTGCCGTGTCCCTTTGTGGCACACTCCTGTCAGATGGCGGTGCCGGTGGTGGTGGCATTAGCAGCGGTACCGCCGACGTCGAAGAGACAGATGCGGCTCGTGAGTGGGGTCCGTACGCCTGACCCACTGACTGGTGGTAGGCCCACGGCGTCCAGAACGGCCACTGGGGGGGCGGTTGCCACTGCTGCTGCTGCCACTGCGGTGGGTACGGTTGGGCACTCGTATGCGAGGACGATCGCCTACTTCTCGATCTGTTAGAGCGGTACGAGTCCACCTCCGAGTCCGAAGTTTCTGAGTAGGAGGACATAGGAGGCGCGGTACCCACTGTTGCCGTAGAGGGTGCTGTCTGCACCGGTGTCGCTAGAGTGGCGTGGTGCGAGGAGCATGGCGAGAGCATTGCCCATTTGCCCCTAGATTGATAATGGGCCCGAGCGGTAACCGGAGGTTCTCTGCACCGGTGCAGCGATGCCGGCACCGGGAGGCTCAAGAGGTCTGAGGCGGCTTCGAACGCCTCTGGCGTTGATGGGAGGCGCACTTCCTCCATCATGTCCGGGGATCTAGGCTTTTCCGGACTTGACCGTACCCTCTCCGGGGCGGGAGTCAACGGGATGGCCGGATGGGTCTGCGGCGCGAATTGTCCTGTAGTAGACGTGGACGGCGCCGGCCCTTTAGAGTCCCGGTGTGGAGAACGATCCCTCACCGGCCTATTCGTTCCCCATTGCCAGTGCCGGTTAAAAGGGTGTCTCATCGAGGATGGTTTCTTGTGCGCCGACTCTCTCCGATGCCGGGGTTTGGTGGCCTTGGCCTCACGACTTATCTCCGGTGCCAGAGCACTGCGCATCGAGGATGAAGTGCTCGGTGCCATTTCAGTAGGCCCGGGATCTGATTGCGGCCGCAGGGCCGCCTCCATTAGGAGGACTTTAAGTCTCTGCTCTCTATCTTTGAGAGTCCTGGGGTGAAAAGCCCTGCAGATACTGCACCTGTCTCTTTGGTGGCTCTCCCCTAGGCACCTCAAGCACGAAGAGTGCGGGTCACTCTTCGGCATGAATTTCCCACAGTCCCGGCAGAGTTTGAACCCTGGGGACCCGGGCATGCCCCAGCGGGGCGACGAAAACTTGTGGAAACCCCCCCAACTAATAACTAACTAAGCTAACACTAAACAACAAATTAACTAAATATTTACAACAACGACGGAACACTGCTACGATTGCTGAAGAGCAATCGAAGTTCCAGCTAGCCGTCACCGGCGGTAAGAAGGAACTGAGGGGGTGGGGGGTTGGCTGACCCCTATATACAGCACCATGAAGGCACCACTCCAGGGGGCGCCGAAGCCGACCCTACGGACGCTGCTATAGTAAAATCTTCCGGCTGGCGTGCACGCGGCGCACACACACCTGCTTGGAATGGACATGAACAATCACTCGAAGAAGCAGCAGCAGTTGTTCAGTGTGAGGGGGAACTATAGGGGTAGTCAATATCACAGGCATTGCTTTATCCAAAAATAGGATACATATATTTTGTTGGCTATAAAATGTAGAGCTTTTTGTACTTGGCATTCCAATGTGGTCTGAAAAGTTTAATGTTAAATAATAGCTGGGGATGGGAGGGACAGGGAGAAATTAGAGATTTTAGCCTAATAGTTTTTAACCTTCTCCTTTGCAGTAAAGCAACAGAACTTTGGTAAACAGTTAAAGAAATAAACTAATTTGATGTAACTGCAACAGACAAAACTGCTTACAGAATTATACACGTTTCAAAATACTTGGCTCCCAGGGGCGGTATTGTAAACAGGATGCAAAAGCTCCTAAAAGCTCTAAGACAAAACATTCATAGCAACTTTTAGAAATCTTCATTGCCAACTTTGAGGCATAGCATCCTGAGAAGACTTAAATTTCATGGACAAGATTTTAACTAGTTTCCCATAAAAAGCCTCATTATCTTAACTACTCTATCTTTTTGATAATGGAGATCTTCCACATCACTTGTTTCACAAGAAGAGCATAAATCAGGTTTGAATGACCATTACCAATACTATTTTCAATTCTTTATTCAAACATTCCTTTTATAGTGCATTTCCACTAAATCAATTGTTATACATAAGCAACTGGCCGAGGCTGGGACCAGACTGATTATTTTGCCTGCAAGAACCTGCCATTATAAAAATTTCCCAACAGGCACAATAAAATACAAGTTGGGTGCCCTGAGATTTGCAGGCATATCCTGTAGTGACGCATTAAAGAAAAATTATGTCAAGATTTGGGAATTTTATCCCTCCCACCCCACTGCTATTGTCACAGCTTGCATTCACAAATATTAATATGAACTAGACATGCCAATTCTTTCCTATCAGTGTTTGATTCAAGTTTTAACCCCTTCCCCTCCCAAAAAACAAAATATATTGTGCAGTATAATCATATGAAAACATTTACTTCATCTCAAAATATTTCCAGTTAAAGGAAACAGACAGTTCATTTAAGGCTTCAAGGAGAGCAAGTTCTCTTTCACACAACAACTTTCTTTAGGGCAGATATGTACCAAAGTAACTTCTAGATCTCAAGCCAATGACCTACAATAGTATGCCATTTCTGTTAACATTATAAATGTATTTATTCAGAGTGTAGGTCTTTGCCTGAGATCCAGGATTCTGCCCCCTCACTCCAATCCAGATTCAGAACAGCAAGCATACTACTAGTTCTACTACATTCTGTAGGGAGAACAGCCACTAGTCCTATAGCTACGACTGTAAAGGCCTCCTAAGAATGAATTGGAGCCAAAGGAGATCAGTATGGTCTACACTTAAAACTTATATTGGCATAGCTATGTTGGTCAGCGCTGTGAAAAAGAAAAAAAAAACATCCCTGACTGACATAGCTACGCCAACAAAACCCCCAGTGTAGATGCGGCTATGCCAACAGAAGAGTGCTTTTGTTGGCACAGCTAACATCGTTCTGAAGGGTGGTGTTTCTACACTGACTGAAGAATTTCTATATGCATACACTGAGGCCCAGATTTTTAAAGGTATTTAGATGTTGCTGCACACAGTGGTGACTGTTAATGGGATTTAGGCTCCTCAGTGCCTGAATCCCTTTTGAAAATAAGACTTAGGCATTGCAACATTGAACTGAGCAATGTCTAAATACCTTTAAAAATCTGGGCCTGAGTCTACACTAGGCTCAGCAATGCTGACATAGACTCTGTAGCACAGACATAGCCTAACTAACTCCTACGTTGCTACCTTGAGGTGTGGTATCTTTGGACTAAGCTTTTCGAGAGTGAATAGTGATGGAGTATCTTAGTTTTTGGGTGCCAAACTTGAAATTCCTTAAAAGGGCCTGATTTTTGAAGGTTGAGTGCTGAGCACTTTCTGAAAAATCAATCCTCTTTGAGGTTTCCCAAATTGAGTACTGAAAAAAAAATGAGACACCTAAAGAAATCACTAGTCACTTTTGAAAATCTTGGCCTTTAATCAAGCCCAAACAGTTCAACTCAGCAACAAATATTATGGTATTTCTATTAGTCTATACAGAATTTTCGTACTTTCTAGTAGCATCATCAATCTTCTCCACCCCTGTTGAGTGCAGACGTATCTCCTTCTCTTAATCATTCAGGTGTTTCCCCTCAGTTAAACATTTTAAAATATATATTATATAAAATACAAAAATGTATTCTAATCAGAACCAGGTAGTTAAGAACTGTGATTTCTTGCCACTTTCCCTCCCCCTTAGCCTCATCATCTGTGAAAGATATAATATTCCGTATCAAATTAATGGGTATTCTGTCACATGGAAAAGATCAGTTTTGATTAATTGCATCCTCAGTGCTGTTGAATGTCTTCCTCACAGGAATCAAAATCATGCTTCACTACCATTTATCATGCTTCCCCCTCCAGCAAACCACAGGAAACATCATACCTTCCTAAACTTCTCCATCTGCTTGTAAAGATCCGGATCCAGCTCTTGAGAGACATCTTTCATCCAAAGTAGTGCTCCTCGGTATTCAGTCCGATACTGTTCCATTCGGTTTACCGTCAGCCATGTATCTGATATAGCCCTATATCTAAAAGTCTCCACTTCTTGGTATAGTCTGCACAAAGGAGTACGTAATGCCAACCTTTAAAAAAACAACCCAAAAACATATATTTTGAACTGATCCATAAAGATAATAGTTGTTTCTTTAAAGAAAAAAAATAGCAAACAAACAAATATACACAACCCTGAGCCATTTCTAAAAAGTATGGAATGGACAAGTCAGTCGAAAAGAAATTCACTGAAATGACTACAACATGTGAGATCGTCCAAAGACTCATTTACGGTCATAAGTGACGAGGATATCTTTACGTCTATGTTGTGCATGCTTTCTGCATAGGTGTCATGATTTTCACAATTACTTTCAGCTTCTCAAATCAGTAACAGAGGAATCTTTTTCAGTGTATTTTTGATTAACTGCAAAATTTATCAGTGTATGTATGTGTGTCAATTAAAAGGTTTAGACAAGTGAAATTAGCAAATGGGAATTACATTTAACAGTCACAAAACCTTTGATAAAGCACCTGTTACTAGTCACATACCACAGATATACCAGGATTGTAATGTTAAACTGCACATTAGGTTAATGGTAGGGTTAAGAATGTAGCCCTGCTATGAGCAGGTAACACTGAAGTCATCAGTCAAGCAGATAAATTATCTGAGTTTTCAAAGGAATTTGAATAGTTCTGTTTATTTTTATGAAGTTTTAAGGCATTTTCTGCCATACTCTCAGACCCAGCATTATGGAGAGGCAGCTGGGGATACCAGCTCCCCCACTCCCACTTCCTCCCCTTAACAGGCTCTCAAAAAATTCTACCCACTACTAACTTGCCCTTCCTACCTCCAGCTGCTGCTTTCCCCTGCCTGTAGCCAGCAGCAGCTTCACCGAGACACATTCAACAGCCTATTAAGTGGCATAAAGCAGATTTTAAAGCTGGTTTAAGTAGCTATCTGGGGATTTCCCTGGCATAGGGGAATGTCTAGTTAGTGTAGGGCTGGCACAGGGAGCTACTACATCTGGCTGATCTTCCGTTACTGAGATGACACAATAAAGTGCAATAGTGACTTGTATGAGGAGGATGGGTCACAGAGGTGGAGGGGAGAACTGGCCATCTGGGCAAGGGAAGGACGTATGTGGTCCTCTCTTTATGTTGGCTAAAAAAAGACCAAAATGTTGATTCTGGCTCTGAATATTTATATATATATATATATATATATATATATAAATAAAAGTTTTCATATGATACAGGATTACTTATGGGGCACTGGGGCTTTGGTGAGAGGTTAAGGCACATTTACTGGCATTCTAAAAGAACCTAGTTTGCCACATGCAAGGGTTTGCATAATTGGATGCATGTCAGATAATTAGCTAAAGAGAGGGATTTTTAAAAATATCTAGGCTACTTAGGAGCATAGTCAGTGGGATCTGTGCTCCTAAGAGACTTATATGCTTTTGAAGATCCCACCTGTGGCTGTTACCAGCTGTGCTAACAGTCAAATTACAACCTAAGATGAACATATCAACCTCCCAATGTTCAGCATGTGATGCTTCATTTTGAGACAAGCAGCCACATTGTTCAGCTCAAAATGGAGTATTTCAAGCCAGTCATTGAGGACACTGAAAAAATGTCAGCGCACAGAATTTGGTCCAACATGAATGAAGCCATGGAGTAACATTTCCCTTACACGCTGAAGCTGACATACCTTTGCTGAGAAGAAAAGCAGAGGGCCTTTCCTGTGGCCTGCATCATTTTTCCTGCTCTGGTTTTATCCTGAGAACCCTGTGATCGAAGAAATTTCCCCAATTCATTTTCTTCCTGAGACAAAACTAATGAAAAAGGAATGAACGGTCATATATATGCAATGTAACAGGTTTTAACTGTTTAAAAATGTGAACAGCAAAAATAGGCTCACAAGTCACTTTAGATCCAAGCAGCACAGCACAAAAAAAGTTTTTTCTAATTAACCTTCATGCAGTTCCTGGATTTATGAAATAAAAGCTCAGATTCACTTGAACACACCTGTCAGTGAGTTTGGTGTAGTGTAATAAGAACCGCAAAATGATCTCTGGGCTGAAAGGCAGCAAGCGAATGTGCTATTTATTGCTTGAATAAAGATATTACCTTGGTGAGATCATATGAAGGAGCCTACTGTGACCTGACAATATTATTTCCCTTGATAGGTTTTTTTTTTTTTTTTTTTTCAAAGCTCATGGAGCCAGATCCTCAGTTGATATAAAATAGCATACCTCTATTGAAGCCAATGTTGATTTACACCAGCTGGCCCCTTAAAATCTCTCTCCCCTTTTCTATTATTGTATTATTTAGTTGGAGATTTAATTCTTCAGGATAAATGCGTGATTTTCTTTTTAAGTTAATTGCTGGATGGTCTGCTCACTTTATGATTCTACTGGTATTTCAAAAGCTGCATAGTTTAAAGGTCTCTCCTGTTGAATTTTCTGGGGGATTGGAAGTGGGAGTGTTACATGGTAGAATGCTGGATACTTCTGGAGTGGAAGTAAGTAAACTACAATTGGTTTTCATGGGTAAGAACCCAAGTGAGGTTCTTACCCACAAAAGCTTATGCTCCCAACACTTCTGTTAGTCTTAAAGGTGCCAGGTGCCACAGGACCCTCTGTTGCTTTTTACAGATTCAGACTAACACGGCTACCCTTCTGATACAATTGGTTGTCACCTTAAACCAGATCTCTGCGATGCCGGAAGGTCACAGCCATTTTCACCTCATGGACCTCCTCCAGACAAGCTGTCCCCTGCAGCAAGCACTTTTTCCTGCCTTCCCCCCCCCCGATTAGAACTCTCCACACATAGCTCCCTGTCTGTCAGCCTCTTGGCCATCCGCATGTCAGGTCATGCAGAGTAAAACAAGTGACACGTGAAGGAAGAGAGACATAGTCATTACTGTAATTGAAATATTGTTATACAAATTATATTTCTAGATGTCAGCAAGGGCCCCTTGTTAGCCAAATCCACTCTATGCCCACACTGCATTCTAATCAAGTATGTTCCTCCCTATATAATCGTCACACAAAAGACTTCACTTGGGTCATCACTGCTACCATGGAACACTAACTCGGATATATTAAACTATTGTGTAATCACACTTTTCCTCTACATCTTGAGACTTTTCATGGGCTTTTTTCTTGGGGGGCAGGTGGAGGTGGGGAGTGGAATGGGAAAGTACCTACAACACTCTACCGAATAGAACCAGCCCCCCCACCACCACCAATGTGGCTCTCCCCCTGACTAGTCCCCCGTTAGCTTATTTTCTGCCTCAGACCATAACCCACCCTCCCCCACATGTGGTTCTCTGATCTGCCACTCATTGTGGCTGTCCACATGTCAGGGCCAGTTTGACTATCAATTCAGTGTCATGGCTGTGTTGTGTTAAAACCTCCATTGCTCCTAATGCACACTAAATTCACATCTATCCCTCAAAAGACCACTCCTCACCAAGAAAACCAAATCTGGAGTTTCTAACATAAGCCACTTCTAAATTTGGGTAAGTCAAGTAGTTAGGCCTTGATTCTTGAATGCTTTCCTATCTCCTATATGTACTCCTGTCTATCCTGGCCTAGTATCACACATGTACAATTTCAGGAGAATTGAAGGAACTTTGGCCAAATTAGGAGGTTAGTTTCAAAACTGGGTTTATAATGGAAGGGTTAGCTTCAAATTTAACTAGGATGAAGAGAGTAGCATTTATCCCATGATCAACTTCACTTTGTCACATATTAGTTACTTCCATATTGCAGACTCAGCTCCCTGCTTAACTGCTGTAGTTAGTTATACTTACAACAAATTCTTTTTTGATAGAGTTCAATTGCTTTAAGCAACTCCATACATGTTCTCTGAATCGAGTGGAACAGCTGAAATTAAACATAAAACAAGCTAATTATAAAACATGCAAGAAACAGTCTAAAGAAAAAACAAAAACAAAAAAGTATTTGTTCTAAAACAAACCTGCATTACTTTTAAATGAAAAAAAAAAAATCATTATTTCCTTTTAAAATGTGTTGCTTCTAATACCCTCTCATACTTGAATGTAAGATTTTCCTTCGATAGCCTTTTCTTACGTTCAAATTGTTTACTGAAACTATAAACAGATCAACAAGATACAAAGGAAACAAGAAAAAAACAGAACAAAACAATTATCTTTGTTTTTGCAAAATAAAGTGACAGTTCACCAAGAATATGTTTATTTCTTATGTTTCTTTACTGACATTTTTAAATCTATGCACTAGTCATGAAGTTGTATAAAACTCTATTTTGGAAGAAAAAAAGAGTATGTACACACAGAGCACCTTAATTGGAGTATATGAGATAACACAATGCCTACTAGCTTTTCAATATAAGGCCACAGTCTTGAAAAGGGGTCCATGGGTGGTGGAATCTTACTGACTTCAGTGGGACTCTCTACTGGCATAAGTATCGATCCCTGCAGATCCCTTTGCAGGATTGGGGCTTTAGTTTATAAATCAATAGGCCAGGCCGTTGATTACAAAGAATGTTCAACCTGATCAGTTTTGTTTCTGTTCCAGTGTAGTCGCACCTCAGAGACACAAATTTCATAGCTTCAATTATTATTTATTATTATTATTTCTATTATGAGAGCACCTTCAGGACCCAACTGAGATATGGTCCCCACTATTGTAGGCATTATATAAAGATATTGTAAGAGGCACTCAGCACACAATTCATCATACCTAATCAAAACTTCAGTCTGGCCTACTATACATTTGTGCTGGGCTCGTCTATCAAATAGTCAACTTTGTAACTGCAAATAGTGCTATTTAGGTAAAAATGTGCTTGCCTTTTTCTATTTAGCAAACAATCATTTCCCTGTTTCCCAACACGACTGTTGCTGCAGCATCAATAAGAGGGCTGAGCTCAGGGACAAGCACATAAAAAATTGTTTGTACATGGACCCCACTGAATGGCTTTTACATCACCACTGTTGGCTTATAATCCACGATAAACAACGTTCACCATATAAGTGCAACATCACAGGATAAATATTTTCAGAATGCCGTGAACTAAAGTACTATTCAGAAAGATACACCCATTCCCAACAACTGTCCGGAACACAGAGATTTTATATATTAATTTTCAAAGCAAACATACTGACTTCAAGTGAAAATTGGGTGATGAACTGGGAAGGATAAAAGTCAACAGAGAAAAATGTTATTTTCAAAACAACAGGATATTCTAAAGAAAGCTGTAAGATAAATTCTTTAAAAAGGAACAAGTTTTATACCTATATAACAATATGTAGCATGTTAATATGTAGCTAGATACTCTGCCTTATTTATTACATGTTGGAAACCCTTTTTCTTTCTTTCCCAGCTACACAAAAAATTGGAAGAAAGATGTACACTGTGCATTTTGTATAAGAGGATTTCTGGAGCATGCAGTGCAGTATTACTTTAAAAACGTGTTAGTATTTATGCATTTAGGTTATTTGTATGACACACACTACAATTTTTAGAAGAAGAGTAAACAAAAATTATTTTTTGAAAGTTACTCCACAAACCACGTAATGCTGCCAAGAGCGTGAGAACCAACCTCAGGGCAGACGGTTAGGAACCAGGGCAGAAACCCCAAATTGGTTGTGAGCACTATACTTAGATTTCACCAACCAATTAACAAATGTAAATTCCTGAGGCACTCCAACTACCTTAACATGGAGTCACAGACAGTCTCTTTGGGTACTCCCATCTATCTCACCACCCAGGTGAGCATACCTTTGTGATAGACGGTCCATCACACCAAAAGTCACAGTAATATTTAAGTTACTCCCAATCCCAAAGGACCAGCCACTTACTCTGGGTCAATGGCAAGTCACGACAAAGACTATGCATGTAACCAACCCAATAATACACTATATAAAGAGTTATTAAACTGGAAAAGGAAACGAGTTATTTACAAGTTTGAAGTAGGTAAACAGATACACAGGTGAGTTACAATCTTAAGTTTCAAAAGGAAATAGAAGCTTCTATCAGCAGCAAGCTTTACAAGTCCTTTAGGGCTAACCCAGACTAAGCACCTGGGGATCTCTTATTTATGCCTAGAAACATTCCCCCTCCATCCCCAGAGTCCACGCAGCAGGGATATCAAGTGCCTTTTGTTTAGGGTTTTTATCCCCCTTCAGCCACAAGCTCTGAGCTGCAAACTCAGCTGATGGGAGGAGTCCACTTGTATGACTCATTTTCATGGGGAGGAGGCAGAACAAGAACAAAAGTTTTTTGTCCTCTTGTTGACGGGGGAAAAAAAATAATTGTAAAAAGCCAGTGAATATCTTATATTTACATAGCAATTTTCAACCAGCATTCAAAAGGCTTGACAGACTATGGTCATTCTATCTACAGATGTTCTGTGGCATAAGCCCTACACAACAATTTGAATAAAGAATTTATCCAAATTAAAATTACGGGAGGAATAAATAGGTATAAAATAATTTTCCAAGTTTTAGCAACCTTAGGGTAAAACCGTGTCCCACTAAAGCAATAGAAACATTCCCATTGACTTCAGTGGGGACCAGGATTTCACCCCAATATTTTGAGAGCAGGTGAAAAATTATTTGTTTAGCTTCCCCATTCCATTGCTGAGAACTTTTACCACCAATCACCACAATGATGATATTTTATAGGGCCTCCATAAACATCTTTTCTTTTAATATTCTGCTAATTCAGCAGCAACATTTGAACACTTTTCCAGTGCTCTGCTGTTTTGCATAGTGAAAACTATAAAATCTTATTTAGTAAGCAAAATACTGCTGAGGTGAGGTTGGCTGGTTTGTTGGTTTAAAAAAAACAAACAAAAAAACACATTTAACTACAGTAGATATCAAAGAGTGCAGTACTCCCACCCCCACCCCACACACAACCTGCACGTGAGATTAGACCCATAAATACAAAGTATGGTACACATACATATGTACATACAAACACACAGACTTGATCCCATTATCAGATTTTCAGAGAGATTTCAGTCATTAATGTCTATTGTAAATTCATTACAAACCTCTAGTTTTGCATCCAGGTCTGCATCTGAAGCCACAACATGTTCATCTTCCTTCTTTCCTGTGACTTTAATAAGGGTTTGTTTTGTTTTCCAATATTTCTGCTGCATTTTATTGACCACAGATTTTTCCTGGCTTTGAGCATACTGGTCATAAAATTCCCTTGAATAACTGCTGAAACATTTAAGAAACACAATTACAATGCTTGATTAAATAAAAAGAATGAGGCTTTTAAAAAAAACTTTCAAACATTTTATTAGATTTTTAAGGAGTATCAAGAAAAAGAGGAAAAAGGATATATATATATTCTTTATCTGTGAAACTATATAAAACTACTAATTATGAACAAATACTTGTGGTTATGAATAAAAACCCTAGACTTGAACATTTCTGCACTTTGCAATGGTCAAATCCTAAACCTGAAGTTGTCGTTAATGCTCATTACTATCAAATATGCAGCAAATTCTCTAATTCCTTTTAGCCAAAAGAAATATTAGCACAACAATATATTCATGAATGTTTCCAGTCTTATTTTTGGAAGCATTTAAACCACTTCCAATTTGAATGTCGTAAATTGGTAGTGTTGCCCATTATCAATACACCTCTACCCCGACATAATGCGACCCGATATAACACGAATTCGGATATAACGCGGTAAAGCAGTGCTCCACGGGGGCGGGGCTGCACATTCCAGCGGATCAAAGCAAGTTCAATATAACGCGGTTTCACCTATAACACGGTAAGATTTTTTGGCTCCCGAGGACAGCGTTATATCGGGGTAGAGGTGTATTTAGTAGTGAAGAATTCTTCAGTATTATAGAGTGATTTATCGCAGATACGATAATGTCTCAGTTTGCGTTTTTATTTACTTGTTCTGTAATGGTTTTTTGATTCATATATTGGGAGATATTTAAGGTGAAATCCTGGCCCCACTCAAGGGCTGCAGTAGAAAACTGCCATTGTCTTCAATAGGTCCAGGATTTCACCCTGAATGTCAATCTTGTATGTAAAACAGATTGCAACTCAATGTGTAGAAAAGCAAGCAACAGTACCCCATCCTGCTCAATCTGCCAAGCACAAGACAAAGTCTGACACTCCAATTCTATACAGTACAAAGTCTAGAAGCAGGAAAAATGGATGATGCTTGATTGTATGCAACATGTACACTTTTCCCAGATTATTTTCCATCGGGGGATGATTCTGCATCTCTTTTCTAAACTTATTGAAGTTGTAGACGAAATAGAAATTGCATCCTCCTACAATTCCTTTAACCATATGAGGCACAGAAAATTTAGCTTCTCAATATAACACTGATATGTCTGATGAACAGTTAATTATTAACTTCTGTGAAAATGGAATCCCTAACCCGTAAATAACTGGAAAACTGCATTAATTTTGCAAATGTTTAAAAGAAATGGGTTTGCTAATATTAAAATTATGTCAAATTATTATTCTAGAAGAATTTAAAGAGATAGAATACTTGTTAAAAAATAAAATAAAACATGAAGGCTTAGTTATGCCCCTACATGGTTCATAGCCAGATAGGGTTTATAATCCCTAGGAAATTTAATTGTATGACATAACTATATTATTTGATTCAATTGTTTTTTAAAATGTATATAACACAAAGCACTTCTTTTATCTCTCACAAAAATATTTACAGTAGAGAAATTCAAGCATCTTATTCAACCTAAACACTGACTTCTAAGATTTGATTGCAGATCCCAAAGTAAAAATAAGGTTTTCAGTTACTTTTTTGCTGCAGCACAAAATACCCACTATATGCAAAAACATGCCAAATCCAATTTCATGTGCAACTCTTTGTAAACTAATTGCATACATATTAACAAGGGATAGCACATTAAGTCAGGTGAAATGTGTAGTATATTTTATGATGCAGCAAATATCAATTAAAGTTTTAATCCTATTATTAAAGAGAGGATCCAAAGAATCCCCATCATGAAGTTAAGAATTTTCCAGACAGATCTCTTTAGAGAACTAGGGTCTTAATTCTCAAAGTAAGTCAGTTTTTATCTATAACAAAAGTGACAATGTCCCTTAAAATTATTCAAAATAGAAATGATATCAAAATCACTTCAAGGAAAAATGTAAAATTAAATTAAACACACCCACACACTCATGAAAACAAACATTTTCAAAACATATATTTTATTAAAAGGACTTAATGGGAAATGAAAGTTTATAATTCATGTTTTGCAATATCTCAAGTCTCAGACCTGCACTGTGGTCAGAACAGGCAGACTATTGTGCCTCACTAAAGTCAATGAGGCAGTACCTGGGCAGATCAAAACATAGGATCAAGGCCCCAGTGTTTCAGCTTACATTCCTACTTCCTTTGAAGTCAAGGGGAATTCAATGGGTGCACAGTTGGGCTACAAATGTCATATAACAAAAAGGAAAATTTATTTAATAAGAATTATGGCTTTAGAGAATTCTTAGATAATAGCCAAATTTTGAAGAAAATCAGGGGAATATAACCCCTTATCAATTTCTTAAGGACAATGAGAAAACTACATTTTTAAATTGAACTTTGAGAAAAAAATTACTCCTGTTTATGCATGAGATTTGATCATAATTTTTGAAGTGTACCTTATATGAGGAATTGAGTGTTGCCCGTATATTCTGTAGATAGGATAACTGAACAGAAAAAGCCTCTGTACTACAGGACACTGTTTTTGTCAACAACTTTATTCAGTACTGTAAATTGTCAACCTGGGTTTTTATACAGTGAATAATCATGAACATATGTTTAAATTTTACTATCATTTAACAAAACCTAACAACAATTATAACTAAAGAAGTATCTACTTTAGTCATAAAGTTAAATGATGTGGATAAATTCAACTCTGTTTGTAAAACAGAAGATTAATAACTAACATATTGGTTTTTCCATTACTTGATCACATGGCAGTCAGTTTCTTTTTCCAATCTGTCCTTACTGGGGATTTTATGCCAAAGATTGGATGACAAAACATAAAAAGTGTGGTAAGTATAGACAGCAATACTTCAGCATGTGTCTTCTAATTTTATTAGTGCGACAGGTTAAAAATATAAAATTACTTACTATTTATGGCCATCCATGTTTCTTTATTTTCTTCGGACACTTAGAACTAAAAAAAAAATATATATATATATATGACCACTAAAATTGAATTTAAAATAAAACTGAAATAAGCTCTTAAAGTAGATATCCAACCATATATACATGTTAAGTATTATGTTTACAGCATCCTTCTTTCCATATTGTCCCAAAATATTTCACAAACTACGGACCAAACGCTGCACTCATGTACACACATGGAACTCTCATTCAAGTCAATGGGGATCACATAGAATGATAAAAATGTAAGGAACCTTGAGAAGTCACCAAGTCCAGCCTCCTGTGCTGGAGGCAGGACCAAGAAAACCTAGACCGTACGTCACAGATGTTTGTCTAACTTGTTCTTAAAAACCTCCAGTGATGGGGATTCCACAACCTCCCTTGGAAGCCTATTCCAGAGTTTAACTACCCTCATGGTTAGAAAGTTTTTCCTAATATCTAACCTAAATTTCCATTGATGCAGAGTAAATCCATTACTTCTTGTCCTACCTTCAATAGACATGCAGAACAATTGATCATTGCCCTCTTTATAATAGCACTTAACGCTAGGGATGTAAATACTATTTTAAAAGTTAACCATTTAAATGATTAAAAATATGTTGTTTAAACGGTTAACCGATTAAGTGGCTGGGGCTGGGACCGTTCCGTCCGGTGCAGGGCCCCTGGGGCCGCTCCGGCCGGCCGGCCCGGGGTTGACGGTTAAGGTGGGTTAACTGGTAAGACTAATGCTTACCGGTTAACCTTTTACATCCCTACTTAACACATTTCAAGACTTATCAGGTTCTGCCCAGTCTTCTTTTCTCAAGACTAGAGATGCCCAGTTTTTTTAATCTTTTCCTCATAGTTCAGGGTTGTTTTTTAAAAGCTTTTTATCATTTTTTGTCACTTTCCTCTTTGGACTCTTTCCAATTTCTCTACATCTTTCCTAAATCATGGTGTCAGAATTGGACACCGTACTCCATCTGAGGCCTCACAGTGCTGAATAAAGTGGAACAATTACCTCCTGTGCCTTACATACCACATTCTTGTTAATACACCTCAAAATAATATTAGTCTTTTTTGCAACGGCATCACATTTATTGTCAATCCACTGTAACACCCAGATCCTTTTCAGCAGTACTACCGCCTAGTCTGTTATTCCCGATTTTGTAGCTGTCCATTTGATTTTTCCTTCCTATGTGAATTACTTTGCACTTGTCTTTATTGAATTTCATCTTGCTGATTTCAGACCAAATTCTTCAATTTGTCCAATTCAATTTTGGAATTCTAATCTTGTCCTGTAAAATGCTTGTAATCCGTCCCACGTATGTTTTATAGACAGTGCTGGTAGCGCAACCTATTCATGTGGATACCCGACTCTTCCCATTAAAAGACACTGTTTTCAGTGGGCCTATAACTTTGCCAAGCTTTTACCATTCAGGCTGAAGTTTTACGTGCCAGGGTCTGCCTCAGGCTGAATATTTCTGAAAAATTTCAGTCAAAATAGTTCAGCTAGTTCAGTTTCCCAGAAGGTGGGTAGTGAAAAACACACAGTTTTACACACATTAAAGAATTCTGGTGATCTAACACCTCTATACTTTAGAAATATTGCAGGAGGTGGCATGTGTGGGTGATGTGCCTTTTGCTATCCCTGTCAAAATCTGCCCACATTTGGCCAAGTTATGAGCCTTTGGGGGAAAAACCTGGCACATGCGGAGTAGAGCCTTCTTAGATTTAGCAGCTAAAATCTGAGATTCCATCCCCACTGAGCATTGTCAAGCCTCTCATAGCTCCTGTGTGTGACTAGACTATGAACACATGATCCCCACAGAGTGACTGAGCATGCTCCCTCCAGCTCAGTTATACAAGAGTGAAGCCAGTCTTCCTCTGTAATGGCTGCTCTGGGTTGGGGTGGGATTAGGCACCAGAGGCGAGATTAGAGAGTCTGTCTCTTCTGTGCTCTCAGTGACCCCCTTGCAGGCAGTGTTGAAGAAAAAGCCATTTGATTCAAATACAGAGGAGACAAAAACTGGTTCTGAGGGCAAGGAGTAGGCTGATAACAGGAGTTTGGTGAAACTGGGAACCGAAGGGGAAGGGGAGAAAGAAACTGCCTGGGAAGGCCTGAAAGCCTGGGAATGGGAGCCAGTTGACTGGGAGGTGCGGTGGGAGACACAGACTGGACAAGGCGCTGGAGAAAGGGGGGAGACTGGGACTGGCTGGATGAAGAGACTGAAACAAGGAGACAGGGAGTTGGTGAGAGCAGACAGATTGGATGAGGAGCCCAGGGAGGAAGACTAAGACTTGGAGCAAGTGGGGGTGGGGGGGGAGGGAGAGAGAGAGAGAGAAATTAGACAAGAAGCTGGGAGGAGGAAAATAAAACTGGCTGGGCAAAGAGACTGGGCCTGGTTGTGGGGAGATTGAGACTGGGACAGCAAGCCCGGTGGGGAAGACTAGGACTGGCTGGTCAAGGAGACTGGAATCAGTAGTCTGAGGAGTGGCTATTGGGACTGGGACAAAGAGCCAGTGGTGAGAAAGAGACGGGATTGGGACAAGGACAGGTTGGTGGGGACTGGGCAAAAAGAGTCTGTGCCCACTAGAACGCACTCTCCTCCAGAGGCTGAAATGGAACCCAAGATTTTTGAGTCTCACCATGCTTCTGCTATCAGCAAATATCTGTGAAACCCACTGGCAAAGTGTGTCTCATCCCCCTTGAATGCTCATCCACGTAAAGGATGGCAATCTACTGCTGCTATCAGTTACTGTGCTTGCTCAAGTGGCAGAGGTCTGTGCGGTGGATCTAAAGGTTCCAGCCCTGTTGATGAAACCCCATGAGTGTCAATATGAGTGTCCAAGAGGGCGGATTAGCCCTTTTAGCCACACCACTGCACTGGGAGCTCAGACTTAGCTGATTATCCACCATAACCCCCAAGTATTTTTCCAAGTGTCTGCTTCCCTGGAGAGAGTTCCCCATCCTGTAAGGCTGGTCTGGATTGTTTGTTCCTACATCTCTGACTTTACATTTGGCCATACTGAAACACATTGTTTGATTCCATCCAGCCTACCAAGCGATTCATATTGCTTTGTATCAGGGACCTGTCCTCTTCATTACTTACCACTTACCCAATCTCTGTGTCATCTGCAAACTTTATCTGGTGTGGTTTTGTTTTCTTCCAGGTCATTGATAAAAACGTTAGATAGCATCGGACCAGAACAGATCCCTGCAGCACGCACAAGAAGCGAACCCATTCGATGATGATTCCCCATTTACAATTATATTGAGACATAACATAAGAACATAAAAATGGCCATATGCAGTCAGAACAATGTTCCATCTAGCCCAGTATCCTGTCTTCCAACATTGGTCAATGCCAGGTGCTTCAAAAGGCAATTAACAGAACAGGGCAATCCATCACGTTATCCATCCCCTATAGTCCAGTCCCAGCATCTGGCAGCTAGTATACACCAAATAAATCAAGTTAATCTCAACTTTCAGAAAAGTGAGTACGTTAATATCTGAACATCATTAATAAGAAAAAAATATTGCTGGCTTCTCTGCATTATCTAGATTTGACACCCAACAATCCGTATTTTGACATCAAGCAGGACATAATTTGCTTAATTTGATATCTTCATGTAAAGCAGAACTGCATATTTAAAAAGTTATTTGTATGCAGTAAGGGGCAAATCCAGACCCCAGCATCTGGCTAAGTAAAGTGGATATGTACCTAAGGAAAAATAAAACTTCCATTCCCCATTCTAATTCCTATCCCCATTCGTGTTGTAGGTATGGAGCTATTCTGCAGAGATTATTCCAGGCAATGGCTGCAAGTAACCTACAGGGGAGCCTTTACACATCCCTGTTCTGCAGGGGTTGAACAGGAGGATCCACACAAAGGTGTTCCTCACCAGCCCACCTATCCCTCACAAGTAGACCTTCTGCTTCCAGTATGCACCAGTACCGCTATAATGATGCTGCAGCACAGGAGGCCTCAACAACTGATGGGGGTGAGGATGGGGCTGTGTTTGGCCCTTAGTGCAGTAGGTCCCCAGTAAAGAGTTCAGAATAAAACTGATAGGAAATATGTGCTGCAGGCTTTAAAAATAAATAAAGTTTCAGAATGAAAGATGTATCCTTGTGAATGGATCTGTTTTGTTCCTGTCAGATCATCAGAATTCCTTCTTTCCTTTCAGAACTGAGCAAAATGATCCATTTCATCACCTCCTGGACAAATTACAATTCACTGCATTTGTACTATCCAGTGGAAGTAGCACAGAGGCTCCAGCTTCTGCAGAACAGAGCGGCCCAACTTCACGGTGGAATGAATCACCATGAACCCATCACTCCTACATTATGCACCCTTCACTGGGTCCCATTTCACTTCCAATGCCAATTCAAGATCATGGTCATGGTCTTCAAAGCGAGCAACAGTTCAGGACCCAGCTACAGCAGGGGCTTCCTCTTCATCCATGTACCAGAGGAGAACAACTGACTTGGTGGGTCAATTCAGCTAACAAAACCGAGAGTGCATGGGAGCTGCAGATAAAGAGATCTTGGTTGAAGAGCTCATCTGGATAATGAATTACCAAAGGGAATTTGATTAAGACAAAGTCTCACTATACTTTTACAATTCACTGCAAGGCCCATCTGTAATCCAAGTGTTTTAAAATACACAATCCACCCAGGCAGAGATTCCTAGAATCAGGAAATGGTAATGAGAAGAAAACCCTATGAAGTCACTATAAGATGTCAACCTGCAGATAAATTTAGTTATTCAAAGGGGACACACTACAGCGATATAAAAAGAACTAAGATACATCAAATGACATGTTCTCTTGGGAAGTATCTAGAAATAACATATGTGGACAGCATGAAATGTGGAGAAGAATCCAGCAAACCCTACCTTTATCTTAAGGTACTGTGTGAAAACAGGAGATGAATTCACACTCCTGGTAATACTTAACCTCTCCACCAGCCTCTCGTTTATCATACACTCATGGTTCCTGATCAGATATGACCCTGCAAGCACTAAGGATCTTCCACTCCCATTGAACTCCCTCCTCATCTGTATTTTAAACCAATTATCATATTACTTTAGTCCTTCCTTATCTGCATTTTAAATAATCAATTATCTAGACATATTTTTAGCCAGCTGCATAGCAAAGAGAAATTAATTGTACCTGTTCTAAGTAGAAATAGTGTCAATCTTGCAAGTACACTATTTTGTAACAAAACAAGCAGCACTGTAGTACCAGTAATAAAATACTAGCTTTAAGCAAGTTCTATTTTTAAGATACATAAGAATTATGGACTCCTTCCCTGCAGGAGGAGCTAAAGGGGAGGAAATCTCTGCAAGGTTCCTCTCATGGAGATTTGTCCCTGATTGTTCCATTGGGAAACCAGGGCTGTCTACGTGGAGGTTCTGTGCCTCTGCACCAGCTATGTGTCCCTGGCATTCCCCTCCACAATTCCCTGAAAGCATGTTTCCATAAAAATCAAATAACCATGGCTTCTGCAGTCAAGAGGATCCTCACTGCAAGTGGGGGTGGTGGGGATGTAGAAAGGACAGAGTGCATTCCCTTCAGTTTGCCCATGAACTTGCATAACCAACAGGTCAGGGGATAACTGACACGTCTTGTTAGTTCTATTTTGTTATTTTCCCAAGCAGCGTAAGGAATACAGAGCTGCCTGTTTGGCTTGTATTAGTGACATAAATCAACCATGGTAAGAAGAAAAACAGAACCATGAGCTCAGCTTGCTATGTACGTACAGAATGAATGACTGTTTCAAAATACAACGACCCAATCCTGCAATCTGATCCCTGTGGGAAGAACCATAGGCCCATGCAGAGCCCACTGAGGCCAGTGTGGATCATCTTGCAGGACTGAGAACTAAATTTTTAAATCTCCACATCTCCTAATGATTTGGGATCTTAAACAATACTTTTACACCCTATATAAAAACATTGCCATAAGACCTGTATTTCCATGCAAAGTTTTTTCCCCTTTAGCATTATACATTTCGTTCACTATTGGGAAAGGAAAACAATAAATAAATAACCCATTCAATTTACTTTGGATATCTGACATGTCAGAATAGTCTTGAACTGTTTAGCCTGCCAACTTTAACTTTCATGAGGGGTACTGTATTATATCATGTCTCAGAGGAAGGCCACTAAGGGAGAGACTATATTTTGCTGGCAATAACATCTAAATAGTAAGAGTTTTTACTGCTATAAAGAAAAAAAATGGAATAATGCTGTCTTGAAAGGTTTACCAAATGTTCCTGTTCTTCAGAAGAAGCAGCACAACATTTTTCATTTATACTTCATATAGAATTTAATTTAAGGAAAGATTCTATACAAGAGAAATTATTCCTCAAACAATATATAACAAAAATCAGCTAGAATTGATCTAGAATTCTTAGCTGTTATATTTATATGCAAACCGGCATTTCAGTGTTCTCTCTTGGGCTTTCCTACAGTACCTATCACCATAGTATCTAAGGCCCTGGTCCTGCATACACACCCATGCTCAGCTTTAAGCACATAAAAAGTTCAAGTTAATGAGACTACTCATCCATGTGCTTATTTTGCATGCAAGTGTATGAAGGATTAGTGCCTAATTGCTGAAATTGGCTCCTTTTCTTCCTCTTCTGACCACCTTTGGTCTATGCTTATCAGAAACAGAGATGCATAACTAAACCCCATATTCTTACAGTTTACCCTCAGCTTTGCAGGAAAAAAAGATTGCAACTGCTTCCTTTAAAAAAAAAGAGAGAGAGAGAGATGTTGCTTCATTAGAAGTAAAGCTGAAGGAGGGAAATGAGTTCAGGAGCTAGGATCAGGAAATAACAGTTGCTCTCATCCAAAATAGACCCTTTTTTTCCTGGCTGCTTTTACAAATACGTCTTATTCTGTTATGTCTTAGAAATACCACAATCATCTCAGAATAGAGGGGTCTTAGGGAGATTCTGTAGAACTGCTCTATACATTATAGGAATTTTCTGCTCATCCATACCCAGTACTAGGGACAAGAACTTCCCCATGAAGCCCACTGGGACCACTTCCCTCTTCCACTCTAGGTATTACTGGGATATATATTTATTATTTTGCATATAATTTTCCACCATTTCTAGTTCCCCCCCACCTCAGGCTTTTGAGGCACAAGTGGCAAAATTTCATATATCTCATATAAATTCCACCCCACCCTCCCAAATTTTTTTGGTTGATTTTCTACAACTTTGAATTGATTATCTGTCACATCTAGTTTTGTTGTTAAAGTTTTCCCCTTTTGTCTCTGAAGTAGTAAAAGGCTGAGCTGATCCATTTTGTGACTAAGCAGTTTTAGGGAAGCCCTAATACTGTGCTCCCTTCTTCTTTTCCTGGGATACTTGAGTTGTGGGAAGGACAAATATCACAGTGATAAGTGCAAATGACCAAACATACATTAGATTGGTGAGACATGTAATTCAAAACCTGGACTCTAGGGAATTTGAAGAAGTCTGGATCACTTAAGTTTACTCACTGGAATTTTATGGCACTATGATCCTGAGCTGCATATGCTTACTACTGGGTTTAGTATTCACTAACTTGATTGCATTGGCCTCGTTAGCACTACAAAAGTAATTTTCCCCCTCTTGATATTCACCCCTTCTTGTCAACTGTTGAAACAGGCCACTTCCACCTTAATCAAATTGGCTTTGTTAGCACTGCCCCCCCACTTGATAAGGCAACTCCCATCTTTTCATGTGCTCTGATATATATACTGCTTACTGTATTTTTCATCCATGCATCTGATGAAGTGGGTTTTAGCCTATGAAAGCTTATGCCCAAATAAATATGTTAGTCAGTAAGGTGCCACAAGGACTCCTCATTGTTTTTACCATTAACAATGTATGTGCTTGAGGACTATCTTTTGTATTACTAAAAGCATCAGTCCCTCTTTCATTCAGCTTTAAATCCTCAGCAAGGGCTTGTCTACACAGGGAAATTGATTGTAATTGCTATTGTGGAATAAGCTATAAAAGTCACTTCATTCCAGAATTCATAGATGTATAGTTCATAAAGCTAGAAGGAACCCCTGTGACCACCTAATCTGACTTCCTGCATTACACAGGCCATAGAACTTCTTTAAATTAATTCCTGTTTGAATAATTGAAAGTGCACTAATTACTGAGGAATGATATGCCTTAATCCAGAATAGAGTGTCCACACAGGGAACTAGTCCAGAATACTTACTGAAGAACAGCTTATTCTAATTAATTTCCTTGTGTAAACAAGCCCTTACTGAATGTAGTAACCAGGGGTCTATTTCCTCTGTGGACGCTCTATCCTTTAGGGTACACCATCTACCATTGCTACTGCTTGGTGCCACCCTTCCCCTTCCCACCCCAATAAATAAATTTTAATTCACACTTAAACACTATGTGTTTCTCTGTAGCAAATGTCAACCCAACTGCATATTACTCCTAGATTATGTCTGTAAGAAGAAGAGTTTAATTCCTAAACAGAAGCACCCCATTTTTTTGGTCGGCAGAACTGGGAAACGTTGGAGATCGTGTGTGTTGGACTGCAGGGGGAAGTGGAAATTTGGCACTATGTCAAGGTGATCTCTATTTTTCAATTTTCATAGACATTTTTGGTCCCTGCACAACTGCAAGGTCCACTTCAAGTGTCAAAATTCTTCTTTAAATACAAATGATTGTAACCAAGGTTGTGCTGATGCAATCTCTCGGATACTCCAGTGTTCTCCCCACAAATGCCAAATCTGATTATGCTGTACTATGTGTTGTATGCCTGACAAATTGTGTGTTACAATAACAATTGTAAGATTGCAAAAGAGTGCTTCAGAATTCTTAAGTTTATTTTTTACTCACAAATTTAAATTTAAACATTTTAAAGTGTTGTCTTTTTTTCCAAAATCTAAAATTCCATGTTCCAAGGCATGGAACATTTTTACAGCAGAATTACACATCCCTGGAAACAGTGGTTTATCTCAGTAACACCGATAAGAGTGTTATATGTAGACATCACACTCTCTAGTGTAACAAAGTATTTCAAACGTAAGTGCAGGCATATTCAATTGGCAACAGAATCATGTGCAAACAATCGTCTTTTCTAGGTAATAATTAACTTTCACAGAGCATAATGTACACCATACAAATAGGTTAATACAGCACATTAAATTGATATTTCAGTCTAAAATGATATTAACTTTGCAATTGCTGCAAGTGAAATAGTCCCTGCACAAAAACCCAGTATATAATATCCCTTTGCCCTTTTACAGCACCTTTCATTTGAAGAGTTCAAAGCACTTCTAAAATATACATGAAAGCCTAACATGACCCTGGGATGGAGGTACGCAAGTATCCATTTTGGAGATGGGTATACTGAGAACAAAAAATTCAGTGTCTTGTCCAACTTCATTGTGCACGTCTATGACGGAGCTGGGAATAAAGCTCAGTCCTTCAATTAAGTACATTTAAGAACCTCTTTAATTTCTCTGAAATGGCTATATAACATTCTTTAATAATACATTTTAGCACTCTAAAATTAAACAAAACAAAATCTATGCCAAGTAGAATAAATTATAAAGTAATCAAATATTATTATGGTATTTTCTTTATGCAGAGCACCTGCCTTCGTTTAGACTATCATAATAGTTTTGGCAATTCTTTGCTATATCTCAGCTTTAACCATACTAGAATAATATTTTATATAATGAAGTTTTTACTTTTCTAGAACATTGTTCTATTAGAAAGTGAGCTTATTCACAAACTGAGTTGGCAAGTCTCTTCCATTATCTGGTATGTCAAAAAAAGATAGATATTGCTATAATAGATCAGATCAAGGCTCAACTGGTCAGATATCCTATTTCCAGCAGTGCTTACTACTCAACATATCTAATTTAAATTCCTACCCCCACTCATCCATGAAGCAAGATGCATAATACTATTGCTGTACATGGGGGAGGGAGGGGGAATATTCCTCTCTGAACCCCTTCAGCTGGTCAGCTTGCACTCTGGTCCATGAGGTCTGATTAACCATATGGTTTTACCTTGCACAGCATCAGCAATATACAATGATCCTGTTTCACCTTGGAGTCAACACTCCAGACCAGCACAGACTGGTTGTGCTTGAAAGTCAACCTTTGTACTATAGTTTTCAATGAAACACCAATGGGGTCTGTAATTAGCTCCACTATAGGAGTCATCTCTACTGAAGGTATGGGCAAGAGTGACTTGAATGTTCTTATAATGACCTGTAACAGATAATTCCCAAGATCTACAGTAACTGATTGCATAAGAGACTCACTTTACCACAGCTAGTAACAGCCACAAAACAATTGTTGTGAAATCACAATTACTAGGCAGTGTAGAAAAGTAAGGTTTCCAATGTTCTTGGCTTCCAGTTTTTCCTTATTTATAATGCTTTTGCATAATTCTGCAAAGTTTAACCTTGAAAATACTACACAAATTAAACAGTGGCAAAACATTTTGAACAACCAACTGTTTTACTGCTATGCTGATGGAGGAGGCATTTAAGAAAATATAAATGACACTTTGATGCCATTTCCTGACTTTTTGTTTTGAAGACTGACTGATGGAGTAGTAAGTTTTCCTGCCAACTTAAACAACAGCTTTCAACACTAGGTTAGAGGGTAAAAAGTATGTGCAATTATTCAAACTTTTTTGGTAGTATTACTTGGGAATTCATCAGAACAGTTCAGGGTTGGGACTGTGAAGCACATATAATGTATAGATAGCAGTACAATATTGTTAGCTTTAAAAGGAAGGAGGAAAAGCTTGTTTTTAAAGTAACATAGATCCCCACCCCACAGTCTTTACTCAGGCAAAACTCCCATTGACTTCAGCAGCCTGGGCTCAGAGTCTACACTAGACCAATATTTTTTACTCTTTTCCATAACATGACCCTATATTTCAAAGAAAAAATAGTTTCTGGACTCAATCTTTCTCCCATCTAGCCATAAATGACTGCCCTAGACCTGTTCCTTCCCTAGACCATCCCCAGTGGAGGGTGCAATCCCCATGTTGAGAACCAATGCAATATATCAGTTTCACTAAAAGCCATCACCCAATAGTGCAGTAATAGAAAACTTGTGCAGCTCTAATGTAGACAAGGCGTTGGCAGCATTTTAACCATCACATTGCCTTCACATACGGCTTGTCTACCTGGAAAATTTTTACTTGTTATGCCAATACAGTTAACAGTGGCTTTCTTTGGTTTAGCTTAAACCTTTTTCTCAATGCCATAAGCTAAAATTGAAAAAAGGCAATCATACCAGGATACAAGTGTCCACACAATGGGTTATGATGGTGTAACTATATCTGTTAAAATTCACATATTAATGCCTACACAGGGAAATTCAGTATACAGGGTCATAGTCTATACAACAAAGTGATAAAAAAAACAGTGAAGCTGCCAGTGCCTTGCCTATACAAGAGCCCTCACCATTGCTACCACCAATAGGAAACATTGGGGGAAAGATTGGCATTACACAAGGTCTGAGTTAAGGATTCAAGAATCCAACACACAGTTTGCTTGGCCTGATGTTGTGAGAAAGTGATCAAACAGCTCTGGGAGATGTAGCTTTCATCTGATACCAACAGCTGACTGCCCCTGCAGGCAGAACCAGGGAACTAAGCTCACTTCAGAGAAGCCTGCCCTGGAGGAAAAAAAACTTGGTACCTGGGCCTTTTCAGCCCATAATTTGTACATACAGCTTCACACTTTCAACACACCCCACATCCACCAAGAAACCAAGACCTGGGAGAAGATAACAGAGGTAAACAAGGGGAAACAGAACAGCAGGGGCTGCACATGACTACCAAAGATGACATATCAACAAGGCATTTCAGCTACTAAAGATGCAGCCTTCCCCTTTCCAATACATCCAGAGAACCGTAGGAGATAAAAATATTCTGGAAACTAAAGGCCAGATTCTGATTTCAGTTTCACGGACATAAATCAGGTCCTAATCCATTGAAACCAAATAGAACCATAATCTCTGCTGGATCAGAATGAGAGACTGAGACTATTAGCAGTAAATGAGAGAGTTCAGAACAGAACACTTATTTCATTTACATATATAAATGCATTTACAATATATACTGACATAAATAAATACCTGTGTCAGTATATCAATGAGTTAAATAGCATGCTGCTCACATGCTCATTGAAGGGACCCTGTCAGGTTACAGTAAGACTAAATCATGTGCTTTAAAAAAACCACACCACGGTACTATATGCATGCTGTTCACATGCTAATTTAAAGGACACAGCAGACAAATCTATGATTTGTAAAACTAAGCTTTTTACAATATTAACGCTTCATTAGAAATATTTTTATGCTTTTTAAAATCCCAGTGGAACCAGTTTTGTTGGGCTGTAGCCATTTCACTACCTGGTCTGCAGCCCAAACAGAGCAATATGCACAAAAATAGAAAAAAGGAAAACCCACTATTAACCTAGGGGAAAACAGCCATTGCATTTTCTTCATCCAAGCTCAGGAAAATGCAAAAAGTGAACACAGAAAAAAACAGTAAAAAGTTGATTTGATTTTTAAATTTCTTTCCATTTTAATCTGTGGGGTCGGTGGCAACACAGAGAAGGATTTTTAATAGTTTTAACTGGACATTTCCCCCTGTTGCCATGTCTGCCCATTTTCCCCAAGGCCAGTGGCTGGAGGGGATGAGTGCGGGGAGGGGAAGGAGCCAGAGAGACATGGATAAACTGCATATAAACCCAGGGATGTACCCGAATGGCAAAGGGGGGGGGGGGGGGGGGAATGGAGGGGGACAGGTGCCATTTTGTAACCTGGAAATTTTGCACAGGCAAAGCCCATTAGGAGTCACAACCCAGCCTCAGCCACATCTGGCTCTACACCCCCACCTGGGGCGCATCAGTGCCCCATGCCCACCCCTCCCCCAGCAAGAGAGGCGAGGATCCCACCCGAGGGAGACATGGTGCCTGCCCAGCATGCCCACCCCGCAGCCCTGCCCGGCCCTTAGGCGCCTCGGCCCGGGCACCAGCTGCCTGAGGAGAAACCTGCTCTTCCAGCCAGGCCCAGCACCGAGAAGCCGCGATTCCCCTCCCCCCCCAGGGTCTCCCCGGCTGCGCTCACCTTGTCCGGGGATGCGGAGGGCGCGGCCGTCCCGTGCTGAACGCAGAGGGCTCTGCGCGCCCCGCTCCCCGCGCGGCCCCTCTTCGCCTGGGCGCCCCCCACAGCCAGCGCCGGGGCCTGCTGAGCTGCTGCCGCCCCAGGTGTTCCAGTCCCGCCAGCGTCACAATGCCGAACGCAGGCTCCTCCGCCGGGGAGACCGGCCCCGAGCAGGGCGGAGCCTCCGTCACCTACATCCTCCTCCCCGCCCCCGGCTCCGGCACTCGGGAGCGTTGCCCTGGCGCGAACCCGGGGCGCGCGGGCCCCATTGTCCCCAGTTCCGTGCCTGGCACCTCCTTGGGATTGTCCGCGCCAGGCTGACACTCACCCCCGCCCCTTTGTCCGCCCCGTGCTGGCTGAATTCTGTACTGGAGGCAATACATGAAATTCTTTCCTCCCCCCGGAATCAGGAAGCCTCTGTGTGCTGGGAGGCAGGGCGACCTAGTGGGTACAGAGCGGCGAGGAAGGAATAGACAGCAGGGGCTGGATCCAGCTCCCATGAAAGTCAAGTGAGAGCCTGGCCATTGACTTCCAGCTGGAGAGTTGGAGCAGCCCCTAGGAGTCTTCATACCTCTAGCAGTATTGCAAATATCAGATGAAAAATCATGAGTCAGCTCCCCCAAAATCATAAAACTGCCCCCCCCAAAACCATGAGATTTTTTACAAAGATTATATTGTGTTTTTTAGGTCAGTCTCTGGGTTTTTGAACTTCCTCTGCCCATCCCCAGGGTATATGCATGTGACAATTAGTGTTTCCCATTCTCACACAGGTACTGGATAAGGTAACTTTGGACTCTGCTCCAGGAGCTTTCACCTCCACATCTGCTCGATTCTTGCCCAGCAATTAATCCTGTCTTCCAGTCCCCCATCAGTTGTGTCCCCACTTAAGCCTCCTCAATTCAGCCTCCCTACTCCATAGACCCCACCATCCTCAGTTCATCCTCTCAGCACTCACCCCATCTGCTCAGAACTCACTATCAGTACAGCCCCTGCATCCTACCAGCCCCCACCCTTCTCACTTCAGTCCCCCTGCAGCACCCAGGCCACAGTTCAGCCCTTCCAGCCTCATCTCTATTCCTCTTAGGGTTCTTCACCCTCCCCAAGCTTGGGGCAGGGGGGCTGCAGTGAGGTCCCCTCTCCTGTTACCTAGGGTTTTCAGAACCCAAAACAGTGATAACTTAACTGTTTCTCTCCAGGCAGTGTCAGTAATAAATCAGTGGGGGCACAGCTCAGCCGTCTGACATATCATGGCACAAGCTAGAGTCTTTTTTTATTAGATCTTAAGCACACACACATACATATGCTGTCAGCGTAGGTTTAGAGCATTTCAAAACATTTATATTTACCTAAAGTTAAGAAATGGTTTAAAGGGATCAGTGGCCAGGCTCCGGGGGGGTGGAGGGGTGGGACACATCTCCCTTCCCTCTGACTGCTGGAGAGCTTAGATGCCAGATCCATGCTCAAAATCCATGCTCAAAGAAAACTTCCTCGAATTGGTCCAAAGCAAATTATTTCGCCTACTCTTTTATAGCTAACTTCAAAGTACATAACCTATTGTGACTCCTAGTGGGTCACCATAGTAATCCCTAATGGGTCACTAATTCTCCTACTTTCAGCAAAACTACTTATTATCTCTTATCATCAAAACATTTCTAGTCATAACAATAATAAAACTTACATATCAAAGGTGTCAGAGGCGCTCCAGCCCAAGGTCGACCATCTAAACCCTCCTTCTATTCTCACAATACATTCACTTCTTATCCCATTCTCCCATTCTGATAGCAAAATTGCAGACATGCAGTTATTTGGCCTTGCCCCTCAAGGCCTAAAGATTTTCCTAGCTATGTGATTTTGATTTTCAGCTGGCCATGGCTCAACATAAAAATTGCTGACTGCAGTACTGTCACATTCTGGGGTACATGCTGGACTGTGAAATTCTGGGGTAACACTCCCACTTCCCAAGTTGGCAGGGAAGCAGCTGCCTGTGGCTGATAGCCGGAGCTGGAAAAAAAATCCTGAGCTTTGAGAGGTCTATCACGAGATCGTGAGTGAGGCTTAATTTTACTTAGAAATCACATCTCTCGCAATAAATTTGTGAGAGTTGGCTAGTCTGCGCTCACCCTGCCAAGGCCTGAGTGTGGGACGCATTGTGGGATAAAGCCCCCAAATGAGGGACACACAGAAATGATTCAATTGGGAAAATTGAATTGCTGTAATTCCTTACTTCACTGTAAATGACGCCTTCTGTAACCTCCCTTTTTCATGCAGGGCCGGCTCCAGGCACCAGCTGAGCAAGCTGGTGCTTGGAGCGGCAGATTGTTGGAGGCGGCATTCTGCCCAATCCTAGGGCGGCACAGCCGTTTTTTTTTTTTTTTTTTTTTTCTTTTTTTCCACTCCGCCTCCCCTGTAGGGGGCGGCGGCGTGGAGAACCAGAGCGCCCTGCAGGGCAGTCCTCTTCCTTCCCTCCCCGCCGACCGGAGCGGAGCCCTCGCGGCAGGCGGCAGGAGGCGGCGCAGTGGGAGGGGCCGCATGGCAGTGCCCCTGCTGTATTCCTGGCCGCCCTCTTCTCTCTCTCTCCCGCCCGCTTCCGCCTCCCCCAGCTGGTCCCCCTGCACCTGCGCTCCGGCCACGCCGCAGGTTTTTTTTTTTTTTTTTTGTTTTGCTGTTCTGCCCGCCCCGTTTTTTTTTTTCTTGGGGCGGCCAAAAAGCCAGAGCTGGCCCTATTTTCATGCTTACTCAACAACAAAAATGAGGTTTATGTGGAGCAATGGGAACTGGGACAAACATGAGGGGCATTTGAGAGGAAAACATGTAAAGAAAGAGTAATGGGTTCTTACTTTTCCCAGTGCCTTTGCTTCAGGTTCTCCTCACCAATAAAAGTGAGAGGGCACCAGTAGAGTGCAGTAAAATTAATATTATTTGTTTCTATTAAGTAGTACCTAGGAGCCCCAGTCATGGAGCAGGACCCCTTTGTGCTAGGTGCTGTCCAAATACAGAACAAAAAGATGGTTCCTGTCTCAAAGAATTTGCAGTCTAAGTCAAAAGAGAACAGCCAGACCAATGAGGGAGAGAATATTGGTCAGCATGATAAGCTGTGATCCCAGTTCACCAGCTACCTAACTGTTGTCAAGTCTTTTATAGGCAGCAGGGCAAAGGAGAGTTTTAAGGTGGGGTTTGAAGGAGGACAACGAGGTAGCTTTGTGGATGTTTACAGGGAGCTCCTCCCAAGAATGAGGGGCAGCAGGGGAGGAATCATACAGGTGCTTGTTTGAAGAATTAACAAGTGGGTGATGAAAGCTGCATCATTGGCCAGTAGGAATCAGTAGTCAACATGTTGATTGTGAATGGGAGATGATAGATGGGGTAAGGATAGGATGTGAAGGCCTATTTGTGAAGAAGACCACAAGGCTGATGAGAGCTGGATTGGTGCTTTATACCTCACAACAGTCCTTGGCTTCACAGGATTGTGCTGCCTTGACCCCCAAAACCCGCTGCCCCAGTGGCTCCTGTTCTGTGGGGCTGGCTGGACTCAGCTCTCCGTTCCAGCTATTGTGACCTGGCCCCTTGTGCCTGGGGTCACAGTACTGACAGGACAAAGCTGAGTGGTACTGTGACCCCATATGCCAGGGCCAGGTTGCAATGCCTAGGGCAAGGAGTCAAGCCCAGTGGGACAGAAGCTGCAGGAGCTGCCACTGTGGGATGAATGTGGGGTAGGCTCACTCAGCAACTGCCCCCCAGGTCTCCCAGCCCCTGGCGGCGCCACCTGATCCCTGCCTAGGGCCTTCCACACACTAGGAGCAGCATCTGACACTCCACCTTGGGCCTCCCACCCCTTAGAGGCAGGACCCATACTACTTTAGCTACAGGAAATGTTGGGAGATACGGAGTTTCAGCTATGTGGATGGATAGGAAATTCCTTCTCTTAGAGATATTATGCAGAAAGAACCAGCAGGATTATATATAACCTAGATGTAAGGACCTAGAGAGAGAGCTGAGTGACTCGCAGGATGGTGATGTTTTCTACAGTGACTGAAAAATGAGGAAGTGGGAAGGATTTGGGATGAAAGAGTAGAAGCTCTGTTTTATCCAAGATGAGCTTAAATTTATAGCTGGAAATTCATGAGGAGATGTCAGAAATACAGGCCATGATTTTACTGTAGCCATCAGGAGATGGGTCTGGAGAACAGAGGCAGATCTGTGAATTGTCAGCATAGAGATGGTATATAAATTTTTGTTTGTGGATCAGATTATCCAAAGACAAGGTGTAGAAGAAGAGAGGGGGATCGAGGATGGAGCTCTATGGAATCTCCACAGAAAGTTGGAGGGGGATGAGGAGGATCTGCTTAAGAACATGCTGAAGAAGCTATTAGGAGAACAAAGAAAGGAAAGAGTTACAGTAGCTGAAGGGGGACAGGATTTAAAGAAGAGCATGATCAATGGTGGCTGACTGGCCAAGGGGGATGAGTACTGTTTCTGAGCTATGGCTAGAAACGGGTGCTTAGAGACTTTGGTGAGAGATTGTTCTATGGAATGCAAGGGGCAAAATCTGGATTCGAGAAGGTCTAGCATAGAACGCCAGACATCAGTTGTAAACAAGACATTCAGTGAGTTTAGAGATGAAAGGGAGATGTGGCAGTAGTTGGAATGGCAAGAAGGGTGGAGGGTTAAAAAGAAAAAGCCTAAAGCATGCTTGTATTGTGAATGGAAAAAGCCAGAAGACATGTCTGGCTGAACTGAGGGGGGCTGAATTGAGGCGACTTGAGTGGGGACACAACTGATGGGGGACTGGAGGACAGGATTAATCACATGGATGTCATGCAGGTTCAGGGCCTAGACTGGTCCAACAAATAATGGAGGTGTTGCTGTAAAAATTAAGGTTGAGTCTCCTAGATTCATGATAACTTACCACACTTGTGCAGAGACACAAATACATGTTTCTTCTTCACCTGCTTCTCTACTTATTTTTAGATTTAAAAATCAAATGCTACAGTATAAAGTATCTGGGTTACAACATCATCTACTTTGGTGTTATTTAGCATAATGTCTTTCTCAGTTAAGATATTTTCCCTTTAATATTGTTATATGTCACTTTTAAAATTAAATTTCAATCCCTTTTTTCTTAATGTTTCTTAGTCTAAAATCATATTTCATGTATAGTATCTCCAGATGAGGATATTATTAATAAAGCTAAGTACTATCAGGCCATTATAGCATCTGTCCGACCTCCTCTGGAATATTTTTAGTGCAGCAGAGATAAAAAATGTAACCACAGGAAACAGTACCTGCCAAATGGTGTGTCATATATAATGTACCTAGCACTTTGCTCACCCAAGACTGTCTGCCAAAGTCTATCACAGAGGTCGGCAACCTCTGGCACGTGGCTCGCCAGGGTAAGCACCCTGGCGGGCCGGGCCAATTTATTTACCTGCCGTGTCCGCAGGTTTGGCCGATCACAGCTCCCACTGGCCGCGGTTCGCCACTCCAAGCCAATGGGGGCGGCGGGAAGCCGCAGCCAGCACATCCCTCGGCCCGTGACGTTTCCCGCAGCCCCCATTGTCTTGGAGCGGTGAACCGCGGCCAGTGGGAGCAGCGATTGGCCGAACCTGTGGACGCGGCAGGTAAACAAATTGGCCCGGCCCGCTAGGGTGCTTACCCTGGCGAGCCACGTGCCAGAGGTTGCCGACCCCTGTCTTACATATTACCTTATAACATGGGATATAGACATTAGAAGTAAGATTAATGCATGCAGCAAGCAACTTACAAGTATTCTATAGAAACTAAACACATCTTTACAAATCTAACTGCTATCTGGTTTAGACGCGATAAATCGATCCCGGATCGATCCCGGAAGTGCTCGCCGTCGACGCCGGTACTCCAGCTCGCCGAGAGGAGTACGCGGCATCGACGGGGGAGCCTTCCTGCCGCGTCTGGACCCGCGGTAAGTTCGGACTAAGGTACTTCGAATTCAGCTACGTTATTAACGTAGCTGAATTTGCGTACCTTAGTCCGAAGTGGGGGGGTAGTGTGGACCAGGCCTAACATACAATTGAGCTGGTCTGGTTTCCAGCCAGGAATTTGTCAGTGCCAAGCTGATGCCTACAGCCTTGGCAAGAGCTAGCACCTGGTCTACCAGTGTCACAGTGTGTTTTTGTTTGATTTATTTTTTTTTGTTTGGTTGGCTTTTTTGAGGGACTCTGGTTAGACTTGCTCCAGCCAACCTTATGGACAGGGCCATAGCAACAAAGAACGTGGCCCCCTCTGAACGGTGGCCCCCTCCGAACATATGTCCGGGCGGGGCCCCTTACAATGCAGAAACTGGAATGCGGTATTTATTTTGCCACTTTTAGGGGCCCCCTTCCTTGCGGGGCCCCCTCCGGTCGGAGGGTACGGAGGGCGCTCGCTACGCCTCTGCTTATGGACACTGTCACTCTTTTCTGCCTTCCCTGCTGGACTCCTGTTTGTCCCTTCACGACACTTTTGTGCCTGGTCTACACTACAGAGTTAGGTTGATGTAAGGTAGCTTACATTGACTTAACTCTGTAAGCCTCTACACTAAAATGTAGCTCCCATCGATGTAACTCACTCACTACACCGAAGTATTATAAAATGTAGTCAATAAACACTCCTAAACTTTTTTAGGGATAGGAAGTATCAACTAATTGTATCTTATTGGTTAGGTTTGTATGGTATTATTACACTGAAAACATTAATAATAAATAAGGCACCCTGGAAATCAGTAGTAAAGAATTAAAAGTAAAGGCTGAAGCTTCTGGGTGTTTTCTTTGATATGTTCATGGGAATTGTTCTGTTAAACTACAGACTTGAAACAAATGTATTAATTATTAAAAGAACTTCACCCATTAAGAATATGAATCATCTCATTTTTTAAAGATTCCTGGAGACATTTCATATGATAATAAGATGAAAAATCTATTTTTTAACATTTCTAGCAGCTGTTGTGTTAGTGAAGGGTAAGGAACAGCACATTCTCCAAAGTGTTGGAATAATTTTAACATGTCAGAAAGCAAACATTTTAAATCTTGACAAACACTAACTATTGCAAGCAATAACATAAGATTGATATTTTACTCATCTACCATAAAAGATTCTTATATAATAAAAAACATTTCATGTCCACCAGTTGAAGGTATTTGTCTTAATAGATGGACATTTTTATTTATCAGGCAATGCCATGGCGTGGCATCCCAGGTTTCCATTTCTGAACAGCCTAAAATCCTGGGTCAGCAGCATTTAAAATAATCATTGGTCCAAAATATGTTAGTATCTCCATTTTGTAAAGTAGTGTAGCACCTACTTGCATATAGAGTGAAAGCAGGCCAGCACAAAACATGGCAAAATATCAACATGTGTGACAAAAGGATTCTTACTGGTAATATTAGGGATCTTTACTGAACATGGTAGCTGATAAGTCCCATTGAGTAATCTGGGAGAGCTGAATATTTTGAATCAGATTTTTCAGTGCTGTGCAGATGTTTTGCACTATATTGCTGGGGCAAACTGACCCTAACACTGTCTTATCTGGCCTAAGGAGGATCACACTGAAGTAAATCTGATCTCCAGTGGCACAGAGCTGCCATAGGGGCTTTGATGCTCCTCCTCATTCTTGTTGCTGGTGTAGCAGGGAAAAGTGGGAGTGGCTTGAGGAAAGGGAGTGTGGCTGAAATGCCCCTGTGGTGCATCAGTTCTTAGCTATGGTTTTCAGCTCTTTGTGGCTATTTGCTTGGGCTCCTCTAACTTGGCAAAGTAGGACCAGAGTTGAACAGAGGCAGCAACAGAATAAAAGGAGCAACCTTCCCTGACCTGCAGTCTGGGATGATCAACCACACCTCAGGAGCTGACCCTGTGTCTGTATTTATAAATACTTGTATCCATTGAAAGATATTGTGTGTTAGACTTACATTAAATAGATCAAGGGATAATTCTAGCTCACCTAACTCATGGAGGCAGTCCTACTAAGTAAACTAATAACTTACCAGGTAGATTTGCTCTTTACTCATGACCAGTCCATTGCCAGTTTAATGTCCAAGTCTTAATGTAAAGGTATTTCACCTATGTACCATCTCCATAATTTGCACCAGTTGTGTGATTCCTGAGATGATTCTTCACCTTAGTTTGGTCTTAACCATTTTTGGTTTATTTCTTTAAATGACACCAAGCAAATATTTTTCAGTTGTATTCTCTAGCTGCAAGCTATTGCTCTGTTGTTAGCAGAAAAAGAGGTGGTCATTTTATTTTCCAGAAATTTCCATCTATTTTGTTCAATGAAGAACTTCTAACGTAAAAAGACCATGACAAAATGGTAAGACATACTTGAAAATAAATGACAACTACTTTTAAAATCTCTTGAACCTACTATTGGTGGCAGCTTCCCTTTGTATGTCATACCTTTCCAGTCCTCTGCAACATAGGGAGCATGTCAAGATCAGAAGTTGGGCATGAACAGTTCTGCTGCATTCCAGCAATCTCTGGAGGGTACAACAGTAGCATGTTGAAACTGGCAGAATTTAGAACAGATCTGAGGTTGCTTTAAATTACACTAGGGCCAATGGATACCAAGTTCAGGTACCAAGCACAGCATGGCTGGAGCTGAGGATATGACCCAATGAGTTCATGCTTAGGATCATTGTTTTCCATAGGACCTTCCATGGGACAGTGACCTGAGGGTGTTAATATATATATATATATATTATATATATATATAGTGTATATGTGCTATTAATTCTCCACTTGTGGAGAATTCTCTTTCCTTCTCTCTCTTCTTACTAGTCATGAGAAAGAATTAGAGAGGTACTGAGTTGCGACACTAGAATTGGTATTCTGTTGAGCTGCCATCACCCTTATGTGCTGGAGTAACAGCACTTGTTGATTTAGGTCAGAGGGAGTTTTTTCATAATAAGCTCAGAAATATTAATTGTGTTGAAAATTTTATTTTCAAATCCATTTCACAGTTTGTTCCTGGAAAGCTTTGCTTCTTACTCTGGGGACATTATTGACCTGTAATGAGAAAAATGGTTTGAGTTTTCTTTTAAGCAGAGAAAGTACTTGTTGCTTCAAACTAATTTTCCATCTCCCATTCAGCAGTTTTTCTTTCTTCTGTTTTTCTCTTTTAGATACAACATGGATCATCTGGCACAGAAGACATGCTGTACTCTAACACAGATTCATTGTTCCCTATTCATGCTGATCTTTTCTTCTCTTACATATGGATTTAGTGCACATAGTTACATGAGACTTGCATTTCCTGCACATTCATCTAAAATTATATTATTTATTCCAGTTCAGTTCTCTTGGCCTGATGTGTTTCAAATAATTCCTGCTGAAGAGAGCTCAAAATTAATTAAGAGTATGCTGTGACAGATATGGCAATTTCCACAATATCTCTGGGTGGGAGATCTTACTGTGTTAAGTTTATGTATCATTGTGGGCCAGGGATTGTATGCAGTTCATGGGGGAAGGTGACCACAGGCCTTCAGGAACTAAGACCATGATTGGGGGAGGGAATGAGGCAAATCCACTCAGGTTGTAACGCCTCCAAAGAAGTCCCACCATCCAAAGCTGTGTGGTAACTTATAACTGTGGACAATTACGCTGTTTATAGCCTTTGAAGAGAAAGCAAAGCAGGCCTGCTTAAGCAGTCTGACTTGCTGGGGTGCTCATAGTGTGGGCAGGGGACTGTGAAGTCTGGAAAAACCCTGGTCAGCAAGAAGAGAGATGCAGGTCTTTGCTCAAGAGAGGTGATGGCTGGGGAGCTAGGAGCCTAGAGCAGGTGCCCTTGCTGGACCATGGAGGGGAAATACAGGTGCAGATGCCCTGAACTGTGACATAGGCATTAAATTTTTTACCTTCAGATTCAGCCTCTTAATCCACTGTCTGAAAATAACTAACTTTCTCAACCCTCACACACACTTTCGTAAAGCTGATTCTAAATATCCACATTAGTTTTTGGAAGTATACTAGTTTGCCTTTTTGTTGGTTTATTTTTTGTTGTTTTGTTTTCCAATATGTAGGATCCTCCTATCTTTTTAGAGATGTAGCCTGCTAACTTTTGTTGGTTTCTCATGATCTTCTCAGTGATATGTATCATTTTAGTTTATTGCAATGGGCTACAGCAGTGAAAGGTCTGTCAACATTTCCACTATCACTTCCTGTTTGGAGACATTTCTAATTCCTTCATTAAATCCCCATCAAGATAAAAATAAGCTTGCAGTATATATAGATATAGCTAGAGCTATATTGTAGAGCTTGAATTAAATTGTTTTGAATTTGCAGATGTGAACCATATCATACTCTCACAAGTTTAATTTATTTCTTGCACAGCTGTAGAAATAATCCAACTAAAGGGCAGAAAATAAAATATGTGGGGACAGATTATGCCTTTCAGCACAGCCTTGAGCAAAGGATGATGTGTAATCTGCACCACCCCAAAAACAGACCTGGAAGGCACTGTGCTTCTAAGACACCCTTCTGAGGCATAAATTACCTCCCTGATTCCCTCTAGCCTAAACCAGCAGCAAATTATGACTCTTGCTGCACTGGGGGAATGTGTCCAAGGCTCCACCCATTCCCTTCTCCATCTTGTCGACTCCCTGCCCTTGGCTGTTGCATTTGGATGTTGTCAGACTTAATACAGAAGGTCTCCCCAAAAGGCACAGCAAAGGTGAAATCCTGGTCCCAGTGCAGTCAATGGGAGTTTTACCCTTGACTTCAGTGGGGCCAGGATTTTACCCTAAATAGTAGATTATTCAGTATATCAGCCCGGGTAAGAGGGCAGTGCAGATTCACTCTGTCCCAGGGTGCCTAAGTCAGAATTCAGGGACAATCTGGTGCCAAACAAAGTGTGCTCAACTCAGTCCTGGAGGAATCTGTGCCCGTAACTCCCTGTACATTTAGGGCCAAATTCTGCCTTTCCTTACAGCAGTATAAATGTGGAATAAAACCACTGAAGTGAATGGATTTTCTCAGACTCAGGTATAACTGAGGCCAAATTTTTGTGCATTGTTTTTAAGAATACCAGAGAAAGAGAGGCATGACTTTAGTTTCTGGGTTCCCTATGTGGAGACTAGTGGAAAAGGAGAATAGGATTTGTTTTTCTAAGAGATATGCTCTAGTTCAAGCAGGAATTAATTCAGGAAAGTCCTGTGGCCTGTCTTATACAGAAGGTCAGACTACATGATCACAATCATCCATGCTGCCCTTAAAAATCTATGACTCCATGGGGGTGATTGGGGTGGGAAAGGAGAACTTCACATTAACCCCTGATCCTGAGTTAGGAACAGAATTGATGGGCTCTGAAATAAGTCCATCTGGCCCTCTTTGGCCAAGGAAAGATGCTGTTATATGGGAGGGAATTTGCTGTCATCCATGAATAATCTTTGTTCCCCGCTGCTGATAAATGGATTATTTAACTGCAAATTGTTGTAGTTCTCTAAATACTATTTCAATGACAGCATATTATTATGGGCCTATTCTTGTAGCGGCTATATCTTACTTTCTCATTTACTCTTCTATTCTATATTAGCTCTGCAAGAAACATTTAGGCTATTCTGATGTGACCATAAAGCTATCATACCCTACCCCTTTTCCTGGGAAGGATGTTGTAATATGCTTAAAGGAATGATTAACACTCATTGCATACTGCCTCATTTGCAAACATATCCGGCTATCTTTATTCTGCATTAACACAGAACATACATTATCTATGAGGACAAGCATCTCATCATTTTAGGTGTTTTCAATTAAGACAATAAATTTACAGCCATTTTTCTCCCCTGGATGGTATTCATTATAAGACCTGATAATTTCCAACTCCACTCTACTGAAAATAATGAAATTAGGTCAACACACTTATGTTCATTGGATTGTGTTATGCAGCTGATCTGAAAGGGATGCAAATATACATTTTCATAAGGTCTGCATTATTCAACTCATTGACCAGAAATATACCAATGAGCTAATATTGTTATTTTTAGTGTCTGAAAGATCCATTAAAGGCACCTTAGAGATAAAGAGCTGGAATGAATGACTGCACTGAACATGGAAGAAGAACACAGTGAAATGATTTTTAAATTCTGTTTTTCAGAAGTGAATGTTACTGAGACTGGAGTCATGTTGTAACTAACTAATCGGTTTTACGGGGGTTGGATTGCTGCTTGTTTCCATAGAAGCTGTGTATCTGGTATAGGAACATAGGAATTGCCATGTGGGATCAGACCCAAGGTCAGTCTAATCCCGTGAGGTTCAAACTTTTCCAGTCATACCCCCCTTACCATTAATGGAATCTGTCCGCGACCCACCTCCATTACTGCCAAGACTTCCTCAGCAGTGGAGCTTGAGGCTGAAGGTAAAGCAGGAGATGGGGGAGGAACTGGGGCAAGAGGCAGAGCTGGTCTGGGGGCGGAGAGGGACTGAGGGGCGGGCAGAGCAGGGCTTGGAGGCAGAGCAGGACTGGGGGCTGAACAGGGTTGGGGGAGGAGCGAGGCTGGGAGCGGAGCTGGTCTGGGGGCAGAGCGCAGCTGGAAGTGAGACACTTCCTTCCCGCCCCCCATCGGGATTGGCCCCAACCCCACTGTGCGCCCCCCCCCCCCAATGTTTCTCCATGCCCCCTTAGCCCGGGCACACCCTGCAGTTTGGGAAACACTGGTCTAGTCTAGCCCAATATCCTGTATCCAACAGTGGCTGGCACCAGCTGATTCAGAGGAAGGTTGAAGAAACCCTGCAGTATCCAGGTGTGGGATAATGTGCCTCCCCTGAAGGTCTCATCCTAATCTCTGATAGTCAGAGATTGATTTAAGGCCAACATTTTTATTAGCACTGACTATTATAACCCTGGATTCCCCTGTTGTCTATGTCATTTTCAAAAGTGCTCAGCACTGGGTTAACTCTGTTCCCAGAGAAGCCAAAGAGAGTTTTACCATTGACTTCAATGGAAGCAGAGCAAGGCTAATGCTAAGCACGTTTGTAACAGGGCCAGTTCTAGGGTCCCAGTTTTTTTGGTGGGGAGGAAGTGGGTATTTGGGGGCCCCTGGATGTTGACTGGAGTCCCTGCCTCTCCCACTCTCCTCGAGGTGCTGCTTCCCCCCAGGGCTCCTGTCTGACTTCCTCCTACCCTCTCCTCCCAAGCAAGCCCATCCTCTTGGAGCCCCTGCCTCTCCTCCTGCTCTTTACCTTATCCTCCCTGCTGCTGAACCCCCAGCCCTCGGTTGGTGGGTCCGTCCAGCACAATGTAGAGCGGGACCTAGCTGCCAGCTGGGCCAAGGCACGCTTCCTCCCCACTGTGTTGAGGAGTCAGGACCTTCTCTCATTGACTGCCGTCTTATTGTTTGGCTTACAAGACTGACAGAACAGAAATTCTCCCTCTGCCTTCATGATATCATTCATTATTTTATATACTTTTTTACCATGTCCTCTCTTTTTCCATCTCATTTCTAAAGAAACCAATCCCAGTATTTTCAGTGCCTTCAGGTAAGAATTTTTCCATGTCTATAATCATTCTTGTCCCCCTCTAACTCTGTAATATCCTTCTTCACATGGAATGATCAGGATTGCACAGTAGTCCATGGCAGGCTGAACCACTGAGTTATATAATGGCATTATAATATTTTCTGTATATTCTATATTATTCTCCATCCCTTTCCTTATACAGACTTATACCTTATTTGCTTTTTTAACTGCAGCTGTAAATTGAGCACAGGGCTTCATTTCAATTTTCCCCCCTTCCACTGTGTATTACTTTGCATTGATCAACACTGAACTTCATCTACCATCATGTTGCCCATTCACCTAGTTTGATTCAGACTTTCTGAAGTTCCTTATAGTCTTCTCTGGACTTGATTAACCGTGACTCAGTTTACCCATGTGGAAAACGAGTATAAAGTTTCCATTGCTTCCATAGCTTATGGGCTTATGGTTTGTATATTCATTCTAAAATAGTAGTGCACTAATACTATTACTTAGATGATAGCAAGTTATTTTATCTCAAAGACATTGCTATTCTATTCTGTTGGTTCTTATATCACGCTCAAATCCATATAAAATTACATGCGTTCATAATTGTGTATACAAAATGGAACCTGTTTATATGGTTAAATGTTAGTGCCCTTGAAGCCAGCACCCTTTGACTTCAGCAGCAGTGGATTTGGTGTAAACTCTGTTTATAGTAAATTAGAATGGAAGTATTTAACTGCTCCAGTACAATGTGCAAGCTCTAATTCTCTTTATATGGATTCTCCCCTTAAAATGAGGTAGTTTTTTGAAAAAAATATAAATTGGTTACATGTTATTCCTTCCATTATTAGAGTGAAATGAAAAAGAAATCACGGACAAAGTTTACCAGGACTTCAAGCAAAGATCTGAAGCAGTATTATCAAAGAACTAAACTTAAGAGATCATATAGTATAGAGCAGAGGTTGGATTGTAATCTATTTGCAGCAAGTCATGACATTTACTACAGATTGTGTATTAATAATTAGTATTAATTATAGCACCTAGAAGCCCCAATCAATACTGGGTCTCCATTGTGCTAGGCACAATGTACAAACAGATAAGACAGTCACTGATCCAAATTGCTTACAGTCTAAATAGACAAGACCAGGGGTCGGCAACCTTTCAGAAGTGGTGTGCTGAGTCTTCATTTATTCACTCTAATTTAAGGTTTCGCGTGCCAGTAATACATTTTAACGTATTTAGAAGATCTCTTTCTATAACTCTGTAATATATAACTGAACTATTGTAAAGTAAATAAGGTTTTTAAAATGTTTAAGAAACTTCATTTAAAATTAAATTAAAATGCAGAGCCCCCTGGACTGATGGCCAGGACCCAGGCAGTGTGAGTGTCACTGAAAATCAGGACGCGTGCCATAGGTTGCCTACCCCTGGACAAGACAGACAAAGGATATGAGGGAGAAAAGAGATACAGAGAGATGAAGTGACTTACGAGGTCACATTGAAGATAGGTCTCCTGAGTCCCAGTGCAGTGGCTTTTCTCTAGAGTGTATCTGGAAGTGTCACATGATACAAAAGACTATGTTGAGAGTGTATAGGAGTTGTGGTAGCTTTAAGAGAAACATCTTAGGGTATGTCTGCACAGCAAAGAAAAACCCATAACTGGTCCATGCCAGATGACTTGGGCTCACAGGGATTGGGCTGTGGGGCTGTTTCATTGCAATGTATACTTCCAGGCTTAGGCTGGAGCCCGGGCTCTAGGACCCTGAGTCGGCTGACAGGCCGGCCATGGGGTTTTCTTTGCTGTGTAGACATACCCTTAGACTCTAAGCTGGATATGGAAAGATTGTGTTACACCTTTGACATGAATAGTGCATTACAGTTTTACCTAGCCTAGGATCCTTTGTTCATTATGGTCAGAGAGTCTAAAAAAGCTTATAGACTTGAGTGTTGTGGTCAAGTGACTTGTGAAGTATTAGAGAGGTTTAGATTGGGTATTTTGGAGCAATTCAGTGTGTCTGGATAGATCGGTGGAGTCAGTCCAACAGCAACAAAAATATGGTTCAGTGACTTACTAAAACTGAATCTTTAATATAAATATTGTTTTGTATTTACAAATAAGTATTTTCAGAAGGTATATTTCATGTATCATTTAGCAAAATAAATAAAAACATAGAAAAATACTCTGTGAATATTGAGATAGAACAGGGTTATGTTCTGTATTTAATAACCCAGGTTACAACTGAGGAGATCTGAGATCTCATACATGCAAAAAAAAAAGGGTTTCACCACACCCCCGAAGCAACTGTGTAACACTAAATATCCATGTGAAGAGTATTAGATCCTTTTCAAAATGTAGGTTTACATTTTCAAAAGATTCCATTCTGTTTTGACTTCACAAAATTGCATGTGTAGTTAGTGTGTTTGTGTAGGCACACATGCAGTTAGGTGTGCTGCTGCCTCTTTTGTGCCTGCAGAATATCATTTGGGCTAGATTCTACAATCAGTTTCACTGGTGAAAATCCAGAGTAACTCCACTGATATCTATAGTTTTATTCTGGGTTTATACAGGTGTATAGGAAAGTAAAATCCGGCCCTTTGTGTGGAGAATTTTGTGTAGGCAACAGTGGTCGCTAATCTGAGACATTATTGAAAATGTGATTCTTAGTTGCCTACAAATGGTCATAGATCATATTATGGACTGGTTGTTGCAGAGATGACCCATGTCTGACGATAATGTGTGTGTGTGTGTGGGGGGGAGGACGACAGAGTGAGAGCAGCCAGCTCAGTAACACTGCTGAAGCATGCTCAGTCCGTGTGAGCATGCTCAGTACAAGCCAAGTAGCAAATCTGGGGGGACACATGATCCTGCATGCCTCTTCCCACACGGTCACCCACCAGCAAGTTTTGCTTAATCCAGTAAACATTTGTTTTGTTTGCTCTCATATCTTTTAAACGATTTTTTTTGGGCATGTTCTACCCGTAGAATATAAAGAACCAAAAATCTACTCTGTTCCCAAGTGGGAATCTGATGGAATAGGGGGAAGAAAAGTGGTTTCCAAGTGAACTCCCTGACAATAGAAGTTCATAATAGAAACACTGATGAAACCGTAATGATTATCATAGAGAAGTGCTTCCCACACTAAGTAATTTAGACCTCTTAATAAGTGACCCCCCCAACTCATAGGAATTGCTGTTCAGTTGTTGCCTGTAAGTACTGACATTGTAATTGAATTTTCTGATCAATAATTTCTTCCAAGCTCCTCATTCAGCTAGTTATGGTCTGTTCCATGTGGCAGTTGCTATGGTAACAGATATTTAAAAATTGAAACCTAAATTAATACTTCTATATATAACCTGCTTTTGTAGAAGTTAACAATACTTCCACAAGTTCCTTGTAAGAAAGTGATTGTCAATATTAATAACCAGACCATACACATTTTCAAGGAACTTGTCCCAAAACCAGAGAAATGCTATTTGTATAAAGCAATAGTGGCATCTGGTGGCTATTTTGTTAATCACAACTCTATATATGAAGTACAAATTGAATTTCATTCTTTAAGATATGGCCTTTTAAATTTGTCCTAACACTGCAAGGGAATTTTACTTTTCTAGCATTGTCTTCTGTTTCTTTTCTCTCTCTTATGTGTATATAAGTCTCTTTTGAAGGGATCACAGTTCATTTCCATATATCATACAAAGATCCTTAGGAACAAGAGTTCAAAACTCAGACCTTCAATTATACCCTCCCAAATCTCATATTCACAAACTTGTGTGTCAAGAACACATCTGTTTGCATAACTGTGCATGCCAAATGGACTACCTGATGTGGGTGCAAATGTAGGTTTTTATACAAGCAACTGTGCATTATCAATAAAGCTAAGATTTTGTCATGGATATTTTTAGTAAAAGTCAGGGACAGGTCACCGGCTTCTGTGAATTTTTCTTTATTGCCCTTGACCTGTCTGTGACTTTTACTAAAAAATATCCATGATAAAATGGGAAGGGGCTGGGCAGATGCTGGGTAGCTGGGAGCTCCAGACCCGCCCCCCACTGTAATTGGGAGCTGCAGGGTCCCCCTGCAGTGGTGGGGAGCGGCTGGGGACCTCCTGCCCTTGCAGCAGCTGGAGTTCCCCTGCCCTTGCCGCAACTGGGGAACTGTGGTAACCCCCATGCCGCCCGTGGCTGTGGGGGTCCCCCATGCCTGTGAGAGCACCTGAGGAGCTGCAGGGATGCCACATGCCACCGCCGGTGGTTGCAGGGTGCTGCGGTGGCCGGGGAGCTGCGGGGGTCCCTCCATGCCACTGGCAGCGGCCGGGGAGCTGCGGGGATCCCCCATGCCATTGGCGGTGGCTGTGGAGAGCTGCGGGATCCTCCTGCACTCATGGCAGCCGGGGAGTTGTGGGGGTCTCCCATGCCACTGGGGGTAGCTGGGGAGCAGCAGGGATCCCCCATGCCACCACTGGTGGCTGCAGGGAGTTGCAGGGGTCCCCCTGCTGCCAGTGGTGGCTGGGGAGCTGCGGCGGTCCCCCTGCTGCTGCCAGTGGCCGGGAACTGCAGGGATCCCCCATTCCGCCAGAGCTGCGGGGTACCCCCTCTGCCCGTGGCGGCTGGGAGCTTGGGGGCCTGCTGCCTCACGCAGCAGGGGTACCTCACAGCTCCCTGCCATTGCAGGAGGCTGCAGGACCCTGCAGCTCCCAAATGCGAGGGCTGAAGTCATGGAGATCTTTGGAAGTCACAGATTCCGTGCTTTCCATGACCTCTGTGACTAAAACATAGCCCTAGTTATCAACCATGTTTATTATGGTAGTACCCAGGGGTGGCTCCAGGCACCAGCGCAGCAAGCGCGTGCCTGGGGCGGCAAGCCGCGGGGGGGCGGCCTGCCGGTCACCGTGAGGGCGGCACTCAGGGGGCCTTCGGCGGCATGCCTGCGGGAGGTCCGCTGGTCCCGTGGTTTCGGCGGCAATTCGGTGGCAGGTACACCGAAGGTGCAGGACAGGCAGACTTCCCCCAGGCATGCCGCCGAATCCGCGTTACCAGCGGACCTCCCGCAGGCATGCCGCCGAAGGTTGCCTGAGTGTTGTTCTTCGGGCGGCAAAATACATAGAGCTGCCCCTGGTAGTACCTAAGGACCAACCAAGAGTGGGGGCCCTATTCTGCTAGGCACTGCACAAACAGAGTAGTAGACAGTCCCTGTACTGAAGAAACTGCAATTTAAATAGACGAGACAGATGCAAGGTGGCCCCATGTGTAACATACATTAGCTGCTCAAGGACAAAACTTTGCAGTGCTTTAAAGTGTCTTAAAGTGAACACATCTCTTTGGGAAGGAAGTTCTGTAGATAGGTATCAACCAAGGTAATCTACATAAGTTGGTCCAATAAAAAAAAATATTACCTCACCCACCTTGTCCTGGGACCAACATAGCTACAACAACACTGCAAAGAAGCTTAATCAGTCAGTCTAAACTGAAGCTAAACAAGGAAAAGTTTATGGGACAGACAATAACCAGAGTTGGAATCAGTCTTACCCTTGAGAAAGTAAAAGCATTTTGAGAATTGAATGTACCAGAACTGAGATGCATACTGGGGGATGGTAGATTACCTTGGTTGATACCTTTCTACAGTGACAAAACTAGTGAATGAACTGTTAAAGTCCAACATACCTTGGCTTTGGGGGCCAAATCAAGAAATTACCTTCAAAAAGGTAAAAGAAATGATCTCAACAGCTCCAGTTCTCATGTCCTATGATCCCAACAAACCCACAATGGTCACTGCAGATGCAAGTGGCTATGGCCTAAGTGTTGTATTATTGCAACAACATGGCTCTGAGTAGAAGCCAGTTGCATTTTGCACTCGCACACTCACAGAAGCAGAAAAATTATATGCACGGATTGAAAAGGAGTGCCTGGCAAGCACATGCATATATGAAAACTTTTACACATATCTGTGGTATATTGGATTCTTTTACATTGAAAACAGACCACAAACTGCTCTCATCAACAGAGAACACCTGGATCAAATACTGCTGAGATGCCAATGTCTATTGATAAGGCTAATGTGATTTAACTCAGTTGCTAAATATGTACCTGGGAAAAATCTGGCAGTAGCAGACACTCTGTCATGGAGCCCAGTCTCACTCAAACTACCCAGGAGGTCAAAGATGGCGTAAAGTTGTATGTGGATGCATACAGACCAGTGTCAGAAAACTGACTACACCAGTTACATAAAGTAACCTTGACAGATACACAACTCCCTGAAGTTGTGTAAATTACACTAGGGCCAGCTGGCCCTAATATCCCAAGGACACTAAGGAAATGACAAGAGACTATTTTGCAGCACATGGACAAATAAGCAAGTCAAGCAGACTCATGATTCTAGGCAATTGCATTGTAATTCCCAATGAAATGAGAAAAATCCTAAACCTCACCCATGAAGGACATCAAGGACTAACTAAATGCTGTGAACAGGCCAACCAATCAGTGTGGTGGCTGAGGTGACACATGGGAGGGCATGCGGGGTCACATGGGCCCCCAGATTGCTCTGTCACATGGTGCAGCGGGCCCTCTCCCTGCGAAGCAGCTGAACCAGCAGGGAGGGGCAGAGGCAGGAGCGGAGGAACAGCTGGGAGCTGTGGGGAGCGGCTGCTGCTTTCCGGGATGGGGTAGGGGGCTGTTTTTCAAAAGGGGGAAGCTGACAGCGGAGTAGGGGCCATAACTTGAGCTGTTCAGAAGTTGAGCCCCCCCCAAAGTCAGCAGGCACCAGTCATCTATTCACTGGGCATTAGCAAGGACATAAAGAAAGTATCTGAATATGAACATTGCATAACTAACAGACCAACACAACACAATATTACTAGCAGCCCACATTACCCACAAGCAAATGAAGAGGCTCAGAGAGCTGTACAGACATCCAAGAAAATCCTATAGCAAGAAAATCTTTGCTTTTATGAGTTAAACACAGATAACACCTACTGGATATAAAAAATGAACATAAAAGAAATTGGAGTTATCCAAGTCCAAGGCTTTGAAAATGTGGGTCAGAGCAATCATGCCTCACAGCCCCTTATTGAATCACCAGCACATCATTATTTTAATGTCCTTGAGGATGCTTTATACATGGGTCTATTGCTCAACTGCTTAAATGTCTCTAAAGACACTGGTAATATTTTACCAAGTGCACTCACTTGTCCTTAGGGGCGAAGGCAGAATTGTCATCATACCCCTTGCAATCACATTTTCACCTGAACATGTGGTAGGCACCTATGGCTTCTTGGCGAAATGCTTAAATGCAGTGTGAGACTTCCAATTTCAAAGCTAACCCCTTGTGTCTGCATTACCCTCTAGTTTCATTTGCACCTATGAAAACTCATTTGGCTCTTTTAAAAAAATGTGCAAAATCTGGAGGTGAAGCACAGAAATGTAGTTAGGGGTTATTTATACTGTAGGTATTCAAATAGCTAGTGGGTTAGGGGAGAGGGTTGAGAACCCCTTGGAGGTATGAACATGGGATAAGAGTCTCTGGCCTTTTGCCCCCTCTTTTAATACCTAGTGTAGCTGTAAGAAGAGAGAGGCCCTTCAATCTGGATGTGAGCAAGACCCTTGACTGGGGGCATGATTGGTTCTTTCTTTTATTTCTCTTTTCAAATTCCCTATGAGATTCCTATGTCCTAGTCTTTGGGGAAGGTGGGGCTAGGAAACAAGTGGTCATGGACCCCAACCCTTCATGGATGTGGGAGCTCCAGTGCTAGGGTAGGTTATATATGTGCCATTTTGGGGCGGGAGGCGATATGAGGCAAGGGTGGAGTGGGGAGAGTGCTTTTTGGGGAGGGGACACTACAGAGGGTTGGACGTGTTTCTGAAAATGAACTTTGTGGCTCACTCTGGAGTTTTTTACTTGGCTGCCAAGAGGTGGCCTTTCAGTAATCACTTAGGGTGGTCAAAGAAGGTGAAGCAGGACTGGCAAAGGTGGGGGGTATGGAGGGCCATGGAGGAGTCAGGTGAGAATTGATTGGTTACACTTATGGCTCATTATGAAAAATGTTTGAGACAAATAACCAAACAGCCATTTATTTGATAAAAATCAGTAACAGTACAGTACAGGAAAGAAAGAGTCAATACGACACCAATCCTTCCGGGAAGCAGTTTCTTGCAACGCTGTTCAGTTTACTTTACAGAGAAGGTGTACTCCCAAAATATGACCACGAAACTAGATCTATTTATAGTTAAAACTGTTTACAAGTTAAGAGCACTCTATCCATCACCCAAGACTAAAACTCCCCAATTACCTTGTTTTTGTGGTGCCATGGTGTACCTCTCTTAGCTCTTGTTTTGAACACAGCATTCCAAATTAGCTGGGTCATGAAGGCACTCCCTACCTTGCACCTGGG
>NW_020664435.1:26982369-27039837 GCF_002925995.2 Terrapene triunguis | reverse complement strand
TTCCAAATTAGCTGGGTCATGAAGGCACTCCCTACCTTGCACCTGGGTAGAACACACATGTATCTTGATTTTGCTGGGATTTATATTCATTAGTGCCAAATGATATGTTTGGCCTTGCAGGATATATATCTCTTGATGTAAGTGAGCAAGAGTGAACCTAAAACAAATGACCATAACTTTGTGCTAACATTCACATATAATGTTAATGTGATGTGTAATACGTATTGCTATAATATGCAATATGTATAACATATACATTGGCTAACAGAAGGAAGAAGGGCCCTGAATCTTGGTGTCGTGGTGGGCAGAGGGAGGCAAAAAGAGATAGGAGAAAGGTGAACTTAAGTGTGGGTATCTTGCCATGTGCATTTACCTATATCCAGGTGCTGGGTGATCAGCTAACTGACTCCACTAAGGAAGCTTCCTAATCCCTCAAGGAATCGGCCATGCTACTCAGGGTCTCTGCTGGAGCATGCAGGGAGATAGCAAGCAAGTTCTGATAGTCTGCTATCATTTGGATCTAGTTGATCAGTTCTCTGGTAAATGCCAGCTCCTCTTTGGCCTATGCATCATGCTCCTGTCTCAGTACCTGAAGTTCATACAGCACTTCACAATTGCATCTTCTCCACAAGGGTTAAAGCCTCTTGGGGATGTGGTATTGTGCCCTACTTGACAAAGTCTGGAGGCCTAGAGGCCTTGTGTTCCTGGCAGTGATGCTTTATGGAGAGATGTTGGATGGAGGTGACTGTGCTGAAGAACACTGGTACAGATGTTGTTACAGGTTGTGATGGTGGTGGGGTATGTTGGTACAGGGTGATGTCACTGATATCACACCCCTCACTCCAATGGCTCATAAATAGGAGAGAATAAATACTGAGCATGGGATTTCCAAAGCCATGGAATTAGGATGCACAAAATTCCCATTAATTTCTATTGAAAATTGGTCATTAAAATCCTTCAGGTGCCTTTGAGAACCTGTCTCAGGTGTCTCTCCAGAGCTATTTCTAGAGAAGGAAAGCACACATTTAACTACACATAGAACTGAAGGGTCATTAGTCAACTTTGTATTATTTCTGCTACACAAAGAAATACACAAACCTATGGGTATTCTCTGGTTCCAAGGTTCAGCAAACCTTATTCCACTCAAAAGGCCTTGAGACTCAAGCTAGAATAATTAGGGCATGTCTTCACTCCGGGGTAAGTCGACCTAAATTACGCTACTCCAGCTACATGAATAATGTAGCTGGAGTTGACGTAGCTTAGGTCAACTTACGCCGGTGTGTTCACTGCACTGCGTCGACGGGAGACGCTCTCTGGTAGACTTCCCTTACTGTTCTCGGACAGCTGAAGTACGAGGGTCGACCGGAGATCGCTCTGCCATTGATTTAACAGGTCTTCACTAGACCCACTAACTCGATCCCTGTTGCATCGATTGCAGCAGCGTTGATCTCCTCGTAGTGGACACCAGCCCTTAGAATTACTAGCTTTGAAGAAACTCGTCCAGCACTGCACTTTTCACTAGCAGTTTATGAGAAATAGTTTAAAACTATATTCACATTCTAGAATGGTTCAGGTTTTATTAAAGTGCATCTCAGAATCAGCTTATTCTGTATTCCCTCGATCCTGTAAGAGAAACATACATTTTGAAGCAGTCAGTCCAATTGCCAAATCCTTAGAGGTGTCAATGTCTTTCAGTTAGTCCCCAAATATAAGCAATTGACCTATTACGTAGAGAAGGAAGTGTACTCTTGTTGTCTATGGCATCGAGCGGGGGATTCAGGAGATTGGGGGTCAGATCTGGCACAGCCAACCTTGAGCAAATTACTTAGGGTGAAATTCTATGTTTCATCTCTAGGAGGAGAAGCAAGAACGGGGAGCCCAGGTGGGAGGGGTTAGGGTGGCTTTTAGACACTGTTTTGCCTTTCCAATCTTGGGCTGCTGGAGAGGCCCCTAGAATTATTTGGTCGGCCTGGGGAGCCTGTCTAAATTATGGCAGCCTCTCCAGGCAGCACTGCAGTCCATGGCACAGCCTGGAGATCTCCACAGTGCTATCTGCTGCAGACCCACCTCCAACATGTCCGTCCTGCCCTCAGTCCCATCCCAGCATGCCCGTTATGCCAGGGCTTGTGAAGGAATCCTTGGAAGGCAGATTTATCGCTTTCTTCTACAGGGCCGGCACCACGGCAATCCTTCACCAGCTGGAACCTGGAGGTTTTAAGGTCCTTTTATGTCACGCTGACCCTTTTACCTGGTTTAAACTGGTCAAAGAAGAGGTGAGGAACACACCCTTAATCTCGCCATGCCTTGGGTCCCCACCTGAAAAATGTGGCTATTTCCTTTATATTGTCTTTAGATTGCAAACTCTTTGGGGGGAAAAGATTTTCTTATACTGTATGTTACTTCAGGACCTAGCCCATAGGGGCCCCAATCTTGGTTGGGGCTTCTAAATACTGATGTAAAATAAATAATAATTTAAGTTATTTGACTTTGTATTAGGTCATTTGTGACTTCTGAACACATTCAGTCATCTCCTCTGCTAGTTGCATGGATATTCTGTTTAGACTCACTGGAGAATGCTGTAAGTGTAAGGTTCTATAACATTTCCACTACAAACCCCTGTTTTTAGAGACTTATAACTTAGTGACAAAAGTTCCCTCTTAGCACACATGACTTTAGTTTGGGATTACATTTTATTCTCCTACCAAATTTGTAAGAGTGCACTTTGGCAATTTTTGAATGAAGAGAATGTTAAGAAAATAAGATCAGAGACAAGGTGGGTGAGGTAATGTCTTTTAATGGACCAACTTCTGTTGGTGAGAAAAACAAGCTTTCAAGCTTACACAGAGTTCTTCTTCAGGTTCTGAAGAAGTCAAAGGCAAAACTCACAAGGTAGGCTGGAAGCTTCTTTGCTCTGCCCAGTGAGGCAGTATCCATTTGAACTAAGTGGGGAGTTTTTCATTTTTACAGTCTTCTGAACCATTAACACGTAGATTTAATGCATATTTAAAACTTGGTGAAATCCCTCAAATCTGCAGATCAGACACTACAGAGATTGTTTCATTTCAGCATAATGGTGTGATCTACCCTAACAAACATTACTTCCATGTTGTCTAAGATGTTGGAGAAATTAGTGTATTGACTTTTTGGAACAGAAGGATATCTTGCATCTTGCCCCACTAAGGCTTCTGATTAAGTTGTCATAGTTTCAGGGTAGCTGCATCTCTGTTCCCCCCATGGGAAGCCAGGTTTTGTGCTTCTACCTTTCCTGGGGTGGAATCACTGGGGTTGGCTGATTGGGCTTGGCACTTGTGGTTCTTCCCTTCAAGATTTTGTGACCAGTGGTGAACAGAATAGACCAAAGTATTGTTAAAACTTAACACTAGAAACAAAGCATTCAGAGAAAAGAAGTTTAAAAGAACAAAGTGGTCTATATGCACCTGTCTTACCCAAAGACAAACCATCCTGTGATGATGACCACAGCAGGCATAGACTCTTCAGACCCCTCAAAGAGTGCTGGGTGTCAGTCTGAAGAGCTGCCCCAAAATGATTGCCGCTCACCTAAGGAGAGTCACTTTTAATCCAGCCAGAATTTCTTTGTCTTCTCAGTTTCTGAGCTTTGTGGGCTTTGTAATCAAACCAGTTTGTTGGGATCAGCAGAAGGACAAACTAGTTTCCTCAGGTTCAATGGCTCTCCTATTGTCCTATAACAACTCTCAAGTATTTGGTAAGGGGACAGCGTTACATCAAGCCATTGTTTTGCCTTCCTACCTGTTTCCCCACAGGCTTGGTGATTTAACCCACTATAACCATAGGGTGGCCAAGTGTCCGATTTTGGATTGGAAAGTCCAGTCGAAAAGGGAACCTGATGGTGTCTGGTCAGATCTACTGACCGGACACCCCAAAATCTGGTCACTGTGGGCGGGGGAGGCAGGGAGGCGCTGAGTCATCACCCGCCCAGTCCCTATTCAGCCAGGGCCAACTCCTACCTGCATTGGGTGGCTGCAGCTCCCAGCCCCAGCTCTGCATGCAAGACCCTCCCGACCCATGCAGGGAGGGGGGAGAGGGGAAAAGCAGTGAGTGATGGAGGGAGGGTGAAAGAGGAGCGAACGGGGGTGGGGGTGGGGCCTCAGGGGGATGGGGCAGGGCAGGAGTGGGACATTGGGGGAAGAGGCAGGGCAGGGACAGGTCCCTGGGGTGAAGAGGCGAGGCAGGGGTCGTTCCGGCACACCTGCTGGAATGTCCAGTTTTTAAATATTACAAAGTTGGCAACCCTCACCATACAGTAAACATAACCACCACCACATTAACATACAGTATTAATACATTGTTAGAGCAGCCCTACTTTTTTCACACAAGTCATCCACATAAGCCAGATTTTAAGGCCTGATCCAAAGCCCACTCAAGTCAATAGAAATCTTTCCCAGATCAAGCTCAAAGTTCTACTCTGAAAAGGGGCTATGTAAAAACAGCACCTTCTTAGTTAACACATGTCCTCAAGAAGGGGGTCCACCAACCTCACGTGCACCTCCTTGTGGCTGTGTCTGGGTATTAGCTCTCACCCCATCTTGTGCCCACTTCCGTTGGTTGCTCATGCTGTGGCCCTCTCACTCACTGTGACTCAGGGTTCTCTTTCTTCATGACTCAGCGCTCTGACCAGCTCACTGTGTAGTTCCCCTTTTGGGGTATAATCAACAGCCCACTGGACAAGCTGTCCGGTTGCTGCCTCAGACAGTCTTCTGTTCCACATGTCCAGCTCCTGTGCCACTTTCCCAGGGACTGGTAGGGGACCCCAGGCCCTCCCTCTGCACTAGGTTCCAGCCCGGGGATCCTATAAGCAGCTGCCAAGGTCTGCACACTTCTAATCCTTCCCTGGGCTTCTTCCTACCCAGCCTCTGTCAGGCTATCTTCTCTGGATTGACCCTTCTTTCCAGTCTAAGACCCCAGGGCTTATTCTCGCCACTGAGTTTCTTACTCACTACCAGTCTGTACCCAGAGAGTGACTGCAGATTCCCTCCCTGCAGCCTCTTCCTACTTTCATTTTCTGGTTTATAATCCTATAATCCAGCTCCTTCCCAAAATGGGCTTCATCTGCCATTAGACTTTACCATTCCCTGGTGCCCCTCCAGGTGCAGCATATAAAGCTAATTAGCCCCTTCTAGCCCACATTAATCCCCAGAGGACTTGTATGAGGTGTAACCCCATCACAGTCCTTCAGATGACCTAGAGCATAGTTACTGGACTGTGAGCAAATGCTCCAATGCTCTGCATATTCTCCAAGGCTTTCCCTATAGATATTAGGACAGTCATAGGTTTCAGAGTTCAGGGCAATTGCATCTGAATTTTCCCTTTATGATCCACCTAAAGTACTCACTCTTAGGTTTCCGGATCCCAAGCTGTCACCTCTCTTGGGAAGAGATATGTGTCTCTCTCTTTTAACCAGGGTTTTTTCCTGCCTACTCTGTGATTTCCCCTGCAAGTCATACTGTCTAAGCAGGCCTGCTTTGCCTTCTCCTCAGAGGCTATAAACAGCATAATTCCCCATGGGTATAAGTTACCACACAGCCTTTTCTAAGCAAGCACATTTATTTGTAAGGTGAAATCATTACAGAGAACACAGATTAAAACATTCTAATAAGTTTACCATAGATCACCCCAGCTCCAACAAATGCTCTGGCAGGAGTCAGTCCTTCAAACCTCATGAAATGGGGTTTCTGTGGTTACAAGTTCATAACCGCCTGGGCTCAGAACAAGCACTCTATGAATCTGAGAGTCACTCCTTTATACAGTTTGGGTCTCTGATCCTGTCCTTGTGTGACAGGTGATCAGTAGACAAAGGTCCCCTCCCTAGGGTGAGGCTTCAAAATGTCGAGTTCTTGCATAACTGGAGGAGGTATTTTGTTTCAGATAGTCTTTTTGAAGATCATAAGACTTCCCATTAGTCATGTCTCTCTCCTAGAGACATTACATACAGTCCCACAACAATACATACACATTTGAATTTTGAATACAAAGAACTCCTAAAATACTTAAGCTTACTTCAGTAAAGTTTGTCCAGGATATTGCAGGAAATTACTGTATCTGTCACAATGGGTTCTATTCCATATAGGTTCTTATACCATGCTCATCTGCATGGTATCTGAGTGCCTTACAGTAATGCATTAAGCGATCTGACTGACAGCTGTCATTTGTTTGTTCTCCCATCCTCTCCCCAGAGGGAGAGTGTGCAGTGGAGTGTTTTGTTTTGAATTTTTTTGAATATAGTATGCATGTAAATATATGTTGATATATGTTTATATGTTCATGTTAGAGAAAGCAAAGTCAAAGAGATGTACCTTGCACTTTGAGTGGAAAGTGATATGTTTGTGATGGTCCTTAGTTCCTGTAAGAGATAATTTCTTTTACTTTAACACACTGTTTCTCCTGTTAAACTGGTATCTCCAAGCCAAATCTCACAGTATTTACCCAAGCAAAATTTCCACTGATTGTATCCTTAGATTGTACTTTCTGCAGCAGTATACCATGCAGAACTGACCTATACTTACAGTGGGCCAGATTGTACCCAGGTGCTGCCTGGGTGCACAAAAGCACCAGAAAATTCCCACCCTCTCATTATGTCCTCCATCCCTGGAGTGTTCCCACACAATCGCAGACCCTGCTCTCCTACAAACACACTCATCTCTCCTAACACCCTTAGTATTGTTGTGTGGGGACGCATAGCTCCCGAATTGTCAGCCCACAGATGCGGCACACTGTGTCTGTGGCTATGAGGCAGGAGTGGCCTTCACCCCAGCGTCTGTGATTAGGAAACTTATTTGGCTGACTTGATCATCACCCTCGCAGCTTGCTTTCACGTGCACAAGATATGGGTTTGTTATCTTATGTTGTTGTACACTGTACACTCCTCCTATGCGCAAGAATTTAACCACTTAGAAGTGTTGTAAGCAGGGAGGTAGAAAGAATAAAAACCCCAGGAAAGATTGCCTGGGGGGCTTTTTGGCTTTTCGGCTACCACAACCTGGCTTTCTGTCTCCTTCCTTTTTCGTCGCCACACTGTTGGTTGGCTATAGAAGGAAATACGCGATGGTGCAGAATATTCATACAACACATCCATGTCCTCTCTAGGTACCGGAGGACCAAATAGTCTATGATTTTAACATAACTCCATGCAGTATGAATGCTGATGACCTTCAGAAGGAGTTGCATAAATAAGCCCAATCTTACCAAGAGCTCCCTTCAGGGAGTGGAGCTCTGAAACATGCTGAATACAGGTCTACAATTACTAGACACAATCTGGCTTACCAGTATTAACTAACTAGTAGTAAGTTGATTTCTATATTTCCAGTGGCCAATAATGATTCTTTCTGGAGTGAAATATTAAACATAGCAGAGTAATTATGCAGAATTATCTGGGATATCTTTTCAAGGCAGCAGCTCTTATGCACTGCTTTGAAAATGAACCTCTGTATGTCTGAAAAGGACCATTTCTGTCAATTCACCATTGATTACAAAAGATTATTGGGTTCTAGTTTCACCCTATAACAGTTGTCTCTCTGAGCTGCATTGTTTTGGAAGATGAAGCAGCAGAGAAACAGAACAGTAGTTCTAATTCATATCCACTCTACTTTCCCCAACAGCTCATTTACCTCTCTCTCTCCCCCTTCCTTGCTACTGCTGAAGGCAAGCTAATTAGGCTGTTCCTGCAAGAAATATTTATTCTGAGCTATAATAGCCACATCAGATAGACTGCTAGGATAAAACTCCCCATAATATAACCTTATAAGTGCCTATCAGCTTGTCATAATGTCTCCCTGTCTGCTTTCCTTTCATTCCTCACTCTGCAGGAAGAATTGTCTCATCCTGTTTTCTATTTGAGTATTAAGCAAATTCACTTCAAAAATTTATGAAATAGGTTTCTTTAAACATGTTTTATATTTCTCCCCCAGCCTCCCTTTTATTTATACATTTCTAAGGCATGAAACATCAAATGTTAGCCAATAGAAATACAGGATATATTTCTATAGCTTTCTTTTTGTGAATGCTTAACCTTCTGTTAACCCAATATATTAAAATTCTTCAAACACAGAGTAGCAATGTTCATAATCTCCAGTTCATTATCTTAATTAGATCTGTCCTATATTATCCCACAATTTATTCTCATTACTTTAAAGGTGATCAGCCTTAGAAAGGCATGTGAGAAGAATTCACTGAATTCTATTGTGGCAGCATTTCTCTGATCTGCTTTTGAATCTTTCAGGTGCAATAATGATAATGCTACTGGTATGTTTAATTAAAAATTGTATTTGAATGATATGAATATTCATTTGGGGGGAATGAACTCGGGATTAACTCAGGGGGTAAAATGTCTGTAATGGCCCGAGGATGTGAACTGAGCTGGGCTCCCCATTAAAATATAAATGAATAATTAAAAATGATGAAAAATCCAATGCATCCCACCCCACAACTATTAGGAATGCTTTGCCTAGGTTGAGTGTGTCTCCTCAGGTAACATTTTGCCTCATAAGCCATTAGTGTTCATGCCTTGATAACAAATTATACCACATGTACTTGACATACAACCCTGCCCATAAGCTAATACCCTGTGCTAAATCTTCATTACATAATTAAGAAGGGTCATTGGCCTTTGAAAAATCTCAAGTCAAAGTGTTATATCTGGAATAGTCAGGTTCCCTTTAATAGTGTTCTAAGGAAGAAAATAGCAGCTAAGATTAAAAGTGGTTCTCGAGAAAGTTAATATGGCACACAGGAAACTGTTCAGGAGGGTATGGAAAGGAAAAGAGCAGTTCAAATCTTTGATAATGCAGCTTTCTATATCCAAATCCCCCCTGGAAAAACTCAGCACTTCAATATTCTGGGCAAGGATGTTAACAACGTAGCTTCTCTTTGTTCTGTGAATAGCACCAGCAAAAAATATCAAAATGGCTCCTGGTTGTTTATTGTCATTTTTTTCTGAGCACAGGAAACATCAAATAATGAACAGCTCTTGTACAGCTTATCTGCCATTGCAGGATGCTCTTTTTTGTTAAATAAGGCTACAAAACAAAGATAAAAGCTCTTTGGTATAGGAACATTGTGTGAAGTTTAATGGGCGTTTGCCAGAGAGTGTTTTGCCGGCTGTTAGCCAGTTGCCAAGGAAATTCACAGGATGTACATTCTAGAAGATTTCCTGAGAATAAAATGAAGTCAGTTAAGGAGGCTTTGCTTGGAGTGGAAGTGAAGTTCCAGGTGCATTAAGTGGGTGGACAGAGATACCTGACTTTGTGTATACAACCACCCTGTGAGAAATGCCCCTCTCCTGCTCCCTCCTCACACCCTTGGCCTTCTATTATGAAGTCTGTATTTGGGACAGCCTCGTCCCCATATATGTTGTCTTTTCCTGTGAAACACTGACTGTGGCCCTTTTTGCACAATCTCCTTGCAGTCCTACCACTGAATAGAAGTGGAAGCATCTCACAGATAGCTCTCCCATGTGCCTTCATTACCAGAGAGGAGATGCAGGAGTGAGAGGCTCCTCCTGACTCAGTCTTTCCTCACTGCTGCTGAAAAGGAGAAGTCAGAGGGTGGGCAACTTCTAACAGCCACTCATCCTATGCTTCAGGACAGGAGATGCAAGGGGATAGATAATCGTTCAAGACAGATTCTTCCTACACTGGAGCAAAGACCTGGGGAGGGGCACCTCAATTATCCTAATCCTCCTTGGCTCTTCAATTGTCTTCATTCAAGAGAGAATTGCTTTCACTAGAGGTCTAAGGGTGTCATTTTGAACTGACCTGTGACCTGAAAAAATACGATACATTTATGTAAATAAGGACAAGATGAAAAAGTAAATATTTATATTAATATTTAATTAGATGGTCCATTTTTTGCTTATTAGGCAATAGAACTACAATATGTAAGGGAGAGCGTGAAGTCACAAGATATAACGTAAACACAGGCCAAGAATATCAAGAGAGTGATTTTGAGACACATTAAAAGTTGAGACATGTTAAAAGAGCCTGATTCTCAGAGGCTGGTGCACAGCACTGTCTGAAAGAGTCCTTCAAGGTATCTCAAGTTGGGCACCCAAATACTAATCGCTAGTCACTTCCGAAAATCTTGACCACAGCGCATTGGTACAAATTTATGGCATGTGTAAACTCCACTGAAGTCACTGAATGGAGCCGCACCAGAAATAAATTTATCCCAGTAATTCTATCTGAGAGTGGCATAGTAGCCAGTTCTCTGATACTGCAGAGCAGAATACACCAATTCAGTGTTTTGTTGTGCTAGTTAGGCTTTTTGCTGTTGATTGACTATTTTGGCGTTATTTTACATATGTTTGGGTTTAATGTGGGTATTTCACAATAAGATTTATCCAGCAGGTGCATCTAGTAGGTAGGCAGCTGCTGCTGCTTTCCTCCTCTTGCAGTTTCACCCCATTGTGGCATTGCAATGAGCTTGCATTTGTGCCAAAGATTTTCTTAAGACTTTGGCTGGAAGACTGATGTTCCATGAATAGATCAATGTGATTAATGGGCTCTGTTCTGGGAAGGGGCTGATGCTTGCTTTTTATACCCTGCCTGTTTTGTATATTTTTGTGTAGTCCATGTGCCCATTGCCTGATAGTTAATCCCAACTGTGTCATTTAATAATACGCAATAAACAGAAAGAATGAAGTGGGACATCCTGCCTATTATGCTCTTGGGAAGAAGGATTTTATTCCCCATCAGATGCCACTGATAGAGCTCATTGGCTTCCTTTCGTCAAGTGACAATTGCAGTCGTAAGCGTACAGCACAGAGTGCCACTTTAAAACCAAACATCTCAATTCACAAGTGAGAGAAGGATAAAGTTGTGCAGCTGGAGAATGCTATTTCTTCCCAGCAGCTGTCACTGAAAAGGCACGTGGGGGCTCTACATGTCATGTGGCACAAAAAGCTCCATCCAGGGTTCGTCACAGGCTTGGTAATAGAATGAAAAGTGTTTGGCAGAAGTTTCAAATGGTAATTATTCAGTGGGACAGATTTTGCCCTAAATTCTACTAAGTTAAAGTCAGTGGAAGTGAGAAATCGATGTACATGAGATCCAAATCCAGCCCTAAGTGTTTTAATTGAGTCATTTTATGTCACTGAAAGCTACAATGTGGAGAGTTTGATGCTGGTGTGAAATCTCTTATCACTGAGATGTTTTCAGTGGCACTTTTCTTTTCATCAGCTTGTGGGCTGTTTGGTCTTAAGGATGAATGAATGTGGGGGTCATCCTTAACCTGAATGGGAAAAAACGGGAGCTGTAACATTTGCCTGTATATATTAATTCCGAATCTTCTGCTTACAAAAATGTTATATGCAATGTCCTCTGTATACTATACATACAGGACACCCAAAGGCTTCCAGAGCCCAAATTCAGCAAGGCAATTAGGCACACATCTACCATGTGGGTAGCCCGGTCACAGTCATAGTCACTAATCGCATGCTTAACGGTAGGCTCATGCTTAAGTATCTTGCTGAATTGGGGCCCAAAGCAGTACGGCTGAATTACAAAGCCTTGATGCAGTTGGCTATCAGAGGGTAGGCTTCTACAAGTGAAGGCAGACAGAAACATTGACAATGAGCCAGTGCTGAACAACAGGCCCTTAGTGATCATCTGAATAAGAATCACGGTGGTAGCCAGAGATGGGAAAGGAACTGCAGCGTGTTCAGTGATCTGTCTGGCCTAGGAGTCGTGTTAACTAGCACTTATGGCTACATGAATTTTCCCTCTAATGTCTTGCTCACTTTCTTTTGGATTTTAGTTGGCATTCTCCATGTATTACCCTGGCACAGGATGGCAGTTGGAATGTCCAATTCCAACCTGCAGTTTCTGAAACCTACGTGAAATAAAAATGGATCTCCTGAAGACCATTGTTACCTGTTTTTATGACAAGTGGAGATGTACACTAGAAACACAATGATGTTAATTGATGCAGGGGCCACCAAACAATGCTTTGACACTGACACTTTGAATAGCATTCAATGGAACCAAATCGCGTGGGAACAAAAATCCCTAGTCATCAAGTGTCATGTAATTGTAGGCGAGTTTGAAAAATCAGAGATGACATCTCCGAACGTCTCAGTACATTAGTGCCTTTGCACAAGGAGTCTTTTGATGAAAGGGAAGCTGCCTGATGGCTGTGGTTCATTTAATGAATTTTGCATCTTTTCAGAAGTAGATTAAAAAAACATTAGTTACAGTGTGCCTCCCTGGATTGTGTTTATGCCAGATTTTATAAGGGCAAACTGGGTTGGGTCTAGTCAGTATTTGAATGAGAGACTTCCGAAGACCCAGGATTCTAGTGGAAGTGGTGTTGAGGCTTAGGAGGGGGAACTTATTCCCTCGCAATTAGGATGGAATTAATATCTCAGCATGATGCTAGTGGTTCCTTATGCTGCTATAGGTGACATAGTTTAGATCAGAGATAAATCCAAGGTCTTAGCCTCTTATGATCATTAAAAATCCCTTGGCACTTTTCTCAAGAGAAGGGAGTTAACACCAGTTCCAGAGATCACCAGTGCAGTTCACCTCAAACTGCAAAAGTACTCACCCTCAGTCTGGTTCAGGTTGCAAATGAAATTTTGAAAATGGGTTTATTGAGATGCAAACCTTTTTGAACTTCAGGGCTTGGAAACCCATATAAACTGAGTTTCACACAAATTCACCAGCCTTTTGAAAATTGAACTTGGAAGATTTTTTCACCACTTGAAAAATTATTTTCTGCCTATAATACTTATAAATTCTTTCTCCTTTATTCAATCATTCGTAATGATATGATTTTCTTCACTTTGTGTTTTTTGTATTCCGTTGTGAACTATTGTTGTGGTACAGTGTTAAAACAGCTGCTGAATTGTCCCTTCCTACTATCTGAGATATAGCTATATTTCAGTGCTTTGAGAAGCACAACATATAGTATGTAAAGTGTTTTGGGATCACACATGATGAAATGACAACAAGGAGTGCATATGGCACCTTAGAGACCAACACATTTATTTGGGCATAAGCTTTCGTGGGCTAAAACCCACTTCATCAGATGCATGGAGTGGAAAATACAGTAGAGAGGTATAAATACACAGCATATGAAAAGATGGGAGTTGCCTTATCAAGTGGGGGGTCAGTGCTAATGAGCCAATTCAATTAAGGTGGAAGTGGGCTATTCTCAACAGTTGACAAGAAGGGAGGAAAAAATCACTTTTGTAGTGCTAATGAGTTCAATGTAATCAAGGTGGCCCATTTCAAACAGTTGACAAGAAGGTGTGAGTATCAGCATGGGGAAAATTAGTTTTTGTAGTGACACATCCACTCCCAGTCTTTATTCAGGCCTAATTTGATGGTGTCCAGTTTGCAAATTAATTCCAATTCTGCAGTTTCTCATTGGAGTCTGTTTTTGAAGTTTGTTGAAGAATTGCCACTTTTAAGTCTGTTATTGAGTGTCCAGGGAGATTGAAGTGTTCTCCTACTGGTTTTTGAATGTTATAATTCTTGATGTCTTGTTAGTATAACTCAATTGCAAACTGCAGCTATACTTAAGGTTGTTGAAGAGTTTTCATTAGAAATTTTTGCTTTGTTTTCAGTCAATCATAGCTTCCCAAAATGCTCACCTTTTGAAATGAAAGTTTTCCAGTCTAGTTTCTTTCTGAAGGTGACTAGTTTTTGGGATGTTTGAGGGGAACATAGTTCAACTGTTTTCAAGTGAGAGGAGAATGGAATGGAAAGCACAACCTATTAATTATAAGAAGAAAATCTTAATCCCTTGCAAAGTGCCTCTTGTATGGTGCACATTGAATTCGGATGGGTTCTGCAGAAGCTCTTTATTAATTCACTGCATCTTGTATATGGGGTGTGTCTACACTTTGAGCTGGAGATGTGACATAGCAGACTTAAATGGATTCAATTTTTCTAGAATACATAAAATAGCACACAAGATGTTTTACTTGTAGAATACATTGTATATTATATTAATTATATTATATTCTTTGGGAAATAGTATCTGATCATGTAATTAAAGTTTATCATAAGAGGCAAAGTTAAGGTGGCACATACAAACTTAGTTTTAGCATTTTCTGAATACTTGAGTACTTAACCATGCCACATTACTGATTTATGACTGTGATGTTTTGATGGAGTATACAAGTATAAGATCAGCCTTCAAGGTGAAGTGTAAACAAGCACATTGACCATTTTGGCATTATATTTATTTTTATCAATATCTATGCAGAGACATTTGTACGGTATGCACAGAGCATGTCCTTATAGGATGAAAAAATGGTTTGATTTTCATGCAAGGGAAACAACATCAGGAAGAAATGAATGCAAAGATGACCGCAAAATGTCAATCTTTGGGATAAAATGAGAATGGACTACATTTGTATTATTTCCAGTACTCAGGTCTCATTACAGTCATTTTCCCAATGAATACATGAATAGTATGCTATTTCGTCTCCTCATTACCATCTCTGTCATGAAAAGGAGGTTATCAGAATCTTAATGATTCAGTTATTTAAACCTTTTTGATAGTCTTTGTCTTTTGAATGACCTCTCTGTTTCACCTCCTCCTCACAGGTTACTAAGGATGAGAGTGGGAATTGCCTTCAAATCAAATTACTAAACAATGAAAAGGTCAAAGTAGCACAGATTGCTATTATCTCCATGACAAAGATTATAACAAGAATGGGAAAAAGCCCCAATCTGAATCATTCAATAATGCCCAGCCTCCACCCCATCCAAAAGCAAATGACAGTAACTGTTCTGCAAGGGCCTGATCCAAAGCTCACTGAAGTAAATAGAAAGACGCCCAAGGATCCAGATTAGCTTTAGACTAGGGCTTGGGATTCAAATGAGGCCAAATCAGGGCGAGGGGCAATGGCAGACAACCACACTAATGTGTTTGTTCCCATGAACATGTTCTCCATTTCATGCCAAAATATTTCATGAATGGCAGTTTGTGATAGCAACCTCGAGCTGGAAGATAGACCTCTTCCAATTTAGGATCAGACTCTGAATAAAAACTGTGGCGGACAGTTCGGATATGAAAATTCAAATCTGAACCAACCTTTGAATTTGAAAGGATTCAGAATTACAATTGCTTGTCTTTAGCCCCTATATAAAAGTAGAACATGACTAAAATAGAAACAAAATCACCATCCTTAACCTAAATTCCATATAGAATGGTAAAAAAAAAAAGAAAAAAAAGAAAAAAAATGGTGTTTTGCACTTCTTAATTTCCTACAGCCACTCTAAAGGGTACAGTACGGTTCTCAAACAATCCAAAACCTAGCAAAGAATTCAGACTTTGGTGAGAGCTGTATGTGCTTGGCAATTCGCAAAATGTGTCCCCAAGAGGTTTGTACATAACTTGTGACAAACCACCTTTTATTGAGTTTTTCATAATCTTGAACAAATTATTTCATTTGCTTGCAAAGCAGCAAATCCTGTCCCCTCCTTTTTTGACCTGGAAGACATTGACCTTAGAGGAAGCTGTGTGGTTCTGTTGCAGAAAGTATGGGGAGGAAAAAAGCAATGAGACCACACCCCTATGTGCCAAAAAATTCTGCTCTGCAGGGGCTTCCTATGCCTAGTTTACAAGGTGTGGGTAGAAAGGGGTAGAAACAAAGCAGGAAGGAAGCATGGGTAGAGCCCATGAATCCAGTGACTATATCAGTTTGCTGACACTCTCCCACAATGGAAGACTATATTCACTACAGCAGCTACGGCAGCCCTAAGTGTCTGCTGCAGGCCTGGAGAATGGAGAAGGATTCCTTTGCTGCCTAATCTGCTGCCTAACCTGCAGATTTCCTGAAGCATGCTGCTCACCCACTTGGGCTATATTCTGGTTCCAGGAACTGGAATCCTAATGGTGTAAGATCTATAGTACTTGGGGGGAAAATGAAAACTGTAAAGTATTCTATGAAAACAAATGTTTATTTTGGATCAAGTTTGGAAGCTACCTTGTTACATGGTCTGGCTGCAAGGACTCTCTTCTGCCAGGCACTGTTTAAAAACATGTCTGAATGCTCTGTGATGCTTCACAGACATCTGAGATACTCAACGGGAACACTGCATGATAGAAGCTGAGATTAGGTATTTTCCAATATTGTTATGACCCTGAGTGTGTTCACTGACCATCTTAAATGCTAAGCACACTTCACAGGCATAGACACTGCACATTTAAAAAAACGTATTTTCCTACAGTAGCCAGGAACATTGCATGAGAGCCTCATGAAACGTGCCCAAAGAACAAATACAGCAAAGGATTTATCTCAAAGAATTTTTGAGTATAAGGTGGCTGTGTTTACCCACATTCTCCAATCTCCATCTGAATAAATAAAGCACTGTCATGGGATATGCTGCAATACTGATAATGAGTTTTAAACCCATTCACCCTGAGAAGTTTCTGCTGATAGTTTGCCTATCAAATGGATTTAAAATTGTATTGTCACTGCATTGCTTTCTGCACTGATTGCTTTTGTATTGTAGTTCCATGCCTCAATAGACAGTTTGATTGTATATATCAGCCACATTGTTCACAGGAGTCTGTCTGTAATGACTTGTAATCTGAAACCCTTCTTTTTAATAATAAAACTCAACATTTTCTTCTAAAATGATTTTTAACTTGGGGATGCTACATCTAAAAAATGATGTTTCATTTTCTGGGTTTTTTTTCCAGCAGTGTTACATGTTAGGAGACAATCAGCTTAGTTTTATGAAAGAATATTGAAGGAAGTATTTTAGAAGGTAACTACATGTTGTAGTTATAGCTGCAAACATTTCCATACTTTACACTATTATAATGTAAACCTCAAGTATCCTATGTTTAGCGTTCTATTATTTTAAGTTCATAATGTGCTCATCCCGACTCCTGAGGCAAAAATATGCTCCAACATGTGTGGAGTTTTAAACATAGGAGTTGTGATAAATGAAGGAGGGGGGTAGTTCCCTTTTATGAACATACAGCCACTGAGTAGCTATAAAATCCCTCTTAGTAGCTGTTCTCTAATTGCTCTACCTGTAAAGGGTTAAAAAGTCTCACTGCTATGCATAGGTAAAAGGAAGTGAGTGGGCACCTGGCCAAAAGAGCCAATGGGAAGACTAAAACTTTTTAAAATTGAAAAAAAGACTCCCCTTTTTTCTGTCTGTTGTTGTTCTCCCGGGAAGAGGCAGACAAGGCAACACCTATGCTGTAAGAAGCTTGGACCAGGTATGGAAAAAATGATCAGTATCATACCTAGAAACTACTCATTTAAAACCCCAGATATGTAAGTAGATCAGGAAATGTTTAGGAAGACACAACTAGGTTTATCCCTTTTATTTTGTTATGGCTTGTGGATTCCTCTGTGCTAACCCCAGGTGCTTTTGTTTTGCTTGTAACCTTTAAGCTGGACCTCAAGAAAGCTATTCTTGGTGCTTAATCCTTGTAGTTGCTCTTTTAAAATCTAGCAATAGCCTGAGTTCCCAGATGTATTTTCTTTCTTTTTTAAAATTAATAAAACGTAACTTTTTAAAGAACAGAATTGGATTTTTGTGTCGTAAGAAGTTTGAGCACACTGTTTAATTAGCTGGTGGCAACAGCTGAGTTCCTTTTTTTCCTTTTCTTTCTCAGCTCTTCCCCAGAGGAGTGATGGTGAAGGGGCTTGAGGGTACTTGTGGCAAGGTGATGATTCACCGGCGCGGTGCCTCCTGCTGGTCGTCTCGGGAATTAGCTCTCCAGCGTTTGGAGTGCCTCCTACTGGCCGGTGTCTCGCCTGCCGCTGGCCCCTGTGTCCCTCCTGGACCCCAGTGCCCCTTACCCTGGGGTTCTGTCCATCACAGTACCCCCACACTCTGGGTTTCCCCTCCCAGGGGAACCCCCAACCCTCTAATCCCCACCTTGCCTCAGTGGCTACTGCCCGTCGTCATCTAGCCCCCGCTCTGGGGCAGACTGCAGTCTGTAATGGCCATTCATCACCGGCAAGAGGGTTGGACCAGCTGCCTCTGTTTATCGCCAGGCTGCACCCCTGCAGTCCCCGGTACCTTCTTAGGCCTTAACCAAGGCCTCAGCCTGGGGAGTTGCCAGGCTGGAGCTCCCCAGCTCCTTTGCCCTTCCCCAGCTCTGCTCAGCCTCAGGTACCCTTGCTTCTTCAGGCAGCTAGGTCCTTCCTTCCTTCCTTCCTTCCTTGCTTTTCTCTCTCTCTCTCTCTTTCTCTCCTGCCTGCCTTCTCCCCAGGAGCCCTTCTTATACTGGCCCAGCTGGGCCCTGATTGGCTGCCTCAAGCAGGGCCGGCTCTGGCTTTTTTGCCGCCCCAAGCAAAAAAAAAAAAAAAAAACCCGGGGGGCGGCCGGAGGGGGGAAGCAAAACAAAACAAAAAAAAAACCATGCGAGGCGGCTGAAGCCAGGGTGCAGGGGGACTCCCTGCGCTGCAGACGTGCCCCGGGCAGCGGAGTGCATGCCCCGGCTAGCGAGGGGTGGGGGAGAGAGAGAAGGGGGGCGGCCAGGGCTTCCTTCAGCGGGGCGCTTGTCACGTGGCCCCTCCCGCCGTGCCGCCTGCCGGGAGGGCTCCGTGCCACTCCGGTTGGCAGGCAGGGAAGGATGTGGGCTGCCCTGCCGGTCTTGCTGCAGACCTGGCACCGGCTGGGGCAGACGGAGCGCGCAGCCCGCTCTCAGCAGGGCGCTCCCCTCCTCCGCACTGCCGCCCCCTACAAGGCGGCCGGAGCGGCAAACCAAAAAGAAAAAAAACCTGCAGGGCGGCCGGAGTGGCGAAGCGCAAAAATACCCGCCCCCCAAAAAACCCCTGTGGGGCGGCTGAAGCAGCGAAGCAAAAATAAAATAAAATAAAATAAAAGGATTGGAGGGAAGCCGCCCCTTAGAATCTGCCGCCCCAAGCACGAGCTTGCTCGGCTGGTGCCTGGAGCCGGCCCTGGCCTCAAGCCCGCCCATGACTGGCTCTCCGGGGCAGCCCTTTCCCAGGGCTGTTTTAACCCCTTCAGGGTCAGAGTTGGGTGACCTCCGCGCTACAGTACCCCATAGGAATGAATTCCCAAGTGCACCTTCCTGGGCTCTCAAAGGGGTTTTGCACTGGGGTGGTGGCAGCATCTACCAATCCACGTTCAGAGAAAAGCTGTAACCTTGGGAGTTTAATACAAGCCTGGAGTGGCCAATATTAATTTTTAGAATCCTTGCATGCCCCCACCTTCTGCACTCGAAGTTCCAGAGTGGGGAATTAGCCTTGACAGGAGTAGTCCCATTGGAGTCAATGGGATTACTAACAGGTTTAAAATTAAGCACATGTTTAAATGCTTTGCTGAACTGAGGCCTCAAAGATCAGTTTTGAGCCCTTCCCATCCCAACTTTGACAAAACTGAGCCAATCTGTTTAACATTTTGTATATATTCCTCTGCCAAAGGAGGGCTTTTGGGGAAAAGTTTGGCAGTGAGGCTCAAACATATTTTTGGGGAACAAATCTACAAGGGTATTTTACTGTTCGAATATTATCCTATTTTTTTTCGAAGTGCTCAGGCTAAAAACTCCATATTTGTTTTATTTAGCTGGCTTCCGTTATGACTGATGCACCGGGTTAGTTTTGGAAAGGCTGGGTGGTTACATTGAGAGTTGTGCAATTTAGATTTTGCTAACCTGAATAGCACTGCCTGGTCCAACATGGAGATGAAAATAACTGCAGACTGTGTTTGTGGACATTCTAAGTTCTGAACAGACTATGGGCAAGAGAGAGATAGATCATGCAGATGATGAGGGACTTGTAGCTAAGAATTTCTGTTCCTCACTCTGCCACATTGCATGGCCCCACTATATAACCCTGTGATGGGTTGTACAAACCCCACACTTGGCAACAAGGGGTTAAGGAACTGCTCTGAGCTCAGCCAGCCCTTCCGCATCTGTAGGAAATGCTCCAACTGGAGGAGGAGTTAAAAGGCAGGGGAACAGTTCATTTGGTGGCAGATCACTGGGCAAGAGAGCAGATCTACAACTCCAGGAGAGGTGAGGGAATGGCAGAATCTATCTCTAAGACAACTGCCCAAAGGTCCCTCCCTGAGGGAAGGGAGGAGCTGATGTAGAGATAGCCTGAGAAGGACCCTTTCCCTCTCATATGGACTCTGAGTTTTGTTAAGTTCCTGTTGTGTGGCTGATACTCCTGTCACCCTTTGTGGGTGGGGGAAAGGTGTGTTACAGCCCCGCTGTTGAGTCCATAGGGCTGCTCCTGCCCTGATCTCGGGCTGCAGGGCCCTGTGGCCTTAGTTGGTAGCCCGGCCCTAGCTATCAGGGCAGTCTGGCCTACTGGCCAGGCTCAGTAGTATGGCCCTTATTGTCAGGGTAGTGTGGCCTAGTGGCCCGAGTTAGTAATACAGCCCTTGCTATCAGGGCAGTGTGGCCTAACGGCCAGAGTCAGTAGTACTGTTGAGCTAGGCCACCACCCTGGGACGGGTGGTTGCCAGGATAGGGGGACCCGGGCCGCCCTTTGCACCAGGTCCTGACCCAGGGCCCTGTTGGTGGCGGGGTTGCCCACCACTGGCTCGGTGGCGATCCTGCCGAGACACACCGAGCCTGTCTATGGTTCTAGAACTGCTTCCCCGCAAAGTTTCCCTGGGTCACTTCCTACCCAATTCTCTGCAGTTCGCTGTCTCTGGATCTCCACGGACTCTCTCCTCTCTCTGGAGTCCTGAGCATCTGTGTCAGGGTCTGTCTCCATCTGGCTGGCCTCCGTGTCCTGGAGTGTAGGGGGTTCTCCCCCAGGAGTCAGCAGCACACCTCCTTCCTCGCCAGCGGTCATCCCAGACTGAGCTGCTCTGCTACCTTTTATATCCTTCTTCCAGCTGGAGCATGCCCAGCAGAGCCGAGGGGGTGTGGCCTCCTCAGCCAAGAGAGAAGGGTTAGCCCCTGCTGTACCAGTGCGGGGCTGATACACCCCATCACATTCCCCTTTACTTTGTTTGGATTACCCCAGCAGGGGAAGGCCCTAGGACAGAGCTGGCCCAGAAGAGTGGGCCATGCCGCAGGAGGAGGGAGTTGCCACCCAAGAGAGGAAGAGAACTACCATGCTACATGCAGCTGCCAGAAGATGCTGTGTGGTGAGCGGATACCCTTCAAGCTGCCTTAACCCAGATAGTGACCTAGGAACAATCGCAGGAGGGTGATAGGAAGTGACCTAGGGAGGGCAGCCTTAAGCATCCCCTGGCTGTCAGATCACTGATAGCCCTCAAAGGGCCCTGGGTCGGAGTCCAGTGGAGTGGGAGGGATCAGTTCCCCTCCCAACAACCCCCCTGCAAGTCCAGGGCCCAAGCCCTGATCACTAGGTGATGCTACCATACCAACCAACCCCTGACAAAGGACCGTCACAAGCCCTCTTCATTCAAGAATTTGATAGCATTTCACAAACATGAATTATGTGTCTCATATACTGATGTGCGGTGGATATCATTATCTCCATTTTTGCAGATGGGAAAGCAGAGGCAGAGAAGTTAAGTAGCTGGCTGAAGGTCTCACAATGAGCCAGGGTCAGGATTAGAATCTCTGACTGCAGTTTGAAGTCATTGGGAGTTTTGCCACTGATTTTAATGGGGCCAAATTTCACTCCTAGGGTATGTCTATATAGCAGCTGAGAGGGTGCTTCCCAGAGCAGATAGACAGATACACTAGCTGTGCTTGGCTAGTGCATTAAAATAGCAATGTGTCTTTGGTGGCATGGATGGCACCTGGGGGTAGCCACCCATGTATGTACCCGGAGGGTTGGGGTCAGGTGGGATTGAACTTGAGCAGCTAGCTGCAGCAGTGGAGCCAGCAGCATGGGCTACACTGCTGTTTTTAGCATGCTAGCTCAAGCAGAGCTAGTGTGTGTCCATCTATCCATGCTGGGAAGTATCCTACCAGCTACTGTGGATGTACCTTTAATCCGTTAGAACACATTATGTCCTATGCAAGTATTTGTTAAACTGGAGTTGGGGTATGTAAACATGCATCATCAAAACCTTAGCATGACATTGTAGATGTCAGCAACCAAGAACCTTGACAGTGAAGTGACATTTAAAAAAAATCCACATTCATACATTGGAATGTGAATGTGCAACAGCAACCTTTATTCTGAATTTTAATGCTCCTATTTTTTAATTTATGCCAGCTCCATTGTAAACTTAATGAAATTTTTAAAATTAATTATAGCATATTATTTCTCTGTAAGCAGAGAAACCACCATTCCTGTTTCTCTTTGAAATCCCTATTTCTGTGTTTTTGTTTAAATATTCTCCTGATCTTCCACTGAAATACCAAATATTAAAGTTCTTAATACCAAGTGTGCGTGGTGATGTCCAATGAACTGAAATTGTACACATTAGTCCTTTTTATTTTTAAAGCGAGAGTTAAAAAATTTCTAGTAAGAAGGCTAGAAAATGAGAAGAAAAATCAATGAATCGCTTATGAAAAAGGATTACTTTCCCCAAATTATCCTAATGAAGCATTTATCATTTTTTAATCCTTTACTTTCTCCTCTAAACTGAATCCAATCATCTGTTTAACTCATGCTTTAGAACTTGCATTTTAGCTTGATGGCAATAATAATCAAGTGCGATAAATTACATTAATATCCTTACAGATACAATTAGTTTAATAACATTGCCAGCTCCTTTCCCTTATCATCCAGCTCATCACAGTTCAATAATATATTACAGTGCACCAAAGGCTCATTTTTTTTCTTTATCCACGATGGGTAGATTAAGATTTTAAACGTTGCTTGTTTTATTGCTCAAATTAAAATACCTTGCCTTTATATAGCACCTTTAATCTCAAATGGAAACTAAAGTGCCTTATACGAAGAGGAATGATTTTTTGTAGGGTTGAAATACATGAACTGCTGGAGTAGAACACAATATTCATTAACATTCTCAACAACGTTGCTAACTGTTTAAGACAGGAAGTGAAGAATATTGTACCTACAGAAACTGCAAATAAATTGAATAAGAGTGTTGCTAGCACAATGGAGCTTACATTATATACAAGGTACATATGTATACACAATTATTCATGCGTGTACACACACAGGTTAAAATCTATTCTGCTTGTATAGCCTGAGTATTTGGGCTTTAAGGGGGTGAAGTAGGAATTGGCTAGGGAGATGAATCAGAGCCATAGAGCCAATGAGTGGGGCTGCTATTCCTATGGTCTTAAACAGCAGCTGCAATCCCTACACATCAGTTCCATAGGGTTTGGAGGCCAGTAGAGTCACATAAATGCAGATTTTATGATCCTTCCTCTAGCCAGCCTCCACTGGCGCCTTCTGTTTTGACCTATATTGGGCTGGCATGAAGACCCTTCCTGCGATGCATAGAGAGTACACTGGCACTGCAGTGTGTCTGCTCTGCCACCAGTCCCCTGTGCAGATGATCTTGCACTCGACTTCTCCACCAAGGGTAAATTCCATGCACACAGAATAAGTTGCGTGAGATGAACTAGATTCCAGATGCAGCTGTACTTTCAAGACGGTAACAAATGCCAAGCTTTTGCATAGATTTTTTTTTGTCCAGTTTGCTACTGAGCCAGTATCCTTCTGAACAAAGACTCAACACTCTGAAAGTAATTGTGTTGCGTCAGCACAATGTTAACACTGACAGTTTAAACCAAGTTTTGCGTCAGCACAATGTTAACACTGACAGTTTAAACCAAGTTCATAGTTGTCTATTAGTATGTTTACAGAAAAGATTAAAATATAGATGTGAACTTTTCTGGCATACGTGTGGACTAATTAATCATTTACCAAGGGTTATCAGTTGGCTGCTTCCTTCCACTTATCTATGCTATTGCTGCTGAACGTACCTGCACCCATTTCCAGTTGAAACAATATTCATTATTTGAACAGCTAAAGACTGGGACACTGGTACCCTGCTATGTAGTGCTACATGAAAGGGGAACACATTTCATTTCATTTGAGAAGAAGGGAGATCCAGGAACTGGGGAGACCACAATTCAGTTCCCAGCTCCACCAATGATTTTGTGTGACCTTGGTCCAATCACTTAATCTTGCTGTACATCTGTACATGTAAAACATGGATTATAGCACTTCTATCTCGCAGGGGTGTTGTAAGGATAAATACATTAAGGAATGAGAGGTGCTCAGATAGTATGGTAGTGGGGGCCATATAAGGACCACATATTTTTCAGGAGGCGTACTGTACCTGGGGGATTAACTGTAAACTGGACAAGGTCAAAGTGTGTGGCAAAGACTCACAATGAGACAGAGAAAAAAGTTCATACAGGAAATGAGCCTATTCTAGGATTCCTTCCATTAGTGTAAACAGGTTTTACTAAAACTTTAGCATCATGATTCTGTATTTCTGATTAAAATAATTTTCAGCAATAAAAGAGAGGGGGCATCAAACATGTACAGAACAGCAGTAAGTTTAGCACTAACATGAGGGACATTTGAGTGTCATTGCCTCCTCAGTGCCTTAATTTCCCCTCGGATAAAGTAGTTTTGGGTTTAGCTCTCTAGACAAATCTCAGTAAGAGTCCACTCCTGCTTTGGGCTTCAGCAGATCATGTATGTTGTTGATATAGGGGAGTTTCACACCTTTTCTACCTGGAAAACAGGAAGGAGAAGGACAATTGATAGACCCAGGGGAAAGCAAATTAATTAGAAACCCTATATTAATGGTACCACAACACATCTTCATTAGCCTTACCTGGATTCTGTCCTTTATCTGCCCCATTAATATAGGGTTTCTAATTAATTTGCTTTCCCCTGGGTCTATCAATTGTCCTTCTCCTTCCTGTTTTTCCTGATATTCACGATGCAGCAGGACTTCCTCCTACCCTCACCCAGCATGGAGCCCCTAAAAAAGGACTGCTACCATCTCTGAGTCTCCAGTCCACATCAGTATTATATTGCTCCAGGCCACTTCCTTCTCCTACTTCAACCCTTCCTGGGGTGCTGCTATATTCTGCCTCCTCTCAATAGCTTTCCATAGCTGCCCTCCTAAGATGAGTGCTTCCCTTCCTCAGGTCTCTCCATCCCCTCCTTAAGGTCCCTCCTAACCTCACCTACCATCCCTTACAGACCTCTCCTAAACTGGCTGTCACATGATACAGGGTACTATACCAGCCATCTCTCCTGAGTACTACATATCCCAGAAATCTCTTGCCTTAAAAGGATGAGCCCCATTAACAGCTGGCAGGTGGTATCAGCTCTTAAAGGCATCAGGATGCTCTGTTACAGGAAGCTCTCTGAGGCTAAATAACCAGGGCTTAAATTGGTCCTCATTTCACTTGGTTAGTTAGGGTTTTTTTTGAGCTTGCTCAGTTATTCAGAATAGGATTTTTTTTTAAAGTAAGTCTCCAGCCCTTATAACTGTAGAGAAAACCTTGAAAACATGAAGTGTAACCAATACAGTGACTCTTTCCTGCATCGTCAGAGAGCCTAAAACAACTGCTCTCAGAGGTATGAACTGTTCTGTTCATTTAAAAAGGGATAACTCAAAAGTACAATGATGATAATTTAACTTATTTATTATCTATTTCACTGCTGCTCAAAGCACATAAAAAGGAAAGGGAGGATCACAGAGCTGCACACTGTCGTTTTGGTGCCATGAGTGGATGGTGTTTGGGAGAGAATTATCACTCCTTTCCTCAGTCAATCTTATCTATGGCAGCAAAAGGCCAAAAGGGAGGAGCAGAGCCCTTGAATACCAAGACCTGCCATCTAACCAGATGCCCCATGCCCAGAGCGGGGGTGGAGAGGAAGCTAATTAGCGTCTTCCTTAACTCTACAGACTGCTGCTCCTCTCCACTAGAGTCTGTCTGCAGACTCAGACAGATGTCACTGCATCAGTTACACTCAAATCACATTTTCTAGCTTTTCTTTGAAACCATGAGGATTAGAAACAATTTTTTCAAAAAAATGAAAGCTGAGATTCTGAGGTCATCACATGCCACTGGGGCCCTAGGCTTGTGCCTATTGTACATATGCTTTGATCCAGCCCTGCCCAAGACAGTATCCAAACCCCAGTTAGGGCAAACTAACTTGGGGAGGCCACCAGAACCCATGGGATCACATTTTGCACATCTATACAAACTGCTGTGAGTGGTACCTCATTTTGGCATCTCAAATGGGTGGAGCTTGTCTTGTGGGTGGAGCTGTTTTCCAGATTTGGTCCAACAAATAATTAAGTGTTCTTCTTGCGCTGTTTTTTGGTGACAAGAGGAGTAAGGTCTCTTTTATGAGGTGGGAGCTGGAAAACTTAATTAAAAAATAGCCAACATAATAGCTCTTTGCAGTTATCTATCCCCTTACCTCTGTGGATCTCAAAGTGTATTACAAACTTCAGTTAACCTAATAACACCTCTGTGAAGCACATAACTAGGTGACACAGCCCTGGCTAAGTTTCTATGTTGCTGTATTGGATGCGATATTTGGATCTCATGCGCTTCCAATCCTATTGAGTCTAAGCAGCATCCAGACACTGTCTCTAAATCCAGCCTATCTGGCACATCCATGTCTGATACCTCTTCTTGGGATGGGGGTGCAGTGACCCAGCTGACTGAGGCCCCAAGACAAGTATTGCCCCCTCCAAGTTTCCCCATTATCTTAAGCATGCCCTGCCCAGAGTGCCACCCCATATGGGCACTCTATTTAACCCTTTGAGGACTACATGACAATTAAAGCTAGGAACATACAAGCTTTTCAAAGGAACTTATTAAACACACACACTTTACTCATGAAAAAGAACCAGAGATTTTACAGATCAATGGAAAAATAACAAACACTTGCATGCAAATCCCTCCCTCCAGTGTCCTCACCACCACTGGGAGTCTTTGGCTTTTGGTCAGTATCCTTCAGGGCATTCCAGTCCTTCCTGCTCCCCCACTCCTCTTGCTCAGCCTTCTTGTTCTGATTTTTAAAACCAGTTTCTAACACCTGGTTTTCTTTCTTTCTTTCTTTCTTTCTGTTGGGGTTTTTCCATTCTGTACCCCTTTGTAAGCTCACTGGCAGAGGATCGTTACCAGTTAATTCCCCAAACCATCACACTAGGGCACAAAGCAGTTGCATAACTTGCTCAAAATCTTGCGATGAGTTGGTGACAAAGGCAAGAATAAAATCTAGGCATTCTTACTCCTAGACTCTGCTCTGACCCCCAGACAACAGTCTCACTCTCAAAATCACATTGTTATTTCATGTCATAATTTGTGATGTATTTCAAACCTTTCATACATAAAAATGGTTGGTGGGTAGAAAGGAGAAGATGATACAACACTACTATGTTGGACAGCTCCCACAAAATGTCTCTTTGATCTATGGGCAGTCACAGAGCTTGTTGAAACTGATGGGTGTGATAGCTGCTTTTCATTCATGCTAAAGGATGATGGAGCAATCAAATGCTCTTTTGTTCAGTAATAGCTAAAACAATGGAAAACACCATCTCTGGGACTGATAACAAATGTCACTGACCAAAGACTAGACTGAATGCCAGCACAGGGGCTGAGGCTTAACTGGATGGAACTATATCAGTCAGTAGCAATTAGAAGCAGCCAGAAAGTAGGCAGAGAGGACCAGGAAAAAATGAGGAGACAGCAAGAAAACCACTTGTAATAGGGGCCTGAGAAAAAGCCAAGAGAGAGAGCTTTTTGGGCAGAGTTCCTGTTGGAAAGGCAGGCTTGGAATTGTGAGCTTCTTGTCTGTCCTGTTGTTGTGTTCAGGAAAACCAGACTTTGTACATTCTTTTTAAATAAACAGGACTACAGCAAAACAAAATAAAACAAACAACCCCCCCCCAAAACCTGACTCTATCAACAATTTCTCCTCCTAAAAGCAATCACCTGCCAGACCCCAAATACTGACTAACTGCTTGGGTCAAAACTGGTAACCAACACAATTTAGCAGTGAAATTCTCTAACTAGGAAGTAAAGCATGTTCTTCAACTGAGTTTTGAATAATAATTACATTTATGTTGCATGCCTAATTCAAATTGCCTATATTTTACAAGGACAAAAAGAATATTCAAGGGACTGATTCTAAACCCATTGAAATCAACAGAAAGATTCCAACTGACTTCAGGCCCATACTACCCATGCACTAAAAAACCTATTCCAATTTACAATGAATTTATGGAAAGAATCCACTTCAGAAAGCCTGAAAACTGCAAGTATGCAGCTTAGTAAGGAAGCTAGTATCAGTTGCCCAAAAATAGCGTAGATTTCACTATTCAAATCCAGATGCCTGACTGTGAAGGAGCTGCTGCCCTTGCATATTCTATCTAGTTTTTAGTGGTTTGAACATAAGTGGCAGAAGACTATGTCTAAGGAAACGACTACAAGTGCCTCCTTTTATCAAATGTTCTGTACACCAAAATGGAACTATTTAAGGAGTTTGATTTCATGACATTTTTTCAATGAACTGTCTGGGGACTGATTTTAGGAACAGTTCAGAGAGACTGATAAAATGATCAGTGAGTTAAATTCACTCAGATGGGTCTATAAAAGAACCTTGTACACAGTCTAGTATAGTGTGAGGGTCCTTTCTCTAATGCTAACTGAGCAGGGCTACTTCTTCCTGAAGAGAGTTAGGGACATATTCTGCCATCATTTACACCCATGTAAACCCACTGACCCATGCAATCTTGTGAAATTCATTGCTGAATAGGTTTATATGGAGGTTGAATTTGACCCTAAAATGCTAGAGGCAATTAATGGGCTCAGTAGAGCATCAGGTGGTTTGGAGGTGAGAGAATTAATTGAGAAGTCTGAGGGGAAAACAAAATGTGAAAGTAAAGATTTGATTGTGAGTCTGTGATAGGAGGAAGGGTAGAGAATGAGTTGTTTGGGGAATCTGGAAGGGAGGAGAGTGGTCTAAAGGGGGACGACAGGTCTATGGCAGCCTCTGTTCCTCTACAACTTTGCCTAGGCATATGTGCTGAAGCATATGTGCTGAAGTTCTCTGCAAGATGGTCACAGGGATCGAAGAAAGGCATAAGGGCCCTGGGGGCAGCTACCAAGTTTTCCAAGCAGCCCTGTTTCGGGATGGTCTCGTATGAAAAAGGTGGGTCAAACAATCCCTGCCTCGTTGTTTACATCTTGGCTCAACTGTTTTTATAAACAGAATTGCTTGCTGGAATATTTGCACTTTGACCCCTGGATACGACTTTGATCTGAATTTGGAATTGAGGAAAATGGCTGCATTTCAGAACTGATATTGCAGCTCTTTCGGAAACTTGGCTCTCAGACACAGACTTCATAAAGGAGAAAGACTACACCATTTACTGACATGGCAAACCTGAAGGAGTAAAGGGAGAGTATGGTGTAGGTTTTGCTAACAGAAATGAACTTATGTCATCATGTGAAGCTCCAGTTGCAGTGTCCATACCTATCAGGACACTTCAAGATAGTCTACAGAAGGGATTCATTAACCTCTTCAGTGTCTATGCTTCAACTCTGCAGGCTAGCAATGAGGAAAAGGGTAGCTTTTACCAACAGCCGGAAGAACTGATCAGCAGGATTCCTCAGAAGGAACCCATCCTAGTACTTGGAGACTTTAATGCAAGAGTTGGGTCCAATGCTGAGATCTGGCCTGGGATTCTGGGTAGGCATGGCATTGGACATAGGAATGACAACAGTCAGAGAGTTCTCGAGTTCTGTGCCAGTCAAGGCTTATCAGTGACTAACACCTTCTTTGCTGGTAACACCAGAAGAAGAACTTCGTGGAGACACCCGAGGTCCAAGCACTGGCATCAGATGGACTTGGTACTGACAAGACATACATATTTGAAAGATATCTTGCATACACAATCCTTCCAAAGCACAGACTGTAGCACAGACCACTGTCTTGCCTGCTGCAAAGTGAAATTTCAAGCTAAGAAGATTCACTGTAATAAAACTGCCGTACCACCTCATATTGACCACTTGTGCCAAATCAATGATCCTGTCAAGAAATGGCTTTTTAATGAAGAAGTAGCAAAGACAGCTGGAAAGAATGAAACTGCTTCAGATGCATGAGAAGTCCTGAAGACCAGTATGTACAATGCAGCAATCAAGAGTTCACTGGCTCATAGACCATTCGGAGATACTGCTGCCACTCGTTGAAAGGGAAAGATCTGCCCTGATCATCTACAAGTCTACTCCTACTACTGATTCGCTCAACAACCTAAGAGAAGCTCATAAGGTTGTTCAAATAGCTTCCAGGAGGTGAGCTCAAGAATTTTGGCTGGGTCTCTGTGACAGCATCCAATAGGCAACTGATGCAGGTGACAGTAGATGGCTGTATGAGGGCTTTAGAAAGGCCATTGGGCCAATAAAGAACACGATAGCACTGCAGAAAGATCTGGATGGCAATATCATAATTGATAAAGGGAAGCAACTGGAGATGTGGATTGAGCACCATGGAATGATATACTCAGGGGAGTCTGTAGTAGACCAATGTGTGTTAGACAAATTGCCTGGGTTTGAAGTTATGACTTCGCTGGATGCCAAACCTACAGTAGAGGAACTTGAATAAAGCATCAAAAAGATTCCCAACAAGAAAGCTTCAGGATGTAACTGTTCACCTGCTGAAATCTACAAATGTGCAAACAAAGACTTGCAGCAAAGATTGCATGAGGTATTGCTACTCTGTTGGAAGGAAGAAACTGTTCCACAAGATTTTAAGGATGCTCGTTTCATTCAACTCTATAAAAACAAAAGAGACAGAAGTGATTGTAATAACCACAGAGGTATATCTCTTCTTAACATCATGGGAAAAATCTTAAGCCGTATTCTTTTACCTAGACTTAAACTTTAGCTGACAGAATCTATCCTGAGAGCCAGTGTGGCTTCCACTCAGGAAGATCCACCATAGACATGTAAGACAATTGCAGAAAAGTGCAGAGAGAAGCATATTCCACTGTACATGTCTTTAACAAAAGCTTTTGACATGGTTAGTTGGTCAGGGCTTTACATTGTTCTGAAGAAGCTGGGTTGTCAACCTATATTGCTAAACATTGTGAAGTCCTTACACAATGGCAAGAAAGCAACTGTAAAGTATGGAAACCAAGAGTCTGACTCATTTAACATCAACAATGGAGTGAAGCCGGGTTGCATAATGGCTCCTACATTGTTTAATATTTACTTCTCACTGCTGCTTGAACACGCATTCCGTGATGTTTGAGAGGGTGTCTATCTTAGCACTAGACATGATGAAGGTTTGTTTAACATTGCAAGGTTCAGAGCTAAGACGAAGGTGAAGGAGATCATCACAAGGGACCTGTTGTTTGCAGATGAAGCAGCCCTTGTGGATTACAGTATTGATGCCCTTACAACATCTTAATACCAAGTTCTCTGATTCATGCAAAATCTTTGGGCTAGCAATAAGCTTGAAGAAGACTGTTATGCACCAAGGCTCTTCTGAACTCTTTTCAGATATCACCTTAGATGGTATTCGTCTGGATGTTGTTGACCAATTTTGCTCCCTTGGCTCTACCAGCAACATAGTTCTTGATGCTGAGCTCATTAATAGAATCGGCAAAGCAGCTAGGAACTTTGGTGTTTTGCAAGACAGAGCCTGGAACAATAACAAATTGTCAACTAAAGGGAAAATCCCTATTTACGAGACACGTCTTTTAGCCATCTTCTGTATGGCTCAGAAACATGGACAACTTATGCCAAACATGCCAAAAGACTAAACCACTTTCATATCATATGCTTGCAAAAAATTCTTCAAATAAGATGGCAAGAGAGGGTGACACGTGGAAGTGTTAAATCGTGCTGGTATGTCATTCATGGGATGAAAAGTTGGCTTGGACATGTCAAGCGAATGCTGGATTACAGGATCCCAAAGAGTATGCTGTACACTGACGCTCACAAAGGGTCTAGGCAGACCACTGTGCAGGTTTCAGGATGCTTGTAAAGTTGAATTAGTATCCTTTGGAATCTCTGTGGATGACTGGGAAATGAGTGCTGCTGTGGTTGGCAGAGTCAGCTTGTAGATGGATCGAGGCATTGTGGGGCAGACTGGATCAAGTTTTGTGACGACCAGCGTCAGAGGAGAAAAGAATCTGCTGCTTGGATTCAGAGCATTGCTAGTACTTGGGTCTGCCCTACCTGTGGACGGGATTGTCAGTCATGTATTGGACTCAGCAGCCATCAAAGAACTGATAGGCACATACACCATGCGTGACAGTGCCATTGAATTGATTGCATTTGTGTGATGAGGAACACACGTAATCACAATATAGTGAGCGGCAACAATGAACTCTTATAATTTTTTTTGCGGGGGACAGGAAAACTACGACACACTGCCTTGTAGCATGGAGAAGGTGCTGCAGGGACTCAAGCTAACTGAATCCTTTTTTTCCAGACAACAACTCACATAGGAACTAACAGCAGTGCCCTTGGTGAGCGCATTTGCGAACACGAAAACTACAGCACCCCCTATGCATACTTAACAATAGGGAAAAGAGATTAATGGATTGATGGAGCTGGGGCAGGACAGAATATTAGATAAAACCATACATTTGTGTGTATGGGCCCTTTAGATGAGGAACAATGTGGGGCTATAGGAGTCCTGATGGTGGTTGAGAAGGGTCATGGGAGTCTCATGCTCCCACAATCAGTTTTCTTTGATAGTTAGTTCAAGCACATCACATCAAGTCCTTACTATGAATAGTTAAATGGAGTAGGAGAAAAGTCAGTACAAACACTGATGAAAAAAATCCTTGGCAGATTCAAGGGCTCCATATTTAACATTATAAGAGTGTTGCAACAAACCTTACAAAGAGAGTGTCACTTCAAACAGGAAGTGCTTCTCATCTGCCAAGGTAACAGATATCTCATCAGCACTAAGGCTAACAATTCCTGAAGGTCAGGCCTACAAGAGGAGCAGAATACATCCAAAGAAAAGTAGGAGGACACTGTCTCTGTTTCTCGAGGACAACCAGAATGGTACTGACAGAAATAACTCATGCTCATTCAGGCACTGATAATGAAACATATGGAGCAGCAAATCTAAGCTCAAGGTGTTGGATCTACCAGGACAACTGAATACACAAAGACAATGAGGTTCACGGATAGTGGTTATTGACAGTTGCCCAGTTGAGGCAGAATAACCCTTACTTTTGTCAGAGGTTCTGACCTCTGTCCAGATGTCTCTATTTGTGAGTTTCATTAATTGGCTGTGTTATTTGTGGTTGCTATTTTAGCACACAACAGGGGTTTAACTTTTTATAACCTTGGTTGATGTGATGTTTCTGAGGCCAGAAAATAACTCTCTTGCCAGCACTCTTGGGCCTCACACTTTTATTATAGAGAGGAGTGGAAACCTTCAATCCCCTCACACCCCTCCCATTCCAATAGTAAATTTCTATGTCATTCCCAGCTGCCAAGCTGTCTTTTTCTGATTCCATGGTGCTTGTGTCTGAGGACATGCTTGATCTGGGACCATTCTATTTCTTATCAGTGTTCGGAGGCTGCATCTTCTCCTTCTATTTCTGTGCTGATCTAAGACCCAGAATTTTTGTACCATTGTGAAATCCTATTTTGGTTCAGTATCCTGCTGTTTTAGATGGCAATTTTATCAGATCAATGGGGAATTGAGCCAGAACCCAGTGTGAATGCATCTGCTAATTAAGGCTGCAGCTCATGCTTTCCTCCCTCTTCCTGCCACCGCATCTTTCTGTTTTTATCACATTCACAAGCTGTTGATCACAAAATCCCAGTGTTTACATATTCAGCTCTGCAGATCATGGAAGCTAAGGCTATGTCTACACTACACAGCCTATGCTGGCAGAGTTATGTTGGCATAGCCCCCTAGAGCAGATGCAGCACACACTGACAAAAGGAGATTTTCTGCTGGTGTCAGAACATCGCCTCCCCCAATGACATTAGCTAAGCAAATAGAACCACTCTTCCATTGGCATAGCTGTGTCTACACTGGGTATTTTTTGGCATAGCTATGTCGCTGGTGTGCATGTGTGCCTTTTTCACTCACCTGACTGATGTAGCTAGGGTGTGTGGTTTTCTTCCACACCCTGACTGACATAGCTATGCTGGTATAAGATGTAAGTGTAGATTAGGCCTTAGCTGGCTCTGTGTACATTAATCATGTTCACAGTGCCCAAAGAGGGTGATCAAGTATGTACATACCTGGTGTTCGTACAGGCACCCTTTAGGAACTAAGGCCTGGTGTACACTACTAGCTACATCCCTCAGGGCTGTGAGCAAATTTCTCTCCCTGAGCATCCTAGTTAGGTCAGTCTAACCCCTGTGTAAGTGCAGCTAGCTCGAGTGAAGGATTTGTTCGTCAACCTAATGACCTCCTCTCAGAGCGGTGGATTAACTATATTGACAGAAAAATCCCTTCCATCAATATAGGCAGTGTCTGCCCTTCCTATATGCGGCGGCACAGCACAGCTGCAGTGCCACAGATGTGCTGCAGTGGTAGCTGTCGTATAGACATACCCTAAGCTTCTGCAGTGCCAAAACATGTTACTATGAGTCGGTGTTCTGGTGGGATTACATCATTATGCACCTCGTGCTATGAAACATTTAAGAACTGGTAGATGAAAAATAATTCATACAGAAACCCACTATATGTTTACACAGGGTGGGCCTTATTCTTTGTCTCCTTTGATAAAAAATTAGACCTACAAGAGGGTTGGCAGTGTCCCTTTAAGAGAAGGGAGAAGTAACTTATTAATAGAGGAATATAAGAAGAAGCTGTATAAGAAAAGTTTGATTTTTCCCTTTATTTTTATTTTTTTTAATTGGCACTTCATCCCCACATCTGTTCCTTCAGGGCAGTGGAATCCTGCCATAGGCTGAACCCTGTGTCCCACATATTGATGTGCGGATGCTGATAGCCAAGCTGAGCCCCAGCTATGGACTTCTCCTTTGTTCCAGACCAGATGTTGTATTTCTCCTTGGTAACAGTTAGCATGGTGGTACCTTATTATACATCTCTCTCTGTAAATTATGCCAATGCTACTTCAGAATCGGCTAAGAGCTGTGCTGAATCAATGAGACAGCTGGCACCCTCTCTGGGGACTGAACGTTTTACCTTTTGGATTCATGCAGTCTCCGCTAGCTGAGATGTAGGATGCCATGAATGATTTTTCTCAGAGACAGGTGAGAACAAAAGAGCTTTGTAAACCTAATTCAATAGAAGCTGGAGACATGGTGGTCTATTGATTACAAAAAAACCACATACACAGTCCAGTTGCATTTTCCCTGTAATTGATTTTTGTGTGAGCTGGAGGTGGGAATTCTGTCAAACAAAAAAATTCCATGTCAGGACTTTACTCTGTATACTTGCATGTGAATAGGATTTCAGCACATATCAATGTCTGTATGGTATTTAAAAACACATAAGTGAGCTTTTTGATCATTTACAGACCATACTTAATTTTTCCACTGCAGAGTCTATACTCGACTTCACAGAATATATTTGAAGGGGCTAGTTGACAATGGGCATCAAGAACAATGCTTGACCATTCAGCTATTACAAAACGCTACATCACTAAAACAGACTGAAGGATTGTCAGTTAATCCCTGATACTGCCTAGGAGGATCCTGGCTGACGTATATCATCCAGCCCAAAATGCAGCCAAGCATCGTACTCTATTTATAAATTGTACCACTTTCCCCACATCTGTCTGTATGTCTGACTTTAGATTGTAAGATCCTTGGAGCAGGGATTGTCCCTTGCTGCTGTTTGAAAATGTCCAGATCATCCTGGGAGCTACCAGAAGCAAACAAACCATCATCACCATCAAAGCCAATGCTCCTCTAATACAATGGCCAAGTGTGTGATTTGTAACATTTCCCTGACCAGGCTTGTCTGGAATCACAATAATACCCAGATCTAACCAGGCCCTGCCTTTGCCAGACTTGTCAAAATTAATACTAATACCTAGCTTTAAGCATGTTCTCTTAGTGTCATTTCAAGTCGTTAGCCTTTCCGGGATGGCCTGACTCCATACTGCAGTGTTGTGTTTGCAAAACACTACAAGAGATACAAATGAGAGCATTTAGAGCTAACAGAATTTGGGAAATGCACCCATGTTTTAAGTATTAATCATACTATCTGTACTGGCAAGATGACTGATAACACTGATCTTGTTGAGTTTAGGTTTAGGGTTAGGGATTAATAGTAGACAATGACACCGCCAGTCAGAAAGAAACAGAGCCAAGCGGCAATAGCAGAGGAGGGACTAGCATCAGTGACCTATGTCTTCAAAGTTTCTGTATGAAAAAATCCAGATAATAATTATTACTACAGTGCTGCCTAGTGTCCTCAGCACTAATTGCCATGCATTGTAGTAACACTGTAGTTATTCTATTTTCTCCGGGATGAATTCTATCTTCTGGTCCGGATGCACTCTTTGATCTCTTATAGTTAGATTATCAGCTTTTTGGGACAGAGATTGTCTTTTTGTGCTGTGTTTGTATAGTGCCTAGCACAACAGGGTCCTGTCCATGACTGATGAGTCTGAGATGCTACAGTAGTATAAATAATAATAAATAATATCATCCTCAACTACTTTTATTTTTATTAAAAACAAAAATTGAATGGAAACTGAAATTCCTGAAAATTACATTCACTAATTGTATGCAAAATGTAAGCGTTATTGGTGGTGTATAATGGTAATTTGTATTTCTATGGTACTTTTCATCCCAATGCTCTTTACAAACATTTTTTAATTAAGCTTCACGACACTTCTGTGAGTTGGTAAAACGTAGTGTCTAGGGCTTGCTTCACCCATTTACTGAAATACAGACACCTCTGGAGTGGAGTACAGTAGCTGTTTAATAGTATATAGCAACACTCCACAGACATTTGAGGAGAGGAGATGAAGATCATATCCAATTGAAACTGAAGGGGAATATAGAGAGGCAGAATATAATGACCACAGGTGGGATCTGACCAAGATACAGGAAATAACCCCCCTTGCCAAAAAAGTGGCATATTGTCTTTAGTGACCACAAGGAGCTCAGTTTTATCTTCTCTGAAAGATAGTACCCTCATTGGTGGGTTGCATCCTAATCTTATCCTGAAATATTTAATTCATAGCATATCTGACGGATAATTGCTACCTACTGAATCACCAGTATCTCTTCCTAAAACCTCAGGATATTCCTTGGAGGGTTCCTGTGCAAATACTGACTAGGCTTAGTTTATGAGATATGACAGGATCACAGTACAAGGTAGCAGGGATGCAGCAGTTGTTTAAAGCTCCCTGTTCAAGAAAGAGTTATCCACAAAAATGTCTTGATTCCTTTTCCATAGGATTCCCCAGCCCATATAACTTGCATTCTTATTGGTAGAAAACATACTTGTTTCTCCAAGGTTTCCTGGTGACTTTAAATAGCTAGAGATTTTGCTGAGCTATGACAGTCCAAAGACTCTATCTATGAGGTGCTGTGAGTTGGTGCATCAGTGCAATGGTGCCCCCTCTGGCCAGGCGTGGCGTGGCACCTAAGCTCACTCAGTCTGATGGTGCTGTTATTCTATTCCTGGTGCCCAGGAATCTGAAAACTTTCTCCGCTTTTAAATCCATTGGAGGGAGGGGGGTTGGTAGGGAAACCCAGGCCAGCCCACTCTACTGGGTTCCAGCTCAGGGCCCTCGAGCTAGATAAGCTGGATCAGCATTTGTTGACTCCAGCTGTACCCTGAGCTCGTTCCTACCTTCCCCCTGGGTTTCTGCAGGCTCTTCGGCCTGTTGGTCTGGTTGTCTCCTTCTAGGGTATTGTCCTTGAGCGGCTCTTCAGGAAGTTTCTGAGAGAAATTCCCTTCTGCAGCCTGCTCACTCATCTGGTAGCCACCCGGTCCCTCTACTTCCCCTCCCTTTTATCCTCCCAGCTGCTGTCTGGCTGCCAATCAGCAGTGACCAGCAGTGTCTGTGTTAACCCTTTGGTTGCTGGGTGGCGTGTGGTACATACACCCCATGCCTGGTGCCTTTGCACTCAGGGATGCATATGAAGATGGAAGAATGGTAAGTGACTGCAAATAACCATTTGTAGAGAGCATTTGTAGGTACTCAAAAGAAAAATGTAATAGCAAGTTAGGTAGCAAGAACAACAACAAAAACATATGGCTGGGTCATGTTTGATTGAATGGGATAGGTCCAGGAGAGGAAGGATAAGGACAAAGAGTAAACACTTTCTGCATTCTGGTTGTGTTTGTCTTTTCTCTGGAAAGGCGCCTGAGGGGCTGCCAGGCTGAAAACAGAATTACTTTTCTCTTTTCACCCTCACAATCCTTCCTGCTTGACAAGATTTATCAAACAGCTTGGTCTGGGTGTCTTTTTTTGGAGCAAGTCAGGAAAAGTGTCGGTGTGGTGTGAAGGTCAGGTTGCAAAACTATTACTCAATGCTGCTGAACAGAGAAACAACTACAGTCACAAACCAAAGCTTGTTTGTCAAGGCATGCATTACTGATGAAGGGGAGCAGGGCAGGGGAAGGGAAACCAGAACTCGGGGGTGAAAGCCTGATCCTGTCAAAATCAATGGGAGTTTTGTCATTGACTGTAGTGGAGCCAAGATTTCACCCCAATGTCTCTTTTGGGGCTATTTTATTATTATTATTATTTTTAAACTGCTTAATTGCCTCCTGTTGGATGCTGCTTTTCTAGCATGTTTACCTTTGAATGATTGTAATCCTTTAATATGCAGTTAGCACACTGTTTTAACTGGTATAAGGAAAGGTGGGCAGCATTTATAAGAACTCTGTAGTGCATCCTTTCTTTAGGAAGAACATGGCAGTAGCTTTGAAAGAGACCTTTTAAAATAATTATTCAGTACTCACAGCAGCTACATTAAGAGCTTGAATGGTCCCTTTTACGCACACCTGTTCCATAAATTACGCATTTGATTCTGACTTCTCTGGTAAATGTGTACAAGCTGCTGTGTTACTTGCAGGAGGCATTCATGTCTCCCACATCAAGTCACAATCATTTCTGAGTATCATGGGGAGAGAAAGGTGTATGTGATCACTCTATTTCTATACATTCCATACAGCTGGAAATGGTCACTTATGAAATATATTACCTTACTTTGTAGATCAGTATGCAGACAGCAGCATTATTTTTCCAAATTTAAGGAGCACAACAGAAGCTATACCTCTGGCATTTCAAATACATAGCGACCATTGAATTACAGAAAGAAGAATGTGTTCTACACACTTCCTAGCAGAAAGAAGCAGGCACTGAAATAGCCAATGACAGATAAAGACAAGATCCCCTGAGCACCAGGACATAGGTCCAAAGTTCAGAGAGGGCCTCCAAATTTAGGAGTGTGGATCATTCCCCCCCAAGGAGTCACTACTAAAGAAGTAGAGGCAGCAGCTTACACTGTTGCTCTCCCAGTCTCAGTACCTTAGGTATGTCTACACTGCAAAAAAAAAAAGTCATCTCAGGTTAGCAGCTAGACTTGAACACCAAGCTGCCTTGTAGGCTTGAACTTGAGCTGCTAACCTGAGTTAAAAGCTAAGTTGCTGTGTCTTCACTGCTATTTTCACATGGATTAGCTAACCTGAGTTAAGAACACAAATTTTTTTGCAGTGTACACAGACCTTATGTGAAGAGGTCAATCTTGAGCTTCTTTTATCTGAAGATTTTGGCATAAAGCTGAGCCCAAAGACACTGGGCATTTTAGAGATGCAAGGCTTTCTTCTATCCATGTGGGAGATATCAGCCCCCTCTCTTTTTCCCTCAAGCAAGTGAGAGTAGGGAGAAGGAACAGCTAGGACCCCACTATAGTGAAGTAGTGGAGGGAGATGAAACGGTTGAGTTGCCTACCACCATTCAGTGTGGGAAGCCTTCACCAAGAAAAAAGAATACAGCCTCACTGCCAGGAGATGTGGAAGGGAAGGAATTATCTCACCTGCTGCCTCCAAGCAGCCAGGAATGGGGATGGAGACAAAGAGTATGTGGGGCTCAAAATGTTGGTGGACCTGCAATTGTCACAGGACTGGACAGAAAGGTTGAAAAGATGAAAAATGACTGGTATTATTCTTAATCTGATTTCAGTGTTATATGCAGGAAAATATTGACAGTAAAGTAGCCATGGTAGGGTCTCCAGCAATGATGACAATGTAGAAGATTAAGCTAGTTGTCATTCTTTTGTCTCTTAAATATTGTTTTCTGAAATGACACACTGATGTGGGTGGCCATCTCATTTTGAGTCATATGACCATCATCTGGTGTTGGACATGGAGGCTCAATGCCCAGCAGTATTGCCACTGGGTAAAAATTAGGTCTTTTTCAGAAACCTACCATTATTTCAATGGAGTTTTGCAGAACAGGCAAACCTGCTATCTATTACAGGTTTGTCAAGTGACACCTGGGTTTAGCATGAATCAAATCTCCTCACAGTTTCTATGATGTATCATTCCATCTCTTCCTCTTCTTTGCTGTTCCATGAGCTACTTTATCTCCTGTGCAGCCTGATACTTAGTTTCCCTCAACTTCATGGAGAGAGACAGGAAAATAGTCTGAGGGCTCACTTATTTTCTCCCCAGGGCAACACTGGGATACAGACAAAGAACTCCATGACTCAAAAGTCAGTAAATGGTGACACGTAATGAGAAACACATGCAGGGAGTGCCAGCTAATGCCCACAACCTCCATAAGACCATTGTAATGAAAAGAATCTTGCATTTGTCACAACCTGTAATCCTAAAATTATCATATTACTTAATAAATGGAAGTTTACCCCAGCATATTTCTACTGAAGTTTCATATCTTGCACCCGATTGAGAACACAGAAGCATCCAGTGCATAACAGCCAAATGAAATTCATGGTTAAGACTAGGAAAAATGCACCACATTAAAATACAAGCTTCATGTGTCTATGAAATCCCATTTCATGAAAATAAGAGTAAAAAGCATGATCTAATTGGTACAACTATGTTTCCTTGCTGTAGTCCCCCTTTTAAATTAGAATATATCATCCAAACATTGATTGGCTAGTACAAGATTCACATTTAACTTAAATCATACATCTACCCAATAAATGCAAATACACATGAATGTTGAAGTGTAACACTGTGAAGTCAGTGGGTTTACTCTGTATAATTCAGGAAAAAGTCATGGTACATCCATGGTGAAGAAACTAGCCAATGTCTAAAAATGCTTACTTGTTTATTAGCACATTCAATTACATAACTGAAAGGAGTATGGGTTGCAAAAATGCTAACTACATTTCCATTTTTCTCCATATTCTTGGTCAAAAGCACTATTGCTGACAATTGCACTTTTCAAACAGTCCAGCTTCATACTTAGCATTATTTATGATTAATTTCACTTTACCTTCTTTCGTGGTTCTGGCTACAATATCTCATTCCTATATCTCATTCAAGACAAGAGATGCTTTCCAGAGTCTGGCTTTCTGTTTTGTATGTGCACAGATCTGTATGCACTTGAGCTGGTCAAAAGTTTTTGTGTGTGTGTTTTTTTGGTCAAAATGAGTTTTCGGTGAAAAATATCTTTTTGGCCAAAATCAAAACATTTTTCAAAATGTGTCAGTTTTGACAGAGTTGCATTTAGAAAATAAAATGGAACAAAGCATTTTAAGCAGAGCGAAATGTCCCATTTTGATTTTTTGTGTTCAAAGGACTTTTAAAAAAACACATTGTTTTTTATATCAAAAACATTTTTCATGTTTTAAAAGGTCAAAGTCAAAATGAAACAATTTGATTTTATTGAAATTAAATGTTTTGATTGACCCAAAATATTTTCCCCCACAAAATGTAATTTTGTGGGAAATTTTGAATTTTGTTGGTTTTGTTATTTTGGACTCGAAACTTTTGAAATCACAGAAGTCCTATGAAAGAGAAAATCTGGTTCCTGCCCAGATGGAGTGTGCACACTTGGGTGCACTAATAATTGCATGCACAGATGATAGTTTTTGTACACAAAAAGGCCATTTGTCCAAACAGATTTTGTGCGTGCAAATTTTACCATCTGCACATGCTGTCTGAACTGTATCTAAAGAAGCATTAACATTTGTCTGGAATTGTCTATCTAATCTATCATTGTTCTTATCACTGCACTATTTGAGTGCCAATGCTGCTAGTTGCTCATGGTTCAGTTATCCTCTATATGTTTACAACTTTATTCTTTTCATATTTGTACCAGTATTTTACTTCTGTTAGTCTTAAAGGTGCCACAGGACCCTCTGTTGCTTTTTACAGATTCAGACTAACACGGCTACCCCTCTGATACTTGACACCATGCAAGGCACTGCATTTAGCCATATGGAATGGAAATCTATCAACCTCATGAAGAAACTTGCACAAATACAGACAGATATCATCTTCCTTTCCAAATGCAAACGGATGGACATCATACCAAATGGACTGAAGGTGAAAAATCCATTGCTATCTACATACTGCACAGACCACAGTGAGAGATTATGCCATACACGATCAAAGAAACTGAGGAACCACCTGATCAGCATCCTATACAGCAAACAGAAAAACATCAAGAAAGAGCTCTCCAACCTGGAGACTTTCATAAATAACCAACCTTCCACACAAATGGACTTTACTAAAATAAGACAGGAGATCTACATTACACACTTCACCTCTCTACAATGGAAAAAGGACCGTAAGCTGTCTAAAATCCTACCTGCCACATGGGGCCACAACAGGGGTACCCCTAACTCACCCAGCAATATCGTCAATTTATCCAGCTACACACTCAACCCAGCAGAAGAGTCTGTCCTATCTCGGGGACTCTCTTTTTGCCCCAGCACCCCCACGAACATGATACAGTTCTGCGGTGATCTAGAAGCCTACTTTCGCCGCCTCTGACTCAAAGAATACTTTCAAGATAACACTGAACAGCACACTGATACACAGATACCCTCCCACCAACAACACAGGAAGAAGAACTCCACATGGACTCCTCCTGAGGGTCGAAATGACAGTCTGGACCTATACATAGAATGCTTCCGCCGACGTCCACAGGCAGAAATTGTGGAAAAACAACATTGCTTGCCTCATAACCTAAGTCGTGCAGAACGCAATGCCATCCACAGCCTCAGAAACCACCCTGACATTATCATCAAAGAGGCTGATAAAGGAGATGCTGTTGTCATCATGAACAGGTCTGACTACCAGAAGGAGGTTGCCAGACAACTCTCCAATATCAAATTCTACAGGCCACTTTCCTCAGATCCCACTGAGGAATACACTAAGAAACTGCACCATCTACTCAGGACACTCCCTACACTAACACAGGAACAAATCAACATACCCTTAGAGCCCCGACCGGGTTATTCTATCTACTACCCAAGATCCACAAACCTGGAAATCCTGGACGCCCCATCATCTCGGGCATTGGCACTCTCACTGAAGGACTGTCTGGATATGTGGACTCCCTACTCAGACCCTACGCCCACCAGCACTCCCAGTTATCTCCGTGACACCACTGATTTCCTGAGAAAACTACAATGCATTGGTGACCTCCCAGAAAACACCATCCTAGCCACCATGGATGTAGAGGCTCTCTACACAAACATCCCACACACAGATGGAATACAAGCTGTCAGGAACAGTATCCCTGATGATGACACAGCACAACTTGTTGCTGAGCTCTGTGACTTTATCCTCACGCACAATTATTTCAAATTTGGTGACAATATATACCTCCAGACCAGTGGCACCGCCATGGGCACCCGCATGGCCCCACAATATGCCAACATTTTTATGGCTGACCTGGAACAACGCTTCCTCAGCTCTCGTCCACTCACGCCCCTTCTCTACCTACGCTACATTGATGACATCTTCATCATTTGGACCCATGGGAAGGAGACCCTGGAAGAATTCCACCATGATTTCAACAGCTTCCACCCCACCATCAACCTCAGCCTGGACCAATCTACACGGGAGGTCCACTTCCTAGACACCACAGTACAAATAAGCGCTGGCCACGTTAACACCACCCTATACCGAAAACCCACCGACCGCTATGCCTACCTTCATGCCTCCAGCTTCCACCCTGGACACACCACATGATCCATCGTCTACAGCCAAGCGCTGAGGTACAACCGCATCTGCTCCAACCCCTCAGACAGAGACCAACACCTACAAGATCTTCACCAAGCATTCTCAAAACTACGATACCCACACAAGGAAATAAAGAAACAAATCAACAGAGCCAGATGTGTACCCAGAAGCCTCCTGCTACAAGACAGGCCCAAAAAAGAAACCAACAGAACTCCACTGGCCATCACCTACAGTCCTCAGCTTAAACCTCTCCAACGCATCATCAGTGATCTACAACCCATCCTGGACAATGATCCCTCACTTTCACAGACCTTGGGAGGCAGGCCAGTCCTCGCCCACAGACAACCCGCCAACCTTAAGCATATTCTCACCAGCAACCACGCACCGCACCATAACAACTCTAACTCAGGAACCAACCCATGCAACAAACCTCGATGCCAACTCTGCCCACATATCTACACCAGCAACACCATCACAGGACCTAACCAGATCAGCTACAACATCACAGGCTCATTCACCTGCATGTCCACCAATGTTATATATGCCATCATGTGCCAGCAATGCCCCTCTGCTATGTACATTGGCCAAACTGGACGCAAGAGGATAAATGGACACAAGTCAGATATCAGGAATGGCAATATACAAAAACCTGTAGGAGAATACTTCAATCTCCCTGGCAACACAATAGCAGATGTAAAGGTAGCCATTTTACAGAAAAAAAACTTCAGGACCAGACTCCAAAGAGAAACTGCTGTGCTCCAGTTCATTTGCAAATTTGACACCATCAGATCAGGATTAAACAAAGACTGTGAATGGCTATCCAACTACAGAAGCAGTTTCTCCTCCCTTGGTGTTCACACCTCAACTGCTAGCAGAGCACCTCACCCTCCCTGATTGAACTAACCTCATTATCTCCATACTGATTTATACCTGCCTCTGGAAATTTCCATTACTTGCATCTGATGAAGTGGGCATTCACCCACGAAAGCTTATGCTCCAATACTTCTTTTAGTCTTAAAGGTGCCACAGGACCCTCTGTTGCTTTTTACAGATTCAGACTAACATGGCTACCCCTCTGATACTAATATTTTACTAGGTACTCAAGCTAAATGCAGGAGTGCTATCCAAAAATAGCAACAACATCAGCTAGTAACAAAAGTGTTGTACTCAAGATGAAGCTGTGTTGATATTTCACTTTTCTTCCTCCCTAAAGTCTTCAGAACTCCTTCAGGAGTTTGGGACTATTAACTATTGTATTTCACAGGATGACATCAATTCCTAGACATCATCTTTTCCCATCATTATATGGCAAAAACATTTGTATAGAACTTTTCTGTACTTCTGTTCCTCCTCAATCCTCTTCTGAAGCAACAATGACTTTTGCTACACAGCATTCCCACCAATTATCTTTGTCTGTTAAGGAGCTGGTTAGCAAATGCTTTCCTGGGAACCCTGAAGGACTCTTGTTCCTTGATTTCTTACAGTCTTTTTTCAGCAACTATTTAATTCTTCTCATATGGAAGGATTAAAAGGTTGCTTTTTCTCTCAGACTTTCATGATGATGTACAGAGGTGAGTATTTCTCACTCAGTCACTAGGTCTTTAAGCAGTTCGGCAGAAATTCTATACATACCTGAGGCTCTTCTTCTGTTCATCTTCCTTCCTATCTGTTTCTCCTGTGTAATGTCACTTTCATCTCAGTTTTTTGCTAGCAACTCATCTAGCATCAGCTGGTACACAGTAGTACAGTATCCCATTTTCAAGAGCCTGATGCTGTACATAAAAGGATGCCTTTCATACCACAGTACTCTTTTTCATCTTTGTCAGTCACTGGTTCTAGTCCAATGACCTTTTCACTTATCTTTACAATACGCCTGTTTACAATCACAAACAATTTCTTGCCATCAGCTCACTTGCCTCTTCCATTTCCACTCTTTTCCTTTGCCAGAACTGTGTCATGTCACATCTTGTCACTGGGTTGTCACCGCTTTATTGAGAACTGATCTTGCATCTCTTTTTTATTTTCATTTCACTTGTATATCACAGTGCCTATAACATCATCATTTAGGGTTTCAGATTCTTGGCACCATTCCTTCCAACAGAAGAAAAAACCAGGATTAGGAGACATGAAGCTAAGCCAAATGACAAAGTCCTACTACAGCTAGAGTAAACACTCATTCTTGTGGGATTCTTCTTAGACACTTTAGTGCCTCGCTGTATAACCCACAAGCTCAATTTTACACAGGACAGCATTAAAATGTTTGTATCTCATGATAAAATACTTTTATTATGCTAGGTACTAAATACAGCCATGGATTGTCAATGTTCCTTGGTTTCAGTGATGAACTGCATGGTTCATGTATCTTTAATGTCAAGAAGGAGAACATTTACTGAAGAGCTGCTCAATGTGCTGTGTGCTGTCCATGTTACTAAACATAAAGACTCAAAAACGAATTCAGAAATGTCTGAAAGCCTTAGAACATAGGGATGTGAAAGCTGTGATTCCTGAGGAGTTTGTTTGAAGAAGGACCAAAGGGAAACAAAAGTAATATTTCTCCCAGCTTTGAACAATGGGTATAAATAGCAACAAATATATAATATGACATAGGTGGCATGCAGGTCTTTTAATTTTTTCATTTGCTTGTCAGCAACTGTTAGATTTGGGGGGCGCATAAACAGAGCCATTGCACTGCTGGTACTAACCCTCTTTGAGAACAGGCCAAATGCCAATTGAGTCAGAACGGTTGCTATTCTCACCCTCCTCAACTCCCCATCACTATAATCTTTACTCCTGTGTACAGGATCTGAGAAGGGGAAAGCCAATACTAAACTAACAGACAAATGTGTCCCCTTATAGAAAGCCTCCAAACTAACCCCACCCAGCAGAGTTCCGGTCGGTGGAAGAGTCATTTAATCCAGTCCATAAGCCCCTTATCTCAGAGACTTAAATCAGAGACTTAAACCACCTTACAGTCAGAAAAACAAGTCCCTCGGGCCTAGGTTAGACTAGTGACCTGGGGCCTGCAGCAACCAGCATAGCTTCTGATGCACTGCCCTACCCCTATCAGCATCCTTTTTTCATATATATAACCTAGCCTCAGGTCTTGATTGTCCCTTAAAGGGGTAGCACACCCTTCACACCTTGCTAAAAATGCCTGGGATGTTGTTTTAGCTAGAAGTAGAGAAGCACATCATGGAAAATGCATAGAGGATAGGTCTCTGCCCCCCGGAGATTACAAACTAGGCGCCAGATTCTGCAACTTTGCTTTCATTGAATAGCACTTACACATCTGAGCAGTTCCACTGGTGAAGTCAGTTGGGCTGCTCCCGAGAATACGCCTTGCTCTGTGTGAGTAAGTGGTGCTGATTCAGGCCCTGCACGGGTAATGGTAAGTGCACCCACACAGAACATCTGAACAAGGTCTTTACTTCACATTGTCTCTTAAACAACTTGTTATGGCTTAACAGCTCATTCCCTGGAGATGAAAAAGCAAAGGGGGCAGCTCAGCAGCATCAGAGGAATTTCAAGTTGACGTCTAGGGCCACCTTTTTAAAAATAGCTTCTGCTTCTGCACCAACAATTAACTGTGACTAGTTAATGTATCTGCAGATGAAATCAGGGAGAAAGCTGTCTAAATGCTATCATTTGCACAGGCAGTTAACTGCCGCCACACTTTTGCATCTGCAGGTGATAGAGGGCACAAAATTATGGAGGCAAAAATATTGAGCAAGTTGAAGTCCCTTTAAATATCTGGCCATCAGTGCTGACAATATGATTCATAAGGGGTTGATTGATTGGACAGTTCCTCGGGGACACTGTCTTCAGCAGCAGCAACATTGTGAATATTTCCCTTCACTTTGGTTGATATTATAGGACCAGTAAAGCCTTCAGGAATGAGAGACATACCACTGGCTGTATCCACTGGTACAACGATGCACCAATACACTCAGATACTACAGATTTACTTATGACTGTGAAAATGAATATATTGTAAGTGTTTATAACACTTGTATTATTTCCGTCAGGCACAATAGGGGAAGGTTCTGACAGCCAGGCCAGAAAGAAACACTGACCAGGAACTCCTGAGCCCCACTCCCGAAAGTCACTTATGGCCTGATACTGAACCATTGAAGTCAGTAGGAGTTTTGCCATGGTCTTCAGCGGGAATAGGCACAGGCCATTAACCTCTCTGCGTCAGATACCACATACGTTAAAGGGGGATAATAATACTGATCTGCTTCAATGGGATATTGTGAGAATGAATTAGTAAAGCTATGTAAGTGCTAAGTATTAAAAAGTGCATGGAATTATTATATTGACTCATTTAGTTAACGGTGAAGTTATAGTCCATTATTTTAATTATATATATGTATGCTTAAATACTTGTGTCTGTGTCAAATAATGGCTGAAGCTATATTGTGAGGGCTATATTTTATAGCAAATGATTCAGCGTTTGCAATAAGTTTTCTGTGTAAGCCCTATTTAACCCTTAAAGAAGCATGGATTCCATTTATTTTAACATATGCACAATTCAGCATGGTTCAAGAAGGATGTCCAGCTTGCCTTGTAATAAAATGCCACCTCAGCATGGTTTATAGAAGATGTCTTACAGGTATGTGTTGGCTTGGAGAAGGCGTCTGGTATAGCATGATGAAGAGAACAGTATGTTCATAGTAAAAATCCCATTTTGGAGCAGCTGGATAGAGCAAATAGTGTGAAATCAATTTTGCCAGTGAATATTAAGTTTTACAGCATATCAGAAAAAGATGATATCTCTAGTCCACAGATTTTAGACTATTTTGTCTTAAATAAGGGTTCAACCAATTAGACAAGTTACAATTCAAGCCTTTAAAATAAGTGTATACAATAAGTGTAAACTCTCTCTCTCTCTCTCTCTTTCTGTCCTTCTCTCAAGGTTATGCTCCTGCATAATGTTTAATGATTAATGTTAAAGCCAGTGCATAAATGTTGGTAGGATCAGGATCAGCTAAAAAGGCACTCTCTTTCTGCACGATCTTGAATGGAGGAGGGACATATTCTGCATAAATCGGACACCTCTATTACAATAGAAACTTCATAAATAGAAACCACCATTACTGTACAGCTATGCCACAAAGACATACAAAACGATCATACCCACAATGACTTTAGTTATCTCTTATCTGCTTGAGGTTTAGTGGTGGAGTTTGTATGGTTGAGCTGATACTATTATTGTTTATATTCTAGCAGTGCCAGGAGGCCTCATTCAGACCTGGAGTCCTGTTGTTCTGAGCTTTGTACAGATACATAAAAAGCCATATTAAAGTAGGCTTCATCATCGGATTGGATCCATCTTAATTATAGAAGCCCATTTAGTAAGTATTTATAGCTGAAAAATTTAACCATTTGATGATCACATTTTTAAAATAAAATAAAGAGTATGAATTTCCCAGTTGCCCAAGGATAGGTATATTGATGTAGCTTGTGGTGCTGAGAATCAGTAGAATATGCCAGATATATGCATTACTGAAGAGGGCTCAGTGCCACTGATCACTATAGGATTATTGAACCCATATAACACACAATTAAGCTTAGAACAATAGTGTAATAAAATGTCTTTGGGAAGTTGCGTTGTATTTTCACAGTGCTCTCCTCAGCCCACGGATGCCTCCTTCCTTCTCTTTGCAATAGTGGCTATTGGGGTGAATTCCTGTTTGAACTCCTCTGCTTTCCACTCTTCAACAGTATCCCCAGGTAGTGGATCTTCTCCTATATACTTTGAATTAGCAATTTCCTGCTTCACTGCACCTCCACTATGAGACAAGCTTTAAGATTTAGTGATCTTACAGCAGAGTTGAGTAACAGCACTTCCATTTCCTTTTACAAAAATTGGCATCTTTCTTGCCTTGTGAGAGCCTTAGCCACTGTCACTCAGATGACAGAGGCATCTAAACAGAAATAGCAACAGAGAAATCCAAGGAAAGAGCAACATCAGCCATTTGAACAACAGACGTTTAGCTTTTGTATTTCTTCACTATCCTCTGTACATTATGGAGTAATTTTGTGCTCTACATCTGAATCTGAGCATATATCAAATTGAATCTTGGAACCCTGGAAATGGTATCTAAGTTCCTGTGTCTGCATATATATTGTATATACACATCTATCTAACTAGTGTGCATTTGGTTAAGAAGCATAATTTCATTGAAGATGGGGTCTGTCCTTCAGGTTTTCAGGCACAATTTGTGCCCATGAAATGAATGATGTGCACATATCTGGGTAGCTGCAGTCTTAAGGCAGGTTTCCACAGTTCAAATGTGGGTGTAAAAATGTGGACATAAGTTGTGCCCACAAAAGGAAAGTGACCCTTCCAAAACCTTACTCCTAACACTTGATTTTTTATGAACTGATGGTTTTATGATTGATGCATTGCATAAACTGAAGAAATTCAATAAATGCATAACATAGGACAACCTACTTGTGAAATAGTAGATGTGTTGGCGGTTTGCATGACTGACAAAGTAAATGATGGAGATGTAAGTAGGACAAGTGACTGACCCCTAGAAATGTGAATCTAAATTTCAAGGCCTGCTATGTGATGCTTGACTGAGGCTGCATAATCTGATGAGACGTCAGTGGACAAAAAGGTGATGTTCATCTTTTTGGTTTGGGCTCATTATGCAATTCTGGTTTAGCAGCTCTGAAGCTATTTTTCATTCAAAAGAGATCTCTTCATTTCTGGGTTGGGTGGAATCTTAAATGCATAAAATCAAATAACAAATTAGACTGAGGAGAATCAGGGTATGTCCCATAAATGTAAGGGGAATAGTTGTCTTTCTAGATAAAACATGCCTCCTTTATCATCAGATTTAAGACAACCAACTATTTAATTGCTTAAGGCCCTGCACACAACCAACTTACCAGCCATAGTTATTATCATTAATTATTATTTGTACTGTGGTAGTGCCTAGAAACCCCAATTATAAATCAGTGCACCTTTGTGGTAGGTGCTGTACAGGGCCACAAGCCTGATGACAGGTGACGAGTAGACTGGATTGTACCCACCAAAAATCATTTCACATAGTGTCTTACAAAACCTAGCGTTGGCCATGAGCTCCTTGCAAATAGCTTGGGTATAATAGCAATGAAGCACTGCTGAGCAGGCTAGGAACCCTAAGAATATGCAAAGTGAAACTATTGATTAGTTAGGGATCTATCGTATCTTCACTGGCTCATGTCAGGGCCAATGCAAAAGCACATCACCCCAGTAGGTGTTTCAGCAGGCATTGTGTCTTAAACATGCACTATGCTTTTTGGAGCTCACTGGCACACAGGGGGCACATATCTGTTGCTACATCGCTTCAGAGTTGCAGCATGAGGTCCCCACGGCAGCTCACTAGCTCTGCTGAAGGGCTTGAATGTGAGGAGTAAAGCCATGGCTCAACCTTCTCTTCTTCCCCCCATCCCTTTATGGTAGCTAGTACTGCTATCTCTATACTATCCTTACTCTCAGTTATGGGCTGTGACGTATGGGTTGCGGGATGAGGAGGAAATCTTTGGATACAAACAGTCATAATGGTTTATGTTATCACTTATGCTGTGGCTCCTATTTTATTTGGCAATCAGCATTATATTGACATTAAACATAGGTCCTCCATGGATTTACATAGTGATGAATGTTAAATTGGCAAATTGAGATTCCACATTTTAAGCAAAAATTATAGCCCTACTGTATAATTACATAGCACGCTAAAAATGCTAAAGCTACTCTATAATGATCTGATCCAAAGCCCTTTGAAATCAGGGGGAGTCTTTCCATTGACTTCAATAGGCTTGAGATCATGGTTGCCACATAAAAATTAGCCTTAGGTACAGCTTGGAAAAGAGATGGCTAAGGGGAGATATGATTAAGGTCTATAAAATCATGACTGGTGTAGAGAAAGTAGATAAAGAAGTGTTGTTTACTACTTCTCATAACACAAGAACTAGGGGTCACCAAATGAAATTAATAGGCAGCAGGTTTAAAACAAACAAAAGGAAGTATTTCTTCACACAACGCACAGTCAACCTGTGGAACTCCTTGCCAGAGGATGTTGTGAAGGCCAAGACCATAACAGGGTTAAAAAAGAACTAGATAAATTCATGGAGGATAGATCCATCAATGGCTATTAGCCAGGATGGGAAGGAATGGTGTCCCAAGCCTCTGTTTGCCAGAAGCTGGGAATGAGAGATGGGGGATGGATCACTTGATGATTACCTGTTCTGGTCATTCCCTCTGGGGCACCGGGCACTGGCCACTGTCAGAAGACAGGATACTGGGCTAGATGGACCCTTGGTCTGACCCAATAGGGCCATTCTTATGTTCTTATGTTTAGTGTTTACAATCCTGTAAGAGTGAAAAAAGATTGTTTTGCTGCATCGCTGACAGAACACTGTTAAATGCAAAATGTGAGAAAAGTAGAATATCTAGTCTCATTTTAAACATTGTTCTAGCTCTTTTCCTGTTATTTTAAATTTATGAATAGCTGTGTGCATAATTGTCAGTTTATGCTTGGGAAATGTTGGTTTAATGTAGGATGTGTATTGCAGTATTATATGAAAACACAAGGTGGCACTGGAGGATTGTACTAATGCACTGTAATTAAGACCCCTTGTAAATCACATCATTGTCAAAGTCAAGGAAACCATAAATTTTTACATTAAATGATGTAAACCATGAAAATTGGTCATTTCTCTTTCTTCTGATTTTGGCTTCACTTCCTAAGAATTTTTAGTAAAGTTTTGTCAAGAGTGAAATGGTGATGAGGCAGTACATAGCACAGCCATTACACGCGTACAGCAAAGTAATCAACAAATCAACATTCCTTTGTTTTCAAAACATGTATTTGCTAACAGTGTTGATCCTAAAGCTGTCTCTTTTTGTGCCATGCGTCCATACCTCAGTGATGATTGCACATGAGAAGATACATTTATTTCCTCTATAATTTATTTGCTACATTGATTGAAGCTTTCTTTCACCTAGGTGTTCCCCACCCCCTTAAATCACTCTAAATACAAAAGCTTTAGTCTGCATTTGACTGAAGGGTCTTCCGGGATTCATCCAGGCTCTAAAAAGTTTTCACAACACACAGATCAATCCCAATGGTCATTCTGATATTTCACTTTTGTTCTTCATCTTTGAGAATCATTTACACAAGGAATTCATTATTTATCTGCTTACAACATACAAAATTTGGCAACTTTCCCCATTTTACATAAGGCGTGGCCCCTAACCACAATCTAATAGTTCTATTACATCTCAAGAATACTAAATATATTGCTCTAGATTCTCTCTTGGGGTAAACTGGCATAACTTCATCAACTTCAGTGAAGCTATGCAAATTTACACCAGTCAGGGATCTAGTCCATTGCACATATTAATATATGCAGGATGTATAATTGAAGTGTCCAATGCAATTATATTTTTGCTTGTGGCAATTTGCCATAAAAAGAACATGATGTACATAAACAAATAGAAAATATAAATGTAATTTCAAAGGCAGACTGAAAAAGAACATAGTATAGTATAACCCAGGGGTAGGCAACCTATGGCACGCGTGCCAAAGGCGGCATGCGAGCTGATTTTCAGTGGCACTCACACTGCCGGGGGCCTGGTCACCAGACTGGGGACTCTGCATTTTAATTTAAGTTTAAATGAAGCTTCTTAAACATTTTAAAAACCTTATTTACTTTACATACAACAATAGTTTAGTTATATATTATAGACTTCTAGAAAGAGACCTTCTAAAAACGTTAAAATGTATTACTGGCACGCGAAACCTTAAATTAGAGTGAATAAATGAAGACTCGGCACACCACTTCTGAAAGATTGCCGACCCCTGGTATAACCCTATGCCAGTGTAAGGGTCTGCCCATGTGGAGTCACTTGCAGGATTGGGGCCTTAGAAAAAAGACTGCCTTACTGGAACAATGCATGTCATGGCAAAAACTATCGGATAAGGACCTCAGTCCTGCTTCAGTTGAAGGTAATGCCAAAACTCTTATTGACCACAATGGGAACAGGAGCTGGCCCCAAATTGTATGGGGGCATACAATACCATCAGACTTTAAAAGTATTTTAAACTCAGAAGTTACTATTCGACACACGGTTTGTATTGTAATGAAAAGCTATGTCAAGTCATTTCATGACTATAAAAGAAATAGTTCAATGAAATAACTCGTCACTCAAGTTCTGTGTATCATGTGCTGTCTTTTGAGTTAGCAGCAAAATCAGGATGCAGTAGGTGGAACTTAGTTCACAAACTCATCATACAGTAAAAACAATTCGTAAAAACATGGAGTCTGAGTTCTCATGTTATTTAGTATAAGGGTCATTTCCCCTTACCTGTACACACTAGTGATTGTACTAAACATAAAGGAGATAGATAGATGAACCAGTTTCCTAAAATATCGTTGTTCCTTTATTAGAGGCTCCCCTAAGAAAAAATTAGCTTAAATGGCTACTGTAGCAATTCTATTCATTTACAGATCTGAATATTAACTTAGTAGCTGGCACAAAGCAGTTCCTTTTCATAGGTTAACAGTGGTACCTTTAAACATAGGAACTGTGGCTGTTTGTTGCTCTACACAGAATGTGTGGCCTCCATTCAGTTCCCAGTGAGCAAGGGACAAAAACCAGCACTAGCTTTCAGTCTTGCTCTCATGTGGTTGGCACAAAAGCCAAGGACGGGATGGGCTTGAAGAATGATCTGTCCTCTCACCTCTCAAGATGGTTGTTTCAGAACAGAACTAAGTAACACCAATGGGGCAAAAACTGGAAATTTGCCCAGCTTTGCCTCTGCTGTGCCTGTTCTGTAGATAAACAGGCAACTTCTCTCCCCAGGTTTGTAAGCCCAGCACTATTCCTGAGCATGAGCAATTCCCGTAAAATGTAATAAGAAGGAATGACAGAAAGAAAGACACCATGAGAGTTCTCCTCAATGATTGTAATATTGTGACAGGAAGCTTATTCTTCCATATGGTATGAATGGATGACACTTGACCACATTCTTTGGGAAGATACAGACATTATGGGCTATACTATACGTAAGCACTCTCCCCAGCAGGTACAGGCCAGAGTCATGCTACCCTAACCTCAGGGAGGATTTTGCCTCAGAGGGATATAATCTGTCCCCCAGCTCTCGACTGCTCAGTTACTCTCTGTGGAGCAGCCTTCTCAACGGGGCATACCTGGCCTACTCCATGGACTGATATAGTGTAACGCAGCACCTCCTCCCCAATCATTATGCGGCAATGTGCACTTCATGTGGTGCACGGGAGGAATAGTTCTTGCCCGCCCCCAAGTTCAGGGACTGTGATTTTCCTTAGCCATTGTATGGGGCATGCAAGGGCTACAAGGGACGGCTTCTCAACCTTTCTGCTCTCCCTGTGCATTCATATGAAACCCCAGGGACAGCTGGCCCTGTTGACTCTCCCCTACTTCAATTCCTTCTGTAGTGCAATTTAACGCCCTTACAGCTTCCTAACTGATGCTATTCAGATTGTGGTTTTTGCACCTGAAAACACACACACACATTTTAAACAGAACTTTTGTTACCAAATTTTCTGTCTTCAACACATTTGGTCTCTGGGGAGTTATCAATTAATAATCTCTAGAGTGACCAGCCTGAAGGATCCCAGTAATTGGATATTAATTTAGAGGTTCACTTAGACGCATAATTTTTTTGAAATCTAATTGTGTCTTTAGGAAAACCACTCAAGTCTTTGTATTTTCTGGACAGACTCTGCTCACTACACACTTCCTTCCCGTTACTTTTCTTTATGGTATTTCCTGATTTTCTTATGGGTGTAATTAAAACTATTGTATCCTCCAGATAGCCACAGTACAACACTTCAAAGATCTGATAAATAAAATATCTGTGAAATGCAAATACTAAGATTTATTACATGAATTACAGTTCAGAAAAAAGGCCTCCCATGTAAAGAAGATTAAAAAGCTCTTTTACTTATTTTTATTAATTACTTGACAATTATTTTTTCTCCCTGAGATCAATGGTCTTGTTATTAAGCAATTGCTGAGTATAGTCCTTGTTGTAAATTATACACATATAAATATATAAATTGCATTCCACTGAACTCAAGCTCACTTCTCAAGATTCTGATCTCATATACACAGGTGCAAATCTAACTCCACTGAAGTCCGTAGAATCACACCAGATTTACACTAGCATAACTGCGATGGGACTCTGGTGCACCTTTGTACACTACAATCTACTCCATTCACTAGCTACTGAGAGCCAGCTTCAACTTCCACTGACTGCGTGCCTCCCATTGAATTCAGTAGGAACTGGATCAGGTCCTGAAGCAGAAGGGGAAATTATAAAAATGTATTTCATGAATTCAAGTCTTCTCTGTGGAAGTGGTTAAAATGTCTCTGTATTTTTTATATAGAATGTAACAAGGTGTCACTTGAATGGTGTCTCTGGCTGTAACCATTTATAGATCAATGGAATAAGAAAACCCCTCACAACCATTTTTTATGAAAAGAAATACAATTACTGCAATAAAGTCAAATCCTGACCTTGAAAGATTATATAAATAAAATGTAAACAAAGACTGAAGACAAGGGACTCATTTGTACAATAATTATAAAAACTCAGTGAAAATACGTAGGGTTCCATGGGGAAAAAAAAAAACAAAACTATAAGAAATGTGAAAAGGGTCTGTCTTAAATGGACCAAAGCATGACATTCAGAGTTCACTTCAATGGGACTATTCGCATGAGTAATATGAACAGGATTTGGCCCCATATACTCTGTAGTGCAAACACACAGAGGCAATGGAGCTGAAGGGAGGCCACAATCTGTCTTTGTTGTGCATACAAATTCTTCAGTAGTTCAGCATGCAAACTAATAGAAAGATAAAGACTGTTTTGGCTTTTCATTTCAAGACAGCCACCTTGATATACTAATATAGCTTTTAAAGATATGAAACAAAACTTTCACTGACTTTAATAAGAGCAGGATTTCACCCGTGGGCACTAAGTGTAACCTTGGATCCTAAAAAAACTGAACTTCAGGGAAAATTTAGATCAGGGGTCAGATCCTCTTCTGGTGTAAATCTCTGTAAGCTCCATTGATGCCAGGGGACCTATGTCCATTTACACCAGCTCAGAATCTGGCCTCAGGCTCTGACCTCTGGCCCTCCTCTATTTCTTTTTGGGTGTATATGTGTTTCCTTTGTTTTTATTTTTGAAATGCTGTTTGAAAGAAGAAAATAATCACTCATCATTTGTGTGAGTTTTGTCAGGAGGAACTGATATCTACTTTAAAAAAAAGAACAAGGAGTACTTGTGGCACCTTAGAGACTAACAAATTTATTTGGGCATAAGCTTTCGTGGGCTAAAACCCACTTCATCAGATGCATGGAGTGGAAAATGATGTTCTCTGTATATATATATCTTCCTACTGTATTTTCCACTCCATGCATCTGATGAAGTGGGTTTTAGCCCACGAAAG
>NW_020664435.1:26675514-26981969 GCF_002925995.2 Terrapene triunguis | reverse complement strand
TAGTCTTAAAGGTGCCACAGGACCCTCTGTTGCTTTTTGCAGGGTCAGCTACTACTCAACTCAGGGTCAGTTACTACTCAGTAGTCCTACTACTACGACTCGGAGAGCGGCCGAATCTGGCCCATGGCAAGGGTGGGGGTTCTAGGATGTGTTCTTGTAACAGTAACTGGTTAGAAGCGGTGTGTGTGGGATAAAGCTCCTGCAGTAGTAGGCTGCACAATGGCGGTGCTAATCCAGTTGCCAAAGGGGCAGCAGGTTTGTTTGCTTTGGGGTAGGAAGATTATGTGGCTATTGATCACCTGGGACAGTTTCCCTCTTATCATTTCATCCCTGTTGGGGAAGGTGGCTGGGGAACTAGCTAGTCGAATGAATCTCTTCATCATTATTCATGTATATTACAGGAGCCTCTAGAGCTTCCAGACCAGAAACCCAAGCCAGGCCTGGGCTACCCTGTGATGGGAACTATTTCTGGAGTGGCAGAATAGTGGGGTGGTTTCTTCCAGGCTGCAAGCTTCATCGTCAATAAGCCGAGAATCCTACATACACGGCGGACAGATGATGCTAGAACAGGGACCTCAGACGTCTTGAGGCGCCCATCCTGTGTGTATCCTGAAGAATGGACATTGTGCCTAACTGGCAGCGTTTATCTCAAAGCACTAATCACAAATCACCTTTTTATGGCCATGTTCCAAACGCAGCCCCCCCGAGTTGACACAATATTTTGCAGATCAGAATGGAGCCGTCGGGTTGCGATATTAATCAGCGGGACGTGCTGGGGTGGGGAGCAGCAGGTATCTGGCAGGACAGCTGAAGCCCTGGCTTTTCCAGCCGAGCATGCAGAAAGGTTGGCTCTTGTTTCCCTTTAATCAAACGATAAATCAAGAGCTTCGGCACGCGACCTTTGGCAACACACCCGGAGAAGGCCGAGGTCTTGCTCGGGTTCTCCAGAGAAAACGATGCCCCTCCCCGCATTTCAGAGGCCCGGGTGACATTTTTAAATAGCCCCCACCCCGTTTTTTTTGTTGTTGTTCAAAGACAAAGCCCAGTGGGATGATCGCTGTAAAGAAGAACGCAGACAAGGGCGACCAGACCTCGCTCCTAAGTAATGCCACTTAGCAGCACTACGGTGGGTAGCGGGGAGCCAGGCTTTCCAGCTCAGCTCCGAGGGGCTGCAGAGCGCGGGGTTGCTCTCTGCGCCCCCTAATGAGGAAACCCTCCATTAAACCAAGAGGCTGGCAGGGGGCTCCCCCAGCACCTGTAACCCACCTCTTAGCCTGTCTTATCCCGTCCATGCCGCCTGTCTGCGGTCACCCCACGCCCCGGCTCGCTGGAATTCATCAGCAGGAAACGATCCACAGAAAGAATCGTACCATTGGGGTCTCTCTCTCTCTCTCTGTGTCGGGGGGAGAAGCCAGCGGCTGAACAAGTCTTTATTGGCATGGGATATTAATTGCTACTGAAGGGGAAAGAAGCAGTCTCCTGGTGCTAATGCAGTGAGAAGGGCTGGCAGGCGGCGGCGTGTCCTGGCGCGAACAAGGAGCTGGGGAGAGCCCCCTGGTGGCAGGGCAGGGCCAGGCACAGCGCCTGGGGCGGGTTCTGATTCGCCGCCCGCTTTGGAGGGACGGGTGGGCTGCTGCTAAACTCGCCTTTCTCTCCCCCCAACAGGGACTCTCGGACAGTCCGCGGCTCAGACGCTTTATTTTAAAGACGCGATCGGCCCAGGTCTTCGCAGCTAGATTTGATCAGGAGTTAAACAGCCGCGTGCCCCCCGAGCTCCCTCCAACAAGTCCCGTTTAACAGAGACAAACAGCCGGGAAGGCTTCGCAGCGCGGCGGCCGCGGCGCCTGGCCGCCAGACGGGAGCTGGCGGTCCGGGCAGCCTCTCGCTTCTCCCCCTTGTAAGTTTCCTGCGACGTGGATCGAGTCGGGTCCCAGCCAGAGGCGTCTCCCTTCCCGCACGCTGGATTCACGGCGGCACCTGCTTCCACGGGACACCTACGCGCGTGACATGGAGAGGCGACGCGAAAGGGACCCCTGGTTCCTAGGAGGCTGCCAGCCACTGTAGGTTTACATGGAGCATCCCTGGCTGCGTTCGGACCCTACAGGCAGTACGTATAGAGAGAGCAGAGCGGGGGCTCCGGCTTGCCCCAGGATGCGGCCCTCCGGGGGCTAGGTGGGGAGGGGGACATCCGCTTAGCCACATGTCTTCGGGCGACCTGCGGCACGCACGGCTCGGGGCAAAGCCAGGCACGAGTGAGCAGGGGCAGAGTCAAGGCAGCTGTTTTCTTTAAAGTGGGCGGGCGGGCGCGGTTTGGCTTGAACAGAGCCGGTCGGATTTCCGGGAGGCGAATCGGTTTGCCCTGATTGTAAGCGTCGAGGCGCCTCCTAGGTCCCTAATCCCGGGAGCTCCTGCCCCCCTTTCCCTCCCTTCTCCAGCCTGCTGCTGCGTGGCAGTGGCGGTGGCAGTGAACTAGCAGCCGGCTGGAGCCCGGATCCTCCTGATATAAAACAGCCAGGCAGGTCTGGCAGCCAGTGGCACCAAAGGCTCCTGCCCAGCACACGCAAGGGTGCGCTCCAGCCACCTCCCTCGCCAAAGGACTCAGCTCCCAGGAGCGCCAGCCCCAGCAGCGCGCCAGCCAGCCCCGGACCATGAGATCACTTGGCTCTGACGCTGGATTAACTCGATTTTAATCGTTATTTGTCCCCCACCCCTCCGCCTCTCCGCCTTCTCCCCCCGCCCCTTCTTCCTCTCTTCCCCCCTTGTCTCGAAGTCTAACCTTGTCTTGTGGTCATGGGGTCTATAATTTCATTTTTGTCTAGGCTGGTGAGAGCTCTGCTTGTTCTGTAAAGTGGATGTCAGGTGGATCTATGGTCTTGAAGGAACAAAGAGCAAACGAAGGGAAAGCCGTGGAAGTTTGAGCCGGGAGGATGCAGGCTGTGTATTGGTACGCCGTGCTTCTGCTGCAGCCTACTCTCTACCTGGTAAGTTTCAGATGTCTTCTTATCTTGGGGGGGGGGGGGTAGGGGGAGGCAATCGGGCATCACAGAAACAAACAAACAAACAAACAAACAAACAAACACAAAACTCATCACCCCACTCGGATCTCAAGCGAGATCTCTCGGTTCCAACAACTTTATCAGGTTCCGGAGCTATTTCTGCTTTAATTTCCCTGCGCCCCCACGCCCCTCTCTCTTCCTCTGTGTGTGTGACGGTAAAGCCTGGAGGGTGGACAGCCCCTCTCACAGACCGACTGTGCTGGGGCAGCAGCTGCACCTTCCGGCGACTTTCTGCTAGCAGGGGGCTTGTGACACGAACCAGGAGGGGGAACATCTGCGCCGCCTCGCTTTGAAAGCTTTCCCCCGGTGGTTTGGAGGGGGAACTAAGGGTCTGTAACTTTCTCTCCAGATTGAAATGTAGCTTCTAGAGTTGCCGATTTGTTCAGAGGACAAGTGTATGATATGCAGGACACTCGGGAAGTGTATAAAGCAGGCGGGGAATCAAAGTGATCGCCCTGTAACACTCCCCAAATAGGTAAGGGCTCTGAAAAACATCTTTTCCCCACATCCAGGAAGGTAATAAAAGATCAGACTTTGTATTCGGAATGTACATTTTCCGGGGCACATTTCCCCATGCCCCTCTCTCTGAAGGGTGTGCGGTGTGGTACAGACCATGCTGTGCTTTGAAATACCCTCTCAGTGTGTCTTCATCGCTTATTCTGTACGGTAGGCATGTTCTTGTTTACTACTTGTTATTGCTGCTAGAAACCCTTCCGGATGGGGATAACTGTCACTGAGCCACAACAGAAGACATTCATTTTGCAATATAATACAGTACCGTCGTGTAAACACTCAGTGACAAGCACAGCTAGTATTTTCTGTAGGATGTGTCATTGACTTCCGTAGCAAATCCCCTTTAAGATTACCAGGGGAACACAAGTAGGCATGAGTGTTATCTCCTTTAACGCATACTTTGCTCCCTATACAATCACAAAGAACAAGGGCAGACGGCATGTCTTTAGTTCGCATCCCTTTCCTCCTTTGGTGCATAGCAGGCAAACCAAGCTCTATGGATCCGTCCTCAGGTCGGAAAAGCAGTTGAAACTGCTTCTAGGCTCAGGCTGGGTAGAAATAAGGGAGAGCTGCAAACATGTAAGTGCATTTTCATAGCTGCACACTTAATGTTCAAATAGACGCCAAGGGGAAGAGAGGTGTCTTTAACCGGTCACAGGTTCAATGCGAGGGTTCCGGGCTGCTTTTCTGTGCGCTACTTCCTACACTTGCAGCATGTGTCCGCCTGAGGGCGCTGTGCGTCAGTCTCAGCCCAGCCCAGGACACCTTGGGGGTAAGCAGGTGAGCACAGGGGCAACCAACCCAGACGAGAACGCACACTATTGTGTGGCACCTGCTCGTACACCCTCCCCAAATGAACAGCAGCAAGTAAAGAGGCATAGCTTAGAAAAAGTGAAACCACCACAGCTAGTCCCCCTTCCCCCTCAGGACAAGGCAGAGAGCGGGGTGTGGAAGGGGGCAGGACTGGAAGCTTAGAAACATTAAAGGGATAAGGCAAAATATGATGTAAAACATAGACATGACAATTATAGTAGAAGAGAGGGATACTAACGTGGTGCTCGGGTGCCGCTCAGCTAACTGGAGGCAGGACTCGAACACACAAACTTCCCTACACGAGTCACTCCACTCGCGTCACAGATTGGCGGCACATCTGCAGCAAACGTTGCTACTTTCCGTTAATTTTATAGCATATGAAAAAGCATGTGGCAAATAATCTATCAAACCTAGGCGCGAGATCGATACGTTGTGCTAAATTTTGAATGTGTTTGCTGGCAGTTAAACTGTTTTGCACTCATTACAACAACAGTGCTGGATTTATTCTAACGCGCCGCAGTCTGAACAACAAGCGCATTAATTCTCCTTTAATTGTAAACTGGGAGCATTTGAAAACCATTCAGTGTGCAAATTATGCTGATTCAATTACCGTTTAGTTACAGACTTCATTACCTGAATGCCTTTTTTTTTTGCAGGGCTTGGCATTACAGAGGGAAGGAGACAATTTTCCAGTCTCCCTCAAAACAATGCAAAAATATGATACAATAAAATAGAGAATAAAAGACAATTTAGGGGGAGGGGACACTCTTCAGCTAGGTTGTATCTTCTGCCAAAACACTCAGAGAAAAAATAAATCCGAAGGATTTTCCCACTCTAACCAGATACTTATTTCAGTCTGAATCTTTATACATGTATTCCAACATCTTTCTATAGATTTAACCTGTTTTGTGAGTGGCTTTAAAAGTTCGAATTAGGCCCTCATGTAATAACAGTCTGATATTAGCAATGAAGCAGGAAGTTTTGATTAAAACTTTAATGCAGTGTCAGGAACCAGCAAGGTGCAACGTTGTGCAATGCCTCTACTTTGTGTGTGTGTGTGTGCGTGTATAAGCTTTACACAAACGCATACAACTACATAGAGCAGTTACAACCAGGATTTAAATGTTCAGCCCCCAGCCATTTAGGATGTGAAAACAAATACGTTCAGATTCCCACGTAGTTTGTTTAAAGTGCAGGGCGGACTTTTGGGGAAGGGTCGTATAGGGAAAAGAGTCTCCTTACATCTAAAACAGACAATACCCAATGACAGTGTATTTAGCAAGCTTGGGCTGCACCAAGTTAAACAAATATAGATATTTGCCAGTCCGGACTTCAGCTCAAACCAGTGCTCTCCCTCTCTCTCTCTCCCCCCTCCCGCCTTTTCCAATGAAGTCTTGTAAAGTGCAGTTCTATTTTTATGGAGATATATGCCAATATTCCATCCGGCCTTGTGTGAAATTTATAGAGGTCACTGCTGATACAGATAAATCTTAATGAATAGGAATTTCATGTGGAGACTTTCCTTGCGAAAAAGGTTTCCTAGTATTATATTTATTTATAAATAAGGGGATACTCCAGATTTGAACAGACATATATTTCTTTCTCTGTTTTGCACTGTATTTCTGCACAAAGAGGTGAACTGCTTGATGTGGTTAGATTTGATTAGCACAGTAGATGCATTTCCTTTGGCCTAAAGGAATACCTTTTTGGTGGAATTAGGATTTAGTCTTTAAGGGCACACGTTTCCTGTTTCTTCAGTCTGGAGGATATTATATGAGGCACATTGCACTACAGAAAGTATTTCAGTGCTACACTATTAGTCATGATTTTAACTAGCGAACCTCAGTTTTACATTGTTCATTCGAAAGTATCTAGTTGCAATTTTCTGATTAAAGTTTTCTTAACTGATAATGCTGCATCAAAACTGAAAATCGACCCTGACCTAGCACTAAATATAACCCAAGAAAGAAAACATCACTCATATATTGTAGAGTCTTAGCACGTCTTAATTTTGAATGACATATATTAAAAGGACATTTTAGCTTTACAATAATTCCTAAATAAAAAGCGTATTATCATTTAATTCCTGCACCAATTCCTGCACACTTCCAATAGTCAGACACTTTGTACTGGGTTGAAGCAACATGCTGTAGAAGTGGCGAAAAACATGGTTCTTGGCAAAGAGATCCTAACTGGACTTATTTCTCAAGGATGGGCCAAAGAGATGGGTCGTACCATTTCCACACAAATTGCTAAGGCAATCCATTGTAAGAGTGCAAACGACTGGAGTTTGCTGATCACGGCTCAAGTACATCCACGGGAATGTTACATTCCAAACGGAATAACAACTTAATTCCTGTGCAGCAGTTAAAGGAAACACGATTGATTTGATAAATTAAGATGACAAGCATAATTTCACACAATCAACCTTTTAGAAGGTTTGCATGCAAGCAGTTAAACCATTCCTACTGGATAATCTTTTTGTCATTCGGCGGTTGAATGATGTACATTCTTCCTGGAAATCTCAAACAGTGAAGGTGAAGTGTCTGTTGGTCGCAGGTTTCTATATACCTATTTTCACAATGCACATCCGGATAGACTGACTGCGTTCGATTGTTTTGTGGTGAACTTCCAGTGTTTTACATTAAACGAACAGGGCGCATTTGTTTCACTCCCTGGCTAAAAGTTACCCATATTCACTGATTTGTTCTCATCTGTCAAGAGTATCTGGTGGAGTGCTAAATACAAGAGCAGCGTTGCGGTGGGAGGTTGCTGGGAAAAGGAAACGTATTGTCGCCTTTCCCAAGCTAAAAATGAAGTTACTCACTAGTGTTTTTTGTAAATTAAGCTTTACACTATTTTTGGTGGCCTTTGCGTTTTCCATATATTAAAAGTTACATAGCAAAAGATTTAAATTAACTTAAGCAGGCACCTCTTTTCGAGATAATTTTCTGGTCCAGAGCCGGAAGAAAACATTAGTAAATAGTTTGCTTAATGGGAATTTTTATCAGGATGGCACTTTTAAAAAAGGGAGTAGATCCTGGTTTTCACAAGACAAAGGTTCCTAGAAACTATTTATTGTGAGGAATGATTACGCTTGCAAATGGTTTTCAAAATGCACTACTAGTGTCCTTCGGTACTTGACCGGGGGTTTCAAATCATTCCCCAACATTATTGAAGTTTGGGGACCTTCCGATAATCCGAGTGTAGCTTTCCTGGTGCAGATCAGCTGTTTAAAATTGTCCTCAGTGTACGTTATTTGCGGAGGGGGAGAAAACATGAAGTTAATGGCTACAGAGTTTGTGTACCTCTGTGATTTCTATACGTGTGGCATTGTTTGCGGTCATTTCTGCCTGTTTAATGAAAGCGATTGTTAATGTGAAAGAAGATGTGGCTGTGAAAACAGGGTGATTTTTGAGATAGGTGCTGATGCCCTACTTTTCCAAACATTTCTCTAAGCTGCGAAGGAAAAAAAAAAAAAGAGCAGCATTGTCCTGCAATAACCACCCTACAATATTTTCAAAAGGGTATTTTGAGCTGAAAGCACCTGGGTATTGCTTTTTCAAATAAGCAATTTTCTGCCTTTGGTTTATTTGATGGGGCGCGGGGGGAGAGTGGGGGGAGGAAGCAGAGGATTGGGAATGCTTTTTAGTGAGTTCACACAATCTTGAACTAGACTCTTTTCGTTTTAAAATGGAGTTTAAATACCGAGAATGCTGTCTTTATATAGAATAGCTCCTCCCTGGAAGACACTGCACGCTAATTGCGATGGGAACTGGATTGCTTGCAGTTGGCAGATTTCCTAGTAAGCGAAGAATGGTGAATTCTGTCCAGGGCTTAAGTTCCTAACTCGTGAAGAGGCATGTGCAGCAGGTAGAAGTTTAAGGAGGTTTTCTCTGCACTTAAAAGTTCCTTTTGCATAGTTCTTAGCATACAGCTAACTCTTTTCAATCGCTGAAGGAAGCAGTTTGGAATAGCTTTCGCCTTTTAGGAGAGGCACCTGAATGTAAACCAATATCCCCGCCTCCGTGTGATTAGCCAAGTCAGTAGCTAGAGGTATCCATTTTAAGCTCCTTAATATTTCCCTGTCCCTCTAAACCGCCATTTTAATTAATAAAAAGACAATTTCCCCAGTAAATTCGAAATTGCGGAGAAGCTGGTTAGCAAATCAATTGCTCGGAATAAACAGCGCCTTGAGAAAATGACTCCATGACCCACCCTTCCTTTCCTAGAATTGGCTTCTGCCCTTCCGATTGCATTTTTGTTAAGTTACGATTATGATTTATCAGATAGTTTAACTCTCAGCTCGCTCTTCTTGTAAGTCAGCATTAAACCACCTCTTGGGTGCTTTGTAAATACGTCTTTCGCATTTTTATGCAGCAGATTGACATGTTGACGACTCTGCTTTAAGGAATGTGACAATAAAGTGGAACCCCCTCCCAAAGCTTGGCAAGCACTTCATCAAGGATAAAAAGGTTCTGCTGTAAGGATGTCACTCAATTTATTGTGAAAGTCGAATGAATTACGTTTAATGAAAGTGCTCCCCAGATGAATATTACCAGCAATTTCCTGAGTTGGCTCTGTCAGATTGATATGAGGAAATGCCAACCCATATCAAAAAAGATCTCCAATCTCAATTACTATGCAAGCTTTCGAAGAGCTGCTTTTATTGATATGATATATATTGGCGGATTCTCAATGCTATGCAAACTGCTTGCAGTTCAGCAGGACTGCACATTTCCCAGTTTATTGTTTAACCCTGCGGATTGCTGGCTGTTGTTTAAACTTCTATCGAGTGCTCTGCCTTTGGAGGGGGGAAAAAACAACCCACATTCCTGAAAAGGTGGCCAGAGACAACAGCAATGTAATTTACATGGGGTTACAAACAGAATAGATTTTATTCTAGTTTTAGAAAGTCCCTTCTGCACGCGTGGGCGTAATCGAAGGTCAACCAAAAATGACTAGGTTGAGCCACTGCAACACAGCAGTATTGGGTCACACCATTGTTAGTGTGTTTATAGGAGACAATCCATAACATTACAATATTTGTCATTTTTCGCAATAGCAATGTTCCCCCTTTCTGCCCCGGCCCTCTAGGGCCTCTTTGGACAATTTAGAATTTCCTTAAACCCAGGAGGAGACAGAAAATCTCTTATGTCACCTAAGATACATAAGAATGGCCATTGTGAGACGCTTTCCTGTTCTATATAGTTTACCTGCAATGACAAAAATTTCTGCTTAGAAATACAGTTCCTTCCACAGAATCCATCTTGCTGGGTTTCTCTGTGATTCAAAGGGGGATTCAAAATATCTCTTCCCTCTCACCACATCCTTTCAGTTTTCAGCTCGCAGAGACTGATGGGGAGGGGAGGATTACCAGATAAGGGCGACCTACTGATCTATAAACCAGTCAAGAACTCCTGACAGCAGGGATCAGGGCCAGTGGAATCTGCATACATGGAAAGAAATTCTTAGCAGGCATTATAGAAGGGGCGGGGGAGATAACCGCCCACCCCTTCCCACTTCTGGTTATTTTTGATTCCTGATTTCATAGTCTTTATTGGAGCCAGGGAAAAACTTTATTCAATGAAAGATTAACCTACTTTATTTGAAAAATATCCCCCCTCCCTTGCAGATGTTGAATAGAGCCAATGAAGTTATTTACATCAGTACAGAAGTAGGGGCTGAGAGCGCGGACCAGATGTTTTAGCTTCAAGCTGAATGGCGTGCACACTTACAAAAGTGACCTGGGCAGGCTGTTTTTAAAACGTTTGCTAGTCGCTGGATTCCAGGAGAGCACCAAGCGCCCCGCCTGAGTTTTGAACGGGGAGCGGTAATTTGGAGCAGAAAGGGTTTTCACAGAGCGCCGCCCCTCTGATAATAACGGGTGGTGTTGTGTAGCCGCGGATTTCCCTCTTGCCCAGAGTTCAGCCGGGGACCAAGGCTGGTGGAGGTGGAATCTTGTCGTTCTTGTCAGTACCCTGGACAGACCCAGTCTGAGAATGACCCCTTCCCAAAAAACACACACACACACACACACACCACTGCTTCTGGGGCAGGATCCTTATTGCTTTTCAGAACATCTCCAGGACTTCCTCCACCTCTAATGGTAACTTGTTCTCAGACACCCAGCGCCAGAGTTACTGGATGCCTGGTGCTTTTCAGGACCCTGGACAGCTCCTGGACACCCTCTTCCCCCCACCTCTGACGGCCCCAAAACACCCTACCACCAGTCACAGTTCGTGGAGCTAGCCGCCTCCTGCTCTGCAGCACCCTGGTTAGCTCCCTGCTCCCACCCCACCGCCGCTGGCACTGAACCAGCCGTCACCTCTATCACCAGTCCGCGCTTCCGGGGCTGCAAACTGCTGGCGGATAGTGACAGCTGCTGTATACTGGTGACTTCAAGGGGCAGCGCTCCAGCTCCGTCTGACTCCAGAGCGCAATTCTCTCTTCCTCGCTTGGGAAACAAAGAGACCGAACAGCTGAGATTGATGTCTCATTAACGATCGATGCTACGTTATGCGAAACCACTTGAATAAAACATTTCTCTTTAAGGCTCCCCGCTACTTAAACGGAGACACCTGCCTTTTAAATCACTGCTAAAAGGACCCGACTCCCAAATTGGGAACGAATTCCTTGTCCGAGTCACTTAAAAAAATCCCACTTAAAATGACTCTTTACATTTTTAATTATTCCAGCTTTCAGAGGGGACAGTGATTATTCACGGGTAACAAAAGAAAACGGCTTAGCAAGCAAATCAATGTATTTACTATCATTACTGACTGGGTCTCTCTTAACTGATGCCAAGCCAGACTCATTGTTTTCTATGGCTAAACTGCCCAGGGTGAGGACGTGGGGGGAACCTTGAATTTATCATCATTAGACCGCTGGAAAAGTAACTCATCTTGTTAGGAACGCTTTCATTTGCACCTCAGTCTTGTCTCTTTCCAGCCCATCGCCTCCCCCCCCCCAGCACTACCTTTGGTCGGAGATATTCAAGTTAAATGTATCCGAAATGGACCCTGGAACATTACTGATGTTGAGAAAAAACACACTCTAGAAAATCCACTTTGTGATTAATTAACAAAGACACTTCACGTTCCTGGGGACAGAACCAGACTCACTCTTTTATTTAGTCAAGACTTAATATTTTTTTTTATGAGCACCACACATTTGCTTGAGCTCTGAACCGTTTCGTAGTTAGAGATTGGAGCAGAGCAGCGATAATGCTCGCTAGGAAACTTTTAGTGTTTGCTCACATATGAAATAAGCGATTGTTTGGCGCTCCCACGAGCTGCGTCCTACTTTAAGTAAGAGATAATCATTAGCTATGTCCTCTGATCGCATAAATCCCAACTTACTATTGACAGAGCTGTCCTCTCGGGGTCTGCTAGCTGAAAGGTGGTTGTCAATAAAACACAGAGTTGACAAGAAAGGTGTAACTGGATGACTGATGGGACGTCCCTTCAGTAACGGGCTGTGATGGGAATTGACTGGGTTGGGAAAAGTTTTAGGTCAGTTTTGCATTGATGTTTGCACCAATTAGAAGCACGCAAAAGCATTTGGCGGCAGAGGCAGTCGCGCATTTGCTTAGAAGCGAGCCATTGAATTCCGTATGATTAAACGGGTACACCAGGTCCTGGGGACTGTATTGTCTGATTCGTAGAGATAGTTCTACCTACAAAATGCCACCTTCATCACTGTCTGGGTCTTGCAGACAATCCAGCCACAGACAAATGTCTCGGGTAAGGGCGTCTGCTCAGCCCATTGCACCCATCCTCCTCAGTCTACCGCATCCATCTACCGTCTCTTCCTCTTCAGACGATAGCTGTTTCCCCTCTCTATCGTATTGTGAGGCAATTTGTCTACCAGCTGCTTGGCTTTCTGTTGATATGCCCTGTCAATTAATACACGTGCCTGTCCAGCTTCGCCAGCGCCTGTTGGTTTCGTGCCTCTCCTCTTAGAACCACTCCATCCTTACATGGTTGGTTGACCGTCTGCCTGGAGAGATTATCTGCTTTGTATATTCACAGATTTCTGAAACGAGAGAAACTGTATTGTTTTACTTTGTATTCTGGATGCCTATGAAATGGAAAACTTTAGTACTTTGCTTTCCTCAAACCTCACTTTCTCATCCATGCTCAGTTGGTGCACAGATTTTCAAAGAATAAAAGCTTGGGGTCTTTTTTTTTTTGAGGGAAGGGTGTTCTGATTTTCTGTTCAGCTTTTAAAATCCACATAATGCAAATATGCCTGCACACTATTTATTTGCATATTTTTTAAACCTTTGCAGCTCCCTGGGAAATGATCCCTTGATTCTTCCTTTTAGCAGCAGAGCTGACTGCCAACATAATGCCAGGAGTGCAACGATCTAGTAACATCATTCCTTGGAACCACAATGTCTTTTAGAGCATCTGAAATTACAATCTATGAGATCTACGGAAAACATATTAAGTGGAGTGTCTTTTGAAAGCTATATTTATGTAGCTTGCTAACAAAGAAAATTAAGGAAGCACTTATTATGTATGTTGTACAGTTTTCCTGATTTTTAAAAAAAGTACCGATTATTTAACTTTCTAGTTATAAAGTCAGAGGATTATTGACATGACTCAAAACCCACTGAAGTCAGTGGGAGCCTTTCCATTGACTCCAAAGGCCTTTGGATCATGCCTTATGTGCAAAGTGATACCCATAGATAACTGTGCTAGATGCAATTTCAAGAAAGTTAAAAAACATTTATTGACTTCTAACTTTCAGGAACAATCTCCCTATTGTTAACCACTGACTGTGAGTTTGAATGTGTCGTTGGCACAATGTTTTTAGCATCCGTCCTGGAGCTGCATGCAAATCAGTGGAAATAATTAAAAATAAAGTAAAAATATATACTTAGAGTGGTGCTGAAAAGGCAGCTTGTATAGGACAAAACTGGGCCGGATCCTTCAGTATTATATGAGGTAAAATTCCTATTTAAGTCAATGAAAAATTTGCCTGAGCCAGGGCTGCAGAATTAGACTTTTACTGATCATGTAGAGCTTTTTATGCAAGTTTTTTGTTGTGTTTAGACTCCAGTCTAAATGGAATGCATAATATACTAAACAGCTATGTAGTTCTTAAAAAAAGTTTTTAAGTAGAAGTTCTTTTATGACAAAGTCTGACAATGCTAACATATTTATCTTTATATTAATTTTTTGTAAGTCATTCATGATTTAACTTTAGCAAAACAATTCTTCAGCTAGGTTATCTTGTCAAGAAATGCCATAGGCCTTCAGGTATATAAAAATGCTTGTATGAAGTTAATGGACTGCTTTATATATATTTACAATCTCATCAATAGTGTTTGAGGTCTTTGCAAAAGATTCCATGTATTTAAAATGGGAATAATTTGCAGGATTGCTGCACAGTCAATAGCAATATACTATAAAATGTTGAGATGTTTGAATCAGAGTGTTAGTTTGATAATTTATCACTAATTTAGAGTTATCCTTGGTGTCACTAATAGCTGCTACAGAACGCTTTCTCATACAGCAAAGTTCCCTTTTAACATTTTTTGGGGGAATGATTGACACATTCAAGAAGGTTTTATATGAAATATTACTAGGTATAGCATAACAATATTATATTTTTATGAAGGATACAACTGCTGATTTAAATGATCTTCAAAGATCACTGGAACTAAGGTATAGAACAAATAGAGAGATAGGACATAAAAAGATGTGCATAGTAAATAGCACAATAAACTCCTAGTCATTTAAAAACCATGGGCCTAGTTCTGCCACATTCATTCTTACTAGATATTACCTTACTATGGGATTCTGGGACATTTACTCACATTGAGTGGCATTTTACACCAGAAGAAGTCCTGTTCACCTCAGTGGGACTATTCATGGTGTATGGTACCAGTCATTGTAAGGGTGTCAAAGTCTGTCTCTGTGTGAGTAACTCCATTTATTTCATTGGCACTACTCAGCTATGTATAGATTGTAGATCACTTTTTTGCACTGGGAAGTAGTTACTCAGATGAGGAGTCTCATTGACTTCAGTGTAAGGGGTTCACAATCTGGCCCTTAGTAAAGCAGTAGTCAGTGTTAGTAAATGTAGCAGAATCAAACTCTATACATTTATATGGGGTCAGGTTCTGATACCCTTACTTATATTGAATAGCAGCTTACTCTGATAATAGTTTAATTGACTAATAGGACCCCTCCATCATGTAAGATACTATTCAACATGAATAAGGATAACAGAACATGGACAAAATAGTGTGTCTTTAATAAAATATAACATTGGGGAACTATAGTACAGCAGATGTCCTGGAGAAGTTAGTGGGTGGGTTCAATGCAGTTTTATTGTAGCCATGTTGGTCCCAGGTTATTAGCGAGATGAAGTGGGTGAGGTAATATCTTTTATTGGACCAATGTCTGTTGGTGAGAGACACAAGCTGTTGAGTTTACACACAACTCTTCTTCAGATGGGTTCAAGGCTAACAGTGGATTATAATGATATCTTTTAGTCTTTCAGTTTGTCATAATCAGAGTTTATAAAGAGAATGTGTAAATATGTGACTGGAGTAGGTTAAAGGAAGGTCTGAATGCTACTTATCTTCATCCCCACAATTTATAGATAAGTATGACATTGTAAAATTATAGCATTGCATTCCTTTGCAGATATTACATGTTGGAGAGAGGAAGGGTTTGACATCATGCAGTCATAGGACTATGAAGACTATGAATATATGTTAACTGCAGGAGCCGACATCAACTATAGATAACAGGTTTTTGAGGATACAGGCCTTGATTCAGTAAAGCACTTAAGAATGTGCTTGAACTGAAACACATATTTAAAGTTAAGTATCTGCCTTTTTGGAGAAAGATGGGATTATTCACATGTTAAGGATTAAACATATTCTTAAATGCTTTGCTGAATCCGGGCCATATCGAATTAATGCTATCTGTGTTTTGCACTTTTACGGGTAAGATAAAATATATTCTTCTCCCGCCCCAAACAAAATTCCACCACATTTGCTATATATCTAATAAGGTTACAATGTTGTAGAACAATATCCTTACCACAGATCTTGCTGAATTTATTGCCAAATTACGAGACCTGGCATCTGTTAAAATAATGTATTATGCATTGCATACAACTACTTATCCCAAATATATTCCATTCACAAGTAATATATAGTAATTAGCTTCTATTTTTCTAAAACACTTTTTCCGACTCATGAGCTGGGAACTGATCTGGCTGCCGATTCAACATATTAAGAAATTTGATGCAAAATATCTTCATCTTCTTTGAAATAAATCAAAAACTGACTTTTCAAACAGCTCATTCTGTTGCCTTTTCATGTAATATAGCAATGCAACATCAGGGGCACCATCATTTACTTGTTTCACAAAATTACAAAAAGATGCAAACTGCGGCATATCTGAGGAAATCCTGCATGGTCAGTATACAGTAGTATTTCTCTGTTTTAGATTTGAAGTTTAATTACTATTGATGTGGAGATTTTGCAGAGCAGTGCAGATTTTTTGCTTCTTTCACAAGAAATATGTGTTTGAATGATGAGCATGGAAGACTAGATTTTTAACCTTGCTTAGTCTAGCACAGGAAACTTGCATATTGATTTAGGGCCTGAGTCTGTTCTGTTGAAGTCAGTGAAGAAGTCTTGTCTTCTATGGAAGAAGAATTGTGTCCTTAGCTTGATAAGTATTTTACTTTTCAATGAACATTTTGGAACAATATTTCATTGCCATTTTAGAGTCAGATGCAGCTGAATGCAAAACAAGTCCCAAGGCTATTCTTGGTCAGAGTTGGAAGGAAAAGAAAAGGAAAGAACCTTTTGGCCTCTCTAACAAATGTAATAAAACAAACGAAAAAGCTTAGAAATGTTACTAATGGTAAGCAGTGTTCAGTATGAAATCAATCCCACAAGGTGTTGAGCAACCTCAGCTCACAGTGAAGTCAATGAGAGCTGAGAGTGCTCTAGTCTAGTCTAGTCTATACCACACACATCAATGTGGTAGTGAGGCTAGCAGAATCAGGTCCCAGCTTTGTTCTACCACATGACTCCTCTTTTAGAGCCCAGTCCTTTTTATCCTCCCACTGGCAAAGCTGCCATTGGCTTCAATGGAATTTTATCCTGAGTGAGGGCTTTAGGATCAGTCTCTAACTTTTCATCTTTTCACTCTGAGCTTAACTTATACAATTATAATATTATGAGTGAACCACACCTAACTATACATAACGAATCGATGCTGCTGACAGCTGGTGGAGAGTTTGATTTAGCTCAATAGCCTACAAAAAGCTTGACAATGGTTAGGCTGCCAGTGTGCACAGACAACTCCATATGATGCTGATCAATATTGTCTCATTGTTTCCTTGCACTCCCCCATCTGTCTATATCCATCTGTTGTCTCTTGTGTTATACTTAGATTGTAAGTATTGTAAGCATCTTTTTGTTCTATGTTTGGTGGGCTCCTGGTCCATGAACACGGCCCTAGGAGCTACAGTAACACAAATATAATAATAATAAAATAATAAAAGAAGTAGCTACTACTTTGTTAGCTAGTGGACTCAGGTTCACATATTCATCTAAGATGAGGCCTGATGTCCACTGGCACAGCTTACACTCATACAATTTGCACCTTCATTTTTATGCCCTCAGAGTAGATTGATCACTTGAGCTCCCTAACCTCCCGACTTGCAAAGTGCATTCAGGTAATTAGAGGCATAAGTGCACCAGCAAACAGGGACGTTACCCAGCTGAAAACATACTTCATAATATATAGATCTTGGGCTCAATTGTGCCTATTAGGCACAGCTGTGCTTTGGGAGTGACCTGATGTCATTGCACTCCAGGCTAAGCATCAGAGGTATTCTGCTTCATACTCCCCAGCATGCAGGGGGAGTACGCTTTCTCCTACCCTCCTTTATGGAATGCAGTATAGTCCCTTTCAGAGTCACACACTGACTGAGATGGGGCCATGACTCTCCTTATGAGTTCCCCACCACCTCTGAGATGTTGTGCACCACCCAGTGGAGTAAAGAGACAGCAACTCCTACATTCTGGGGAACATAGGGACTGCAATTGTGCCCTGGCTTTACGTGGGCCATACAAAGGTTGTGGAAGAGTCCTTGAACCCACCCCCCTCAAAGCACATCCAAGCATGGGCCAAGCTAATGGAGCTAAATTTGTAATGTATGATGGTAAAATAAACTCATTAACTGGTATATTTTGTAACCACTTTTTTTATCAGTACTAGTGTCTACCTATAGGCTGTGTCTACACTAGCCTTTTTCTCAACATTTCCCACCATTGCACTATAGGCAGGTCCAACCGTGGGAACCATGATGAGAGTACAGGTGTAGACCAAATGCAGCTGTTTTAACTCACAATGTTGCCTAGCCCTGCTCAGAGGCTGGTAGGGAATGGTGAGACATTCTGAGGAAAATACTAAAGTACAGAAAAGGTCATAGGGCTCTTTACATCCCATATTCATCTCAGTAGGTACTGACGTATGAGGGCTCCATAGATTTCCAAGGATACGCAGCCGCAGAGACTGACACCCAGGTTGATACTTTTTTCACAGAAATAAGGCATCTGCCCGAATCTGAGCCATGCCCAGGGCCAAAGTCACTGACTCTGGCCTCCTTCGTTGCCACATATGATGACCAGATTCACAGAAATGATTTTAACATTATTCAGTGTTCTAATGCTGTGAGCATGTGTGTGCACACGATCTGTTCTTTCATAGAAAACTGATATTATTCAGCAGACAATGGAGGTGAGGGGGAGTTGTGAATCCAAAATTGACATTGTGCTTGGTGATCTCTAACCAGAGCTAAGAAAACAGCATAGGCCCAAAGATTTCACCCTGCAACCAGATGGTGGTCAGGGTCAGAGGAGGAAGGAACCTTCCATGCTGGGAGTGGATCTCATCACATAAATCATCCAATCAGGGAACGGGATCAATACCATGTGATACAGCTGCCCAATCGCCCTATGAATAAAGAAAAACTACTTGTGATTAGGTGCAGCAAAGAGCTCCAGAAGCTGGAATATGCATGCTTAAAGTGTTCCTTGGACACCTATGAATAAATCAGCAGAAATCAAATACATACTGAGGGGATAATACATGGACAGAAAAATGGGCTAAATTAATCAAACACATTGTTTGCTATTAATAATCTGCCCAGCTATAGTAAGATTTCAATTCCAGGCCCTGCAGGGTGGAAACTCTACCCAATTGAAAGTATATCTATTTTTATAAGGCTCCTGGATCCAGACATCCTTTGTGTTTATATATAGAAAACACAAGATGTCTGAGCCTGGCTCCTTGTCCAAGCTTCTTTGTTCATCCAACCCCAATTCTTCCTCTGAACCCTGACTCCTCATCACGTCTGTCTCCCCTTCCACTCCACTCCTTTTCCCACTCTGCTGCCCCTCCTTTCCCAGTCTCCTTGCCCAGCCAGTCCCAGTATCCCTTCTGGCTCCACATTGTATCTCAGTTTCCATCTCTACCTTGGTCCCTGGTTTCCAATTGTAGTCTCCTTGCCCAACCAATCCCTGTCCCTCCTCTCAACTCCAAGTCAAAGTTTCTCTCTCTTCAATGATCCAGCCTCCAGTTCCAGTTTCCCCTCCCAGCTTCCATCTCCAGTCTCCTGGCCCACCCAGTCCCTCTCTCTTCATTCATGCCAGCCTCCAAATACCAGTATCACTTTCCCATGCTACTTGTCTTATCTACTCTCCTGCCTTCTCAACCTCTCAGGTCTGGCTTTTATCTCCTCTGCATTTAAATCAGGTAGCTTCCTCCTCCACACTGTCTGGTCACCAGGAGCGGGGTCCACTGAGAGTACAGGAGAGACAGGGTCTCTGCTCTCACTTCTGCATCCCTGGGCTGGAGGGAGCAAACTCAGTCACTGTGTGGGGATGGCAATGCGTAGAGCTATGAGGGCCTGGAGCATGCTCAGTGTGCACAGAATTTTTGGAGATGTCATCTGCCAAAGTCTAAGAAGTCTCTACTGAGCATGTGCAAACTGAGATTTTTGAAAGGTTTTTAATTTGCCCAATGTTGGGCAGATTTTCACAGGAAAAGCCAAAGCACATTCTTGGCACAAAGGCCAGGCCCCGGCCAAATTTCAAGTCCTTGCTCCAGGTGCACTAGGGCTTTTCTAAGAAAAGGTCATCAGTATTTTTTTTAACATTGCCAAACAATGTGTTTTGTGCTAGCCTTGTTCTCTGAACTATTTTGGCTGAAATTTTCCACAAACATTCAGCCTGAGGTAGATACCCAGCATGGACAATTTCAGCACAAATGGTTAAAGTTTGGCAAAGTTATAAGCAACTGAAAACCAGGTCTTAAGATGAGAAGAGTCAGGCAACTTTAATAATATGCTGGGCTACCAGACGCACCCATAGACATACACGTCCTCCTGAGCATTCATTTGGGGGCAGTCTATAAAATGGCAGCGTTCTATAAACATCTCCTGTCCTTATTAACAGTGTATCATGGAAAACATACAGGTGCTAAGCAGACATGCCAAACCTGCGGAAAAAAACACAGAAATTGGGCTTGTTTTTGGCTTAATTGGCGTGTGAGTTGCTTGTTGGCTAGGTTTTGGCTTGTAGCTTGTTGTAGCTTGTTGCTTCTTTTTTTTGATCGGCTCCTGGCAAGCAGGAGCAAGGGGGGGCAAGCAGGGGCAAGGGGAAAGCAGGGGCAAGGTGGGGAGAGAGTCAGGGGTGCACAGCGGGCCCACCACAGTCCCAGACTGCACGCTGGGGGGATCTAGTCATAGAGAGTGTTGGGGTTCTTAGGGATTGGCTTGTTTTGGCCTTGTTTTGAAATAGGATTAGCTTGATTTTGGGCTTATTTACCACGTGAAAGTTGGCAACTGTGGTGCTAAGTAAAATGTGAGAAAAATGTGCACTCTACCTTTTTAATGTTTGCGTCAATGTAATTATTAATGATGTGATGATAATAGTGCCCACTATGTGCTAGGGACTTTCAAGAAGAATGTTCTTTGCTTGGAGGAGTTCACAGTCAAAGGACAGAGAAAGCGGACAGTGATTATGGGTGGGAAACAATAAAAAGGATAGTTCAGAAAACAGTGCCATTTGCTATAGGCAGCATGGAAGAAGTAGGATTTTTAGAAGGTCTTAAAAGTGGACAGAGTATCAATGTTATTGATCAACTATTTTCTAAATGTACATGACATGATCTTTGGAACACAGGCATTATGGCATTGTTGTGCCAGGTAAATATTACATAGTCTTTTATTTATCTCTCACTCACACTTATAAGACCAGGTCTTTTTAAACAGCCCACATGATTTAGCCTTTTACAGTAGCCGCAAATGTAATTAGTGATCAGTTTGTACACAGGAAGTTAAAGAACATAAGAAACAAAGTCTATCCTCATTGTTTCTTGTCTGACCATCATATACTCTGGGGATTTTTCTTCATCTGGAGAATGAAAATTGATCACTAGTATCACCAGACAAGGGAGAAATAAACTGGAAGCATGATGGAGAAAGTCTTGCTTCATTTCAGTCTTGTACTACATTTGACCTTGGGAGAGCTTAGTTATGCCTGGGGGCAAAAAATAAAAAATAAATGTTCAATTTTGTTGCAGTATCATCTTTCACCTTTATATGGATTTAAAAATGTAAATAAAATTGCCTTCTGTAAATGGTATACATGAAGGTCATATTCATATTCTCCACCAGGATTCAAAACCCCATTTGACCCATCAGTAGTTCAATAGATAATAATGCATTCTATTAGTTTCTAGTAATCTACTTTTTAAGCATTTTATGGGCCAATATTTTTATGCTTAGTTCCCGGTTCTGAAAATAAGAAATAAACGTTTAAGCACTTCACTGTAGATTTATTTATAGAATGAGTATCAAACATTGAACTTTTAAAAATGCCAGGCCTTCCTGGATTACATTCTTAGCTGCAAAAATGGCTATACTGAATATTAGCAGAGACAGGAGAAACCACTCAAAAGGATTTTAAGGACTCTCTCCTACTTTTCTTTTTAACTTCACTGTACTTATCACGCTTATTTGTCTCATGGATCTTCTCTGCAGCAGGTTGGGCATATTTAGTATTACTCTAAAATTCAATACAAGCAAAAGCCAGTGTATTCATTTCTACAGAGAGCGTAGGTGGGTTGGATAATAGCAATTCGAATTTGAAGATACTCACACCTTTTAAGAAATGGAATAACTGTTGGAGAGATTTGAATAGTATTGGACTATATTAACTGCTCTATGGCATTGTAATTTTGATAGAAACCACCTTATGTTAACTCCTCACTAAAAATCTGTGGGCCCGTAACAAGATTCTACGTTGCAACATTGCTATAAGACACTATGGACCAAATCCTTAGGTGCCTTACATATCTGCAGAGGTTTTAAAATCTGTGGATCTTCTGTACTGGGAACAGAAAGAGTGTTGACCCTACATCTCCTGCATAAAATAGAGGAGACTTCTATAGAGAGTCATCTCAGAATATAAGAATGGAGAATATAAATGTTGACGTGAGGTTTGCCACAGTGAGGGTATGGAGATGTGTAGATCTAGGTGGCCACAAACTCACATGTGGGAAATCAGTGAGCAATGTTTCTTACGTCATTCCATATATAGCAGTATTTAGCCTGTGTGGGTGCTCCAGGTTGGAGTGAAGATTCCATCCTCCTCAACTGTCTCATAGTTCCCATTGGCAAAGACTTTTTCTTGGTCTTTGCTTGTGGGCTTAGGGTTGGATCCAGTGGGTATAAGAGGGACATGGGGGAACTTATATTTATGGAAAGTGGAATTTGTTTGTAACATTCACAGTAAATATATTCTTGTAAAAGAGGATGGGAAAGGAGCCATATGACATGATGCTAAAGGAAAACCTGTCTGTGTTTTTTAACCTAGACAGAGTATTTTAGAGTGATTTTTTTTTGAGAACTGATGTGTGTAAAATTAGACTCCTGTAATCCTGTCAAGGTCAGTGAGATCTAAGGATATGTGTTGAATAAGAGTAGGTGATAAGACACCATTTTGGTTTTTGTAGGATTGCTGTATGGTTTGGAGAATTACCTATGTATAACTTATTTCGATTTTTTTCTTCTTCTGCTTCTTTTGTGACATGTTCATTCTACTTTTGCATAGTGTTTGAGATATATACAAGCAAAAGACATATATTTTAAATATATATTACAAAAAATATGTGACTAAGGATAGCAAAGCACACTAGCTGATGATATTACTATTTCTGTGCATAGACAGTCTGATCCAAAGCTCATCAATGAAGTCTTTCTATTGGCTTCAAAAAAAGCTCGGAGCAGGCCCCAAGTGTCCATTCAAAGACTTCAAAGCTCTCTACAAAGGTGGATAAATATTATTATTCCATCTTACACAGGCACAAAGATGTGAAGTTGTAAGTTTTCTAAAGGGTCCCTTAATTCTGGGTGCCCAGCTCCAAATCTCTATATCACTTGCCTAAGTGACTTGCTATCAGTCATTTGTGAGCCTATGGTAGAGCTAGAATTAGAAGCCAGTTCTCCTGACTCCCAGTCTTGTGCTCTAACTCTTTCCCACAACCAATAAAGACAAACAGCAATATAAAGACAGACTTTCTATCAAAGCTCTGATGTCTCACTGAGGCAATTGTCCTATCTGCCATAAACATTCATATACAAATAGCAACATTCCACCTAATGAGAAAAAGTAACACTACGATAGTTCTACACATGTGATCTTTAACTGAAGCTGCAGAGCCCATCAGAGAATAGAGCAGTAGGGGACAGAAATACCAGGAAAAAGTATATAGATTTTTCACTAGTGATTTTTAAAAATTGACTTTACTTTCTGCTCATTATTTCATTTTGGATCAATTTTTTCTGTAATATTATGTATATTTGCAACTAACTCCTTTAAAATCAAACTTGTTTATTTCACATTATGCTTTGAGCCAAGAGCAGAGTGGTGTGACAATGAATGTAGTTGAAAAGAAAGCCAAACCAAACCAAACTCCCAAACGATCCCTTAGAAAAATATTCAGCATTCATCACTGTTAATAAAGACTTCACAGAACAATGGTAAACATCATTCTTCTTGGGTGCAGCCAGCTCATAAACTTTAGACAGCCCTAGACTCTGCTTTATCGGACCTTGCTTGCACAGCTGCACCAGACTTCTCCAGAAATCTTTAGACTTTTCTCAACCCCTCCAGCCCTTCTTTTGCAGATAATGGCTTATGTATCAAAGTGTGGTAATTACAAGAGTCCATTGTGCTAATACAAACAAAACCAGTCTGGGATTTCCTGTTAATTAATAAATTGTTCACTGGTTTGAGAGAGGATTCCCTCAGTATTATTTTCACTGAGATGGAAACCACCCGCTAACACTTAACCAGTCCAGCAAAAGCATTTAAACACATGCTTAAGTATGCAACTGGTTCTATTCACTTCACAAGCTATTCACAAACTTAAAGTTAAGCACCTGCTCAAATGCTTTCCTGGCCTGGGGCCTAAGTGCTGCAATGGATGCTGCAAGATCTTCAGGTAAATATAGGGCTAGATTTTTGTATATCCTTAAAATGGACTCTACTAATGTTCCACTATTAAATGGAATTCTTAATTCCTGTGCAAATCTTCCCTCCTGAAATTTACCTTCTATCAAGTCCCTTAGGATGATGTGGTGCCATCTTTTGTATTATACCATGAAGAAAAAACAGGGAAGTGTCCACATTCACAGTCAGAATACATTGACTGGATAGTGTGCGGTGTACTTAGATGGGGATTTAACTAGAAAATAGGGCCAACCAAAGGTAACTGTTAATTATTTTACATTTTTGTATTATATCTTGGTGATGCAAACCGCTGTATTCACATGTGGCAGGTTAGGAATGTCAGTAATTTTGTATTACATAGTAGAGAAATTAACCCCTTTGCAAAGTCCTAGCACCAGGCTTATGCCCTACTCCAAACAGGGGTTAAGTAGGATGTAAGTAGTGAATAAGTTTAATGTTGGCCCTCTATACATTGCTGGATTTCACCCATAGTTATTTTCACTGTGGATATTGAAAGACAAATTGAGCCCTGAGGTAAGTGGGTGAAACTCCATTGGTTTCTGTAGGGCGACTCCACCTGGCTTTGATGTTAAGTCTATTGTAAAATATTAATAGCATAAGAAAAGGAGAAAATGGTGACGTGTATAGTTGCTGCAAACTAATGTAGACAATGGATGTTGCATTGCCCAGTTGGCCAGATGTATTTCTGTTTAGATGTGGGCTTTAGATCAGGCCCATGAAGCCAAACCTTTTACAGGGACTTTGCTCTCTAGCTCAGGACTTGGCCTCTGGTTCACGGAACTCCCATGAAGTTTTGCATATATATTATAAATGAAAAAAAAAAAAACACCCAACAAAAAGTCCACCTTCCCCAACAACCCCCCCCACACATTTGTTTCTTACACAATCACTTCTTTGACAGTAACCACCCTTTGAGCAGATCCTATATTTTAAAAGTTCATTACCCTTAAAGATTGAAAGGGCCCAATCCTACTCTTCTTGAAGGCAATGGGAGCTTTGCCTTTGACTTCACTGAGAGCAGGATTGGGTGACTAAGCATGTTAGAAAAATGGATGAAAATTTTGCATCTATCTGATCTATTTTTCTCTTTGCAATTTAAAAAGTAAATGAACATGAAGATCAGGACTACTAAAGAGTTAACAGACCGGCCTAGGGTAAAGCTTTATCTGCCTACCAAGCTGTCATGGCTCACAATAAAGAGAAGCTTCTCTTCTTATGCAAACAGTTTTTAACAATTTTAGAAGCCTTTGTAGGCCACTCTATGCAGGAAAGCTTGTATTGCCAACTGAGAATCTTAATTTCAGTCATATGCAAGGCCTACAATGCTAACATTCATAAGCAGTTTATGAATAGGAATCAGCAGGAAATTACCTACTTCTTATCAACAGCCACTGTTTGTTCTGTCTGCCAAAAGGTTGGGGGAGAGTATTTAGTATCTTTAGTGTAGAAATTGCAAGTTATTTCCTATTTGAAGTGCATTTGCTGTGTTACAGCACTAAAATACCACGTCCTTTGCACATAGAGAACACAAAAAGACTTGTAGTACTGCATACCATATGTAACAAAAACAATGTGCACTCACATCCTTTCAGATGCAGATACAAGGATCAATTGTGCTCAGCCCTATACAGGTGAATAAGGAAATGGAGGATGGGGCATTGGAGAAGATTGAAGGAGCCTTCTGATCCCCTGCACAGGAGTCAAATGCAGGCTAATGCTCAGTGCACAGGAAGGATTGGGGAGACAAGGTCCCACAATCTTCTCTGCTATGGGATGGACCGTTGCCATAGGTAGGATTAGGAGAAGCATATGCTGGACCCTCTCAGAGTGTGTTCCCTTTGCCCTACCGAAGATCATTTCTTCCACCACAGAAGGACACTACCATTGACTATGTCAAGTAGGCCCTTTGGAAGGACTGGGCCATATTCTTTTCCCACACTAATTTTACAATCTGCTTAATTTACACCAGTTCAAATGACAGACCCATTGTGCTTGCCTGAGGCAAAGTGCTTTCCAGCTCATTGCATTACTTCTTCCCATGGGTTGTGATTTTAAGCTGCATCCGAGCCCAGATAATTTTTCCAGCTAGGACAGCTGGTGGCTTCCTTATTCTTTGGTTGCCTGAAGAAAGTAATGAGCTGTATTCTCCAGAGTGGCACAAAGTGGCTGCTTTCTGGCTGGAGGTGGGCAACAGAGAATCTACCTCATATCGTGGAACTCTCTTCTGGTGTAAAACTGGTATAAAGAGATGGTAAAGGGATGACTTGACTACAATCTGTAAGTAGCTATGTGGAGAACAAATATTTAATAAAGGCTCTTCAACCTAGCAGAGAAAGGTATAACATGATCCAATGGCTGGAAGTTGAAGCTAGAAAAATTCAGACTGGAAATAAAGTGTAAATTTTTGACTTTATCCAATTATCCATTGGAACAATTTACCAAGAGTCAGGCTGGATTCTCCAAGTAAGATTCAGTGTTTTTCTAAAAGATATGTTCTAGGAATTATTTTGGGGAAGTTCTCTGGGGGAGGTCCGATTAGATCATCACAGTGGTTCCTTCTGATCTTGGAATTTACAAGACAGTGTAGCTGCCTCTTGTGCCAGCCCCACGCCCAACCTCCACTGTAGGGGCATTAGAGGATGTGGGGGATCAGAGCTCTGCTACAACGAATTTTCCACTGGCAGCTCTCTTAGGGATCTTATACCGGTAACAGAAGTTAGAGCTGCTCCTCCGCTGCTTTAACTTATGCCAGGACCAAACAACACAGGGCCAGGGAACCATGGGCTTGCTCCAGCAAGCACCCTTCTCTTCTGTGCCTGAGCTCATCTTATGCAGGGTGGAGAATCTAACCCAATTTGACTATATTTTCCAGCTTAAAGGAAACTGGTGTCTTATCACAGAGACATCTGCTTCCATTCCAGAGCTGACATTCCCTGGTTCAGCTGCTCATGGCAGAAAATAAAATTGACAAGATTTATAAAATCAACTTTTTTTCTGTGGCAAACTTGAATTTGTCTTTCAGTTAGAGTCTGTGCAGTGCTTAACCTGATGAAATGGCAAATTGTCCAGGACTCAATCTTTGTTTAAATAATTTCTTTACTGTTCAATTTTTCCCCTCTTAACTTTAATTTTTTTTAAAGTAAATCTATTGCTGGCTTGACAGCAAAGGAGACTGAAACCTGATTTTATCCAGTGACCCATGGGCTAAAAGCTACTTATCACATTATCAGTCTCCTTAGCCACCCAGTTACATGTAGCTCTGCTTAGCATTTATATTCTCAGTGGGTTCCTAAAACCACCGTGGGAATTTGCAACTCTACAAAGTTACATAAGACATCTACAAGACATTTTTTATTTTTCAGCTCCTTGACTGTAAATGGAGGTTCCATCTTCTGTAAAGCATTTTCAGTGGGTAAAATTACTTATTATAACTTCCCAGTTTTTTCCATACCAGAGACTGACATACAGTAAGGTTAATCTAACCCATGAACTAGAAAATACAAATATGTCAAAATACATTAACTATAATAAATAGATATAACTGTATAGATATAGATGTACAGATGTTGATATAGTTACATATAGATATAGATATCTAGATTGCTTAATAATACTCTTATGGTGAAAATAAAATAAATAGGCTAGATGCTCCACTCCTTTTGCACCTTGTGTTGTCACTTACACCTGTGGAAACCTGTGCAAAAACTGTGAAACCAGAATGATAATGTTCATACCTACTGTGTACAAGCATAAATGACTACACAAAGTACAAGCATGTGTTGAATTAAGCCCCATGTCATCTCTTGCATTTTTATGGTTGCAGAACTGTTGACCATTGTGACCAAGACTTTCAAAATTGGGAACCTAAAGCTAGGCTCCTCAATCCATCTAAATAAGTAACCAGATTTTCAAAATTGCTGAGAACCCACCAGCTCCCTTTATCCTCAACAGATACTCAGGGGGTACAGTACTTTCAAAAATAAGACTGGTCAGGTGTCTTTGAAAATCAGGTGCCTAAATAGGTTCCTAGGAGCCAAACTTTCAGCTCCTCTTTTTAAAAAATTTCGGCCTACTTGTTTTTCATGGTGTGGGATTAATCACTTACATCACATGATATTGTTCCAGCTACCTGGTTGGTTGACTGAAACAGTTTGAACATGAGAATAACAAATCATGAACAACTAATAAGTAGTAAAGCTTCAGCAATTTATTTTGTCTGCATATGGTATTTCTATGAGGATATGGTATTTTTATGAAGAACTATTCTCCAAAGAATTGCATGAACCAAAAATCTGTTTGGGAAAATATTTGCAAAGAGTGAATAAAAGGAATGCAAACATAGATGAAGAGAAGAGCCATTCTGAATTAGAATGAAGTTTGGTGAACATTGTTTTAGCAGTATTCATAGCTCACGAATACATGTCAGTCCAGTGGCACAGCTGTTTGCTCCATTCTTTGTTTTCTTGTCTTCTCCTAATTAAAAGAAATGTTGAGTTTGCTAACAGTATAGAGGTTTAATTAGGATCCGATCCCAAGAGGTGCCGAGCACTCATAATTTCTCTTGAAATCAGTGGGTTTGATTCTGATCTCAATTTCCACTACTGGACATTAGTGAAGACAGTGGAGTTATACCAAGTGAGATCAGGAACAGACCCAGTGATTTCACAGAAAGTTGAGGGTGTTCAGCACCTTGCAGGATGAGATCCTTGAGGACCCTTTATTATCTCAGGTGACGTAGAAAAGCTAGATCTTCCTTTTATATGTATTTTTTGTTAATAAAAAGATATGAAAAAAGAATGATTGATTTTCATCATGTGTACAATTTCCATGTTTTCACAAATTAAAGTAAAACACCCTTCATGAAAACTATTGAAGATGTGACAAGCCTATTTATACTCTATTAATTTAACTCTGTTAAGGATGAATCACAGATCTTAAGTAATAAAACACAAAATTAATTAGATTGCTCAATAGTGTAATTACTGCTTGATCAACAGTGACAACAAATCGTAGTGCCAGAATCTTCACACAGTATTTGAAAGTGTGTCTGAAATTCAGGGCCAAAGCCAGTCCTTTCCTAATGGAAGAAGGTTTCAGAGAGGGGAGAGGAACAGTACTGGCTGAAGGAAGCCCTCAAAAATCAGACAGCTAACATAGGGCAGGATGGCTCAGGGCAGCCAGGGATGGGGTGCGAACATGCAGTAAGGCACACGTTACTGCTGCCCTGAAAAGGAATAGTATGCACCTGTCTGCTTGCATATGTTGCACATGATAGCACACATTGCTGGGCCTCTGGTCATGTCCTCCAATTGGCAGACCACACACTTTGGGGCTGTGACACATTAGTGGGCACTGTCATAGGGCCCTCCTCTGACGGCTCCCTTGTAGGACTTTGTGCTGTCTTGACTGCTAGGTGAGTAATCCTCCTGGGGCGGTATCTGGGTGTGCTGAGGAGGAGAGGAAGGAAGTGGCTTCTCACAGCCTCGTCCCTACTGTGTAACAAAGGCCAGGATTTGGCTCATAACCTGGGAAATGGTCTAACTGTGTTTGAATTTGGAGCAGTCTTGCTTTAGACATGTTAGTACACACATATTTAGTGGTTCTTTGTATTAAGGAGTGGGCGGGTGCTTTTCAATCATCCTTTATGCTCCCACAATCCTGGGAGACTCTGTGCTGGGAAGGTCCCCTGGCACAAGGTCCCAAGGGGCCATAACCATCATTGAGGCTCTGGTCATGACCCTTACTGCAGCAGCAAGGGGTGGGGTGAAGATAACTTAGGAGCCATTACCCTGCTCTGTGCTACAGGTTGTTCTCTTGAATTGGAACAAACCTCCCACTGGATGGCCGTGCTGGCCTTAGGCCTGCTTTTCACTATTGGTGTAGCAAGAGCATTTCAGGTACAGCTCAGGATGAGGTCCATATAGTGACTGTCACACATGGATTCCTTACAGAACTAAGGAAAAAAGAGGACTTTGATCACATCGCAAACACAAGAGCGAGAAATTCTCTCTGGTCATATTAATGTCTGGCTGGTTTTCATTTACTTTTTAATCCAAGTTGTTCCTATACGACAATGAAAATCCTTAGCAATAAATAATGGAGCATTAAGTGGCTCAGTGTGCATTCCAGAAGGGAAGCACTTGTCTTTTAATTTCAGAATGTTTTAAACTTGCATTTGGTGGTTCTGCCCTGTAATGATATAAACTTTCCACAATGGAGACCTTTCTACAGTTGCTTGTTCTCTACTCAGGAGATGCTGGAGACGGCATGTTCCTGGAGGATTAATTACCACAAGGAAGATTTCTCGTGGGTTATGGTTCAGCTCATCAGCAGAGCAGAGTGGGAAAACTTGTACTTGGGCTGCCTGAACTGCCGTTGACATGTAGTTAGATTGAGTCTAATTTTCAGTATCATGCTACTAGACTAGTAAACTTCAGAAGTTTGTAGTTTAGCAGAGGGTATAGGTAAAGCTCTGCAAAGCAGGAGACACTGTACCATACCAGTTCTAGCTCCTAGCAATGTAATCCATTTCCATCCCAATGCCCTATTCCCTCTTGTGATAGACATACAAAGAAAACGTTTGATGTAGATATTTAACATCAGAATGTACTATATAATTTCCCCAAAGTCAATGTCATTGGCCATTTGATCACCAAACTTCAATTTTGCTTGGGATTACTAAAGCCCTGCATGTAGATGTGACAAATAAAGCAAAAGTCGTTAGTGTGCTCTCAGCCTGCAGTTTCTGGACTAATGGCCAAATTCTCCCCAATCCAGACTAAAGTCTTTGACTGAGTAGAAAAGTGATTTCTATGGGGTATTCTTAGGTGAGTAGGATTTTGGGAGAATTTTTTTTCTGCAGGGCAGACTGAGGTTTTGCAGAGCTCTTGGCAAATTCCAATATTTGGGGCTCCAGGGAGGATTGCCAGCAGATGCACATCTTGGTGAGGGCAGGGTGGAGCATAGGTGTGCCCCCAACCCTGATACCGTACACTGAAATGTATGAGAATTTAAACTCTGATCCTGCAAACACTCTTGTACACATGCACATGAATAACTGTAAGCATGTGTCTAAGTGTTTGCAGGATCAGGGCCATAACAATAGACATGCATGTGAATATGTATTTGTGTATGTACACTCGCCCCTGTCCATACTACTATTAATGACTGATATGAGCTTCCCATAAAGTAGAAATAAACAATAATAGAGTGTTGTCTCTATAGCTTTTTGTTTTTCTTTCTTTTCCCTTTGTCTTCCTTCACCCATTGTTCTTCTATATCTTGATTCACCTTTCCCACAGTCTTTATCAGCATCTGTGTTTTCTATTCTCTTAATTTCTCTCATTTCATGCCTTTGAAATGTCATCGTCTCCCTTTAAAACCTTTTTTCAAGGCATTTTTCCTTTCCTAATTCTCTCTCTTTCACCCCAGTTTTTCTCTTTGGTGTTTGTTTTTTCTCTTTTATTTGGTGTTACTGTTTACACCTTTGTTTATTCACTCTGGCTTTCTTCTCTCCTCTTTGTTGAACTTCTCTTTTTTTTGGTCCAACCCATCCTTTCCATTTTCTCCACCAATTCTATTTATATTTCTTTCCTCGCCCCTTTGTGCACTCTGGCCTTTATTCTCCACTCTGTGGATACTGCCCTCTCCAGCCAGCCCAACTAAACAAGAAAGAACAAAAATAAAGTCTCCCTGAGAAAGCACAGTGTGTGTAACCCTCTGTGATATGCTCCATCAACTCTGCCTTCCAAAAGGGCAGCTGGAATCAGGAGATTCCTAGAAATTTAAAGGTGCAGTACACCAAAAACAAATGCTAGGAGTTAAATAGCTATGTATTCCATAGAGCAAAGTCCTGGAATCTGCATTCTGGTTAGGGGAGCAGGAGTTAGCAGCCATGCAGTGTTACACACTCAAGCTAGCAGCTGTATTCCATGATGTGAAGCCAGGTTGTAGAGGTCTGGATGTCTGAACTATTGAACATGGCCAAGCCCAGATTTGGCCTTACATACAGGGGAGCAACAGAGGCATCAGACTGGATGGAAGGGGATTCTATAGTGATGCAACTCTCAAGGCAGGGAAGGAGGAGTTAAAATGGCTTTTGCAAGATCATTATTATTTGTATAACAGTAGTGCCCAAAGGCCACAACTGAGATTAGGACTCTGAGCTAGGCACTATACAAATACATAATCAAAACTGAATTAAGTTAAAGCAAATTAAGAGTGTTTATACATCAGCTTGGACTGGTTTAGTGGAATCAGTTTAAAAACACACCTTTAATTAAACTGGTGCAAGTATGTGTGTAGACATAGCAAACATAGGTTGGGAGGGGAAACGCAGAGAGGTGAAATGACATGCCCAAAATCACATAGCAAGTCAGTGGTGGTGCTGGAAGTAGCACACTAGTCTCCAGATTCCCAGTCAAGTACCCTAGCCTCTAGATCGCCTTCCAAATATGGAAGCCACTGTCTGCTGGGTGGGATATCTGCAAATGCCAGGAGAAGACCACAGCTGCTAATATGCTGAGCTTAGAAATTTTCATACAAAAGTGACTAATCAAGCCTTATGGAAGGATGAATTGCAATCTGGCTTTAATATTGAATCACCCAAATTTGTGACCAATGAGAAATTTTTTGACATCTCATAAAAACCAGTGTTATTTACTGCACTTTGTATACATGTCTATAATTTGTGTGTGACCCCTCCTTTAGTGTGTGGCTCACATCTCGTCCCTGGTGCTTGCTAATTGGAATGGCTTCTCCCCCATCCTCATCAGAGGTTATTTAGTTCAGCACCTGGTGCCGCCATCCAAGGTGACTCCTCTCTGTGCCTGGGACATAAATGGTGCGGTCCACTGGGAAAATAACCAGTTCTACTACTTTATTCACAAGGAATATACTCGAATACCCAAACATCATAATACATTAATTCAAACCCAGCCAAAGAAATGCCACACTAAAAAAGACAATTGTTGGACTCTGAGTCCTGTTGAGTCTTTTAGGATTGCAGAGGATGGGATCTAGTAAAGAGCAGGAGATGAGAGACAACACTGTGGGGATGCAGAGGTTCAGAATGGATTTGTCAGGGGCATCACCTGTGACCATCACCACTAAGGATTTTATGGTGGTCTAAGGGCAGGTGCAAATCCTCAGCATGTTGCAGAATCAGGTGAACCCTTGAAAGCTTTGTGTAAAAAAAAAGGTGTGATTTTACTGCAGGATAGCTAATGCACCTTAGCTATCCTACTATAAAACATAGTGGAGACAAGACACAATAGTTTTACCACAAGATAAAGGAGGTGACATCAACTACAAGGGGGGCATTATAATGTTGATCTTGCCTAGCTGCCTTGTAGTAAGCTTGTCTCCACTATGTGCATAACTATTGTGCATTGGTTTCGTGCAACGAAATGCACCACAAGATCAATGATATAAGTGAGATATGTTGATGACATTTTCATCCTCTGGACAGATGACTTAAACTCTGATAGATTTCCACCACAACTTCAACAATCACCACCTGTCCATTGAATTCTTTCTAGAACACACCCACACTACCACCAGCTTCCTGGACACCACAATCAGCTGCAACAATGGAACCCTCCAGACAGCTATATACAAGAAACCCTCGGATCACTACACTTACCTTCATAGATCCAGTAACCACCCCAAACACACCAAGCAATCTCTTAGCTACAGCCAGGCACTCAGTTACCACAAAATATGCTCTGGGATACACACCATAACACACTCAAAACCGCCTTTACCAAACAAGGACACTCCACCAGAGAAGTAGATCACATTATGGAACAGGCCACCCAAGTACCCAGAGAGACCCTGCTTCCATACAGAAATAAACCCCACTCTGACTGCACACACCTAGTTGCCACCAGACACCCCACAGTGGAATCCATAGAGGGTATCATCAAACAACTACAACCCATACTCGATGGGGACCCCCCCCATCCTGAAAGATATTTTTCTTGAACTCCCTCTTCTGGCCTTCAAACAACACCCCAGTCTCTCCAATCCCATCATCAGAAGCAAGCTCCCCACAGACCAGCACACACCAACTCAAAGCAGCACCAGGCCCTGTCAGAACAACAGATGAAAAACCTGCTACCAAGATCAGCATCCCCCACAACACACCTTTCAAGATCCATGGGTCCTACACATGCCTATCACACATATGGTGTACCTCATCCAGTGCATTAAATGTCTCAATAGCAACTATGTGGATGAAGTTAGACAATCACTATGCTCTCGAATGAACTTGCACAGGAAAATGATAAAAGACAAAAACACTGGGGTGAAAACTTTTCACAAAGCAATCACTCTATAGCTGGTCTCTCAGTCCTCATCCTCAAAGGAACCCTGCACAGCAGTTTTAATCCTATGATTACAGGGTTGTTAATGGACCACTTCACCTTGAATGGTCCATTGAAATATATGTTAATTACTTATGCTAAACTATCTGCTTGATCTTGTATTTAGCTGTGACACTCTGAGTACCTTTCCCAGACCTGAAGAAGAGATCTGTGTAAGTTCGAAAGCTTGTCAACAGAAGTTGGCCCAATAAAAGATATTACCTCATCCACCTTGTCGTTCTAATAACTATTGTGGTGTTAGTTATTTCACTGTAATCAATCCCCTTTCTGCCCCATCCCTGACCTTTTTCGCAGTGAGGATAAAGCCATAGAGTTCCTGACAACAAAATTGTGATGGGAACATGGTTAGAGTTTCCTGATATTCTAAGTCTCTTTGTTAGTTTAAGGAGATGAACTTTAAAGAGAGATGAACTATAATAGGAGGAAAGCAGCATCTACCCCCTCTAAAGTTCACGGGACTGGGCCTACAAATCTGAATAATGTATAAAACAAGCCTGGACATTTTGCCTTTGAATTTTTGTTACAATGTTCAGGATTTACAGTTTTACAATAGTTAATGGGGAGGAAGGATGGCCTGGTGACTGAGGCATCAGCTGGGAGATGAGTGACTTGGGTTCAATTCCTTGCTCTACCACAGACTTCCTGTGATTTTGGGCAAATTGCTTAGCCTCTCTGTGCCTCAATTCCCCATCTGTAACATGGCGATGATAATGCTTCCCTACCTCTCAGGGGTCATGGTGGGGAAACTCCTAGTACTGCTGGGAGGAAAGCAACCACCCATTGAAATGTCATGAAATGATGCCTCTGCAATTGAATCAGTCATGTGAAAAGAAATAATGATCCATGACTTTTCAGAACTTACCATGGTGACATTACAGCCCTAAATCATGAGCAAATGCACCATAATGATACACTCTTTCTTGATCTTATGCAGAAACATAATACATACCATTCAGCTGAGCCCAGCCAAACAAATTTGTAATTAAAGTGATTAGATTCTAAGAGTTACAAACAATAGGTTTCTTATGTCCCAATTATAAGAAGATCAATACAGGCTAGTGCAATCTGGAATTTTTATGCCATAAAACAAAACCAATTTTTTCATCATTTATAGCCTTTAGTACAGAGAGCTTGTAATAACTGTGTAGTGTCTAAACCATCTAACAAATAGGATTAACTTGAGTCTATTGTTTAGGTTTACAAATCACATCAAAGAACAGAGGAGACAGAGACATTTTAAAGATTAAGGAAGAATTTTTGTTGAAAGTCTTTTAATAAGGTATGAAATATACATTTTCTGATTTGCTGCACTCGGTGCATTTTACTGAAAGTCTGGTTAGGTGTGAACTACATCATTAGTCTTAAAAAATGGTCAGTTACTGGAAATTTCAAATTAGCTCTCCCTGTCAGTTTTTCCAAAGTGAAAGCTTTACTAATCTACAATATATGAAACAATAGAGGAACCTAGTGTCATGGGAATCTCTAAAGCAGCTATGAAACAAGCAAATCTATCTTCAAAGAAGACCAAGCTTATAGTGTTGTGTGCCAGGGCAAGAAGCTTAAAAGGGAAAATGAGTGAGCTGGAAAGCTTAGCAATGGGAAAAGACCTTGACATAATTAGCAGAGCTGAGAAAAGGTTCAACTAGAAACCAGAACCCACGTGATTCCTTGTGTTCTAGGCAAATGCATGATGATCAGCCGAGGTTTATGAACTTACATAGACCAGTGCACACAGCTCATATGCCTAACTTTCAGGTGACCACTCTGCCAGCTACCTGCATCCTTCAGCTGCTGTACCCACGTCCTTGCAAAGTTCTCTTTGGTGTTTTCAGGGGGGTCGGTGATCTGATATCCACAATGTTGGAACTGAATGACCCAACCTGGAAGGCATTAGGGGGCATCTGGTGGTTGCTCCCCACATTTTCTATGTTCAGGACGCAGATGTCCCCAGGAAACAGCACTGACTTCCCACCGCCCTAACCATGCAAAATGTTTCCATGGAATCAGAAGTTGTAGGGAAAACACTCCTGGCTCCTGCTGCCTTTGCTGCTAGGCTATCTCCACTGGAGTTCCATAGAAGCTTTATGTACGATGCTAAGTCTTGTGGGCAGTTATGTCTATATCACTTAGTTTAGCCATGGCTGGAGTTTTTTTGCTTCTGTTGTCTATATGTGTGTGTGTGTGTGTATTAGCAAACACTCCCCATCTCCTCAAATTCTGCTGAGCAAGGGGTACAGCTGGCCCTAGGACAGGGTTGGATGTCGTGCTCAGGGACAACCAATGTAAATTTGGGGTCCTAGAGGTGTTTGTGAGAAGTTGTATCCTGAAGTGGGAGACAACTGGAAGGATGGAGGAGTGTATGTGTGCATGTGGCTGAGGAGTACCTTTGGAACTTCTGTAGAGGTTAGCCAAAGTAAGTCATATCAGCGTAAATCCTGATTTCAGTGGAGTCTCATAGACATAAAGTTCAGAAGGGACCATTGTGATAATCTAGTCTGACCTCCTGCACATTGCAGGCCACAGAACCTCACCCACCCACTCCTATAATAGGCCCATAACCTCTGGCTGAGTTACTGAAGTCCCCAACTCTTTTGTTTAAAGACTTCACGTTACAGAGAATTCACCATTTACACTAGTTTAAACCTGCAAGTGACCTGTGCCCCATGCTGCTGAGGAAGGTGAAGAACCCCCCAGGGTCTTGACCAATCTGACCTGGGGAAAAATTCCTTCCAGACCCCAAATATGCTGATCCGTTACACGCTGAGCATGTGGGAAAGCCCCACCAGGCAGATACCTGGGAAAGAATTCTCTGTAGTAATTCAGAGCCCTCCCCATCTAGTGTCCCCGTCTCCAGCAGTTGGAGATTTTTGCTACTGGCAATCACTGATGGGCCACATGCCATTGTAGCTCAATCAAGCTCAGTCTTAAAGCAAGTTAGGAGTCACTGCAGATTTACACAGATGTAGCTAAAATCAGAATCTGTGCCTGACGGGAAATATGAAGAACTTTCAAACATAACAAAACAAATAGTGATGAGTCCTTTAAATCCATCAAAATCCATCTCCTGAGGGAGAGTGAGTGGCTCTCCCAGACCCCCCAAGCTTCGAGGGTGAACTCAAGAGGGCAAGAAGGAACATAAAAATAGCCATACAGGGCTTGGGCAGAGTTTGGAGGGGCATGAGGGGTGTCGCCTCTCCAAACTATCTGTGTTGACAGTGGGGACTGACTTGAAAGTGGACTGCTGGCAGAGTGGTGGCTGGTGATGCCCCCCCGCCAGGGCTGGCTGAGCCCAGTGCCCCGAGGAGGCAGCAAAGGGCAAAACAGAACCACCAGGCAATGGGCAGAGAGCCAGGAGAAGGGGCTGGCCTTATGGATGGGTGCCACCCAAGGTGCTGTGGTTTGGGGGCGGGGCACTGTGGTACAAAGGGAAGGAGTGGGGCAGTCTTGGAGTGTGAGGCTGTGGAAAGGAGCTCAGGGCAATGGGAATGGGAAGGCAGCAGGTTCCAGGGGGCTGTGGGGCGGGTGGGGAGCCTGGGGAGGCAGTGGGTGCCAGGGGCAATGGGGGGTGGGGGTGAAGCAGTGAGGGGCCAGGGGTGATGGGGGGGATGGATGGAGAGGTGGGGGGGCCAGAGGTGATTGGGTGAGTCGGTGGGAAACCCAGGGAAGCAGCGGGGGTACAGAGACACGGAATTTGCCCCCCCATACACGTGGCCCTATTGGCCTGGCTGAAGCTGCCCCCCCACAAATATAGAAGTCAAACTATGCCTATGATACTAGGTCTTCCAACAGTGGCTGGTGCCAGATGCTTCAGAGGGAATGAACAGAACAGGGCAATAAATATTGAGTGATCCATCCCATGTCATTGAGTCCCAGCTTCTGGCAGACAGATGTTTAGGGACACCCAGAGCATGGGGTTGCATCCTTGACCATCTTGGCTAAAAGCCATTGGTGGACCGCAGCATAGGGCAGGGGTTCCGCAGCATAGGGCAGGGGTCGCAAGCTGGAAGATTCTCTGCGACTTGAAGTCTTTAGATCACGATCTGGAGACTTCAACAGCAGAGTTAAGGGAAAGTGGGGGGGTCAGCTTTTGTGGCCTGTATCATGCGGGGGGTCAGACTAGATGACCATATTGGTCCCTTCTGACCTTAAAGTCTATGAGTCTATGAGACTTATCCTCCATGGACTTATCTAATTCTCTTTTGAACCCAGTTGTACTTTTGGCCTTCACAACATCCACTGGCAATGAGTTCCACAGGTTGACTGTGCATTGTGGAGACTGCAAGAGATTGCATAGAAGCTAAATGATTTTTAATTGATCTATAGCACAAGGATAATGGATAAATACCTGCCCTAGGCTTGGTCTTTACATGAAATGAAAGCAAAGCACTGTTACAGGTAATGATAATGCCTCCAATCGAAGTCAATAAGTCAATGGGACCAGATGGCATTCTATAGAACTAATGATCACAATGGTAACGTGAACAATGGAAAGATGTAACATCATTAAAAACAGCTGCAATCATGGAGGCATGTAGTTCGTCCAGTGCTGTACACTTTAACATAGACCAGGAAACATTGCTTCAGTACCTGGCAAAAATAATAGACAGAGTTACTACTGTAGATGAGTATAAAACTGGTATTGGTTTTGTAAGAATAAATGATAGCTCTAAGCTGTTAGAATTCTTTGAAAGAGTTCTAAAATGCTGGGGAAAGTAGAACTGGCTGACATAATTTAGGCTTTCAATAGATCTTTGATAAATACTTTCACAAAAGGCTCTTGATGAAACTTGGTAACCCTGGGGTGAGAGGTAAAGTATTGTCATGGATTAAAAACTGGGTTTAAGATGGAAAACAAAGTAGGAATAAATGACTTGTCCTCAGTGTGTAGTGTGTAGTAAAGAGGTGATCCAGAAATCACTGGTAGGACCACCGAGGCTTAACATATAGCTTAATGCTCAATTTGCACTTGAAATGAAAAGGCGACACATTTTAAACAGTTATGGTAACATACGTTTTGTGTGTATATGAACAAGCATCTCTCTGTCTAGGTTCTTAGAGGACACTCATCCCCATAGGATCTAAGTATCAGCAGTTGCACTTGGTTGAGTAACATCTACTGTGACTATGACATGTTTTATGATGTAAGCTAATCACCTCAGAAAAACATTGTTCCTAACCCCAGTGGTGTAATTTACCAGGGCCAGATTTTCAACTTTCATTTTGTATTTGACATGATATATAGGCCACTGTTGGAGGGCTGCTAAAGAGTCTTGATGGACCATCCATCTGTTCTGGGATGGCAATTTCTATGGACTTAGGCCTGCATTTCTAACTGTAGTTCAGGTTCCTCTGAGGATAGGGATAGTAATAGCTCCCTGCCTCACAGGGACATTGTGTGGCTAATTTGCATGAACAGTTGTATAGTGCTTGGACATCCTCTGATAGAAGATTCTAGAGAAGTGTAAAACAGTATATAGAACGTGTGCAGGCGAAAAGCAGAATAAAAACTCTCCTTCCAACATTCCAAATGAACACCCTCCCGACCTCCCCTCCTGAATCCAACCAGTATGCAACACTCACCATTGCATTAGCGTCCCAATATTTAGGATCTGTTACATGATGCTGAAGCATTGTGGTCTTTCTAATGATGAAATGGCGGGAATGGGTCTTTTTCTGGCCAGTTGTGCAGCTAGCACTATCTTTGCCTGCTACCTTGCTAATTAACTGGACCAAAACAACTGGGCCAGATCTTCCACTGGTGTAAGTCAGCATAGTTCCATTGACGTGAATGCAGCTCTGTCAATTTACACCAGCTGATGATCTGGCCCTAATGTGAAAGCAAGAGGAGTGACTGCATTACTAAGTCACTAGCCCAATGTTGTGGGCCCAGTATTTTAACAACAGAAATTTTCTCCCTTAGCCTGGCATAAGCCCTGTCCTGGGGGCCATGTCTTTGCAGAGAAGGAGGGATGATGGGCTAGGGGGAATTTATTCATTTTCCTATTTAAACAAAAACACTTTCTCATAACACCAAGGCAATAACATCACTTGACAAACAAACTACTACTATGAAGCTGTTCAGGAACTTGCTTTGTCCCTGGAAAATATAGAGGATATTGAGAGCACAACAGAGCATTTTACTTGTGTGATTGGGAACAGGGGCAGGGCAAAGACCTTGTATAAGGGAACAGGGTTATCATCATCCAGGACATTTAAAAATATGTAAATCCTGATGCTTGATGGAATCAAGGGTTACCTAGGGAGGTGGTGGAATCTCCTTCCTTAGAGGTTTTTAAGGTCAGGCTTGACAAAGCCCTGGCTGGGATGATTTAGTTGGGAATTGGTCCTGCTTTGAGCAGGGGGTTGGACTAGATGACCTCCTGAGGTCCCTTACAACCCTGACATTCTATGATTCTATGATCTGGTGCATTAGAAAGACAACAGAGTTGCTCTTCCAGAGAGCCTAGAGGATAAGTCACCTCTGGTAGAGACAGTTTATTGATATCCTCCAGGGATATGTGGGAATGGCATCAGAAGCAGGGGCAGCAACCCTGCTTCCTTGCAGGTGGTATTTTAGCCAGGGGCACCCCTCTCAAACACCCTCCAGCACATCACGTCCTTAGCCGCAACTAATCCTCACTAGCCTACTGATGTGAGTGGCAGTGAGAGCAAAATGCTGTGTGAGTAAGGGTCATTAGTCACAACAGATTCTCATTTGTCTAATGGAGGCGGGCAACAAAACCGAAACGCTGCATGAGCCAGGCAACTGGATGCAGCAAAACGCTGGCAATCTGATGGGGAGAAGCTGCAAATGCATATGAAGCAAACAGATTGTTGCTTTTAGCTAATTGTATTCTGTATAATTTAAATATTTATTTTGCTCTTTTCCTTACCATTCTGATGGTCAGAATTTTTACAGATTGCTTTCATTCATTTATTAATTATTAGTAGTATTATTATTTGCCTAGAGGGATTGGGACCGTAGAATATGAGGCACCTTGGGCACATATATGAAAAGACAGTCCCCAGCCTCAAAGTGCTTAAAATATAAGTGCGTGGTTAGAGACAACATGTAAATACAATAGCCGGGGGAGCACAAGGTGTAACAATTAGGATTAGTGAAGCAGCAGGCATGTATCTTTTATGGTGGAGGGACAGGAAAGCTCCTGAAACAATTCCTCTGTATGCAAACACAAGTGCAGGGAAATTGCTGTTTGCCAAACATTCTAGCAACAGAGTTACTCTCCACCAAGAGTAAAGATTTTGATCTCAGTCTTTTGATTCTAGTGGAGTGACTCTAGGTTTACTCTGGTGAAACTGAGATCAGAATTCAGCCCCTGGACTTTTAAAACACGTGCACAGGCAGGGATATGCATTCAAAGCCTAGATTGTTGAGTGCATTGCACTGAGACATTGTTAGCCATCATAAATTTCGAAGGAAGCCTTGTTTTCAGTGCCTACTGATTTTGCATGGTGACTGTTTGTCTACACACTGTTGACAGAATGACGTGGATCTGACATTGGTAAGCATGGGTTATGCCCTTGCCCCCCCTGCAGGTTGTAAATGGCATGTCGACAGGAGTGCTCTGACTTTTAAAAAAAAATTGCTCTCTACTTTCTCTTCCTGCCCGCATATCCCTCTCCCTTTCCCCTCCATTTCTCTCTCATGGTTTAACTTGTAAATGAAGACATTTCTTAGACACTCACTTAAGAGGCTTGAAAGTCAGTCTTAAACGACGTTGGATTCAAAATAACAGCTTGTGCTTTTCCAAAGTGTAAGGCAAAATTCCACTCATTTGGCACAACATGCTCTAATTTACACAGCTATGGCACCTTCCTTCCAAGGATCCCAACGCACTGTGAAAGCATCAGGGTGAACGATATGCCTGTAGAGAAGCACAAGGCCCATTACAACCCATTTAAGTCCTCTGCAGAAGGACGCAGTTCACTCCTGTGAAATAGAGATGATCTCTGTTTTGCAGATGTGGAAACTGAGGCAGAGAGGCTCAATGTCATGGCCAAAGTCAAACAGGAAATCAGTGACAGACCCGGGACTAGGACTCAGCTCTCCGTCCTGCACCGGAGCCACAAGACTAATTTTCCTTTCTTTGCCGTAGGTGTGATTTACTTTGAAAGTCAAAAGTCGTGGTGTGTTACTCCTAAGATGTAGCAGGCTAATAAAAATAATTAAGCAGATGTTTGGAGGTCCAAGGGAGCTTTGTTTGAAGGCTACCCCACCATGAACTCTGGTTTCAGTCTCCAGTGAAAGTGTCTATTTGGATTTGAACATTTTAGCAAATAGAACTATCTTTAGCTACCTTAGTATTCAGCTACGTGATTAATTGAGGGACCCAGCAGTTAACGGACATCTCATTAGCCAATTCATGTAGGCATGCGGTGCCTATTCTGGATCACATATCCACAATTCAGATTGACGGCAGAGATCCAATTAAAAAGTAAATGCATTCTCATACATTTTAGCTATGGCGTTGTCATGGGGCTCAGATTTTTCTTTTCTTTCATTTCCTTTTTCTCATTTTAATTATGTACTCATGATTGTGAGAAACTAACACGGCTGTTTGGAGCCATCCTTAAAGGAAAGTGCTGGGTAAACTTCTCCACATTGCCCTGCTTTTCACCACAATTTTGCAATACCCCCTGCTATTGCAAGGCTGAGCCTCCTTGTGCAAGGTTGTTAATTGTGCCATATTGCACGGTTGTATTGGGATGAGAAGAAGTGTTAATGTGGAACTATGCTGGGACTCCAAAACTCATCACTTACGATGTAAGCCATTGATCTATCTGAGTTTCCTGGGGTAAAATTTATGTCCATTAAGATACAATGAATCACAAATGATGTATAACACGGACGATCAGAAATGCCAGATAACAGATTTCAAAAGCATCACATTTTAGCTCCAACATCAGCTTTTTAATGGGATACCTCATTCACTATCATCAGCGTTTTGGTCAGCCAGGCATGAAATGCTAGAATTTCAAATGATCCACATGAACACTAGTTTGAGTCTCTAGAGTATGTGTTTGATCACATTTTCTAGTTATAAATATATGTATTACATAGGCAGATACATATTATAAAACATTATAAAACAAATACATGCCAGGAACCCAAAATAGAGAGAGAGAAATTAATCCCATGCGTAACTCCACCAAAGCTGGTTTAGTAATACCATCATGACTAGGCTGCTCTAATGGCACCAGGGCACAAGAAGCTGTAACCGGCTCCCTGGCAATCCACCTCTTTACTGAGTCCAACACAGCAGGGGGAGGGAAGGGGGAAGGAATTTGCTTCATCTTAGGGGTCCAACATACTCAGATGGCCAGTTAGCTGGTGCTGGTGGGGCAAAGGCATGATTCTGCCTACTCCCTGACTAGTTACTTGCTTCTAGGTACCATCTGGCACACAGCCCCGAACTCTCTCCAAATCCCTGGAGCTAAGATCTGGGTTGCCTTAAAATGGCTGTGCAACTGCAGGGAGTCCTTTCCTCCTTAATATATGGCTTCATTAGGGCTCGCCTTAACCTGATCTAGATTGGCAAATTGTGGGCTAAACAGCTCCAAGTGTCTCCAAAGAAATAACGGATGGACTACTGCTTACAGGAGTCTTCTTTGTTCCTAATGATCTAAAACATTGTATATGAATATGTATTTTCTGTGCTTCCCTTTATATATCTAATTTCCTTTCTCCAAAGGCACTTATAATTGATAGTATTTAATGCCTGCCTATTGGACTCAGAGAATGTTTCTGACACTTGAGTGTCAAGGAGTTGGGCAATGAATCTGAGTGGACTAAATCTAAGTGGTTTGTACACTCTTTAGATTTCAGTGAATAGTAGCTAACAATTGCTGCAAACTACAGCTCCCAGAAGCTATTGTAGATCTTTATTTAATCTACCCATCTATTGTGTGAACTTGCAACCTACATATTGTATCTGGAAAAATGATTCACTAGGATTTGTACACTTTAGAGAGCAAGTTTTTTCCAATCAGTCCTGGAAATTAAAGCCTCTTTTTGGTGGTGATTTGTGTAGCGTTTGCAATTTGTATCCTCACATTAGGTGTTGCCAGCATGGTTGCCACTTCAGTATTTTTGATGTTTCATGGTCAGCTTCTTTTATCTTCTTTGCAGTTCAATTACTGACAAAACCTGCACATAAATGCTTTGGGTAGTAAAGTTCCATTTGTAAATCACCATACAACGATGAGGCAGACATGTGTACTGTGACCAAAACTTAATGAGATACGGTAGGCTGATTCATTGACATTGATGGAGATTTCTGAAGTTCCAGACTAACTAGTGTTCTCGTCAGTCAATGTCTAAAATGAGCAGAATATTACTCAAAAAGCTATACAGATTAAACCAAAAGGTTATTTCATTTTAACTTTTTATTTTTGTCATTGTTAACATACATGAATTGAGAAAATATCATCATTTAAATTATACAGATGTTTATCCTTATTAACATCAACCTAATACATTATCAAAGGGTTGTTTTATTTTTACAAGCCATGAAGTATTTATTAACACCTGATTTCCTTGAGCTGTACTGAGTAGCAAACCTTTTGTATCTCTCTGGAATTCATTTAGGTAGCATTTATTCAGTTTGAGTAGTGATTTGATCTGTGTAGTAGAGATAAAACAAATGTAAAAATATTCATCTGCCTCTGAACTATTTCTTGCTCTTATGGGGGAGGAAAAAAAATAAAAGAGGTCATCAAGAAATTAAACACATAAAGATCAGAGGTGAGATAATGAGCTCATTTACATTGCATTCAGGGTTTGTTCTGAACTTTAAAACATCAGCTCGCAGAGAAGTCAACATTTAAATGCTACAATCTAAATTAAAGACTAAATCAAAATGGGCTTCTTTTTCATCCTCTAACAATTAGTCTCTAGATGGATCCATGTTACTGCTGTTTCAGCTGATCTTTCACTTTGTCACTACTGGAGGTGAAGTTCTGAGTTTTAGACTGCTTTTCCTTTGTGATATATATATAGTTTATATAGTGTGATATATGTATAGTTTATTGCTAGATGCTTGAATACTTTACTGTATACAATACTTAATAGAGCACACTGGAACTGTGAGAGAGATTTTGTACATAAAGCAAAACTGTTGATGTAGTAGCTGTATTTGCTTAAAAACACTTTGTATTTCTATTGGTGCAATTCAAACCTTTGCTTGGTGTAAATGAGGCCTGTGCTGCCCAATAGACGATAGAAGTGAGGTGACTGATTGTGAGCAAAAATCTCCTGTCCAATCTGCACAGCCACTCCTTAGTGGGTATTTTATCATCCTTCCCAACTTTTACTGATGGTCACATAGAGAACAAGCTATTCTGATTCTCAGTGGAGACTGGAAAGAAGCAGCCCAACTCTGGGCTAGTTTGTGGCTTTAGTGTTTGCCTGGAATAAGGGAGGGCATGAAGAAGCAGTGCCCCAGGAGCAGACCAGAGAACAAATTGTGACTCAGAGTCACAATCCCCTCCCCCCACCCCAATTCCCCACTTGCTCTGGGAAGGGATGAAGTTACTTTATTCCTTTATGTGGGACAGCTTACTGTCCCCATGCACTTGGCCAATTACTCTGGCCAGTGAATAGGGTGGGGATGGAGTCAGGGCATCTCCCACTCTCCACCTCCTGCTGCCCAATTCCTTGGGCAAGTAGCCCCTGCTCTCCCTACCATGGCTAGAATCACAATCTGAGCAAGGGACTAAAGGTGGTTGTGGGGTCTTACTTCCCTGCCCAGTTGAGTAATGGCGGTGACAAATGAGTCCTTTGTGATTAGTGATGGCTCAGCCATATGATGATGAACTTATGGAGGGGGAAGGAGTTTGCAGATATAGCATGGTAACCTTCTGAAATAAACAAAATTGCTCAGACAAAATCAGCTCAAGTAGCTACATTTCACTTGGATTTCTGTGTTGTTCTGTTTGCAATCCCTCTCTCACACTGTACAAGGGTAAAGTTATGTTCTTTTCCAATATTTAGGTCAGAGGTTCAAATCCAAGTTGCCAGTGGGCCCGATGCTCTCTAAATAGCAAGTGGTTGCTTTGTGTGAGCAATCAAACCAGTAACGGTGTGTGCAAAACTGCATCTGCGCTTTGCAAGCACAAAAGTGGAGGCAGATATTACAATTTTTGACCTAAATGAGGAAAGAGCAGCTGAGGTTAGATTTTGCAGAAAAATCATATGGAATCTATAGAAAACTCCTCTGATAACTGTTAGATTCTTGTGTGCTGTTCATTTTCCATTGAATATAACCAGCCAAACAAACAAAAAAATAATCTTGTTTGGTGCAGACCTCAGTGCTGGCACCTAAACAGCACCTAATGTGCCAGCTGCTGCTTTGTTTTTTGTTTGTTTGTTTCTTGCTGTATTAATGGATTGGACATCACTTTCATTATCCAGTGAAAAATAGGAAAAAGAACATTTAGGAGGATGTGTCTATGCAGAAGTAGTGGGGTGGGATGGGGGAATTTGGCTGGGTGAGAGCTTGTGGGAAGAGGCAATCTTTGCATTTTTATTTAAATGAACCTATACAACCCCATAATTGTATTGGGTGAGTGTGAAGAATCCACTGTAGAATTTGTATGCATGCTCCTTTTACATCTTGCATTTAGTCTCTAAAGCTGCCATTACCATTACAAGGAATAGTAGAGATCACACACAACCTTCATGCTCCATTTCTTGCCCCATGGAAGAGCCATGTTTCCCCCTTGCCTTCAGTTATTCCAAAATTGGTAGTAAGAAGATTAAGGATGAGGAGGAGGAAGGTGTGTGTAAGTTCTAGTATTTGTATTAGTGTTTCATGTATTTCTCTTTGCTTGTGTGTTTTCAGTGGCTATTTGATGAATCCTGGTGCCAAGAGCTGGTCTTATCATAATCTTTCATTCTTGGATGGTAAAATACTGAGAGATCACATATCAGATTATTTTGGGTCCACAAATGGATCAATGGGACAAAAGTCTATGAAAATCATAAACATAAATACAAATACCAAGGTATTTAGGTTCCTGCTGATCTAGGATGCACACCCCTAGTGGTGGGACACTGTTTGCCTCCCCAGTCCAATTAGCAATAACACACTCTCCTCAAAGCAGCTATGGGCTGATTTTAAAAACTGTCCCTGAGCTATTATCATGATTATTGAATAACTGCAGGTGCAAACAACCAGTTATGGGTTTAACTGTTGAACACCAGTTATAGCCATTTATGCACAAAATTATCATGACTGGGCACATAATCATGATAACATGATAATGTAAATTATGTACAGAATGTGCAATCACATTCACAGGGTTTAAAAAAATCAGGCTCATAACTGTTAGAATGGAAAAGTAAGAAGCCTGGTCTAACTGTTTTCTACCTTGCTCAGAAAAAAAAAAACCATTGTATTTATGATACAAATCTCCTAGAATGTTTGGGCGTTTGGGGAGTATTTAGCTGGGCAGTGGTTACAGAGCACTTTGAAAATCCCTGGTTAAGAACTGTAAAAATCCAGAGTTCTCAACAAAAATGTCAATAGTTTTATAATAAGAAAAAGATTTAAGGATGTAAGAAGTAAAAAGCATGTAGCTTGACAACCCCAGTAATTTAATCAAAACTACCCCACCCTCTTGTTCTTTAACTTTTAAGTGAATATATTTAATGAAAAAATATTGGTTGATTATATTCACAGCTGATAATTACACATCCACAATATTATTCTTTATAAAGTGAATATATAGATGTACTATTGTGTATTGTTCTTTTCCATACAAATATCTGTGTGCACACACACAAGTTTGCATAATCTTTTTTTGATGTGACAGGATACAGCACTTTTAAAAACATTTTTACCAGTGTTTACCACTTGCTTTGTTTCCAGTCTGCATGGCTTACTGCTTATTATAATTTGAAAAGATTATTTTACTAGGGTAATGAACAATAAAAATTTTTGTAATTCATCCTAATAAGCTTGAAGGGTAACCCACATGCCTTGGACATTTCCAGCCAGGCATAATTTATCCACATCTTTGGCTGGGAGACAGTGTGTATCTTCTTAACTGAGTCCCTGACAGATGGTTTAAGCTTTTTCAGGACTACATTTCCAATCATTTTGCCCATATTGCAAAATTGGCCTTGAAAAAGGGTAAAGAGTTGTTATGCTGCATTAACATCCCTTTTGAATTGCTTGCTGTGAAGGGCATGAAAAAAAGAAAGAATCAAAAGAGTACTGTTTGAAAACTATGCAGTTGACAGTTCCAAATGTTAGCCATATTGATGATTTAGGTTATATTAAAAATCTCAATTGAAATGTGAAAGTGGACACATTAAATTCAATAATAAAAACACAAACATTCAGTAATCTTGGTTCATAAGCCATTCAGATCATATGAGAAGTCTTAAAAGTGCAATAATTTAGGAGACTTTCTATAGTCTTAAATCCTACTGATATGTACCACCGCTGACTATTAGGTGAACAGAGATTTTCATGGTACCTTTCATGTTTTGCTACCAGTTCCTAATGAAGGCACTCAAATATCTGCATTCATTTTCCAAGAAACATGAATTGATCACCTTCACTACGCCAAATTTCCATTTTCTTTTGCAGCTTCAGCTGACTGACTTCTTCATATAAAGTGCTGTTCTTTTCTTCTTGCCTCCTTTTAGTTTATGATCAAAATCAATGAGGACTGAAGCTTTCCACAGCCATCTATAAAACGCAATTACTGTATACAACACACAGTAAAGCTCCTGTGGTGTATATGTTGAGACAATTTATGCCACTTACCTCCAGAGAGTTATTGATCTTCCTCTGTGAATGTCTTACAAAAGGGGCCCTGAGTGCAAGCTCAAGGAAATATGTGGTTATTGGGCTTGATCTATAATTTGATTAATAATGACCTATTTCTTGAACTCTGCTCCTTTTCACACTGCTTTGTGTGATCTGGCCTCATATCTTTGATTTTTCCCCCCACTGAACTCCTTCAGATGAATACTTAGTCTTGCTGTCTCTAGGCTCCATCATCATGGTGCTCTCCATAGTTCACACCAATGGCACCACAGCAGGAGGCTGCAATGACACGGCAGGATTCATTTTTAACAGAGATGGAATCTAGGAAGTCTTTGTTAATCCTGAAAACAAGGGGTTGTACAGTAGCCTACAACCTTGCATGTGACTTGATCCATTCCTTTTAAGCAATTTTCTGCCACCCAAAGGAATACAAAACAATTTCAAATAAAGGGCCCAATTCTGCCCTTTGACACATAAGCTGAGGCTCCCCTTGACTTGATTTAGCTCCTGTATTTCAGGGCCGGTATTGGGCCCCAAAACAAAAGGGAGAGCCCATCAACTGAGCATAAAGGGGGGGATATTTTATTTATAACCCTTTACAATTCTGGTGGCAGAATTACTGAACAGTAAAACACTTTGTCTGCAAAGACCAGACCTCTATTACCTGATCTCTCAGTACCTTGTCTTAGGTAAATTCCTCAAATAAAAGAGCGTCTAGCAGAGTCACTAAACTGACAGTTTCCATTTCTAAGTTCGCATTCCTTGGGACTCTGCAGGACTGTTAGTAATTTGCTGTATTGTGTGAAAAAACATTATGTGTTGAAAGAGCAAGGATCCAGGAGAATTTAATTCCCTTTGGGCATGGCCCTGTGTGGCAATGTAAGCTTTGCCATTATATGATTACAGTAAATAGTTCAACCTTGTTCTGATATAAATGCCCTCTTTTGGGATTAGACAGAAGTTAATTGCTTATTTTGATCACCTTGTAGGCAACAAATGCTATAGTGTGGCCAACAGCATAATACAATAATATGTACTGGAAATGAGAATGATGGTTTGTTCAAAGGACATCGTCAGTATCATTTAGGTCCAAAATTGTCCAAAGCTAATTAATGATAGGATCATTTTAATGGTTTCTATGACTTTCAATGAAAAAAAAATGTTTTGGTCATTTAAAATATTCCTTTGCAAGGCTGTGAACGAAGCACAACAGTATTTTGTTAGAGCATCAGAATCAGACTGTGAAGCTTACTAGAAATTTAGCAAAACCAAAGTATAGGTAGAAAAGGTAAGAAACAGATAAACAGAGTAAAAGGCAAAATCCAATTAGTTTTCAAAGTAGTTTTCATTTTAATAATCTAAGGTATTATAGTAAGAGAATTGCATCGGACGGGGAGTCAGCACCCTGGGGTGAAATCCAGGGCCCACTGAAGTCAATGGGAGTTTTGCTATTGAATTCAATGGGGCAAGGATTTCACCCTGATTCTATTCCCAGCATTGGCAATGACCTGCTTGGGCAAAGTCACATTACTGCCGTGCCTCAGTTTCCCCAGTGGTTGTATTATTTTAAGTGCTTTCAGATCTTCATATGAAAAGTTAAGTATTATTATTATTACTACTAAACAGATATGGCCAATTAACCCCTGTAGAACTCGCTGAAATCAGCATAATATAATGGGGGTGAATTTGACTCATGATTTGCATTGTTACAGCAATCCTTGGAGTAATCTGTTGAAACCGAGAAACTTGATTGTAAATTTAGTAAGAGACCATAAAATCTTGGACAGTAGAGATGGAAAAGACCTAAGTCAGCCAGTTTCACACCCTTATTAATGCAGGACTGTTTCCTACAGTATATTTTATAGTGTTTTGTCCACTCTAATTGTAAATAGATTGTCTAACATGTGGAGTTTATGGACAAAAAGTTCACCTGAGAGCTGAATATTATAAACTCTTCATAAAGCAGAGTATGATTTAAAGCACTCTCCTTCCCCATGCTGTAGTAACTGCGTTTTTAAACTCAAATGGCCTAAATCTATCCTTCTTTACACTTTACACTTGTGCAACCATACTGACTTCAGTGGGGTTGTATGGGAATATAAAAAAGGCCAGAATTTGGCCCTAGGTAAAGAACTGAAAGATTCCCTAAAGCTGGAAAATTCAATGAATGTTTGATTGTATTAAAAGTATCAGGATCAGCCTGGGGGTCCAGCTGAGCTCTGCTTGGTGCAGGACCGGGGAAGGATAGGGAGAAAGTGTCTGCATTTCAGCTTTGATATTCCAAGGCCAGAAGGAACCACTGTGATCATCTAGTCGTCTGACTTCCTGGGTAACACAGGACATGGAGCACCACCAAAATAATTCCTAAAGCGTCTCTTTTAGAAAAACATCCAATCTTGATTGAAAAATTGTCAGTGATGTAGAATCCACCGTGACTGTAAATTGTTCCAATAGTTAATTACTCTCACCCTTAAATATTTATGCCTCATTTCCAGTCTAAATTTGTCTACCTTCAATTTCCAGCTGTTGCATCATGTTATATCTTTCTCTGCTAGATTGAAGAGCCCATTATTAAATATTTGTTCCCCCTGCAGGTGCTTTATAGATTATGACGGAGTCATCCCTTAACCTTCTCTTTGTTAAGCTAAATAAATTGAGCTCCCTGTGTCTTTCACTATAAGACATGTTTTCTAATCCTTTAATTATTCTCCAGGCTCTTCTCTGAGCCCTCTTCAATTCTGATGGGGGCCAAGTCAGCCTGAGGCACACATTAGAGTAGTCTGAGGGTAACAACCCTGAAGGGGACACTACACCAGCCAGCAATTGACAGAGCAAAGCAATGCTGTGGCTACGCTTGCTTGTCTCAGTATGCACCTTATGCTAAGACCTCAGGAGTGGGTATCTTAGAGGCTATGCAAGCTCTATGCTGTCTGGGGATTGCCCCACCTGGATGAATCCTCAGATAGCTGATTAGGACAGTTTTCTGCCCTTTTTGAGCTGCTGGAATGGGGTCTGTCTAATCCGCCTTACTCTAAGGAGCTCTGTTTCTTTGTAGAGTAATACACAAATTTATGTTTGGCACATTTATAAGATACTATTGTTACACAATGAATGTTAAACACCTTTGACTCACCTGATCTGACAATTGGGAGTTGTATTAATTTAAAAAAAGGGATCTTTAGGAACTAAAGCCAAGACGTGGACTAGTCACAGTAGCTCGATCTAGCTTGGGTGACCCAAGAGGGATCAATGAAAATAATGGTGTTTATTCTCAGTTTGGCAAACAATCCCTATGCCTGTGCCTTTTCATTGTCACAACAGCCCTTGATTGACACTGAAAATTTGAATTATAATATGGGCTTGATTCTCCACTGCACCCAGTCTGAGTGTAGAGAGAGTCAGGGCTGTCAGGCAGCCAATTGCAGTTTCCTAGTCAGCCTTGATGTACATTAAATCCACAACCATAGGACCTTATAGGAACAGAGAATTAGGTGTAACGGAATCTCATTCTGCCACAGTTCCTCCCCTCCCTTCCTCTGATAAAATCAGCCCCACATCCCAACATGGGCCCTTCCTTCCCCTTATGCTGGGTTCTGGCAAAGGAAGTGGCAGATTCAGATGGTGGATCTAGCTCAGCAGGCAGTGGAGCTGCCTCTGCCAGATTTATGCCAGAGGAGAATCCCCCTACACAGGGGAAATTTTCTAGGGTCACTCTTTGGCTGCTTTAAGTTCACTTTGCTCCATTCATGTGAGCTTTGCAGACTGGAAAATCCAGCCCTATAACTATATATTCTATAATGCATCACCTATAGTGTGAAATATACACTGCTTTACATATATTAACTTAAATGTCTCTGACATTTGCTACAGATTACCTTAGGGATAAAAAATATATCACTAGCCTTTGAAGATGAAAACATATCATAGGCTAAATCATTAGAAAGCGTCCTGAAATCACAAGTGTCTCAGGAAGGACTTGTTTTGGTGACCCTGAGGGCAAGTCTCTGACATTTTCTTTTTCTCTGCAAAGGCACCTGACAAGCTCCCGTAATTTTGTGATGCTGTCAACCATGTACTTTTCCTGTCCTTGCATCACATAAAGTTCAACCCCTTACAGTATTTGTCAGTGTCACTCTATTAAGGTGGGTGATGCTATTTGGCTTCCTTATGGCCTTTGGCTCCTGCATTCTTGTTCAAAAGGACCTATGTCCAGTCAGTTTCTATCCCCTAGTTGAGGAGCAAGAACTACATTGATATGAAGTAGGTTTTCTAATGATCAGTGACAATAGGAGACCTTGACTAACTTCTGAATCCACATGTACATGAAATCGGCTGGCGGGATGGCTCTTTTGATAGCATACCATTGCAGGTGCTTTCTATATGACAATCTTTTGTGAAAACTGGGCCAGAAAGCCATGCAGCTATGAAAGGCCTTGTTTCTCGAGAAATCATCGCTTATGCAGCAAAATTTTGTCTAACATAAACAATCCCACTTGCTGTGCCCATAAGAACTCCTAGCACATGTCTGCCACAAGTAGAGGAATGCAGTACATTTGATTTGTTCACAAATGCATATACAACTAGGAAGCATATTTTCTTTTATCAGGTTGACTCAAAGGAAAACAGTAAGGGAGCCCAGCAGCAGACGGTCCCTACTCCAGCCCAGAGGCTGTTCTGACGCCTGGAGCAAAGCCAGGGCAAAGGCTATAAAGGAGGCCAGTCGCAGATGCAGTTGCCTGTGTTTAAGAAGTGTAATCCAGATCTTGACAGCTGCCAGACTAGCCCCCAGAGTGGCCAACCGGTTGGCTCTTTTGAAGGAGATGACAGGAAGTGGCCAAGGGGACCAGTATGGCAGCCCTCCAATTGTAGGACTATAACAAAGCCAAGTGAATACCGTGGTTGTATTGAGGAGTTCAGAAAGAGAGGTTCTCCTGTCAGCAGAATCCTAATCTGTGTACTGGCTGCAGCTGAATCTGTGTAACTTGAAGGGTTTTAGAGTGAATGTAGGAATAATATGAAACACTTTTGCCTACCCCCACTTATACCCAACTCCACAAGGGTCCAGGGCAACAGGAGCAGGATTATAAAAACCCAGCCTTCATATTAGGAACCCACTGATGTCAGTACAGGCTTCCCAACTTGGCTGAGCATTATAGCCCTGTAGGATATCAGGCTCTACATCTGTTATATTTTTATTTCTAAAAAGGCTATTTTAGGTTATTTCTAATGATATTATGGCTCCTATTGAGCCCGGCAGAGTTGGCCTTATGTTAATGAAGGTACTTGGCTTCATAGGCAAAAAATAGTCCCAATAATTTATTTAAAAAAAATTGTCTACAATCTTGTTTGAGGATCTGCATAACTCATTCATGGCTATGCCATTCATAAGTAATGCACCCATCCCAAACTCATGCTAATAAAAGCTTTATACACACCACAACATCACCTCGTCTCTCTTTCATATATGGACATATAGCACACACCCAGAGGGAAAGTTATAGCCTTGTGGGTATCTTGAAATTCGGGCACCACATGTATATAGGCTCTACAAGCCCTACACCTTCCATAACACTGTCATCCCTGCCTAACAGTGATGCCTAATTCGGCATTTTTGTGGCCCAGATAGTGGCTGGACTTTTCATATCCAATGGGATTACTTACATGCATAAATTAATCAGGTGTAAGTACTTGTGGGATTGGGGCCTAGGTTTTCCCCTTCCCCTATGATTTTACATAGAAGGGGCTGGCATTATAGAAGAGAAAGGTATTACTATTATTGTTATTACAAGAATGAAAAATGAGGTTTCCTACCTAAGATCTTGACTGTGCCTGGTCCAATACAGTTGCATAAAAGGTAGAAAGGAAATAGAAACCTTCTCCAAATTATACTCCCATAGAGTGACTGGACACAATGCAAGTCGTTACAATAATATGAACCAACTGCTTTGTGCTAGCACAGTGGCCAGTGCTATTATTATTAATAATGAACATATTTGTTACCATCGTGCCTAAGGACCAACCAAGAATGGGTCCCATTGTGGTAGACACTGTATAAACACAAAGTAGTAGTCAATCCCTGCCCTGGAGAGTTGACAATCTAAATAGACAAGACTGATAGAGGGTGGGGAATGGGTCTAACACAAGCAGAGTGAACAATGTGATGGTGGCAAATGTCATGTCAGTACAATAGGTTTTTTGGGGGGGTGGTTGGTTTACTTAGGAAAGGGATAAGGGATAGGGAAAGAAAGATATATGAAGAGGGGAGTCTGAACGGAAGGAGGATGAGGGGGACAGGAAGGGAGAAGAGGGTGGGAGGGGCAAGTGTGCAGTGAAGCTGTGGTGAAGTGACTGCTCTAACCTGCTCCTCCCCCTTCCTGACAAACAGCCAATCAGCACAGGGCAGAGAGAGTCCTGTCAGAACTGTAGAAAGTTCTCTGAATGTCCAGATGTCCCTGCTTTGGCTGCTTCTGCAGCTGCTCCTACCAGCTCTGGAGTCTCTGGCTATTTTCTCCCTGTAGTTTTTCCCCTAAGGCCACATGATGGGGAAAGAGGGAGAGGATGCACCCACTTGGGTTCTAGTTTCCCCAGGACAGACGGGGTCTCCTCAGCACAGTTCTGGATGCATTGGTGGGAGATGGGGTAGGGGAGGTGTTGGAGGGAGAGATGGCTCCTGCTGGGCTAGCCTCCATAAAGTGCTTGGGGTTTTGCCCCTGTACCAAAGCTGGCCCTGCATAGGAATGCATCTTGCAGCTTGAGGAGTGTTCCTCCTCCACTCCTGAGATGCTGTCCTACCTGAGGCACAAGGCCTTCAGGAGATCCTGCTGGTGCAGTGCACTTCCATGCCACCTCCAAAGCACCCAGTGGCTGAAGAATCACAATTCAGCCTTAACCCTGTTAGCAGTTGACTAGTTCAGTGAGCACTAAAATGGGACGTGCTTAATGGGAGAAACCTTTACCATTTATAACACTCAAATATCTCCTTTTTGCTGCTACTTTTCTGTTTTATTAAAAGAACTGACATATCTGGGACACGTTAGCCTGGCTGTCTCAGTTTGTCAGACAAATGTTTGAAACATTTTTTCCCATTTACTGGTGTTTTTTTACTTGGAGGAAATAACTGCAGTTACAATGAAACCACTTTGAGAATTCCCACTGTGGAGAAGACTCTCTTTTTTCATCACCAGAAGAATCGGTGGAAGCAGTTGCTCTAAGCAAAGGGAATGGTGTTGCATGAGGACTCTAACTTTGGTAATTAAAAGATCCAATCCTATTATGCGATAAGAGTCTTCTTCAACTCTCCCTGGTTTCCGTTGGAGCTGAGAGCACTCAATTCTTTGCAAAAATAAGATCCTAATATTGCAACAGTGGAGTAAATTTTCCATAGCATAGTGGCTATTACGCTGAGGCAAATTAATTTAATCACTGCAATATTAAAAACAGAGCAGCTAAAGACAAATCTCTGTTGTAATGTTTGAGGGTTTTCTCCCTTTAACTAGATATTAACATGTTTGTATTCATGGTCCTTTCTTTGTATGGGTCAGATGCAGCTCATGACATTTACAGCAGCTCTTGATCTGGCTGATATCTGTTTATCATTTGAGTACATATTGCTGATAAAATTAAACAGAAATTAAAAGCTAAAAAGACACACTCCCCAGCCAGGACCATCAACTATGCTTGAAAGAGGTTTCTGTTGGGTCCTCAGACATCATCATCAGAGCAGCTGCTGTGTTTTCTCTGCAGTAGGAGCACTAGAGATAGTTTCCTCCTGGCTCCAGCAATTTCCTACAAGTAATAAAATCCCAGGTAAATGGGAAATCTATTTACATTTTCCAGCATCGGTCTGATATGCTGAAACAAGGAGCATGGAGAATGTGCTTACTTGTCCCATTTTTTCAAATCGTGTCAGCAGGTCTTAAATAACTTTTCTTGGCCATATTACTGTTTGTTCAAAGGTAGTAAATAAAGAAACACTGGGGATGTGCATGAGATGTTGATGAGGCATGATCTCAGCTAGTTTGCTTCCAGACTACTGCGGTAACTGGAATCACAATCTGGCCCTCAGAAATTGAAGACTTACCTCTCTGAACCTTCTACATGAAAAAGATTATTGCAGAAACACGCTCCAAGAAAACTCCAACTGGCATCAGTGACCATATTGCCCGAGTAGGGAACTGAGTAAAGATTTCAGGATTTGGCTAATAAAGAGGATTTTATCTCTACCAAAGAGAAAATATTCAGGACACAACATTGGAACCAGCAAGAGGGACATAGAAAACTTTTACTGCGAAGCCTAGTATTTGCTCAAGGATATTCTGTTGGAATACAAGACTCGTTAACTGCTACTGGGAACACGTGGTAGGCATAATGGAAACAGGCGGAGCCTTGTGCTGCTGACAATGAAAATACTGTTTCTGTTCATGACTAATTGTTAGGTCTAGAAGATAACAAAAGTACTATCGGTGGGATTGAAAAAACACAGCTCATCTCAATCACCTGTCTGTATTTGAAGTTCCTGAAAAACCACAAGGAAGGAATTGTAAAAGATTTAGTGCACATTGGCTTGCTGAATTATTACTGGGTTTTGTGGAATTTTCTGAAGGTCATAGCACCTCTGAGACTAACTACTTGCTAATAGAGGTAGAGGGAAGGCTGTCATTTCTTCCATACCAAAGATGCAGGCTATGGTGTTAGCAAATTCAGTCATTAGGAATGTTGACAGCTGGGTGTGTGGTGACTGTGCCTCATAGATGCAAAGGTGGCAGGTCTCATGAGACTTGTAACTAAATGTCTCGTGAGAGCTGGGGAGGATCCCATGGCCTTAGTGCCTACTGGTACCAATGGCATAGAGAGAGGGAAGAGTAACAAATGTCCTGGAAGTGAAATTTAAATAACCAAGAAAAATTACATTTAGGGGAACTTTCTCTAAAATGCCTCTAGTTCTGTATGCAGGATTAGCTAGACAGGAGGGGCCCTAGAGGTCTCATGCATTGATGAAAAGATGGTGTAAATAAAAGGGGTTTAAATGTATTAAGGGCTGGAGAAGGTTGTAGAGAAGGGAAAGCCTCTGCAGAAGGGTTGACACTTTATTATTGCCACAGTGGAACGAGACTGCTGGCACAGAAACTTGGAAAGGTTTGGGGGATTACATAAAGTAAGAGCTGGGGGAAAGCTGACAGGTGCTAAGGAGCACTCAGTTTAGCCAAAGGCATCTGCCAGGGATGTTGGTACGGTAAGATAAAAGAAATTGTAGTCGAAGTGAAGGAGGGAGAGGTTGCGATCACAGAGGTACATTCCAGAAAAGTAACAGGATGTCAAAGGAGGGGTCAGGAAAGGATTTTCCTCCTACCCCAGTGCATTCTAGGAGGTTTTTATTTTAAATCTCCTTCTAAAGCATCAGGATGGGCACATCTGGAGATTAGACACTGGGCAGGGTGGATCAGGTCTCTGAGGTAGCACCAAGCATACTCTGTCAGGTTCTTGGCTGTCTGGTTCTTACTCACATGCTCAGGATGTAACTGATCACCATATGTGGTGTCAGGAAGAAATTTCGCCCCCAGTCAGATTGTCAATGACCTTGGGTGTTTTTTTTTTTTGCCTTCCTCTGCAGTGTGTGGGTGTGGGTCACTTGCCAGGATTGTCTGGGTATTTCTTATTTAGTTATTTCCTTGCCATTGCTGGGGCCTCGAGCACTTGTGCACCTTGGTCCCTTCTGTTCTCTGCCTGTGGCACATTATAAGCTAGTCTTCTTTGGGTCTCATTTAATTTGATCTAATTTCGCATGTTGGATTTAGTGTGTGGGTGCTGGTTGCCTGTGATACGCTGAAAGTCAGATTAGATGATCTAGTGGTCCCTTCTGGCCTTAAACTCCATGACTCTAAATAAAAAGAACCACAAAGCCTACAATAAAATCTGTAAATATCGATATACTGATGAGTAAAGCTTAAAAGCAAAACTAGGTGAACCAAAATGCTTAGCAATGAGAGATGGCATTGACATAATGGGGATTTCTAAAACAAGGGGAATGACAGCAGGCAACAAGATACTGTAATACTTGGTTATAAGCTATAGATAAAGGGTAGATGGTAGAATGGCACTATGCCATAGAATCAAGTGATATACATTTTCTGAGTGGAGACAAGTATACAGTAGAATCTGTCTGAATACAAACCCGAAATCATAAAATGCAAACATACTGTAGGGATTATACTACCAGGCCTCTTGATCAGGAAGCATATATTAAATGCGTAGTATTAAGAGGCAGCTAAAACAATAATGGGTGACAGCAAATACCCACATATAAACTGTTCAAATGTTCCAATGGCACAAGGCTTAGAGATGCAATTTCTCAATGGTTTACATGATTCCTTCTTGGAATATCTAGTTCTATAGCTCAAAAGAAGAGAGAATATTCTTAATTTAATGCTATGTATGACACAGAAGTTGGTAAAAAAGTAACTATGGTAAGCCACTAAATACTAGAGACCATAATATAATTAAGTTTGACTCACTAAGCAGGTGTGGGGTAAGAAGCTGATTATTGTCATGGATTAGAAACTGGCTAAGAGGAAAAATAAAGGTTGGAATGAATGAACAATTTTCAATATTGAGAAAGGTTAACAGTGGGATACCCCAAGGTTGTATTAAGATTGGTGTTGCTTAATATATTTATTAATGATTTGGAAAAGGGGTTGAAGAGGGAACTGGAAAAATCTGGAGATGAGAAAAAATTATTTAGTTGAGAGATTAGAGCAGACCTAATTATAATAGGTTAATGGACAACACAATGGCAGATGGAATTCAGTGTTGGAAAAAAAAGCAAGATAATGCTAATTAGAAGGAATACTTTGAACTACGCGTACACAGTGCTGGGTTCTAAATTAACGATAACTACTCAGGAAGGAGACCCGGGTGTTACTAAAATTTTAGTTTGAATAAATAATGCTGTAGATATTATAATGCCATTATTTAAATAAATGGCGTATCATCATCCAAAACCGTGTTCAGTTCTTGTCACTGAGTCTCATACAAGATATAGCAGAAGGGGTTCATGGGAGGGCTATGAAAATGATCAGAAGCATTAAAAAATTTCCATATGGAAAGAGATTGAAAAGACTGAGACTGTTTAGTTTAGAGAAAAGAGGAAACATGAAGGAGCAATGGTATAAAGAAAGTGAATCGGATGCTTCTATTTGCTTTCTCTCAGAATTTAACAAGAAAGGGACATTAATTGAAACTGAAAGAGAGCAAATTTAAAACTGATAAAAGGAAATACAACACAATATTTAATTAACCTGTGTAACTAATTGCCACAGGATATTACTGAGGCCAAGACCTTATCATCATTCAAATAAAAGATCAGACATTTATATGGATAATGAGAACATCCACAGTACATTAGGTCGGATAAAACAAACAAAATATCAGGGATATAAACTCTATGTATAATCCAACCATTGCCTGGGATTGGAAAAAACTTCCCCTATGGGCAGGTTATTTCATAATTGCCAGCTATGGCTCTCTTTTTTCCTTCTTCATAAGCATCTGGACTTGTCCCCTGTCAGAGATGGGATCCTGGACTACCTGGGCCACTGGTTTAATCCAATATGGCAATTTTTATGTTCTTACATATCAGCAGAAACTGCAGGAAGTACCGTATACTGTGCAATCTCCTTTTGATCTTTGAAATCTTGAATTCCAGTTCTCAAAGCTAACAGAAATTCACAGGGGAAGATGCCAAATACTTTCTCATCACACACCAGATCTACTTATGAAAGTAGAGTTTTCCAATCATAAAGCAAGTGCTGAGACCAGTAGGACAGAAACTGGTTGTTTTGTATCTGGCTAGATTGACTCTTGAGTGGTGGGTGAGTAAGATATATTTTCCAACATCTGCTGGAAAAACTGCAATTTTCCAATACCAAAAAGAAAACAAGTGATGGAGATTATGGCAGCTCTTTAAGGCATCCCAGACTTTGACAAACGTACTGGGTTTTGAGGATTCCAGTTGTTCTTTGCAAAGATTTACAACTAATGTGGCACCAGTGAACATGTCTTTTTGTGCACAGTTGTAACATGTGCAGCCTGGGTACAGAGAAGGGCAACAAAAATGATTAGGAGTGTGGAACAGCTTCTGTACGAGGAGAGATTAAAAAGACTGGGACTTTTCAGATTGGAAAAGAGACGACTAAGAGGGAATATGATGGAGGTCTATAAAATCTTGACTGGTATAGAAAAAGTGAATAAGGAAATGTTATTTACTCCTTCACATAACACAAGAAGTAGGAGTCACTCAATGAAATTAATAGGCAGCAGGTTTAAAACAAACAAAAGGAAGTACTTCTTCGCACAACACACAGTCAACCCGTGGAACTCATTGATAGAGGATGTTGTGAAGGCCAAAACTATAATGGGGTTCAAAAAAGAACTAGATAAATTCCTGAAGGGTAGGTCCATCAGTGGATATTAGCCAGGATGGACAAGGATGCAACATCAAGCGCTGAGTGTCCCTAGCCCAGGGGTCGGCAACCTTCAGCACGCGGCTTATCAGAGTAATCTGCTGGCGGGCTGCGAGACATTTTCCTTACATTGACTGTCCGCAGGCACGGCCCCCCGCAGCTCCCAGTGGCCGCAATTTGTCGTTCCCCTGTCCTAGCCTCTGTTTGCCAGAAGCAGGGAGTGGATGACGGGGGATGGATCATTTGATGTTTGCCCTGTTCTGTAGATTCCCTCTGAAGCACCTCACATTGGCCACTGTTGGAAGACAGGCTACTGGGCTAGATGGGCCATTGGTCTAATTCAGTATGGCCGTTCTTATGTTCTTATGGCTTATTGTGTATGTTTTTATGATATTTGTAGATAGGAAGATATTCTGCGTGAGGTTTGGTTTGGTGTTTTAATGCTGTTAATTTTTCATGGCCAAAACCAAATGACCATTTTCAAGTGTGAAGAATGTATATTTTTAAAAACTGCTCTTCCTGTTTTATTTTAAGAACCTACTTCAGTGACTAGAATATGTACACACCCTTTGAATCACATAGCACTCTAGGGTTAGATTGGACCTGCATGGCTGCGCAGAGGAGCAAAAGGGTGTAACCCCCCACTCTCCCTTATGGCCAGTTCCTGAATCTGGTTATGAGAGGTTTAATAGGGCTGCTACACAGCCATGTGAGCAAGTGGGTGAGGTAGGGCGAGCTTTGGCTATTTCCCGTCAATCACCCAGCCAGCAGAGCTGAGCTGATGAAAGGTGTGTGTGAGAGCGAGGTGGGGGAGGGAAGTAAGCTGTATACTGTCAAGGGCTGCAGTACCTTGGAGAAAGCGGGGAAGCAAGGACGGAAATGTGATTCAGAGAGGGCTCCTGCTGGGGTGGGGCAGCTGGGTTCTGCCCTTTACCTGAAGCTAAGAAGAAATTCTCAATCTAGCCCTTAACTGAGGTGTTATTATTATTTTCCAGTGCCCAGAAACTTCCTAGGTGCTTCCCAGTACAGATAATCACACACAGTTTCTGTCCCAAGGAGCTACAATTTCTTTTCACACATGGCACTACATGTGGGATAACAAAACAGTGGGTTGGGGAAGGTCACAGCAATAAGGGAATGTGGTTTCTCAGCAAAGGCATGGACACAGCAAGTTTGAACACCTTTGTTTTGCATTTACATCCACTTTAAGTGTGCTTCACACTGCTAGAGTGGTGTAGAGAGGCCTTTCAAATTACAGTGAGGCCCAAATGACTTAGTGAATAAATATGTCTTGGTTGACTCACTTGTTGTGGATATCATAAAGGAAGTTGGCCTTAAAGTGGGGTTGAATGATAGGAGGATATTGGCCTGGAGAACTAATTTTGTGAGGGAATTACATGTTGCTAATGGGAACTGTCTCTGAAGGTATTTTATTCTACTGTTGTCATTCGTAGACAGTGCTATTTGTAGCAACCCGCCCCCACCTGCCCTGCAACACAGGCAGATTGTGAAAGCATCCCAAATCATCAGAAATACTATCTCCAGTTTCTGTTGCCATAGACTGAAGTAGAAGCATTCTGGGTGTGGACTTGGACATATTTCCAAAGCATATGTTGACATGGATATTGCATTTCAAAACTGACATGTTTTTCAACACAGGACATCTGTGCTGATAGACAGTATCTGTGAAGTGCAAACAAATATGGAATTAAATGCACAATAAATATACTCATGCATGCAATACATTTCAACATTGCAGAGGAGAAGCAGACATGCATGGTGACCTTCTACTCCTCCTACCTCCTTTCCTCACACCTCCCCTGCCCACAGTCAACCATCAGACCCATTAAACATCTCACAGTGCTCGGAACTGCTCTCAACACTGTGGTTCCTGTTGCTGAAGGGAGCTACCCTTTGTTGTTACTGGGACCACGTTCCCGCAAAGTCCTAGCTCCAATACACCCCTCCTCCTGCCCTCTGGTGTTGCTGGAGATAACTGCTCAATCCTACCTGGAGGATGCTGGGTTCTTCTCAAAGGCCACTCCTCCTGGGAAATTCTGTGGAAGGCTCCACATGGGGAGAGGTGAGCTGCTCTGGCTATGTGCTCCCACAGACATGGCTTTGCAGGGGTTATATATGACACAGTGACCACTGTGATGGGTACCCCCCGGGGTGCCACCTGGAACTGGGGTACCACTGGTCCCCCCGACCTAACAGCCTGGGCTCCCTTTACACTGTACTGCTGTGACCAGTCTGCCAAGCCCTCTCCCAGGCTTCAGCCTGCACTTTTACAAGCACACATACAGGTAGGGACACACCCAGCTGTAGCTACATACAGACATTGTGATCAGGTCTGCATGGGGAGGTTTCAGCCAAGGAACTTCCCAGCTACTCAGGCATGTAACCCCCTCTGGAGTGTTAACCCAAAATTATACTGTCTTGTGCTGCACAGGGAACTGTATAGGTAAGCTCATGAAATTCACCCCCTCCCTCAATATGGAGAGGAAATATACAACAGCTTTCTGCCCTGAGTTATGATTTCCACACACACTAGGGAAGAACCACGATGATGTCACTCCCCTGCCTTATATAGCTTTTGCATATGGCGGAAACCCTTTGTTTCAAAGCTTGCTTCCCAGTCAGTGGAAAAACACTGGTATCCCAAGATGGAGTCTGGCACCAGGTGACCTGATCACATGTCCCTGTAGTGTTACAGCAACCATGAGTCGGAGGCTGTTTGTAGTGTCCTCAGGAAGACTCCCCTGGCTCAGGAAGATAAGTCTTCTTCTAAGGCCTATTGTTTTCCTAATGGCTCATTAACCCTAATGGGCCCTTCCCAGCCAGCCATCTAGACTGAGAGTCTTTTGCCTAGTGGTTCCCCAGGTGTAAACACATTTGTAATACAGATATATAGTTAATATTCCTAAGTTCAGATACAAAAATGATACATACATACAAATAGGATAATCATATTCAGCAAATCATAACCTTTCCAATGATATCTCACATGACCTATCTTGCATAAAATGCATCATCAGAATTATGACATAATCATATTATAATAATATCACTGTGAAGAATATGGGGTATAGTGTCACAATCACATTTACTGGAGCTTGTTAATTGACCCAAAAGCTGGTTATTACAATGTTTTGGCTGATGAAAATCACCCTATACAGGTATATCTCAATCACACTGCTCAGAATCTCCACTAAAAAACTCAGTCCAATCCATTTACATAAAACTTTATGCAGAAAGGTAAAACAAACTTAAAGATCTTTCAAAATGTTTGCAGGGGTTAATATCATGCATCAAATGGTTAAAGAAATAAGAACTAAACATTTTCCACCTAAGCATTTGAATCAGCATTGCAGGTCTGAACATGGCTACTCAAAGTAGCTAGGGATCAATGTTTATGTCCAGGCTTAACAGCTTGATTGATGCCTTTTAGAGAATGAATCATGTTGATTTTTTTGGGACTAAACCCATAATAAGGCATTACTAGGAACAGGAAACGTGTTCACTGATCAGCAATGATTGTTTATTCATTTATTTCCTGACTTTGAAAGGGAGTGTGTATCAGTGGACATGCCTTTCCATAGGCCGGTTAGGTTTTGCTTACTTTCCTGCTAGACCTGTGGGGTCTTTCACCTGCAGCTGATTATGAACTGGCTTTGAGTATACATTTCTGTGTCTGTTTTGTCTACCTAGTTTGGGATGGTAGCAGTCTCCTCGGGGTCAGATTCTAGCATACAGAAGTTACAAGTGTACATATAGTTTTTTCATGTACACCAGAGCTGCACGTGCTTGGTAACAGCAATGTTAGTAGTTTTTCCTGTTTTCCCCCCCCAGTGTTGAGGATGTGACTGGTTTCCCTGATGCATCTGGGCCATAATCATGAGGAAAGTCCTTTTACATGTGATACTTTGTCTTGTCTTCAATTGTGGATAGCCCCACTGGGAAGAGCAATAACTAGTGAGAGCTCATCCTTTTTGGAATAGCAGTTTTTCCAGATGTAGTTACTTAATGCTGGGGATCTTCCTTGTCAACTTCTACTTTTAAATATTTATTTTACAGTGCAGTAGAATTTCTAACTCTAGTGAAAATCGCAGTTGACTCCATCAGAATCCTTCAATTTATCTCCAGTGGTTTCTCAGGAGGACCAGTAGCCAATAGCCTAACAAGACCAAGTAGACTGGTGGAATGACTGTTGCAGCAATAAGGTTTCCCCCTCTCAGGGAGAGTGTGTATAACAAACAAGTCAAAAATACATAACACAGAAAACTCCCAACTTGAGGTTCAACCTAATGCTGTGATTCCTGAGTGTGGGGTCCTCTCTTCTCAAAGGTGTTCTCCTTCCTCTCCCTGCAAAGCAGCCACTCTTGAAGGACTTCTGAGCCAGGAGAAGATGAGGTGAAGATAATCCTTAATACACTGGGGACTAACAAAGTACCTTTGTCACAAACCCATTGCTGCTTTATATAATGTAATTACCATCTGGAACCAGCTGAAACCTTGAACTGCGATTTCCATCATGGGATGTTTAATTTCCATTCCTTAAGGGGGCCAGGCACAGTGAGTTAGCTATGATGTGAATAGATGCGATATGCAATGTTTCTCTTCTGAGGTGCATACACAGCTACAAATATTTTTCTAATCTGTTCTGTAGCAAAACCTTTTCTGCAATAGTTGGGGGCATTATATTTACTTTGGGCAAGAATGTGTAATGTTCATACAGAGGACATGACTTTGCTGTTGTCACTTGTGTAACACATTTACATTCAAGATCTGTTCTATGAGCTGCAGGTAGGATGATCCCTAAGAATTTATTTGTTGGAATAACTCTGTGGAATGGCAGAGTTCTGCAATACGTCAGTGTTATTGATGGGAAGGGAAGTGTCCTCTATGACAGTTTGAACAAATTTGTCAAGGTTCCACACCAATTTGATACCTAATGTTCTAGATTTACCATAAATATTTCTGCAGATATTACAAAAATGCGTCTTAGATTCTAGGAGTGGGTTTGCAATGTAACCTATTGTGCAAACAATCTATGGTGGTGAAACACAATTCACTGCGAGTAAGGAGTACTTCCAGCCTTATTTCACTATTTTTTCTTACTAACTGGTAGTCCGAAGACTATTATTGATTACTACTAGAAATTCTGGTACAGTACTGTCTATGGATTGAAATATATACATTTCTAATAACATCATTCAGTAAATTTGTTTTTGACATAATATATACCAATCATGTATTATTTAGAAGGCAAACATTGTTTTATGAATGCAAGTCAAGATATTGCTTATGTAGAATGGATATAAAGCTTTCTATGGGTGATAATAAAGAGTGCATATAGGAAATTCATTTTATAACAGTTTTGGAAAATGATGCATTCTTAGGTTTATTAAGGTTGAAAAATCAAGAACTCAGAATGTCAGGAAATATCACATTGTGCATATACCTTAAAATGTTTTCTATTATGTTTCAATAAACTACAGTATAACACAAATGGAGATGTCCTATATAGTCTTCAGATTTGACTTCTTTATAAATTTTATAGAGATCTACAAAACATGTTTGATGAAAATCATGTCAGTAGTTTTAATGTTTAAAATGGAATAATCCAGACTTTAAGATGCTTTTCCTTCCCCCAAATTCTAGACATTCAGGAGTAATTGCAACTGTTACCAATGATGTTTATAAGTCTGGGGACCATATAAAAATCTGTGATATACAATATAAAACACTTATAACTTTAAACTACTGAAATTATTTTCTTCACTCTTCACCGATATATCCCAGTACAAAAATGTTATGCTAAAGGTAGAAAGAGCAAACTTGACTTGCTTTTTAAGATCTTATTGAGATCTATGGAATAAGACAAGTCTGAAGAAAAATAATTGAGTAATTGCAAAGCTTTGAGTATTTGAAGTCCAAAATTTCACACCTATGGAACAGTATTCTGCATATATGTTAATTTACTTGTATATGAGGATGTAAAACAAATTACAATTTGTGTTATGTTACACATTGCATTATTTGACAAATAATAACACAATATAAAGAGAGACCATATGTTAAGACTCAAGAGGACAGAGTGAAGCTTTAGCTTTCAATCTTAAATCTACAATTCCTGACTTCTGACTATTTGATTTCTTATCCTTAATATCACATTAAGACTAGCTTTTTGCATTAAAAAAAAGAAATTATGCCTGTAGAACATTTAAGTGCTATTATTTATTTATTATTATTTGTTTTGGGATAGCCCTGAACAGCCCCCACCTGAACTGGGGTCCATGTGATAGATGCTTTAGACAGGGGTTCCAAATTTGTGGGCTGTGGCCCAAAGGTGGGCTGTGACACAGCCCCAGGTGGTCTGCTGGCACAATATGTATGTAATAATTAAAACTAATAATTTTCCTCAAGAAGTATTGATAGTGGGCTGCAGTGCCTATTGCAGCTTGCAGAGGTGGGCCTCAGGGAAAAAAGTTTGTGAACCCCTGCTGTAGAAGTTGGATCTAAAATGTTTTAGCTTGATTCCGTCTTATGTCAATGTTAAGCAAGGCATCCTGAATCCTGCCATCTGTTACCCAGACTCTTGAAATCTAACTATCTTTCCTGAAAATTCCTGAATCCAACTATCTTTAACCTCAATTCTGGTCTCTATTCTAGTCTATGTAGGTGCTTATACCACACTCATCACAACAGTATAAATTTGTGCCGACTCCAACTCATATTGGAACATACAGGGGAAAGAGTCTTTATAAATATATAAAAACAGTATACTAGGACAATGAAAAAAATAACATCCGTCAGGAGATCTTGTGATAGGCAACAGTATTGCAAGTCAGTATTTCCACTAGAAATAGTGGCTTATGGCTTTGTTAATAAGCAAACCTTAATAATATTCCCATTGTGAGATTGGATGATAGGAAAGAAATTAGCTTTTGTACAGCATTTTTTTACAGAGATGGAGGCTCTCACACACAAATATAGATTTTGTATATACTTGAAATAGTAAAACTACTTAAAATCCTGTACTTTCAAGGTTGTAGCATAGAATGTTTTGAACATTAGTGTATTATTTCTGGAATTCTATTTTGGGCTTCAAGAGTCTTTCTTTAAAGCTTTTTAAAATTAAGTTCTCTTTTCCTTGATTTCTAAAAATAACTACAGGTAAACCCAGATTTTATGAAGGTCTTGAGGGACAACTAACACCTTCATAAAAATCAGGAATTAGTTAAAAGAAATTTCAGATTTGATACACATTTTGGATGGTGGGATGGATATGAATTTTGGATCAGATGGACATTTGGGGTTCACCTGCACATCCTTCCTTTGCATCAATAGCAGTGGTTACTCTTTCTGAGGTTAAGCTATTGTGCTTTGTCCAGTAGACATTTTCTTGACAATAAATATTATAACAAAGGCCTAATTTCTCCCCTCTCTTTGGAAGGCACAGAGGGGGTGAATGACAGAACTCTTGGTTTTGCTGCAAGTAGAGGTTATGGGATAGATAGCCAACACAGAGCTCCTGTAGAAATTCGGTGGAGATCTGTATGCTTGGAGCTCTGATCTTCATGGTCTCCATCTATTGTAACATGGGAGGGTGCTTAGGGGCTGTGGAGAAGTGTGACTAGTGGATGCAGATCCACCAACTAAACTCATTGTGTAGAAGTCCATGTTATTGGATTTCAGTGCAGGGTCAGAGCCTTAGGCATATTTTTACAATCTCATAAGGGTGGTTAAAGAAAGACAATGCCTGACAAGTCTGCGTGAATTCATTAGTAATTAGACTGGATGACTGGTAAGCATTTTATACTGGATCACTCAGATATTGATTTATAACATTGGAAAACATAGCATGGGAATGATCTATTATAATGGATTCAAATGTGTGTTAGAATGAGGAAAAGAGGACTGGTCAGGGATGGGAAGCTATAGCAGGTAGGAGGACAGAACAAGTCTTAGAATTAGAACCACTTCAGTTTATTTTGTATATAATGATAGATGGTGATGACATAATGTATATACATAAACTGACCTTGAGGAAGGATTTAACTTTAAAGGTGGTTACATATCTTGATAACCAACTCTCTAGGATCAGTAAATGCAGAACAACAATTGCAAAAGAAATAAACATTAAGGAACCAAAATATACAATGCTGATTAGAGGAAAAAAGGGGTCAATATTTTCAAACTGGCATGCATATGTTTAGGCACCTACATTTAGAGTTAGGCACTAAATAAAAGTGGCCTGATTTTAAGAGGTGCTGAGCTTGGTTTCAATGGGAATGCCAAGTATTAAATATATTTATATCCCTAATTATGGATTTTGGGGCCAAATCTTGGTTAATGGAAAATTTGCCATTGATTTTAATGGGATCAGAATTTGGTCCTATGTACTTAACTTTAGTCACCAACTGTCAAGGCTCCTTCCCCACTCTGAATTTTAGGGTACAGATGTGGGGGCCTGCATGAAAACTTCTAAGCTTAACTACCAGCTTAGATCTGGTCCGCTGCCACCACTCCCAATGTGCTAATTCCCTTCCCTGGGTAGCTTTGAGAGACTCTTCACCAATTCCCTGGTGAATACAGATCCAAACCCCTTGGATCTTAAAACAAGGAGAAATTAACCATCCCTCCTCCTTTCTCCCACCAACTCCTGGTGGATCAAGATCCAACCCCCTTGGATCTAAAAACAAGGAAAATCAATCAGGTTCTTAAAAGGAAGGCTTTTAATTAAAGAAAAAGGTAAAAATCATCTCTGTAAAATCAGGATGGAAAATAACTTTACAGGGTAATCAAACTTAAAGAGCCCAGAGGACCCCCCTCTAGCCTTAGGTTCAAAGTTACAGCAAACAGAGGTAAACACCCTAGTAAAAGGTACATTTACAAGTTGAGAAAACAAAGATAAAACTAACACGCCTTGCCTGGCTGTTTACTTACAAGTTTGAAATATGAGAGACTTGTTTAGAAAGATTTGGAGAGCCTGGATTGATGTCTGGTCCCTCTTAGTCCCAAGAGCGAACTCCCCCCAAAAACAAAGAGCACAAACAAAAGCCTTCCCCCCACCAAGATTTGAAAGTATCTTGTCCCCTTATTGGTCCTTTGGGTCAGGTGTCAGCCAGGTTACCTGAGCTTCTTAACCCTTTACAGGTAAAAGGATTTTGGAGTCTCTGGCTAGGAGGGATTTTATAGCATTGTACACAGGAGGGCTGTTACCCTTCCCTTTATAGTTATGACACCAACTTTTGAAAATTTTGACTTGTATGTATGTTATAAATAAAAGTCAACAAGTTTGTGTTCACTTGTTCCTCTCCAAGTAAAAAATTAACTAACTCCAGAAGTCCAAACCTCCTCTTGGTCACTCAGAAGCCAGAATAATCAGTGTCTGGAGCACAGATAAGATTTCCTGGGGCTAAAATTTTGAGTTGTTGATTTCTGAAATTTTGAGTTGATGAACAGGGGTGGGAAATATAGCTGCAATGCTGGCAGTTTAAAGATGACCAGGTGGCAACAAAAACAAGTAAAAAAGAATTAAGAGATGGCACGGTAATATCACAAAAGAAGATCAAAGCAGCTTTAGCAATGCTAGTGAGGAATCAGCTACTGATGATGAATGATCTCAAATCAGAGATCTAATCTAGTCAGCAGAAATGAAAACTGCTCTGGAACACCAGATGCAAACTGTGCAGAAGGATATGGAATTACAGTTACAAACATCCAGACTGGTCTGGTATATAAATCAAAGAGGTAAGCAACAATTTGACTGACAGACAAAGCTTTCCAGGACATGATTAAGAGCTAAAATCTTTGCCTGCTTTGGAACTTAACAGAGAGGACTTAAGTACCAGGGAAAGTATTGGGGAAAAAAATGCATAGGTCTGCAGAATATTCTAGAAGTTTACATGCCAGATGAAGAAGCAGAAAAGAAAGAGGCATTGGTAAGACAAACCTTTTGAAAGACTTTTCTAATCCTATTGCAACTCACAGAGGCCCAGAGAAAAGAGATTAATCTATCCCTGCTTGAGAAATGGTGGGAATATATTATGGAAGGTTTATGTGGTCCACTTGTCTATCATATCTCAAATGAATTGTTGGTGAGAAGAACAATGATTTTAGCATCTAACTTAAGTGTGCCAGCTTTGTTGCTGCTGCAGAATTTATCCTCAGAAAAAGTGAGTTGTTATCCAGCCTTGGTTACAAGCCCCGTATATGTCATTTGGAGCCAGAGCTCATCTAAGTCCAGAAGAAGGAAGAGATAAAAGATTACACCTGATCTGTCACAGGACCTGAGGATATTGGTATATCCAGCATTTCTAAATACCAACATAGGCACCCAGTATAAGTTAGCAATGAACATATTTATTTATGTCCAACTGGACTTGGATTTGCAAATTAAAATCTATGAACGGAACACGAGAAAACTTTGTGTGACTGTGGAATTTGCGGCAGCGCTGGAATCGTGCTGTACATTTGCACAGCAAAAAAGATAGCAGCCCTGTGTGTGAAAGGTGGAAGCGGTGGTGCAGCCTGAATCCTGTAAGTACAAATGTGTGTCTAGTGCTCACGATGAGAAAGGGGAATGCTAAATGGATGCATTAAATGTCTGAGATAGATGAAAATAAGTTAAATGTAGTTGATCATTTAGGGAAGAAATATACAAAGGAAAGGCCTCTAACATCCAGGTCTTAACACGGAAATTTGGCTCAACCTTATTATGGTGTAGCAAAGAAGTGTAAATGTTCCTGGTTGTCCTGCTAGAAGAGTAGAAACAATTTTACAAGGGGGGAGGGGGAGAGGGGAGCACTCCAGATCAGTCAAAGGACCTGATTCTTCTCTCAACAAACCAGTTTTTATACAAGTGTAACTCCATTTACTTCAATTGAGTTACTTCTGATTTACACTGGTGTAAATAAGAGGAGAATCAGGCCCCAGAACTGTACAAGTGGAGGATCTTGAAATTAAAATAGTGTGTGACAGGCCCAGTGCTTTGCTGCCAAGATTTGAACAAGGGGCTCCCAGGTGGCCCCAGAAGGGTTCCATGTCAGTGGGCTAAACGTGTGACATTTCTTGGGGAGAATACTATTCTCCATTAACCCTCTCCAGAGCAGATCTAGATTAATTATGTGCTTTTGCTGCTACTTTTCAAGAAGTCATTTTATCATGAATCTATCTACACTTTTCATATCCCATGAAAAGCAGAGATTAATATCTCAATAGACATATTATGTAAAGATATGATGAGTTTAATACAAAGACTGAGAAGGCAATGTTCAGATCTGGATTCAGATCTAGATTAGGTTTAGTATGGAGTTTAGAATGTGGGTTAAAGGCAGAATCAGGGCTACAGCTTGGATTTGGATTCAAAAACCTACAAGTTTAAAGCTCCAATGGTGGAAATCTGTTCTTATGGGATTTTCCTTCATTTGGGGCCTAAATCATCCAAAAAATGTCCACTATTTTTGTTTTGTGAACTGAAGAACAGGCCACGTCTGGCTTTGGAGCAACCTAGAGCCAAAATCTAGAGGTGGTTTGAGATCTGGGAATTCAAATCCAGTCACCCCTACAATGAAATTTGAAAAGGGTCAGATTTGACATTCTGATTTTGGCCCAGCTCTAGTTTCATGTGACCCTATCAAAGATCATTGTGTCTCGTGCTCTATTTTATTGTGTAATGGGATGGTGTTTGATTTTTATTGATATTGTTGGTACCTGCATTGTTTCTTATGGTTGCTTTCATTACTGTTGCCTGTTTTTAAACTGTAAGATGTTAAGGTGCTTGTAATGAACCTTGAGGTATAAGTAAATATGGAAGGTAGAGATGACTTAGATGGGCACACTCAATACCTGAAAGTATGCTCTACTGATTATTTTGTACACAGGTTAAAATATGCCCATACATGATCACCTAAGGAAGCTATAAGCAAAGTGCTGAGTGAGTTTAGCAGGGCAACATCCATTGAAATCAGTGAGAATCATGTTGCTAGAAACCCACGTACATTTAAAAGTGTAATACCTAATTTGCAATGAAGATTTTACTCACACTATGGAAAATTATTTAAACTCTCAAAATATAATTAACATATTCCAATCTAGCTGTGTGTATTTTTAAATCTGTTTTCCTTTGCTAGTGAAAATGGCACTCTTCTATCTTCTCAGCGAATGATCCTATGATACCAGGTTTGCAAATGTCGTGGTCACATGGCAGTATTCTGTGAGTTTATAGGCTGCCTGTAGTAGACCATAGTAGCTGCTCCAGCAGAGATAAGCAGGGAGCAGAGTAGAATCCAGAATTGTATCCACATCTACTGGTGCCTGAGGTATCTAAAAAAATGTGAAGGGGCCAGGATGAAAACTCTTCAGAGGGCTGTGCTTTCATTAAGCAGCAGACAAATTCAGGAATCTGAGAGAAATGAACAAGTGATGTTTTCTTCAGATTTTTATTATTTGTTTTATCAGAGAGTCTAGGAACTCTTAGAGCCAGATTCTGTGAGGGTGGCAAGTATCTTCAACAAGAGTACTCAGTACCACTCAGGACTAGACTCTGATGGGCAGATATGCAAGACTTTGTGTTGTAGCTATTTATTCATATTATCAACTATAGCATTGTTCAGATTAATATAAACAATAATATTTTTAGAATTTATAGGTAAAACATTTTACAAGCAACTTAATGTTCAAGTGGAATATATTTCCCTGGCTTGCCACACTAATCAATAGGTTAATTAATGGTCTGTTTACAAAATACATATGTTCTATACTATTGATTATTTTCATAATTAAAAGACAGCAAATTCTAAATATCAACTGTTTTAGATCAAATTGCGTCATTAGCATGCAGCAGAGAACATACGCCTACATTGTTGATACCATTTTTCTTGTTTAATCCATGGCAGCTAAGCAAACTGGCAGCACTTAACATGATTATGTCAAGATCTCACACAAGTTAGCTCGCAGCCAAGGGCTGACATGTAGAGTCAATACGCCAGGGCTAATTATGTTGATGTAGAAAAAGTTACCTTTCTCTGTGAATGATAAATGCTTCATGTAGATAAAAGCATGTTTGTGTGTTTTGAATTTCACCCTAAAGATTGCACTGAAAGGTCAGCAATCCTTGATGCAATTTAATTACAATATTGTTGATTATGCATGCCTTGTAATCTAATATTCTGATCAAAGTACAAAGTATGGGGTTTGAAAAAATGTATTATGACTCTTAATCACCATTTCAGCTCAACGATGAAGTATGGAAGTGCTAGTAAGGTCCACCTGTTAACCCTTGAAATGAACGCTATGGCTACAGTCATTGTACTTGTTTTAATTTCTTCACAAATTGAACACATTGGCATATTCTTTTCTCTGAGATTTTGTTCTATTGGTGACATATAAACTGGATGGGGAAAGCAGCTCACTGAGATTATTGCGAAGACCCAGGGTGCAAACTTTAAAAAAAGTAAACAAATGCTAATTAAAAAATAAACATTTCCTGGGTTGCCCTCACTGTTCTTTTCCTTACCTTGCTCACTGAGGCTTTTTCTGATTTCATTGTAGCACCCATTATTGACAGAATAATTGTGAATACCATAATCATGCTGCTGCATTTCTTTTATTTTCAGTTGTCTATTTAGTCAGATGAGTAGGTGCTTTTTAAACTGCATGAGCATGAATTTAAGCTCATGGGAAAAGTACTGAATTGACAGCCCTGGAGACTGACTTCTTCTTTTAATGTAATGGGGGAATGTTACAAGGTCCTACCCAACAAATCTCCTTGCTTAGCCTGTTTCTGTGGTCCCTCAGTCACCAACATGCCCAGACTACTTCTCTTTCACCACATATACCTTTATTTCTCAGTTCTCTAGCAAACAGAATGTGACACAGGTATACTGCAGGCAGAGACTTCTACACAACTAGATGCCTGAGCTCTGCCCCTTGCTTCCTGTTCCTCCCACTTATATCCTCCCAATTGCTGCCAGTTGCATCAATAGACTAGTCATTACCACCTAGGTGTTCCTAATCCCCTCAATAGAAAGTGCAGCTGAGCCTGCAGCCTTTTCTGTGCTGCAGCAACATCAGTGATCAGGGTGCTGCTGCTAGCACTCTGTCACAGGGCAGCACAAGCATCCCCAAAATTCTTATATGCATAGGCCTTAACCTATAGGAGGACCTCCTCTAGAAGTAGTACTCCATATCCATTCACTCTTCAGCTGCTCTTCTTAGACAGCCCAAATGTTTGCCTGTGAGTACAAGCTGTGGTGGTGAGAAATGTGTTCATATTAATACACCACTGACTTTCCCACAAACACTTTCTTCCCCTCTGTTAACATGACTTCATTCTGAGCTGGAAATACAGCTTCTGTAGGTCAAGAAATGACATTACAATGTTAGTGAATTGGCCTTTTTTGTTCCCATGTAGTCACAGTACAGGTGTTATCCTCACACCTCCTGGAAAATACTTCTTTGGAGACTGACTCTGGATAGCATGCTGATAGTGCCTTGTGGGTAAAGGCATAGGTAACCACAGTGATGTCAGCTGGTAGGTAAATCCTGTGTTTGGTGGTACATGAAATTTCACAGAGCTTTCTAGTGAGTTCTCTGTTTACTTTAGATGAAAGGTGCCTGGAACCCTAGAAATTCTTTCAAGAAAATACTGTTTATCCAATAGAAGCTTTGGCCCATCTTGAAAACTGTGACTGAGAAATGTGAGCTGCTGTATTTCCCCCCCAGGACTAACAAGCTAACTTTAAAAATGTCTTACTGAAAAAGTGTGGTGTGCACTGTTGAGTTTCTTCAGGGTCCACCCCACTCTTCCAAGACAGATTTCTTCAGTAATGACAGTTCACAGAAAAACTCCCTAGGGGGAAATAAAATCTTGACAGCTGTACTCCTTTTTAGGAACAAGTATTCTGAAGAGCTATCCTTGTTACCTAATGAAGCAAGAACCCAAATCTTGGATTTCATTACTGTTATGATTCCTTATCCCAGTAGAGTCTCTTATCAGAATGTGGACTCATTAAATGCAAGAGGCATTGAGCATCACACCATTAAAATGTGCTAAACTAACTTGTTGTCTGACATAAGGTGAAATAAAATATAATTATTTCAGAGTCGTTCCTACTAGACTACAGAGAACATCACAGACAGGAAAATGTGTAAAACAATTTGGTATTCTTCTAAGACCCAGCTGTGAATGTGTATGCAGGCTATTGGGCCCAGAGAGGCAGGGTCTTCTAGCAGACTAAGCATAGGAGAATTAAAGAGGAGCCTTTGAGGTATAATCCTGACTCAGTCACTACTTTCTTGTGTGGCTTTGAGAAAATCACTTAGGGTCAGATTCTGCCTGGTCTGTGAACAAATGCACAGGAAGGACCATTTCTCCACTGTTATGCCCCACTATATGTTGTCCAGGCACAACTACCAGTGCCTGTGCTTTGCTAAGTAAATTATTTGTCCCTGCTAGTGACTGCTCTGTGAACTACAGCATGATACATGTACCCTGGCAGCCAGAGATAGAGAAGTTGCAGCCATGCTTAGGAGGCAGAAAACAATACAGTGGCCCCCAAGAATGTTTTATATTTGCCTGCTTGGGGATAACAGTGTTGGACATTGGAGAGGGGGAGAGGAAGAAACTAGCAGTCTCATGTTAAGTTATGTCATGCATCTTGTCAGCATATGATGGGGAACAGCACAAAAGAACGGGCAGGAAATAAATAAGCACTAGAATGGAGAAAGGTTAACTATTGCAAAGAGATATTATTTCCTTTTGGACTAATACTTGAAGAGAGCTAAAAAAACCACAGTAGATCCTCCTGTTAAGTATGTTCATATTGACCAAAGCATACTGCGAGTCACGGGATACTTAAATAGTCCTTGAATATTTCAGCACATTTAATCCCCAAGTTTCCCTTTAAGATCTGTCACAAGGTTGATACAGCTGCATGATGAGGTTTTTTATGTACAAGAATTAATTTGAATCTACTCATGTCTGAGAACATCACTCCTATTTAACTTAAACTAAATGATTTGCAGGAAAAACAGCAAATTGTAGAAAAAATAATGATTTGTAGAAATCTGCAGGAGGTCCAAGTCCTAAGTCCAAATGCGACATTGCTTACAATTACATAAATAGTGTTCCCATGCACTTATCCCAGCAATAACCAATAGCTAGTAACAAATTATAGAGGCCCAATGTGATTTACACACAGAGGTTTCTATGCAGGACTTTGTGTGAATAAAAATGACTATAATTTTTTTCTACCAAAAGAAAAGAATCCGTCAAATCCTTGTGGAGAATATAATTTTCTCCCATCTAGTTTTAAATAGCATTAGCACAGCAATCAGTTGTTGAGGTGAAAGATAAACACTTCTGGACCTGAGTCTGAAAATGCACAAAACACTGACAATAAAGAGAACAGCTCTCTAGCCTTTGTATTTCAAAGGGCATTAACATTTTGCTGTACAGGCTTATAACTTCTCAAACTGTTTTCCCCCTCAGTGACCTATTCCATTATTTAAAAACCTGCTACTTGTTCTCATTGAACATTTGGAAAAAAACCCAAATTTTGTTTTAGGTGTAAGCCCGAAGATTTCATCATATTATTTCTATGTCATCATATAATATTACTACTTGATAATCGTTTCTGATTACCTTCCACAGATTAAATTTCAGGGATCATTGTAAATATGTAACATTTCAGAGAAAATAGCCCAACTCTGTCAGGAAAAAGGGAAATTTAGTACAGTATCATTAATGCTTAAACTACATTTGGAAATAGCACAGAGAAGTCCTGTAATTATAAAAGACAGCAATAACAGTGGGATAAAGACAACCCCAGGTGGTCATCTCCAATGCTTAGAAAAAGGAAACCAAGTAAATATGGGCAACAATCCAATTCTCAGCAGTGAAGGAAGCGTCTGCTGGAGGGGAGAGTAGTCGGTGGAGGTTGGCAGGGAGGAGGGAGAAGTGACGGGCTTCCACAGATGTGCCAGTAGGAGAAAGATGGGTAACAAAGAAGGAAGATGTGAAGATCTGAATAAGATGGTTGAGTGCGGTCACATCACACCCTGCGTTTCTGTAACATTTGGATTTTGAATGCTGTGTTGTAGATTTCATTAGTCTAGATTTGTAGAAGAAAGAATGGTTTCCTTTTTGTCAAGGTAGAGCACAGACATTGATATGAGATCATGGCTTCTGATTTGCGACTTTTGTCTTCCCATATCAGGTCAAACCATATATACAACCCTTTACATGTAAAATGTCTTTAATTGTCAATTTTAAAAAGAAAATGATTAAAAATAATGCAAATAGGGTCAGATCTTGTGGTTCCTACAGATTTCCTCAACCCTTCCTTGGAAAATCTCCTCTTGATTTCAGTGGGAATTTGACTGAGTAAAAACTGAGTAAGGACCTTGGGATTTGGCCTTTAATTATTACTACAAGAAAAATCAATGGTCTTAGATTCATTTAAACAATAAAAACAGAGTCCTTTGAAATTTGTTAGAAATACAGAAATTGCCATATCGGATCGGATTACTGGCTCCACTAATCCAATATCTTGCCTCTGATGGCTGCCCGTATTTGAGAAAGCCGGGTTGATTTATTGCTGTTTTATTACAGGTGAATTTTTAAAATGATTCCAGTGAAGACAAAATATAACAGCAGCTGCTGCTATTATTGATAAGGGTACATCCAGTTAGACTAAGAAACAAAGTGCCTAGAAGTCTGGCATAATAGACTAGGGGAGAGCAACCCTGTAAAGGATGATGTACGAAACACTTAGTCCACAGAGTTTTGAATGTATGTGGCCAATCAGACCTTCACTCACGTCTGTGCTACAATGCAACCTCAATAATGTATCCTTTAAGGCTAGACTGTATCCTTACAAACTGTTCTGAGTAAGGAATGGCTCACAGCTGCACTATTCTTGGAGCAGACCACAGAACAATTCCGCCCTGCTTTCTCATTGCTCTGGGGAAAGAGTGAGTTACTTCACCCTTTTTCATGGAACAGCTTGCTCCTGGGTAAGTGCCTGGTCTGGCCCATGAGTGTGTGTGTGTTTGAGTGGGATGGGGCAACTTCTCCCACCTCCCCCTTCTCTATGCCTCCCTTTCTCCCCCTGTTGAGTAGGGAATACAAGGCAAGTAGCCTCTGCTTTCCTCCCACAAATGGAGTTAAAATCTGAGCAGAGTCAAGCAGCAGAGTACTTACTCCTCCTTACTCCCCAATATGACTGAAAAAGGGCTGTAACAATTCAACCATTCATAAGCACTACACAATATTGTGTTCTGCTATTTGCCTCATTTGGACTCTCTCTCTCTCTTTCTCTCCCTCTCTCACTTCTTTACTGTTATGTGTTATTTCCTTCCCTTTCCCTTCTATACATTCATTTGCTATCCCTAGTTGGTATAGTCTTTTCTCCCCTGTGCTTTTGTGGTCTGTAGTGTATCAAGAAAAAAAGAAATAAAACATTCAAATAAAAACAACATGAAGAACACAGAAAGAATCACACAGAGAGGACCAGGATGTGCTGTATGGGGCTGTAATATAATTGAAAGGTCTGTAACATTTATGTGCAAGAGTGCACACTTGCTTTCTATGCATTGCTATACATGGTCCATGGTATCAGTGGAGGAAGAACAAGAGGGTTTTATTTATAGTACTCAATGACAGAAAAGAACTTGACACAGAACTGAAGCTTTGCAGTTTATGTAGGTTATGAAAATGCACTTTAGCATACATAGTGCAGCTATCAGATTCTGAAGATTAGCAAGGAGGAGGAAACTAACCAAGCTGGAAAAGCAAACATTAGAATTAAATATAAAAGAAGAAGACAGGGGCATTTTTGTTAAAACACCCAATAGACTTGCATGTTTGTATTCAGCAGAGTAAAATCTTTTGCCAATGTTGTCACATTGTTTTTAGCAGACATTTTGAAGTCTGTATCTTTGATAGACGTGAAAGGAAAATAGCCTGTACTCAGATGACAGGAGATATGATTAGATCATGAGCAATCCAGATCCCTCAGAACAGAGATTATGTTGAGAACAGACTAAAATGCAACTAGACAGGTTGTGAGGAGATTAAGATTTGCAGGACAGAAAGATGTGAACTGGTTGCACTGCCTGACAAGTGCTTATAAAACAGACTTTTCTCCCTTCTCTGTGGAACCTTTTTCAAACACTGAAAGATAATTGCTCATGATTTAGTCAGGGCATACTGGGGTAGACATGGAATCTTGCATCCCTGTGTATAGATTAGGTCATGTAGATGTGTAGCTGCAGGACAGAGCACCATGATTATGATATTCAGAGTGACAGAGTGAAACCAGGTGGACTGGAGAAAAGGTGAGTACAATGTTACCTAACACAATAAACACTGATCCTCAGATGGTGGAAATCCATGTAGCTCATGTGCTGATTTAGCATCTAGCTTGGAGACCTGACAATAACTACTGGATCCTCCCCACTCTTACACAGAACATAAATGTACTTGCATCTGTATGGAATTCCATCATTCAACATTACAAAAGATGTAGGGTACCAAAAATCCTTGTGTTCAGTCCTCTTTCATCCTGAGCTTTAAAGCCATCTAACATTTTCCTTTTTGTCTTGCTTACTTTTAACAACACAGCCCTGGGCTCTCTTTATAGCATATTAAAACAAAAGGTCAAATTCTCTGTTGGGGTAAAAGAGTACAACTCTATTGATTTCAATGGAGCTTTGCCCATTGACATCAGACAAGAATTTGGTCCTCCCCTATTCTTCACTTGAATAATAATTTGGGCTGGTTGAAAATACTCTGTTGAAACTGTTTTTGCATGGAAAACTGCGTTTTCAATTACATTAATTTTTTCATGAAAAGTGTCTTTTTTCTATAGAATATATTGAGTTTTTGTTGAATGTTGGTTTTCATTTTTTTATGAAAAGTCAAAATTTTCTTCAGGAAATAACAAAACAAAACAAAAATCTGACCAGCTCTACTAAAAAGCTTTCAGCTAATAAAAATTATTGGACTATTAGGTGATATATTCACTCTGGAAACATGTGTCTCTACCACAACGTTTGGATCAAATCCTGAGCTCCTTTCTTACTTAGTTTTCATGGCACGTAACTGTCATCCCAAGATGACATTGGAGATGGAGTAGGAATCACATACTATTCCTATTGGGGACACTAAAATGAAGGAATCAAGGCAGAAGAGATAACATATGAAAGGAAGCAGAAGGAATTATTGCTGCCAACCTTTCAGAGCAGGGTGTCAAAATGGATTGACTTCAATGTGATTTTTCCTGAATAACGACTTAGTTACATTTATTAGTAAGGACCTCAGGAACTGGACCATGCTTTGACATTTCCTCAGTAACTTTACCTGTTACTTAGCATGAGTAAGTGTGGGAATCAGACAGTGGCTGAAATAGCTTTGCTGTTAAGTATTGACAATTCTCTGATTAGTCTTGTTTTTTTAAGGCACTTCCATGGTATATATTACTGTCTTCATCCTTGGCTTGTTGATTGGTACTTTCTAATATTTCTCACAGCTGTAGCAATCCATTTTGACATCTGCTCTGAAGGCTTTGTGGCAATGATTGCTTCCCTAACATCTCTTTAGCATATACCATTATCATCAAGAGCTTATCTGGTATCAACTAGAAAGCATTGGTAGTGATGGATGTAGCCTGAGCTTATGTGAATATAATGTGTTTTTATAAGGCCACCAGTGTACTGGGCAATTTGAATATGACAAAATGATTAAAAACACACACGTGAACATTAAAATGTACTTAGCCCAGGTTAGTTTTATGGACTGCACCCCAGAAATGGGCAAATCGGTAGGTTGCATTGAAAAGTTTGGATTTTATTAGTCTGAATGCATAAATGCAGGCTTAGCGTGGTTATACTCTGATAAGTGCCTATCTCAAAATGTCACTTTCATACATCTGCTCCCTGACTATTATTTACTCATTTTACTGCTCAAAAATAATTATTCTTCTTGTTATCACTGTAGGGTTGAAATCTGAAAACAATTTAAACTCACCTACATTGGGGGTTCTGCTTTTAAACCTTGGTTCAGGTTTGCCAAGAGGTTTATGAATCAAGACTGAGTTTCTGGGGTTTGAACTCTCCCTTCTCTCCTTACACTCCAGTTGCCCCTCTTTACCGTTAAAGTCTTCTGGGGAGATGGCCTGGTAACTTGCACCTCTACACCTGCTTCCAGGCTCTTCAGGACCGCTGTGGGACTGCTCTGTTCCTGCCTCCTTGTACTTTCAGGGGAGCTTTTCGGCCTTGTTCTGTCTCCAATCCTGCTCTTCTTTGGATAAGGATTGAGAGACAATTTCCCCTCCCCCATCCTGCCACACTAGGGCAAACATACATCCTTCTCTCACTGCCTCCACTAGTTGGATGAGTCTGGACTCTGAGAGCTATCCCAGGTTCCTTATAGGGATAGCCCAGGAAATACGAGGTTATTTGTACTATCTTCAGGATATCCTGGTCCATTTAATTCATCTGCCAGCAGCAGTGGGACTAGGAGATATTCTTCCTCTAATTTTGCCCTTAAAGGGCAGACTCCTTGCCAAGACTCTAAAGATGAGGGCCTGTTGGAGGGGAAGAGATTGAATAAGATGGGAGGGAGGGATTGTTGTCTTTACTTGAAGGAGATCCTTCTGCAAAACCACTGTCCACTGAAACAGGAGGCCTGACTTCACCAGCCAAGGAGGAATGGGAATCTGCGGGGAAGTGCTGCTTATCTAGCTATCTTAGGTATTTATATAGTCCCAATCACCATAGTATCAGAGCACTTCACAACCTTTAATGTATTTCACCTCATAACACCCCCATGAGGTAGGAAAGTGCTAATATTCACCATTTTGTAGATGGGGAAGTGAGACACAGAGAATGACTTGCCCAAGGCCACACAGGAAGTCTGAGGCAGAGCAGGGACTTGAGCATGGGTGTCCAAGTCCTTGAAAAGGGCCCTAACCACTGGACTATCCTTCCTCATCCTTACCCAAGCCAGGGAGAGGAGGGGGAGCTGTGCTTCCCTCTGCTACCCTCTACTTTAACCTCTGGCTTTACTCCCCCCAGCCACCCCAGCTCAGGTGTGCACTACCCACTTGGACGGATGTTTTTTTGTGATGTCCATATAGCTATGGAAGAGCAAGACTGATTGTATTCTGGTTCTAGCATCCTCCAGAAACCTGGCATTCAAGTTGGATTGATAAAATCTTCATCACTTTATTTATTATCTTTACAACATAAAAATCAGAAAGAACAGAGCTTTGTTTTCAGATCTCAGGCTAAGTTTGCAGGGTTGGCAGCTGGAAGAAAATAATCTCTTGATTTATAAACTGAGCAAATTTGATATAGAAGTCAATGAAAGTGAATAAATATCGAACCACACAGAATCACTTGTATGTAACCATACTTTATCATCCTTTTCTTGGGATAAGGTTGCAAGTAAACTTAATTAAAAAACGAAAAGACCCACAACTTTTCACCAAGTGCGCTTCCTGCTACACTCAATGTTTGGGAAGTAACCAGACTTTTCTAGGGCTTCAGCACTCTTGGATGTTCATTCTCTGTATGCCCTACTTTGTAAGTCATGGTGCATTAATTCCTTACTTGCCCTCATAACACATAACATCACTACTAGCTTGGTGGACTCGCTTCTCAAAATTGTGTAAGCACAGAAAGAGCTTAATTAAAATAAAAGGATCATTTACAAAGCATAAGAAGATCCTGGCTCCTGCTCTGACTGCTCATCCAACTTGTTGGGGGGCTTATCCCCTGTTCTGGGAAATCCGATGGAGCATAGCCCTGCTCTAGCAGTCCCGATGCAACCCCCTGGCAGAAATCTGGTAGCCAGGGTATACGGTGGAGATGCCCTTGTGCTTGGCAGATGCCAGGGTGCAACAATGGCCTCTTGGGGCTGTGACCAGTCAGGCGTAAGCTCAAAGAGCTTTGAGGCTACACAAACTTAACAGGGAACAAGTTCAGTCCCCAGTGGTCCCAGGATTAGGGAAGCATAAAGGTAGTTAAACACCGCTTTTCCTGCCCTCGCTGCACTGGGCTCAGCGTGGCTGGACTCTAGGTTCTAGGGCAATATTTATAAAAAGTCAACTAAATTTTTTTTTCAAACAATAATAAAATCAACACATTATCTGTGGAAGCCAGAGGGCCAAAGATGACAACTGCAAAGCATGGGATATGTAGCTGGTGTGACAGAACTTTAAAGAAGCAACATGTGGAGCTGTGGGGACTCATCCACCCATTGTCTTAAACCTAGAGCATAATACGTTTGTCAGTACCTGATTCTTATTATTGGCAGGAATTCTAAAAATATTGCCAGTTATTGTGGTACCTCTCTGAATGATCTTCATCTGAGCCCAGCTATAACCATAATTTCCTCTACCCAAATAAACCTAATTAAATGGGAGAAATAATACAGTTGGATAATTTGTGTAGCAATAAATTAAAGTGCTACCTGGACCATCTACCAATTATTTCCATGTAAGAAATTTCAAGGCAGATCACTAACATGAGATTCTTGTTCTGAAGATTCCTGTTTGATTGTGTTTTCTCTCATCTTTACCCAACATCTGAGACCAGCTTCTCATTATCAGCATTCATATCTGAGTCAGCAGGTATGTGGACCTATATTTGCTTCATATTTTTGCAGCTTGGCTTTCACATAATTACATAAATGGATAAAATAATCATTCTCTCTGTTGTTGACCCTGCTCAGTTCTTATGGCTTCCTACACTTGTGGCACCAAAATGATCTTCTGGATGAGCAGTCACCCTTAGTAATAAGCACCATAGTTGTGTAGGGGGCTTTACGGAGATTTTTTCAAAAGTCAAGTCTCTGCCCCAAGAAGTTTACAGAATTACAAAAACAATCTCCATATTGACTTTAGCTGTAAGGAGTTTAGTTATTCCATTTTCTTGAGATCCAGGCTTATTCTTCATTAGTAACTATGGCTGGGATTTCCATAGCAGCCTGAAGAAGTTAGGAACCCAAATGAAAAACAATGATATATGGATGCTTAACTCCCCAAGGTGCCTTTGAAAATTGCAGCCTACATTTCCCAGCTGCACTGAAAACACGTTCTGAATAACTGCTAGAAGGGGAAGGCGAACAGCCTGAATGCTTGACAACACCTATCGTCAAGGAGGACATTCTGTTAGTGAATTGCAGTGTAGTTTTAGCGGTGTAGGTCCTCGGATATGACAGAGAAGGTAGGTGAGGTAATATCTTGTAATAGACAAACTTCCCTTAGAGAAAGAGACAAGCTTTCAAGCTGCAGCGCTCTTCTGGCCTTAAAGTCAATGAGTCTATGAACAGAAGTTGGTCCAATAAAGAATATTACCTCACCCACTTTGTTTCTCTCATTCTGTTAGTGATAGATTTTTTAAACGAAAGAGGCAACATAAATTGCACCTGCAATTATGATAATCGTACATGCAACGTATGCATTTGCATGTGCCAATCCCAATTTGCTCACACAATTGCAGTAACTGTGTATGTAAATGCACATCTGCAAAAGCATATATTTTTATAGATCTGAACCTCAAGCATTAAAAAAACAAACCGCTGGTGTTTAATTTAAAAAACCCCTCAAACCCACGCAGATTTTCCCACATTCTCATGTTACAATAGTGAAGTTTTTTGTGCTGATGTTACTACAGATTAATTGTGCTTCCCTGCGCTTAGCCACAATGTAAAGAAGAACCTGCTGGAAGTATTGGAAGAAGCAGGTAACACAGCTTCATCCATCTCTCCCTTTTTCAATAGACTGTGCTTCTATCTGCCTCTTCCATCAGCATCTTTTAATCTTTTACTTAGAGTAGGAAGTGGGACTTGAATGTTGATCTTAAACTGTGGATCAACTAAGGCAACTGAGATGAAATAGGGAGACCTTCTGTTGGAAATTCTTATGTCCTGGTCACATTTATTATTTGAAATATCCATCTAGGTCAAAGTGGATGGGCCGCTACTGTCCTTTTCAAAATAGTGCCTTAACGATATCAGTACTTCTCAGAAGTCAGCTGAGTGTGGGTATTATTTGACAGATTCCAGCTTGACTTTTGCTGACATAGCGTGGCCTCTGACAAAGGTTGCAAATTATTGGGCAAAAAATGTCAACAGCTTCTCCATCCCATGGTAAATGTATGCTTCTGTGAATATACCTCTGGCTTTCTGCTCCTCTACCAGCCTTCCCAGAATGTACAATTTATAGCCTCCTCTCTTTGATTTCAGTGGGGGTAAAACATCCTTACCATGTTGTTCTCTAAGGGTCAGACTCTGCTTGGGCTCTAGGCGATTGGGCAGTGAAGGGGAGGATATGAAGAGCAAAAAGATGAGGTGGAATAGCAGTCTCTGTGTTCATGAGAGTGCAGGGAAGGAGTGTTCTATTCCTATTCTCCCAGTTGTTCATGATGCTCAAAAATGAGCAGGGAGGGACGGGGCCATGGCCTACCCTTCAAGGCATCAGCTTTTGGAGCTGTACTGGGACATTAGGAGGAGCAAAATTACAGGAACACCCCTCCTGCAAGCTGGGGCATTCAGGGATGCATTCTGCCATTCTGAGCCTGACACAGAATGTCTCTAGGTATGTCCCCTGGGGGAAGGGCTGTGCACTGCCTTTATTTTGGGCCTGTCTAACACGGTTACATGATTTTACTTTCATGGGAACATAGTTATGCTTAATAAATCTGCAAAAAATACATACAAAATCCGAGACCTCTTAAAAGGAGTATAGCCTAAACCCCAAAATCATGAAAGTAAAATATAATTCCATCAGTAAAAGTTGTCTTGTAATAAATAAATGCTTCCCTTCCATATTTGCAAGGTAACATTGAGGACTGAAACTGATCATTTACAAAAGTGAATGTATTTAATTGATCTTCATTGTGCAAGCTCAGAGGAGCACAAAAAATAAGCAAAAAGAAGAAATAGTGCTAAGTAACCACATCTTTAAAAATTCACTCTGTTTTAATAATCCTAGATGTTTGTTGTCAGTAGCAAAGGTAAAGAAGTGTGTTTCAGTTTTGTTAAATACAAAGTTGAGAAAAATGGCTAAGTCACTGCAAATACAGTAGCTGAGACAAATGTTGTTTGGAATGACACCAAATGATCTGGAATACTTATGATATGTATCAGTTATGAAAACATATTAACACTCTGCTGCAAGGCTAGTTTAATGTTCCCCAGAAATGTACAAATGAGACTGTGCAATTGCTGGGTAAGTATGAGGTGGTACTGCGTATTTAACGGTGCAAAACGAAGGCTGAAAGTAGCCAGGGTATGGAAATTCTGCCAGTTTTAGCTTGCTTGCGTAGGCCTGGTCGATAATTTTCTAATGAAACTGCATTTGACAAAAACACTGCCACTTTTGATTAAACAAAATTTGTTATGAAAATTATCTGCTTTCAGTGGCAAATTTTTTATCAAAAAGGGAACATCGAAAGCCCAAATATTTCCGTTTGGAAAAGCCCTCTGGTGTTTTATGGAAGTTATAGCTGATGGAAGTTTCATGCCCGTATTCTCCTCTGTGGGCCAGGTTCCTGAGCAAAACAACACCTCCAATGATGCACTGCCACCAGAGACTCTCAGGATTTACCGCAGTGGCTCCATAAGAAGGGAGGACACAATGCATTATGGGAGATGTAATATAGCCTGGGAACCTGGCCCTCAGAGGAGAATGAGGCTCCACAGTGGGATTTCTAAATCACAATTGTTGTTTTATTCAGCTGAAAGTTTTTGGCTGAAATTTTTCAGGTTTTGATTTTTTTGCTGAAAATTTCCATAGAAAATTTTGACTTTTTTTTTCTGTGGGGGAATATCATTTTTTTCAACCAACTCTACTTCTGAGAAACTTCACTGTTATGTTTGTTTAATGAGTTTCTTCTTCAGTTTTGGGTCCATCTGACTCAGGGATAAATTTAAGGGTCAGAGCATGGTCAGCAAACATACAGCATGCGGGCCAATGGTCATGTCACCTTAGGCTTTTTTAAATATAAAAAGTTAAAAAACCCATAAAATAAAAATCACAGGCCTAAACAAAAGTGGAATCTCACCCAAATTGTGTTGGCTTGTGTATTTTCAGTTATTGGAATCTTGCACCTCATCAGCACTTTTTTCTTGGCAAATTGTCCTATGATGCTGTCCAGCTCCAACCTACCTGTCTCATCTGTTTCAATTGCAGGGAGAACAAGGTCACTCAGCTGTGTCCGTGATAGTGTTGAATGCATGTAATTGTTGACATGCTTTAATGTACTCATTCAGCACTAGCTACTCCACTTGGTCTGGTGAGAAAGTGTCTCCACAACATTTCCATTTCTGGTAAAACATCATCAAGAGAACGTGACACTATGAAATTCAAGTAGCTCTGGACTTCCAGTGACAAACTGAATACCTCTGTGTTATTGGTATAATCTTGTGAACCAAGTCTACAGAAAAAAACATGAGTGTTTTCCCATGAGTTTAAGAACTTCCTCCTTTGACTTTTCTAAAGTTATATTTTGAAGTCACCTGGGATGGAGGAAACTGAACAGAATAGCTACCCTTTGAAATCCCTCACATTGCGATTTTAGTTTCCTGATCATATTGTCTAAGACCTCAAAATATTTCCTTCGATGGTTGTCCTTTTTTCTAACACAAAATTGTGTGCAAATTCATCATCCATGCAGGATACATGTTTCTTCCTGTGGTTCGGGTAGCTTGCTTTTTCAAAACCCATTGCTTCCCACCTGTTCTGAGATTCTTTTACAATTTCCTCAATCTTTTCTTCAGATCTGAGTTTGCTGAGCTCATTCACTGTGCTCTCAAATGTCCAGTGACTTGAAACAGGTCAATTTTCTTTAACTGAAGGATTCCAGAGGCTGCAGTCATGATAACCAAGATCCTATTCCACCATAACAGATTGAGGTAGAACATCCGATCCATCAAAGACAGGTTGCTTTTTGCTCAATGTATGTCCTTGCTACTCCTGTGTTCGGCAACAGTTTAATCTTCTAGGCATTCAATTATACTCTGAAAATTTACTATCATTGCCTCAGTGACTTTCATTTGAGCTGCCCATCTAGTTTTGCAGACTGCCTTTAGTTGTAAAGGTCTCCTTCATTCTTCAGAAGCCTGTTCAATTTCATCTGCTGCATCTATCCTGTCAACTTCTTCAGGGGCCTAAAGTGCATCATCAAGTTCCTTTTCCCTTTGCATAACTGTACTCTCTCAAGCAAGAGTTTGAAGATAAAGATTATTTTTAGACTTAATCATTAGTGTTTCCCATTGATGGCTAGAGTCTGTGAAATATTTATATATTTCCTGAAAAGTTGTGAAGAAAACCTTCAGGTCTGGACGGTCTTATCTTCAGCAGTATGAACCAAAACTAGGTTAATTTGATGTAGATGTATGGTCCATACACTTTGTCTGCCTTGCCTGAAAGATAGTCTCTCATTTTTGCTTGCAGTCCTCCACAAGCTCTGGCCATACCACTGGCCCCATCATATCACTATCCAGAGATGTATTTGGGGTCTAATTCATACTTGAAGAATAAAACATTGGTTAACAGGTCATACAAGAATGCAACATTTACCTCACTTATTGCCACAAAGCTTACAAAATGCTTTTTTTAATATCTACTTTTCCTTCAATTTGATCAATATTAACAAAGCGATGCAAAATGGCCATTTGATCAAATTGGCTAATATCCATGGTTGCATCTGCAATGATAGTAAAAAACGTAGCTTCTTTGAAGCTATTAAGTATGCACTTCCTGGTTTCTGATGCTAAAAGACTTGTAAGTTCATCGGTAATTGTCAAGTATTTGATTCTCTTGGTGTCACTGATATATCGGGCAACAGTTGTATTATGTCTGGCAAGTAGCTTAATGATGCTCAAGTAAATACCACAATTGTTGCTCTCCAACACTTTATGGTGGCTGTGGAAGAGGAGGCCTAAACTATTTAAAATTTAGACTATGTCAAGCACTATTTGTAATACTTCTTGCCATTTCCTAATATTTTCAGATGCTTTTCAAAACATGCATTGACAGTATGACTTTGCGAAGTGTAGAGCTATCTCATGTGACTGCACATGTTCTTTGCTCCTCCCATGAACAGACATTGACTTTAGCATATTCTTCCAATCATTGAAATCTGTTGCTCAAGTTAATTTTCAAGTTCCTGTATCCGTGAACAACCAACCAATGTGACAATAGGCATAAGCTGAAAGATGTGAGTATACTAGCCCCAGGACATGCAAATCTTCATGTGGTGCATTGTTTTATTCCATAAAATGAAGATAAAAAATGGTGGTTTGTAGGGGAAAAAAAGAAACTGTCTATGTGGAATATCACTTTCAATGGGCTGGCAAGGACCAATTTGTTCAAGCATATGCAATTAAATCTTGAAAGTGATTTTTATCAGATGGGAACTTCAGCAGGAAGATGGATTTGATATGCTACATTGTCGAACTGCTCATCTACTGGACCTTTGGTTTTGCTCAATTCAAGTTCATCTACAGGTCTTTGGGTTTTTCAGTTTTAAGATCATCTATGGGATCTTTGGCTTTGTTGGTATGTAGCTCAGCTTACAGGGTCTTCAGTTGTGCTGGTTTAAAGCAAAGTTTCTCTAGAAATATCATCAGCAACTGCTACAGGTGCAACTTCAGAGGTATTGCACAAATGGTTTCCCTGACTTAAATCTTGACACAATGACAAATTCATGCTTGCTGAATTGAGATGCAGTTCTTGACTTTCTACTTCAGACTGCAGGCGCTGATCAGAACGTTTACAAACGTGCTGCTCAGGATCTTTGGAGGCAATTTGTAATAACAAAATCTCTCTTTCTTTTTGTTTTTTAAAACTAGACTTGTATTTGTATTTATGGTTTTCATTTTCAGATACCTTCCAGTATGAGACTAAGAAAGTTGGAAGTATAGGCTGAAATAAAGTATTTTTGTACTGCTTTATTTATCCTTCAGTTGTAGGGGTAATACTAACAAAATGTTGATTTTCTGTGCAGAATCTAGCAGAGATATGCAGAACTAGAGTGGGGCTGGCTGGGGAGAGTGCTGTGGGGCTGGGGAGAGGCTAGAGCAGGTAGCTACATACCTCTCGGTGTTCCACGGCAAGAGGAGGATATGGAGGCTATGGAAACAAACTACATTTCCCAACAGCAGCCTCTTCAGCACTGGAGCATACCCAATGGCTGTGACCCCTGCCGGATGGGATAGGAAACATCTGTTACTCTCCGCCACTGTGTATTGGGCACGCTCAAATGCTATGGGATTTTGCAAAGGCATTGCAGGACAGGTGGGTGTGGGTTTCCTGGGACCTCTATAAAATGGGGGCTGATGGCTGGGAGTGTGTTAGACACATGCAACTCATGCAATTACATCAGCCCTGAGGCAGCGAGGGGGCCCCAGCCCCACCCAGTGAGGGGTGACCGACTCAGTTACTTGTGGGGGTGGGGCCACAGAATCGAATGGGGGGAGGCAGATGGCAGTGGCAGAGGAATAGCTGGTGCAGCTGTTCAGGGACCCCTGAACTTGGAGGTCCCCTGCAGGCTCAGGGCTGCTCAGATGCACAACATATGCCTGGCACAGGCTGCTGCCCAGGGGTGCTGGGACAATTTGTATAGTGGGGGTGCTGAGAGCCATTGAACCAAACCATAAACCCTGTATATGATGGAAACCACTTCAAGCCAGGGGGCGCTGCAGCACCACCTGCACCCTTAGTTCCAGCACCTAGGCTGCTGCACTGCCCCTAAGTCAAGTCTCAGCCTAAATGGCCTGGTTCTTTTAGGCTCACTTTCCACAAGCCCAGCACACAAATTTGTAAGTGTGGATGGAGTTCTCCATTTGGATCTGCCAAAGCACTTGCTGTTGCTGATAAACAGATTACATTTAAAATTAACTTGAAGCAAGAGCAGATGACAGCTTTGAAAATGTTGTTAAATTGAAATATGAATGGGATATATGCTATTGTGGGAGGGAAAAAAACATGCTAACAGAACAGTTTAAATAGCAGGCTTCTCCTTCATTCCTTTTCTTCCAAGTGCTTGTGGTAAATTACTGGCTTACTACTCAGACGCCAGCACATATTTCACCACCTTGTTTCATAAGTCTCAATACAGCGTTTAGTGGGAGGACAGCCTGTAATTATGCTGTAAGTTATCAAACAAACTGCAGATGCATAAATGGGAGGGTAGGTTTAGAGACTTTGTTTTGAAAGGGAACTTTAATATTAAACAAACGTGTTCTTTTTGGAAAGGGCAAAGTGGAAAAGTTGGGCAGAATGTATTGTGGGTCTGACTGAAGAAACCAAATCTTTCCCCAAAGCTCTGTATATTTAGAAAAAGGACTAAGATATCACAACCATAAACATTGCCTTTCATTTAAGCAAAGGACACTTCTTTTAAAAATAATTCATCTTATGATTTAAAGCATCACACGCACATAGCCAGTGAATTTTCAGTGTGACGCAGACACAAAAAATTGTGCTAGCACATTAACCAGACATGTGCATACACTACAGCTAACTTGCACATTCAGAATTTGCATGCCTATATAGTAGCTATATGCAATCAGTTTTAGATATCTATCTTTGATACCTCCACTAAGAAGACTCAGACTTTAAGGCCATAAGGGACCATCAAGATAATCAAGTCTGATCTCCTGCACATTGCAGACCACAGAATCTTACCGACCCATTCCTGTAGTAGGCTCATAGCCCCTGGCTGAGTTACTGAAGTCCTCAAATCTTGATTTAAAGACTTCAAGTTACAGAGAATTCACCATTTACTCTAGATCAAACCAGGAAGTGACCTGTGACCCATGCTGCAGAGGAAGCTGAAAAAGCCCCAAGTTCTCTGCCAATCTGACCTGGAAGGATATTTCTGTAGTAACTCAGAATATGGCAATTAGTTAGACCAGGGATCGGCAACCTTTGGCATGTGGCCCCTCAGGGAAATCTGCTGGCGGGCCGGGATGGTTTGTTTACCTGCAGTGTCCACAGGTTCGGCCGATCGCAGCTCCCACTGGCCACGGTTCGCTGTTCCAGGCCAATGGGGGCTGCGGGAAGCGGCGGCCAGCACATTCCAAGGTCACATCCCAAGCACATCCCAAGGTCACTAATGCAAATGGTAAATAAGACAAGTCCCAAGATCAGTCCTTGAGGAGCTCCATTAGTAACCTCCCTCCAGCCTGACAGTTCAACTTTTCAGCATAATCTCCCCTTTAACCAGTTCCTTACCCACCTTTAGATTCTTAATTATTAATCCCCATCCTCTCCAATTTAACTAATAATTTCCCATGTTGAACTGTATCAAATGCCTTACTGAAATCCAAGTAGATTAGATCTACTGTATTTCCTTTATCTAGAAAATCTGTTATCTTCTCAAAGAAAAAGATTAGGTTGGTCTGGTAGGATCTACCTTTTAAAAAATCATGTTGTACTTTATCTCAGTTACCATTTACCTCTATGTCCTTACTTTAACTACTTCCTCTTTCAAAATTTGTTCTAAGACCTTGCATAAAATTGAAGTTAAATTAATGGGCTTTTAGTTTCCCAGATCACTTCCCCACCTTTTTAAATATAGGTACTGTATTTGCAGTTTTCCAGGCACAAGTTATGACCCCCCAAGTTTATTAATTTATTAAAAGTCCTTGCTATTGGGCTTGCAATTTCATGTGCCAATTCCTTTAATATCCTTGGATGCAGATTATCCAGGACTCCCAATTTAGTCCCAGTGAACTGCCTGAGTTTGGCTTCCACGTTGGATGTGATAATTTCTACTCTATATCCTTTTTCCCATTAGCCACCCTGTCACTGCCCCCAAGCTCCTCATTATCCTTATTAAAAATTGAGGCAAAGTATTCATGTAGATGTTAGGCCATACCTAGATAATCTTTGATGTCCACCCCATTCTCAGTGCTTAGTGGTCCAAATTCTTCTTTCCTTGCTTTCTTTTTATTTACATGGCTAAATAAACTTTTGCTATTGGTTTTAATTTCCTTTGCTAGTTCCAGCTCTGCTTGGTTTTTGGCAGTTCTAACTTTTTCTCTTATATTTTCTGACCTCTAAGAGGTAGCTTTCCTTTCTGATTCATCCCTTCTTCCATTCCTTGTAGGCTTTCTGTTTCTCTTAATAACCTTTTTGAGATGCTTGTTCATCCAGTTTGGTCTGCAACCCTTTCCTATGATATTTTCCCCACTTGCTTGGGATGCAGGCTTCAGATAGTTTCTGTAACTTTGACTTAAAGTAATTCCAAGCCTCTTCCACATTCAGATACTTGAGTTCTTCAGTCGAGTCAACTTCCCTAAAAAAACCAGGGAATTAGTCTTAATTCCCTTAATTTTTAAAGTTTGGCCTTTGAAATCAAAGACCCTAGTTGCAGACCTATTTTTATTTATTTTTCTATTTAGTTTAAACTGAATTAACTCATGATCACTTGAACCAAGTTTGCCCTCTACAGCTAGTTCTTCTACTTACCAGTATTAAATCTAAAATGGCATCACCTCTTGTTGGTTTGGTGAACAAATCTGTTGGCTATCACATCCAGGAATATCTGGGCCCTCCCATTATTAGTAGCCTTTGTCCTCCAGTGTATATCTGGGAAATTAAAATCTCCCATAATCACACAATTCCTAGTAGCATTTGCATCATTAAAATATTAGAGAGGTTGCTATCCAGATTAGATCCCGGGGGTCTGTAGCATACCCCAAGCATTATCCCAGAGGAGCCTCTGTTATCTTTCTTTCCCAAAGTGTTTTTGACCCAAACAGACTCTGTTTTATCTATTCCATGACTTCTAATTACTTTACACTCTACCTCGTAATTAATATACAATGCTACTCCACCAGCTTTACCTTTATTTCTGTCTTTTCTGAGCAGCACATACCCTTCAATAACTGTATTCCAGTCATGACTACTATTCCACCATGTTTCCATTATCCCTATGATACCTGGTTTCACTTTCTGCACTAGTAGTTCTAATTCCTCCTTTTTGTTGCCCGGGCTCTTTGCATTGGTGTACAGACATCCTGTTTCTGCTTGGCTTCACCCAGATTCCTCGCCTGATTAGGTACAGTCATTTTACTGCCTTCCTGACTTTTACTGTCAGTGGTTCTAGCACTATCTTTCCTGTTGTTGTCCTTTCTCCTATCCTTTGTTGTTCCTTTCTCCATTGCTCTATCCTTATTTACTTGATTCTCCTCCCCTTCAATATTAGAATCAGGTGTGGAGATTACATGAGCATCTCCCAACCACCTCCCACAAATTCCTCATCTAAAGCTCTTTGAATCAGTTGTGCCGACCTCCATCCCAGAAGTCTATTTCCCTCCCTACTCAAGTGGAGTCCACCCAGGGCCGGCGCAACCCATTAGGCGACCTAGGCGGTCGCCTAGGGCACTACAATTTGGGGGGTGGCGACCGCGGCGGTATTTCGGTGGCGGGACCTTCCGCTGCCTCTGTGGGGGGCGGCATTTCGGGGTGGGACCTTCCGCTGCCTAGGGCGGCAGAAAAGCTGGCGTTGCTCCTGAGTCCATCCCATGAGAATTGGGGATTGGTAAACTGATTAAACAAAAAACTGAGCTCAGCTTCTGCCGAAAACTTAAAATGACCCCAAACAAAACCCTTTTGCAGGGTTTGTATTTGTTTGCTTTATGACCATTATCCTTGTTCCAACCAGGACCAGAAGCAGAAATGCTGAAATACCATGAAAAAGGCTGTTCTCACAGTATTTCTAACCCAGCTCAATGCAGGAAATGCCAGGGATCTCATCTTCCACTCCACTTCTACAGATCCAAGAGGTCTGGATCATTCATACAATTTTCAGATACGCATCTGGACATAGGGGTGCTTATCTGAATGGAAGTGAACCTCCTCCAAGCCTTTTAAAGTTCACCCATCCATAATGCTGTACCAATAAATCTGAATGTGGTGCTGCTATTGATATTATACAGTGAGTGTGCTCTTTATACAGCTAGAATAAATGTTGTGTCAGCCTTAAGTTTAGGAGAAGGTGGTTGAATCGTATTTGCCAAAATATAAAGCTAGGCAAATTTGGACTTTTGTGGTTTTACAAAACAAATTCAAACCAGTGGATTGACTAATTCAATAATTATAACCTGTGAACAAATGGGAGACTGTGGGCTATCTGTCAATTATGCCACGTTAACATGCAGTGTTGATACTGGCCACCCAATTCCCTAGTGGTTGATTGGATGCATTTGTGATAGTCTATACATATTTGAAGGATGAGAGAGGAAGAAGAGAACAGCAAGGGTAGAACTGTGAAGAAGCAGCGTGGTATCAACAGAACTGAGGTAGAAAACAAAGAGCGAGTGGGAGCAAGGAGGAGGGAAGCAGAAAAATCAGACGCCTGTTATAATTCATATGACCCTTAGTGGAGAGACTGTCTAAAGATCAGAGGAGGTAGAAAATGGAGGCAGGGAGCCCGTTTGTAACTCTCACTTGAGATATTTTTGGTATTTGCTTTCTGCTGCAGTTTGACCTTTTGTCTGAATGTGTCAGCTTGCCTGCTGTGGAACCAGCATCCAGGGCTTGTATGGTTCAGAAGGCCATGGATATTTCATGCTGATCAGGCACTTAATACATTGTCTAATACATAAGGCATGCAAATTGTCATTACAGCCATCTGCAATTTTCTACAAAGGTTAATGCCTTTTAAAGGAATTTCTTTTTCTGATGAATCCATACTATGCCAAACAACTATAGCTCTATTATTGCACTAGCACTGAGCTCACTTTTAAAGGATACAGGTGATCCAACATGAAGAACATTAGTATTCTCTTCCTTTTCATAATCATAACCAAGGATTAACAGGCAGTCTGGTTAAGTGTAGTTCTCAGTACATGAATGTGTTCATTGTTTACAAAACCAAGTACCTAAAGCCTAGCCACAACAAAAAATCATTACTGAAGAGAGCATTTACTTATATCCTCATTATGCTCCTGTTTATCCGAAACCCTATCCAAAACCCTAAACCGAAAACCAAACATCCACATTATGTGAATCCCCTCCTTGTTCCTCAGCATGAGATACATGTCCCCACCATGACTGTGAGGAGTAGGAGCCTTTGGCTATGGGGGAAGCCACCCAGCTACTGAATGGCTCCCGTGGCAGTGCAGGGAGCCTACTGCAGCCCAGCTGTCATGGGACTGCTCATTCCCATGACACCGGTCCCTGCAGGTGCAAGCGGTGGGGTGGTGGTATTGATGGTGGAGGAGGCTGCGGTCCTGGCAGGGGAGAACCGATATCCCCCAGCCAGGTCTGCAAGGAGGAGGAGGACGACGAGCCCCCAGCCATGAGGAAACCACCCTACTGTTGCATGGCTCCTATCATCTCGGTTATCCAAACTTCCAATTGCCCAAATAAAATCCGTGTCCCCCATGCTGTTTGGCTAATTGGGAGTATACTGTATTGCACTGCTTAACATGTGGATTGAATGAAAATTGACCATATGAAATGGCTCCTTCTCACTTGAGAGCTCAAGTGATCACGTTCAAGAGATCAAGTGATCGCTTATACATGCCAATGTCGAGAAAAGTGTCTGTTAATAATCACACATGCTTGCTTCACTAGCCTAAGTTGTTACTACCTTTGACTCCTCCAGCTATTGGAGAGTGAGCTGAATTCTATTCTGCCACAGGCAACACCAGGAGACCCGTTTGATCACATTCTGATTGCTCATTTTTTTATTAGTGACAATTCACGAGCCAATCAGTATCCAAAGCTGAGGTTGCAGGGCTGATAGGGGGAAAAAGCCACCCTTTCTTTTGTATTAGTAAACTCAGCAGGTTTGATCTTGAAATAAGGTGGGTCGAGAAACAAAACCATCTTTACTGTTACTTTTCAGAGTAGAATTACACTTCAAGTTTTAAAGTAGACCATAATTTGCTAACCTGAACTTGATTAAATGACACACTTTACACTGAACATAGAAAATTAATGTTCTCTCCTCACTTCTCGGCAAAGAATTATTAGCACAGCCCCATAGCGAAGTCTCTCCATTACTAAGTTTCCAGTATTTTTTAAAAACATATACATTACATTTACAAACATACTAGTATTATAAAAAATTAAAACTGAGTTTCAATTGAAAAGCAAGTGAACAAGAACACTCTGTGATGTGTTAATTTTGCTTAATATTATGTTTGTTCATTTAGATCTCAGTTAGACGTATCAAAGTTAATGGCAAAGCTCTCATTGGTACCAATAGGCATTGGATTAGCCCCTAGGTGTCTGATCCTGTACCACTGAAAGATTCTATGTGACTTTAATGGGTATTGGATTGGATCCATGCTAACCTAGGGCTAGATTGTGGCATTTAGCTACAGCACTGAGTAAGGGGTGGCATATAAATCCTGTTGTATATGAAGAACGGCTTCCATATGAGGAGAGATTAATAAGACTGGGATTTTCAGCTTGGAAAAGAGACAGCTAAGGGGAGATATGATTGAGGTCTATAAAATCAGGACTGGTGTAGAGAAAGTAGATAAGGAAGTGTTGTTTACTACTTCTCATAACACAAGAACTAGGGGTCACCAAATGAAATTAATAGGCAGCAGATTTAAAACAAATAAAAGAAAGTATTTCTTCATACAGTGCACAGTCAACCTGTGGAACTCCTTGCCAGAGGATGTTATGAAGGCCAAGACCATAACAGGGTTCAAAAAAGAACTAGATAAATTCATGGAGGATAGGTCCATCAATGGCTATTAGCCAGGATGGACAGGAATGGTGTCACTAGCCTCTGTTTGCCAGAAGCTGGGAATGAGCGACGGGATGGATCACTTGATGATTACCTGTTCTGTTCATACCCTCTGGGGCACCTGGCATTGGCCACTGTCGGAAGACAGGATACTTGACTAGATGGACCTTTGGTCTGACCCAGGAGGGCCATAGTTATGTTCTTATGTTCATTGAATTCAGACAGAATTATACTGTAAGGCATGCATCCATTCTGTGAAAAATCCAATTGATCAGAATATCTTTTGCTGCATAGGGCTGGTAACAGCCATAACATTTATCCTGTTTAACATATATTTCTAGCTACCTAGTCACTGAGGAGAAAATAGACAATTTACAGCCCATGAGTCTGCAAGTGAGGCAACTGGGTGACATTAATTCCTATAACCAGTCTTCCAGTAGCTGTGGACAGGGACATTTAGCATGTGGCCCACTTACAGTATGAGCGTCTATAAGTCAGACTGAGATCACATTCCTTAACAATCCTCATGAGAATGCGACCAATAACATCCACATGCAATTACAACCACTAGTAGAGAGGAACAGCTCCGCTACTTCCTGGTATTATAAGGCGCAACAGCTCCATGGTCATATCAGACAGAATCCTAGAGGGAAAAGAAAGAGTAAAAGATTCTACTAGCTGAATGAGGAGTGCAGGGGAGATATATTTACATGTTTCTACTAATACAGCATTAACTGCTGCTATTGCTGCTATATACAATGCTATGGCTGCAGATAGCAGGGAAAAGAAACAGAAAGAGAGAAGGTTCAGCTGTGGCTGGCTTTGTAACTGACATATACTCCTATGTTGTTCTGGAAGAGACAGGGAAAACAGACACAGTAGAAATAATAAATGGAGGCCCTGCTTGTGTTGGCAAGGAGAAGTTCTAATTCCACTTCAGAGGTCTGCAGGGCATGGTCTCCAGGAAATTGAAAAGCTGCTAGTGATGCACCAAATAAGCATTTTTTTAAAGCTAAAAGTATTTGGGGAAAAAAGATGTCAGTCACTGTGATGACTCGGCAGCTGCCCAACAAAGAGCAACTAGAAATGTGCAGATCAGCATTTGAGAAAAGTTTGTGAAGAATGAAGTTGCATCTGCTTTTCAAAAATAGTTTACTTTGCTATTTTTCTTCTGCGGTTGCTGGGTGGAGGGGAGAAATCTGTGCTTTGTTTGTGGCTTAGCGCAAAAGAAAATATTTAAAACCTTTTTTTCTGATGCTGGGAGTTATAGGCCATTGAAATACTAATATTTATCAAATACAGTACTTATCCTGTTACAGTTGGGACTGTAGAAACTGACACCGCAATATAGTTTGCCTGTGTCTCAGACATACAACCCCCCATCCCCAAAATGGCTTCTGCACTGAAATAATTCCATATGAACTTCCACTGGAGTTTACGGGAGCTTTGGGCTTCATCTTGCACCTCTGAAGTCAATAGGAGTTTTACTATTAACTTCAGGAAGCAAAACCAGACCCATTGTGTGTTAGAGGACTACAGATTTTGGCCCAAGGCAGTTACATACTTTCTAACACTGATAGGATTGTAGAAATATGATTCAGTCTCACCCAAAAGGAATTTTCTAAAAATCCACGTGCGTGTGGGAATTTGAAGTTTCTAAGAGAACCCAAAGGGAGCAAAGTAGCACATCATTCTCCCTTCCTTCTTTTTTCTCCCTCATTGCAGGGCACATATATTTTGTTCTTTATTTAAAAAGCAAAGGGAGGGAGTGGCACCTTTCCGATCTAATGAATATTTACATTGGAGGATCAGCCAATGGTTTCCTTCATGGGCACTGAAGCCAATGCCCTCATTCTCCAAGTCTTTGTATTCAGCTGTAGACCATTGTGGATAATTTACAGTGAATAATTTAGCCAACTAATTTAGATTTAACCTCTCTTTCTGCTTGCAGAATGTCCACTAGCATGTTGAAAAATCCTTAAATCTCTTTGATATTCCAAAGTATTAAATTATATTTTGGTCACCTTTTTGAAAAAAAAAAAAAAAAAGGTCTTTGAACTGTGAACAGTTCTCTGAAGGAATTAGAGTCTGGATTTGTGCTGGTTAGTTGTGATTGGCCAGATACGTCACATGGTATCGTTTCTATTACATGTTAGGATGAGGATGTGAGTATGAGCATGTGTGAACAATTTTGTTTCCCCAAATGCACATTTAACTTTGAAATTCACTTTCAGCAGACATTCTTGCCAATTTCACGAAGTTTACAGAAAGCAAACACAAAAGGGGCACAAATAGGGCAGAATTTTTTTTTTAAAATTTAAAAGAATATTCTAGCATTTTGTGTAGTATCCAGTGACCTCTATCATGGGCACAATTGATTCTGCTATAAACAGGGCAAATTTTAAATTTTCAAATTTTCATAAACCTGAAGACCCACAAACTCTGCAATTATAATACATTTGCACATGTAGATTGGATAGTTGCCCATTCAAGATGGCAGATTGTGCAGCATGCAGAATTACCCAGCACGGATGTGTTCCAGTTGTTTTGCTTAAGCAAATGGAAGTGCAAGCATATGAGTGCATTTTTGTAGGTGCAAGAAGGACTCCACTTTTTTGAAAACTTGATCCACTCTGTTTACCTAGCCTCTCTCAGCTGTTAGATCACAGGAAGGGATTTTCCATGGGATTTGTGTTCCTAACTCACTTAGACAATTCTTTTGAAAATTCTACCATATACATCTTAAATGTGATCTCCTACATGGCAATGGAATGTGTGTAAGGTCTTAATCTGGAAGATGCTGGGGACCATTCGACCCCATGAAGTTCATGCACTGCTCAGCACCTCTTCAGAGGTGATGATTATCACTTTGTGGCATCAGTCCCTTGTTGTGGGAGAGGCAAGTGGTATTTTAATGAAATAGAGAAGTGTGTCTCAAAAACAAACACATTTAAGCTTTTGCAACTATTTTTAGTTTGTGTCAGTCTTCCAGAGCCTTGGGCAGTGCAGGCAAAATGCCAGCCTTGGGACTCTTTTGAGATACTCTAATATGCCAAGTTCTGGCAGCCTCACATTGTTATCAGAATTGTTTTCTCAGCCTTAGTAAATTGCTCCAAATATTGTTGATGGCTCTTATGGATATGACATCCAAAGAGACCATACGTTTTCTAGTGAAACGTTACAAAGAGAATAGAGAGGGTTACTGTCACTTCTAATTCTCACTACCCTTTTTATCATGACAATAGATTAATAAGAGCTCAGTTTCTGCTTTGGTTATAGTCTTTCCATAATGATATGGTATTAGAATCCTAGTGCTTATCATACTCAATGACATATTCCATAGTATTACAAAATGTAGTGGAAGTATTACATATAGTATAGTATTACATGCAAAACTGTCAATGCAATGTCATAAGAGAGAATTTACATGCTCGGGAGAGTCAGGAAATTAAAAGTTATGATTCCCACAGCAATGTTAACTTGGCCTCTTTCACGTACAGAGAAATTTTTAGTACAGTGTTTGGTGATTACTTTAAGCCAATATGCAATGAGGATGTTTTGAGTACTGTGGGAACCATAACTTTGAATGTCCTGACTTTGGGACATGTAAATTGTCAACCATAATGCTGTATTAACATTTATATTCTTTTCAGTATAATTTCATTGGTTTAAAAACATAAATAAAAAGGAAAAAAAAGTGAAAATAGTCCCTGATGCTATTTAAAAGCTATTTAAAATGAAAAACACTAATTAGTTGCATGTGTTCGTGCAGATTTGCAAATTCACTATCTAATCAGGATTTTAAATACATCTGTGTTTATTATATTGTGTGTATATATGGGCAGGGCCCAATCCTGAGAGGGGCTGAAGGCCCACAAATCCCATTTTCTTCAGTGTGAGCTGTAGATGCTCAGTACCTGTTTATCCTCTTTAACATATTCTTCCAGCTACCTAGTCACTGAGGGGCAAATAGACAATTTACAGCCCATGAGTCCGCAAGTGAGGCAACTGGGTGACAATAATTCCTATAACCTGTCTTCCAGTGGCTACAGGGACATTTAGCATGTGGCCCACTTAAAGTCTGAGCATGTATTAGTCAGACTGAGCTCACACTCCTTAACAATCCTCATGAGAATGAGACCAATAACATCCACATGCAATTACAACCACTAGTAGAAAGAGATAGCTCCACTACCTCCTGATGTTATAAGGAACTCTGTACCTCTCAAGATCAGGCCTTGTTATGCATTTAGGGTCCAATCCAATGCCCAGTGAATCTTTCAATTAACTTCAAAGAGCTGGATCAGAACCTTAAGCTTGACCCAGGAAAGTATTTAAACATGAGTAGACCCACTGACTTCAAAGTTATGTATATGCTTAAGTGTTTTGCTGGCTTGGGGCCTTAAATCAGCCAGAAAAATGAAACTCTTTGTGGGACAGACCATCTTTTTGTTCTGTGTTTGTACAGCACCTAGCACAATGGGGTCCTGGACCATGACTAGGGGACCCAGGCATTATGGTAACACCAATAATAAATAAATAATTAAATAAAATGCATTGTGGACCAGATCCTGCAGTGTGCCAAGCACCCTCAGTTACCACTGAATGTAATATCTTGTGGAATTAGGCTCTATATGTTGTTTTCACACAGTAATGCCTATGTTTCTCATCCAGTGCTTCTAAGGACTTGTCTACCTGGGGACAATGAGGAAAGTTAATCCAAATGAACTTTCAAAGTGGATTAGTTAAACTGCATTAAACCTGTGTGGATGCTCTTATTTAGAATTAAAGTGGCCTTAATTCCATTTAACTTAATTTACTTTGTGAATACAAAATTAATGAATTAAGCTAAACTGAATAAGGCTACTTTAATTCTGAATAAGAACATCCACACAGCATTTTAACAGTTTAATTAATCTACTTTGAATTCACACCTTTAGTTAATTTGGATTAACTTTTCTGACTGTCCCCAGGTAGGCAAGACCTAAATTTGGCAAGCTATTCATTCCTTTCTGATGACTATACACATGTAAAATTTGAAGTTTGCATATGAAATCTTTTTGGAGTCAGCAATGCACAAAAATACAGAACGTTTTCTTTAAAATTCAAAAGACACCTTTTTGAAAGGAAAAGCTGATCAAGTTAAAATTTATTGTAAACTCTTCACCAAAAAATAGTAAACTTTGGGCTAAAAACATACATGAAAAATTTCAGTCCAAATGAGAAAATCTTTCAGAATATTATAAGCACCTGTAAATAGACTTTAGAGCAAAAGTGCCTCTCCATCTGTACTGTAGCTTCTCAGTTGCAGTAACAGAAATCTATAACAATTTTTCACACTGGAAGAAGGCTTTTCTGTTCTGGCTCCTTGGATCATGGCAACCTTCCCTTTACAGAAGACTGTTTTGGACGTGACATGATTTTGTCTGGTGCAAGGCAACATGGCACCATGAGTCTGCCAGCCAGAGTTAGAGAGATAGCAATGCATCATTCCCTTAATGGATTAAGCAGTGTTGCTCCCAGCTCTTGCTGTCCAGGTATCAATCAGAATAAGATACTCACTCCTGTATGTTAGGGATTTGCACTGGCACAAGGCAATAGGATCACCCAGATATTGCACTTTAATGAGCTGGCTCTTCTTTTCCCCACAGGTAGTCAAGGGATGTCTAACAATGCTATACAAATGATGCAAAATAAAAAGTACAGTACACCTACTATACCACAAAACCAGGAGAAAAATATGCAGCCTTATTCCCATGGCAAAACTAAAACAAGAGAAACAATGAAACATTGATGAATTGTAATAAAATTCTATTAATACAATGAAGTGACACACACATAGCAGTCAGGCTGCAGTTGTCACACTCTATGCTGGAGTGAAGAGCAAAGACCTCTTTTATGCCTGTAATATTTTGCACTCTCTCAGATGTCATTGATTGCTAGATGACCTAATTTTAGAGCACCACTGGTGACAATCTAGTCAGAAATTGACATAATTATTGTGTTTTTCCCCCTGGAAATTAAAACACGGGTAAATTATTTCTATTTAAAAAAGGAAATGTTTGTAGTTTGCAAAAATGTTTCCTATCGGTGCTTGCAGCATTGCTTTCGGAAGTGGTATTATTTGCCATTTTTGAAAACTGCTCTTAAGATGCAGAAGTTGCTACTGGAATTGTATAATTTATTAGTAATATCAGCTTCACAAATATACTGTGTGGCCCTAAAGACAGAATTAAGGGTTGATTAATATGCGTTGTGTGCCTTTTGTATCACATTTGCAAAATTAGGATGATACGAGCAGTTTCTTTAGGAAAGTCTTGCAGTAAGTAAAAAGGTTCTGTGCTTTAGTGGAGGACGTAGTGTGGTAACTGAGAAGTTTCTCAGAATACACTCTCCTGTTTTAAGTGATCACACAGGGATTGGGTTGTTGAATATTTTGGGCAGGATGGTCACAGTCTACCCTGAAAATATCTTTCCTAGAGGGGTTCGCTCCCCCCAAAAATATTTCTGGCAAAAATGGCTTTTCAATTACACCTCTACCCCGATATAACGCGGCCCAATATAACATGAATTCTGATATGACGCGGTAAAGCAGTGCTCCGGGGGTGGGGGGGGCGGGGCTGCGCACTCCGGTGGATCAAAGCAAGTTCGATATAACGCGGTTTCATCTGTAACGCGGTAAGATTTTTTGGCTCCCGAGGACAGCGTTATATCGAGGTAGAAGTGTAATTGGTAATTTTTGTAGAACATTTTGATTTTCATCAGAGTTTTTGTGTTTTGTGTTTTTTGGTTTATTGACAAAAATCTAAAAATTTTCAGAGAAAAGTGGACAAAATGAAAAATGACCATTTTCATTGCCACAGGACTCTTTGCTGCATTTTCATTGAAAATTTGTGTGCAATTTTTTTTGGTGGTCACCTCCAATCTTTCCGATAATGCTGGTTTTGCACTAGTTATTACACTTCCTACCCATTTTGGTCATTTCACTAATAACTCTTTATGCGATATTATTTATTCACCCTGTACAAAAGTAAAATTGTCACCTATTAAAGGCTATAGGTGCCCCTGCCATAAATTACTAAATCAAATCAAAGAGCCAGCAGAACACAAAACTCCCTTCCCATTCCCAGATCTACCCCGTACTGCTGTCATTATGTTTCATCAGCAATTAGTGATGTGGCAGAATTGTAGGAAACAGCATTTCTTAAAAATATTCTGAGAGGCCAATGTTTCATGCTGCCTCAGCTTGCATTCCTGAGCCCTTGGTTCCTCTTCACCAAATCTGCTGAAACATGACCCAATACTGCTTAGCAGATTACATAACTCCCATGAAAACCTTCCTCAGCAGCCGGCACAAAGAGGTGTGAATTGCATTGTGACCTGAAGTTCACAAACTCGTGAGAAAGGAACTTGTTCCGGAGCTAAGGGCCGCAGTAGAGAAAGCTGTACCACCAATCTCCTCTCTTTAAAACTGAGGGTTCCAGCTTGAGTATCTCTGGTGTCTGGCATGAGTAAAGAGAGGTAACTTTTAAGAAGCGTAGTCCAAGGTTATTTAGTGAGACCTTTAGAAGTTAAAACCAACAACTTACATGTATTGTCCCACATTTAAATATAATCAGGCACACATGTACCGCCCAAACTCTCATTTGAAGTTATCGTCTCAGATATTGTAAGGCACGTCTGTACAGTTCCTGGAAAACTAGACTGTGAAATACACTGGCACTTTAAAGGGTTCTTGCTGATATAGCACCATTGAAGGAGTTAGCGTGTGTTTTTAATGGAAAATAAGGCCAATATGTATCTGAGTGACAAGGAAGGAGATCTTTGAGAGGGGGGGGGAAGAGAGAGAGTGTTCTCTAGCTAATGTTGGTATTAGTTCTTTCACTTTCCAGGATAGTTGAGGTTAAAAGAAATATGTTGATGTTTATTGCAAGAAGAAACATGAAAAGGCTGTTTATGAAGATTATGAAATTTTGCCTATTTCAAATATAGGTAAGAGTTTGTTGCATCCGAAGAAGTGGGTATTCACCCACGAAAGCTCATGCTCCAATACGTCTGTTAGTCTATAAGGTGCCACAGGACTCTTTGCTGCTTTTACAGATTCAGACTAACACGGCTACCCCTTTGATACTTGTTTAGAGTTGATGGGTGAAATCCTGGCATTCCATCAAAGTCAATGGGAGCTTTGCCATTGGCTTCAATGGAGCGGTGATTTCACCCCAAGTTTGGCAGCCTTAAGGATGCAGCACAATGCCTATTTATTTGGTTTGACTTTTGGTTGATTTTTGATCAGTTTTTTAGTTTATCCAATGACTTGGCTCCAGTAGTGTTTTTGCCAGGTAAATTTTGGTTATGTCTACATTGGGAGCTGGGCATGTGATTCCCAGAGGGTGACCAGATGTCCCATTTTTATAGGAACAGTCCCGATATTTGGGGCTTTGTCTTATGTAGGCGACTATTATCCCTCACCCCCAATCCTGATATTTCACACTTGCTATCTGGTCACCCTAGATTCCCAACTTGCATAGACATACCCATACCAATTCTCCTCAAGCTAAAGTGCTAAAAAGAGCAGTGTAGCCACCCATATTACCCTACTGTTTATTTCCATACCCTTACTCAATTTTGTTGCCTTTCTCTGTATTTTTTCCAATGTTAATATATCGTTTTTGGGATGGGGCAACCAGAACTGCATACAGTATTCAAGGTATGTGTGTACCATGGATTTATATATTTTCTGTCTTACTATATATCCCTTTGCTAATGGTTTCTACCATTCTGTTAGGTTTTTTGCTTGCTGCTGCACATTGAGCAGATGTTTTCAGAGAACTATTCACAATGACTCCAAGATCTCTTTCTTTGAGTGATAACAGCTAACATAGACCCCATCATTTTGCATGTATAGTTGGGATTATGTTTTCCAATGTGCATTACTTTGCTTTTATCAACGTGGAATTACATAGGACATTTTGTTGCCCAGTCACCCAGTTTTGTGAGATCCCTTTGTAACTCTTCAGAATCTACTCTGGACCTACCTGTCTTGAGTAATTTTGTATTGTCTGCAAACTTTGCCACCTCACTGCTTACCCCGTCCCCTTTCCAGATCATTTCTGAATATGTTGAACAGCACAGATCCCAGTACAGATCCTTGGGGGACCCCACTATTTACCTCTCTCCACCATGAAAACTGACCATTTATTCCTACCCTTTATTTCCTATCTTTTAACCAGTTACTGATCCATGAGAAGACCTTTCCTCTTATCCCATGACTGCTTACTTTACTTATGAGCCTCTGGTGAGGGCCCTTGTCAAAGGCTTTCTGAAAGTCCAAATACACTATATCCACTGGATCACCCTTGTCCACATGTTTCTTGATGCCCTCAAAGAATTCAAATAGATTGGTGAATCATAGAATCATAGAATATTAGGGTTGGAAGAGACATCAGGAGGTCATCTAGTCCAACCCCCTGCTCAAAGCAGGACCAACCCCAACTAAATCATCCCAGCCAGGGCTTTTTCAAGCTGTGCCTTAAGAATCTCTAAGGATGGAGATTCCACCACCTCCCTAGGTAATCCATTCCAGTGCTCCACCACCCTCCTAGTGAAATAGTGTTTCCTATTATCCAACCTAGACCTCCCCCACTGCAACTTGAGACCATTGCTCCTTGTTCTGTTATCTGCCACCACTGAGAACAGCCTAGCTCCATCCTCTTTGGAACCCCCCTTCAGGTAGTTGAAGGCTGCTATCAAATCTCCCCTCACTTGTCTCTTCTGTAGACTATATAAGCCCACTTCCCTCAGCCTCTCCTCATAAGTCATGTGCCCCAGACCCCTAATCATTTTCATTGCCCTCTGCTGGACTCTCTCCAATTTGTCCACATACTTTCTGTAGTGGGGGGCCCAAAATTGGCCACAATACTCCAGATGTGGCCTCACCAGTGCCGAATAGAGGGGAATAATCACTTCCCTCGATCTTCTGGCAATGTTCCTACTAATGCAGCCCAATATGCCGTTATCCTTCTTGGCAACAAGGGCACGCTGTTGAGTCATATCCAGCTTCTTGTCCACTGTAATCCCAAGGTCCTTTTCTGCAGAACTGCTGCTTAGCCAGTCGTCCCCAGCCTGTAGCAGTGCATGAGATTCTTCTGTCCTAAGTACAGGACTCTGCACTTGTCGAACCTCATCAGATTTCTTTTAGCCCAATCCTCAAATTTGTCTAGGTCACTCTGAACCCTATCCCTACCCTCCAGCATAACTACCTCTCCCCCACCAGCTTAGTGTAATTCGTGAACTTCCTGAGGGTGCAAACCATCCCATCATCCAGATCATTAATGAAGATGTTGAACAAAACCAGCCCCAGGACAGACCCTGGGGGCGCTCCGCTTGATACCGGCTGCTAAGTAGACATCGAGCCATTGATTGCTACCCATTGAGCCCAACGATTTAGCCAGCTTTCTATCCACCTTATAGTGCATTCATCCAATCCATATTTTTTTAACTTGCTGGCAAGAATACTATGGGAGACCATATCAAAAGCTTTGCTAAAATCAAGGTATATCAAATCAACCGCTTTCCCCGTAGCCACAAAGCCAGTTATCTCATCATAGAAGGCAATCAGGTTGGTCAGGCATGTCTTGTCCTGGGTGAATCCATGTTGACTGTTCCTGATCACTTTCCTCTCTTCCAAGTGCTTCAAAATGGATTTCTTGAGGACCTGCTCCATGATTTTTCCAGGGACTGAGGTGAGGCTGACTAGTCTGTAGTTCCCCAGATTCTCCTTCTTCCCTCTTTTAAAGATGGGTACTATATTTGCCTTTTTCCAATCATCCAGACCTCCCCTGATCGCCACAAGTTTTCAAAGATAATGTCCAATGGCTCTGCAATCGCATCAACCAACTCCCTCAGCAACCTCAGATAGATTAGATCCAGCCCCATGGACTTGTGCATGTCCAGCTTTTCTAAATAGTCTTTAACCTGGTCTTTCACCACTGAGGGCTGCTCACCTCCTCCCCATACTGTGGTGCCCAGTACAGCAGTCTGGGAGCTGACCTTGAAGACCGAGGCAAAAAAAGCATTGAAAAAAAGCACTGCTGCCCAGGTTTCCACCCACTTCTACTTCCCCTACCAATTCTTCCCTGTTTGTGAGCAGCAGGTCAAGAGGAGCATGGCCCCTAGTTGGTTCCTCCAGCACTTGCACCAAGAAGTTGTCCCCAACACTCTCCAAAAACTGCTGTATTGCTCTCCCAGCAGATGTCAGGGTGATTGAAGTCCCCCATGAGAACCAGGGCCTGTGATTTGGAAACTTCTATTAGTTGTCTGAAGAAAGCCTCATCTACCTCATCCTCCTGGTCTATAGCAGATGCCCACCACGACATCATCCTTGTTGATCTCACCTCTAAACTTAACCCAAAGACTCTCAACAGGCTTTTCTCTAGTTTCATACTGGATCTCTGAGCAATCATACTGCTCTCTTACATACAGTGCAACTCCTCCACCTTTTCCCCCCCGCCTGTCCTTCCTGAACAGTTTATACCCATCCATGACAGTGCTCCAGTAATGTGAGTTACTCCACCAAGTCTCTGTTATTTCAATCACATCATAGCATGATGAAACATAATTTCTCTTTACAAAAGCCCTATCGACTCTTCCCCAACATATTGTGTTATTCTATGTGTCTGATAATTCTGTTCTTTACTATATTTTCCAACCAATTTGCCTGATTCTGAGGTTAGGCTTACTCGCCTGTAATTGCCAGGATCGTCTTGGGAGCCTTTTAAAAAAAATCGGTGCTACATTAGCTATCCACCAGCCATCTGGTACAGAGCTTGATTTAAATTATAGGTTACATACTACAGTTAGTAGTTCTGCAATTTTATATTTGAGTTCCTTCAGAACTCCTGAATGACTACCATCTGGTTGTGGCGACTTATTACTGGTTAATTTATCAATTTGTTCCAAAATGTGTTCTGTTTAATTTACCAATTTGTTCCTCTGAGCACCTAAGTATTTATCCTCAAAGGAGATTAGATTTAGAAGGTGTCGATCTAATATAGTATGATGACATGTGTGCCCTTTCTCAGTATCTTACCTTTATTCTCTTAATTTGGCTTTACAGAATGCTACATCATGTATGAAATAAATAATAAATACCATGCCTCTTGATGATTGCATAGATTCATTGATTATTTTAGAGAGCTGGTTCGGACATCCAGATCATTCAGAGTTCAGAAGCAGTATGCCTACCTGGCTTTTCTTTACCTAATCAGCCATTTTGTTGGGGAGGATGTGGATATGCAGCTATATATTTATTTTGCAATGTGCATTCAGGATCCTTTTTGTGCATTGTGAGAGGAGCACTTTCTGGTTTTATGTTAGGCTTGATGCTGGGTGAAATTTTTTGATCAAAACATTTTTTTGGTGAAAAAATGCAGATTTGGGTCAACTGAAACATTCACTGTTGATTTCCCCTAATTGTTCTATGCCAAAACAGAACAAGCAAACAAAAATTTAAAAAAATTGAATGGTTTCATTTAGAGATTTTCAAAACAAAATGTTCAATTTTTCAGTTCAGGATAACTTTTCATTTTGAAATTTCCTTCAATTTAATAATAAAAATAGTAAAATAAAATAAAGAGCTCAAACCTGAAAACAAATGTTTCATTTTGGGTCAAACAAAAGGTGTAGCTCAACCCAAAATAATTTTTTCACCAAATTAAAAAAATATTTTTTTTGAGTTGACCGCACATTAATTTTTTTTTTTTTGGAATTGCAAACAAACTGAAAAATCAATTATTTGCAAAGCTCTAGTCAGGATCCAAGACCAGTTGGCTTTAATAATTATTTGGTCTTCAGATTTTACCTGTCATTTAATTTTCTTTATTGAAAGTAAATGTATCTATCACAGATATCAATAGGGTGCCATAGTGGTGCAGCTTGTTCTGGATTTTTTGTAACCTTTCTAAGAGATGGAGAATACAATAATTCCATTGATATAAAAATTGAATCTGATTCTTTAGCCAAGAATTTATACCTGCTTCAGTGTTTCTCTTTCTTAATTTGTTTTTAAAACAAGATTTTAACATTTATTAAGGTAACATATATTACAATGTCAATTAAACATTAAGGACCTGATCCAAAGGCCATTGAAATCAATAGGAATCTCTCCATGGACTTCAAGGGGTTTTGGATCAGTGCCTAAGGGCCAATCTTGATGCCAGTGACCAGCTGGAGTAGCTGGATCAAACACTAAGCAGATTTTTTTGTATGTGTGTGTGGCTATGGAGTCACTTAGCAGAGGCTGCTTCTGCCTATTGGCTTATGTAGCTCTTCATTCTCATTTTGCACCCCCCGAGGCAGACTTGCTTTTGGCTTAACCCCAGTTATCCCTTGCAAGCTTCCACCACATTTCCCCCTCAACACATTCCTATGCTAGGGGCTGTGAGCAGGGTGGTGTAGGGCTCTTCCAGAGGCTGGGAAAGCTCTTATGCCAAAGTTATTCTCAGGTGGCTGTTTCTAAGTGTTCCAGGGCCTAATGTACAGGAGTAGTAATAGGAGTGGTTCAGAGCCTAGTGTATTAGAACCCAGAATCAGGGCCAAAGTCTTTAATTGAATGACAAGTAATTATTTTTTCTGCTCTATCCAAAACCTGTATTTTACTTTTCCAGTTTGTGGATCGCTGAACAGCTTATATTGCTAATGCTTTTTCTTTGTCCCAATTCAGTATCCTAACTTTTGTTTGATGTAATTTTCTATCCTTAGGTAGCATAGCAGATTGCACATTGTCTATTTTTGTGGCCAGTTCTTCAATCTTTGTGTTCATATCCTCCACTAGGGAGCTCTAATAAGGTTCTCATTCCAGCGGTGCTGCTGTAAGTGAGGATGGCCTGGAGCATGCTTTTGCTTTGGAAGCATTACCTATTGTCTACATCAGTGATTCTTAACCTATTTACCATTGTGGGCCTCATCCAATTCTACCTGTATGGCCCTGAGGATGTCACACGGGCGGCAGCTTTGTGCTTATTGGGCCGCAAGTGGCCCATGGGCCGCAGGTTGAGAACCGCCGGTCTACATCTTTGCTTTTGGATATAAAGAAGTTTTGTGCAGAATCTTATGGCTTGGCTTTTTCCCTGTCTTTTTTTTTTTAAATGCAAAACATTTAAATGTTCTTAATTTGAAAAGTGCCCTCCAATTCTGTGTCCACAATTTAGAATCTAGAAATAACTGTAGGAACAATTTTTCATGTGAAAATAATTGCAGCTACATTATATAGCACTTCGCCTGATTGCAGTTTTAATCTCTTTCCCACAGAGCTTTGGTGAAGTGTGTGTTGTGTGCGTCTCTATCTCCATAACAGTGTTTCTGAGTTTCTCTCTGCATGCTTTTCATCTGACTGTTACTGAAGATCATACAGTACATTGGATTTGGTGATTTCATTAGGTTCTTCCCTCTTTTTAATTTTTTTAAAAAATTAATTATGTTTATTATAGTAGTGCCTAAGGACCAACCAAGAATGGAGCCCCATTGTGCTAGTAGTAAAATGTAAACAGACAAGACTCTGGTTGTCAATATAAGTGCTGGGCTGGAGGTAGTAAACTCGCATCTCCTACCCTTCCTAAAGGTTACTCATATTTTCAAAGTGACAAGCTGGGACCACAGAAGTGAAGAGTGTCCCAGGGAAGTGTTTTAGCAGGGATGCCAGGCTGGGGAATTGTAAAGAAAAATGAAAAAGAAAATCCTGAATTGGCCTCACAGAAGCCTGTATTCCCTGTTCAATGAATCCTCCTTCTGCTGCCTGCAACTTACATACTTTAGGGACTCCAGAGGCTAGAGGCTGCAGAGAGCATGTGGATAGAGCTTTATAGTCTGACTCTGTGGGCTAACCTGAATTAGATTCACAGAGCCTTGAATTCCCTTGTTCTATGCCTCCTCCCTCTGCTCCCAGCAGTCTCCATGCTGCAGGGCAAGGAGTACTGCAGCCTCCAAGAGATGAAGCAGCTCTAGCCCTCTAGTCCATGGGGATTGTCCGGGGGCAGCAGATAGTACTGCACCCTGCAGGATGTCAGTCATACCACATGGCATATGTAATATAGCTCAGCGCTTCTCAACCTTTTTATTTCTTAGCCTCTCCCCCAACATGCTATAAAAATTCCACGGCCCACCTGTGCCACAACTGGTTTTTTTTACATATAAAAGCCAGAGCTTGCATTAGGGGGTAGCAAGCAGGGCAATTGCATGGGGTCCCATGCCACAGGGCCTCCTGCGAAGCTGAGCTGCTCAGGCTTCAGCTTCAGCCCCGAGTGGCGGGGCTCAGGGAAGCGTGGCTTCGGCTTTCTGCCCTGGGGCCCAATGAGTCCAATGTCGGCCCTGTGTGGCAGCCCCCCGAAACCTGCTCACGGCCCCCCCAGGGGGCCTCGGACCTCTGGTTGAGAACTGCTGAATAGCCTGAATGGCCAGCCACCCCTACTTGGATGTTTTCCTTTAGTTCATTCTGTTTCTTAATTTTTAAACTCTTACCTGATTAATTTCTCAATGTTACTTGGTATGTCAACTTTCACATACTCAAAAGATAGCCTTTGGTGTAGATCTCTGGTTTGATTTATTTGGTAGTGTTGGATATTATTACAATTACTTATTGAATAAATACTTATTGAGCTTACCACCAATGTGCTACCACCACATTATTCACTTTTTTATTCTAGTGATAATAAGCTGAGTCTTTTTCAGGCTTTTGATAGGATTATGAATTCTAAACGATCAGGTTTTTATTCTAATTTAGTGCTAACGGCCCTAATTAATTTATTCAAAGAACCAAAGCTACTGGGGCCAGTTTGCCAGGAAAGGTAGTGTGTATCAAGCCTCCACTTGTGTGGAGATTCAGGAATTGTGTTTATTTTCTGTTGTTAATATTGTCTGTATTCAGAGTGGTTACTTTCTTGTTGCTTATATTCGTGACCCACATGACTGTTCAGGAGTACATAAGAAAGGATATCTTTTGCCATTATAAATATCATAAGAATCTCCTTCACACCTGGCTGTGTTCATTCTTCAAACAAATTCACTGCCATAACCCCTTTGCTTAAGATAGCTTCCTTGGCTGAGGACAATATATTGAATTATTGTCACCTTTCCAATTTGCCTTTATAGACATGAGACTGAAACTGCACTGTCATATCATTTTCCAAATAATAACCTTTGAAAGTAAACACGATCTATATGATACATTTCAGTCAGAAACGGGACCTGGCTGTGGCACTGAAATGACTCTTTTGAAGGTCTACAAAGATCTTCTTGTTCGCAATGGATTTGGGAGCCTTTTTGTTACCTGGGCTTTAGTGTTTCATTTATTAATTGTATTTGACACTTCTTTCATTGACTGGATTTCCTTATGGAATTATCCAGTTCAGTGCTTTTCCTTTACATTTTTCTAACTTTTATTTGTGTAGCATATCATACTTAGTGGTCACCATTAGAAGTCAACATTTACCAACAGTTACTACAGTTTTTCTTCTACTTGGAAAAGTCAATATCTGTGGTGTATCAGATGCCATGATATGGGTAAGGGTTAGATGGTATTAATTTGGCACAGGTCTAACTGCGTTGGGGTTGGTGAAGAGCTGCCCTCCCCTAGGCTGGACTCCTGGAGGGAATATGCAGTGGTACATGCTGTACCACCACTTTGGATGATGTAGCCTGCTGTCCCATCCTGGCATTCCCAGTGCACTCTGTAGGGTAGTGCAGGGTAGGCATAAGGTCTGGGACCATCATCTTCCCACCCCTTTTTGAGATGATTTATGCCCAAAAAAGTGCTTGGAGGGACCAGTCCCTGTGTTACTGTAAGTGCAGGGACATCTATTATAGCTAGCCCCTGCATCCTTCTCCGGAGCACCTGTGCTAGAACAAGAAACTATCTGGCTGTACATGTGGGCAAATGTTGATTTTTTTAAATAGAGATCACTGTATGAACACATTAAGGTTGTTTCTTTCTCCCAGAGGACACCGTGCCAATACAATCCATGACCTTGTCCTTGAGACTCCTAACAAGGGTGCAAATTAGTGTCACGTGACGTTTCTTGTGATATAAACACCTGTCTACTAGGAATTGGGATTGAGGATACTAAATCCTTTCACATGCCATCAAATTTCCTTTCAGTTCTAACACATTTGCTCCCTTTTGGGCTACATTTGAACCTGTGACCCATAAGCGCATGGAATATGATTGTGAATATCATATTATCCCTCCCCCATCCCCAATCCCTTCAGACCACTTTGTGTTCGTTCTCAGTGCTTGGAATGATTTCTGCTTTCAAATGTAAATGTACATCTATTTTGTCTAATCTGGTTCATTATTAACTACAGTGCCTGAGCTTTAGTCATACTAATTGTTGGAATTCCTTAAGATACATGGGAACAAAAGGGCCATACAAATTGATAAAAGTGTAGTATGGTGGTGCTTATGTGTCTGTTTTGGCACAACAGAATGCCAGTTGGGGGATGGCAAAGGCTAATACTCAACAGATGGCAAAGTCCTAAAACCCATAATAATGGCTGCAGTTATTTTCATTACTGTCATTTGATGACACATACAATAGTGGGAAAAGACTTGAACTGGGTAATCACAGTAAATATACTCAAAGGGACCAGATGCACTTCAAACTATCAAAATGGTGATGGATGTTCAGGCTGAGTGCCACTTCTGCTCATATGCTAGGTACATTTATTGCTAAGGATTAGAAGCCACATTGCTTGTTGTCATAGACAGCACTGGCATTTCCCCTTTCTGTAATAACAAAGGGAAAAATTGGCATCTGTTGTAATATATACACATTATTCTACGGAGTTTGAGTCTGTGTATCATCACATATATAAATTTAGTTTGCAGATGTTCAGCATGAGTGATCAAAATACCCATTTTTGACAAAAAGGATTTGTTGCGGAAACCTAAACACTTCTCAGAATAGACCCTAAGCCTCTCTGAATAGTACTGATTAAAATAGGGAGAAAAGTCATCAGAAGACTGTATCTCAGAGTTTCACAAAGTTAGAGAGATTTTTTCTCCCCTTACAGTTCATGAAGACTATGAACTGTTTGATATTTTTAGTTTTTCTGATTTTTCTCAAATCTGAAGGATAAAATTATGATAATCTCTGCTCTGACAGAGACATTGGCTTTCTATAAAATTAATTAGATCATATTTGAATATTCATATTGCTGCTTTGCATCTAACTCTGTAAAAATAGTTCTTGTTGATTGCCTGGGGATTTAGGAATGACCTACCATGACCCAATTAAAAAAAATGTACAACAAAGCACTCTCTTTTTCTGAGCTGTTCATTATAGAATCTACCATTATTATATGTTCTCAGGTTTTAGCTCAGCTTGTGTTACAAGGCACTAGGGTGATCCTTTCATGTTTATAATATTTTTTTAAAATAAAAAAAATCATGTTGCTTAATTTAACAATTCTATACCAGGATCACAAGCTGTACAACAAAGCTGGGACATTTCACATCTGCCGTTGGTGATTTAATACTCTTAATATTAAGACTGCTCCTGCTGTGACATATTTTAAACGGTCTCTTCCCTCTGCTGGGCTAACAACATAATAGGGATCAAGAAAACAGTTCCGAACATGGCACTGCTAAAATCCCTGCAAGAAATTCTAGGTTAAGTCATCGTTCTGACCCTACTTTTTTGTAACCGGTGCAAAGCAGATTGAGAAAACCCGCAGAAAAAGGCTAGTTAAACTGGCTCGCTCTTTTGTGAGCTGATGTCGAGCTACTTATCTGGGGTCTTTGGTGCAAATCCTGATACATTTCATGACCTGTATAAAACAGAGCACTAAAACCCCCCATAAACAAGGGGAAATCATAATTCGACATGAATGAGAAATTGAAATTATAACAAGACACTTACAAATCTGCTAATAAGATGAGACAGATATTTGCTTATGCTGCAGCAGTGACAGCTAAAAAGAGCACAAGCTTCTTGAAAGGATTTTCTTATTTTGCAAATGTACTCTGTGTATATTTGTGCTGCAATTTCAAAGTGTGCCATTTGCATTGCATTCAAAGCCCATTGGGGTCTATGGGAGTCTTTCCAATGATTTCAGTGGGTTTTGGATCAGGCCCATAAAGCATATTTAATTTATTCAAGCCTCATGCACGATTAAGCTGGACACTTTGTGACAATAAGAACAGGAGTACTTGTGGCACCTTAGAGACTAACAATTAATTTGTTAGTCTCTAAGGTGCCACAAGTACTCCTGTTCTTTTTGTGGATACAGACTAACATGGCTGCTACTCTGAAACCTGTCTTTGTGACAATAGCCTTTCAGGCTGATTTGGGACCAAGCATGAAACGTGGGCTAGACTGGGACTTATGAATTTTTGTTCAGTTCCTACCTCTGTCCCAAATGTCCTGTGTGAACTTGGGAAGGTCATTTAGCTCTAGATTGTGATTTTAGGCAGAGCCCTAACCAGCTGCAGCTGCACTATCCCAGGAGTAGTCGAGACATAGTGCCTCAGAGACAGACAGTTTTTACTGTCCATCCCCTGCTTCCTCCTTGATCTGGAGCTGGGAGAGGTATTATTTTCCAAATTACAACACCCTTCTACAGGGCAGCAAGTAGGGGGATGAAGCCAAAGCTCCACCCAATTCTCACCCCTCTCTGGCCACTCTCTGCCCACTTGCTCTGCAGAAGAAATAAGTAGACACACTTTGCCTCCTTACCCCTATGTACACAGACCCTCAAGGTCCTGGTAATCCATGCAGCACTATAAGGGGTCTACTCCCCTTAATCCATTTTGTAGGTGCATAGTCCAATTTATAATCTAGATTTAATATCTCTGGGCTTGGTTTTGCCATCTTTACTCAAACTGAGTAGCATCTTACTCTGCATATAGACCCACTGAACTCAATGGCACGAACTGAGTAATAAGTCACTATTCAACACAATTAAGGATGGCCAAGTCAAGCCCTCTGTGACTCCATGTTTCATCTGAAAACTGGGGATGATCATGTACTCTTATTTTAAAGAGGTGTAGTGAAGATAAATGAATGATTATGAAGGGCTTGAATACTATGATACTGAGGGGCATATTAAGTAGCTAGATACCTAGATAGACAAGCTGAAACAAAGTAGTACAGCAGCAAAAATTTTGAAAAAATAACAGTGAAAATGTTATTTGAACTTATTTGAATCTCAGAAATGTTCTGGTTAGAGTTCCTACTTGACCAATGTAGCATGTCTCCATCAATACAAATTTAAACCATTCAGGAACATTGTCAAGTAAAAGTAGCCATTAAGGCACCGATACTTAGCTTTATGAGCTGATCTTTTTGTTAATTGAAATCTCTTCTGGTCTCTGTAAGGGGCCATGCTAAGTCATGGCACTATATAAATATTTATTATTAATAATAATGACTATTATGGAAAGAATGCTGACCTTTTGGTCCTGAGTTTTATTGGAACTTCCAATATTGCAGGTACAATTTTGCACTGCTGGTTAAATGTGGGTGTGAACGTACAGGGAAAATGAATTGTGACCCCCATGGTGGAGGTCATTTTTGAAAATGCAGATCTCTGTCTCGATACTTTTAATTTTTAATATACAAAATACTGAATAAAACAGAAGTCTGAGTGAGGTAGAAATTGAGGCAATGTAGTGCTAGTTTTGTTCAGCTGTCCAGAGGTGCTTAGATATTACAATGATGTGTTGTGGCTTTTTTCTAAAAGTTAATCAATATTGAGTAACCTAGTGCTCAGGTCTCACTCAGGAACAAGACAGGAATCTTTCCAGGGATCATAGTACTATATTTTAAACCCCACAGTCCTTCAACAAGTCTGAAGACAAACCAAGTGTTACAGCAGATAGTACTATGGTTCTTAAGCTTTTTGCTGTTGTTGTTGTAGATGATTCTTCTTGCAGTGGAATGGTGGATAAGTGCCCTACCCCATAACAGAGAGGGGAGGTGGCATGATCAAGGTCCACAGCTGGTCAGTAGCAGAGTTAGGATTAGAATCAAGGTTTCCTGAGTTCCAGTCCACTGCCTGATGCACTGGAAAACACTGTCTTCCTACCTGTAGCTGTATACATACTTTTAAAATGGGGATGGAGTAGGCACAGGTTGAAGCAGATTTCTCTAACCCCACTTCTCCTCTCCTCTAAGATGATCTGGTGCCCCATCAGAGACTACCACAAAGCTATCTTTAAAGAACAGATAACATTTTTAACTTTAAGTAGAAGTGTCAACAGAAATGATGACACCAAGTGCCTTTTTTTTCTTAAATATCTGTCTTTGCTTCAAGTCAGTGTAACCCTTCTGCCCATCTAAGTTGGCAGCAACAAGGGCCGGGTTCTGTATCTAGGGGTTCCGTTTCAATAACACAATGCAAAACCGGCTCGAGCCCCCACCCAGTGACCTGGGACAATTACATACCACCCCCCTGGGTACCTCTAAGAGGCAATACTTCCCCTCTCGCAAGCACGGAGTCTGAGTGTAGCAGAAAATGTTTAATAACATGAGGTAAACGACATCAGCATAAAATTGGAAAAACACCACAAACAGGATTCATAACACAAACCATGAGCAAAACCCACCCCAGCAAATTGGGCTGTGTCCTTTCCCTTTGGTTCTTGAATCCAGCAACCCAAAAATCACCCAGAGTCCCCAAAGTCCAACATCCTCAAAGTCTCTGGGGTCCAGCAACCACCCAAAGTCCCAAAAGTCCAACAACCCCCAAAGTCTCTGCCCCTGGTCAGTGCAGCCCCAGAGTAAAGGGGGGGGCATGCAGGGTGTTAAGGGGCACCTTACGTGATCCGAGGCTGGCCAGCCGTCTGTTTCTCCGTGGGGGTTCCGCCGCAGCCTTTACCACGAGCCAGTCCACTTTCCTGCCATCCCACGAACTGCTCCGCTCTACAAGCTGCTCCGCTCCGCTCCGCTCTGCTCCACTCACCGACCTGTGAGCCGTTCCAGCCGTCCCCGCAAACAGCTCCGCTCGCCGTTCCTTGGGCCACTCCAACCGGCCCCGCAAGGCTCCACGCCGCTCGCTGCTCCTCCAGTCGTCCCCACAAATTGCTCCGCCAGCTGCTGAGCAATATAGCTTCAGGCTCCCCCACTAGTTAACATAGCCTCAGTGATCTCAGCTCTTAATAACATCAGGTCTTTTGTGATTTCAGCTCTTAGCGATTTCAGCTCATAGTATAGTAGGGGAGCCCCAGTGCTGGTGCACCATTGGCCCAAAGTGAATTCAGCTCAGCAGCCTGTAACTAGACTCCTAAGGGAATCAAAGTTAGCTCTGACATTCCACAGTGGAGAGAGGAGGTGGTGCAATTGGTGTTTTGGACCCTCAGAGGGGGCCCATACCATCAGGTACAAATGCCTGTCCCCATCCTCTCTCCATTCACTGGGTTTTGTAACCCATGCCCCTTGTCAAGCAAGTGCTACTTAGGTAATGGTGAAGGACTCAGTCAGTCCTTCTGTCATACAACAGTTCCACTGGCCTTGATTCACAGAATCAGGGTAACAAAACTTTATTCTTCCTGCCCCAATAATAGAGAAACTGGGGATCCCACACCAGCCAAAGTAACCACTTTCAGTTGCTGTGTTTCCTGCCAGGCGAGTGGGTGTGCCTATGCAAACAAGATCAGCCCCTGGAGTTCTTTTCCACACTCGCCATAATTCACCACCAGATGTCAGGGTAGAGCTCATCCTGACTCTGCTTACATCAGTGTTTGGGCAACAACCCTGAAAGCAATTTTTAATTATGAAAATCAATTAATGTTTTCATTCCAGCTACAGCAGGTGTACAAACAGTTTAATGTCAAAATTCTCATCAATTCCAAAGTGCTGCATATAGAGGGAACTGGAGTTCAAAACTCATTGAAATAAATCAGCAGCAAAACAGTTTATTTATAGCATTTCCTTTTGAGTCACACACTGTATGGCATTACTTATATTGCAGAACCGATAATCAAGATTAATTTCAATAGCATTCTATTGACACTTTCTACGGTTGACCTAGGCTAAAGCTATTTAGCTGTAAGATAAAGCTTTTGTCCCTATTAACCAAGTTTGTTCTTTCTACTCTAAGGGGGAATTTCCACTCCCAACCAATTTGGGCTTGATCGAAATTCTGTTGAAGTCAATGGGAGTGTTTCCGTTGACTTCAATGGGCATTGGATCAGGCTCTTTGTGAGCACCTGAAAGCAGGGGTGAAAGTAGAAATAGGGACTTACCAGTATGGGGCTGGATTGGGGCTGGCTCTGGCCCCTGGAAGGGGCAGGGCCTCGGGCGGAAGAGGCAGGGATGGGGGGGGTCAGAGCCAGCCCCGGCCGCCCTGTACCCGTAAGTGCCCTCCCACTCCCTGGCTGGGGTAGCAGCGGCAGCCGGGGGCTCCGGCAGCAGTTTAAAGGGCCAGGGCTCGGCCGCTGCTACCACCCCGGGCCCTTTAAACTGCTGCCAGAGCCCCCGGCTGCTACCCCAGGGCTCTGGGGGTTATTTAAAGGGCCGGGGCTGTAGAGGCAGCGGGAACCCTGGGCCCTTTAAATAGCCCCCGGAGCCCCGCCGCTACTCTGTGGCTCTGGGGGCTATTTAAAGGTCCCAGGGCCCCCCTGCTTCTACTGCCCTGGCCCTTTAAATAGCCCCTGGAGCCCTGGGGTAGCAGCGGCGGGGCTCCAGGGGCTATTTAAAGGGCCCAGGGCAGTAGAGGCAGCGGGAGCCCCGGCCCTTTAAATAACTCCTGGAGCCCTGCCGCCGCTACCTCAGGGTTCCGGCAGCAGGGCTCTGGCGGCAATTTAAAGGGCCTGGGGCTCCAGCAGCTGCTGGGAGCCCCAGGCCCTTTAAATTGCTGCCTGCGGAAGCCGGGCTGTCCCAGTATGGCACACCGGCTCTTGTTGGTACGCCGTACCGGGGCATACCGGCTTACTTTCACCTCTGCCTGGAAGACAATAGTATGATTAGTAGGCAACATGGATTAATCAAAAACAAATAATTCCAAACTAACTTCATTTATTTTTCAGTAGGATAAGTATTTTAGGTCTGCCCCAGTGGAAAAACTTGAAACTCTTTGTGGCTAGAAGAAACACAGGGAATACAGTGGCCCAAATTTTAAAGAGTGCTTTCTAATTTTGGGTGTGAAACACTAGGCACCTAGGACCTGATTTTCAGAGGGAGTAGTGAGTGCTCATTAACCTCTGAACTATACACCCCTAAATGTGTCTAAAGCTGGGGACCAGAAAACTGAAACCCTGAAACAAGAAGCCATTCCTAAAAATGTGTCCCACTATATCACAAGTTTAGTAATGCAGCGTAGTTGTAGCCCTGTTGGTCCTAGGATATTAGAGAGACAAGGTGGATGAGGTAATATCTTTTTTGGACCAACTTCTGTTGGTGGGAGAGAGACAAGCTTTCGAGCCACACAGAGCTCTTCTTTCTTTCTTTCGTGTGGCTCGAAAGCTTCTCTCTCACGCAACAGAAGCTGGTCCAATAAAAGATATTACCTCACCCACTCTTTCTCACAAGTTTAGTAAATTATTTGGTGCATTCTTATAGGAAAATTAGAGATAAATGTATGCTATGGAGTTACTGGAAGGTAGTTACATAGCTCAGAAATCAGTGAGTGTAATGATCAATGTGTCAATTTCAAACTAGGAGGCGTTTTGGATGATGGTGTCCCACCTAGTTCAATATTCTAATTACTGACTTGTGGAGGGAGTTTGCATACACATAACAAGACCTTCAGAAATAGAAAATACCCCCATGCTTCTTTATATTGTACAGCCACTGAACCTTTCCTATGCTTATTTAACACACACTGTTTTAAAGCATGTAGAGTTGATCCCAAAAGGATACAAACAATTTGCATAAAGCATAGAAAAGAGCACACAATGAATTATTGTTCTGAAAAGATAGATTTTAAGTCCATTATTTGAAAGCCTCTTTTATCATCCGTGGAGTGGTGGATTAGCTCTTTAAAAGAAAATAGCAGTAATTAGTTATAATACCTGATAGAACTCAATAACTATTTACTGTTTCAGGATTATTTATTATTTGTATTACAGTAGTGCCTAGAGGCCCCAGCTGAGATCAGGGCCTCGCCGTATTAGGCACTGGGAACAATGGAATCTTGGTACATAACTAGGGCTCCCAGGCATATTGATAATACAATGAATAAATAATAAATATCTAAGATAAGACAGTCCCTGCCTCAAAGACCTTACAGTCTAATATAGGCAACACAAAGAAAGGAAAGCACAGAACCAAAGTGACTTGCCCAAGGTCACAGAACAAGTTAGTGGCAGAACCAGGAATAGAACCCAGGTTTCTTGAGTATCTGGCTAGTGCCCTCTCTGCTGGACCATGTTCCTTCTCAGTATAACCTATCTATATGTTTTAAAAAAAAATTCAAAACAGATGTTAGAAATATCTTTCATTGTTTCTTGCAGACTCTTTGAACTCCTCCACTAGCTCCAGGGGTGCTGGAACAATTTGTATAGTCGGGATACTGAGAGACATTTACCAAACTGGAAACCCTGTATATGATAGAAAACACTTCAAGCCTGAATTAGCACCTCTAATTTGAGCATCTATTACTAGTTCCCCATTACATCAAGCTTAAATTTCTCTTCCTTGTCTTCACAGCCTTACACAACTCCTCCCCTATATACATCTTCAACGTTGTCTTTTCCTGCATCTTCTCTGCAGATTAGGGGACATATTCTTAATTTCCTTTGAACTGGTTCATTCAGCCATATTCTGTCTGGGCACCGTGCCTAAGCATTTCAACCAGTAGGTCTTCTTACATTCCACGGTATCTCTCGGCTGCCAAGCGCTTTCATTCAGTCTCTTCATCTCCTTTCCCCTCTCTGTTAAGTGTCCTGTAAGCCCTCCTGCCCCCATTACTACTCTCTTTCCTCCCTGGCATCCTCAATCAGTCCTTTACAGTTGGGTACCAGTCTCTGAGTCAGATGGGAGTCTATGCTTTGCTGCAATTTTCCAGTCAGGAACTGAAGTCTTTAGCACTGCAGTCTGCATATTAGAGAAGTAGCCAGCACTGCGTTGTCCTTTTTATATTGTATTTTCAGATAGCTGATCATCCTCGCCTCCTTCCTTCTTGCTCACAGCCTCATTGAAAAAGTGATGGAATGGACAGCGAATGAACACATACAGCAATGAGGCAAAACCAGCAAAGCAATGATAACACAGAATGCACTAAGCATTCAGCTTCTGATATCTGCCCTTTATTTAAAAGGAGTTTAACAAGTAAAAAAGAGCATATATCCCTGGTGAATGCAGCTGAACTGGCGAAGTCCTTCTGTGCAGAGTGAGGAGAAGGGGATGGATGCTGAAAGCCTGGAAAGGCAGTCTGTGGTGGGGTGACGACTCACCGGCGTGGCGTGTCCTGCTGTTTGTCCAGGGAATTAGCTCTTTCCAGCCCAGAGCGCCCTCTGCAGGCCGGTGTCTCACCTGCCGCTGGCCCCGTGTCCTTCCCAGACTCCGGTGCCCTTTGCCCAGGGGTTCTGCCCACCGCAGTATCCCCTCACTCTGGGTGGCGCCTCCCAGGGGAACTCCCTCCCCCCTATGCCCACCTTGCCTCACTGGCTACTACCAGTTTCCATCTGGTCACCCCTCACTGGGGCAGACTGCAGTCTGTAAGCCACTCATCATCAGCAAGGGGGGTTGGACCAGCTGCCTCTGCCTATTCCTGGGCTGCCCCTCTGCAGCCCTAGTACCCTTTTGTGGGCCCTTAACTCAGCCTGCAGCCTGGGGCTTAGCTAGGCTGGAGCTCCCCAGCTCCCTCTGCCTTTCCCCAGCACTGCTCCACCCTAGGTACCCTCCTCAGCTTCCCAGGCAGCCTGGTCCTTCTCTCTCTAGAAAGCTAGAGAGAGTGTGTCTCTCAGTCTCTGGCCCTCAGCCCTCTTATAGGGCCAGGTATGGTCTGATTGGGGCGTGGTCCCACCTGTGGCTGCTTCCCCCAGTCAGCCCAGCTTTTCCCCTGCCACAGCCCTCTCCCAGGGCTGTTTTAAGCCCTTCAGGGCCGGAGTGGGGTAACCACCCCACTACAGAGTCCAATATCACTTACACAACACTGAACTGTGCTACACTGGGGGCAGCAAAGGCAGGATGCAGAGGTGTGGGGACAGGGTCAGTGGATCTACAGATGCATGGGATGGATTCCATCCATCTCTTTTTCTAGGCTATATATAACCTGAAGTTTAACCTGACCTCAGTTATTACAACATAGTAATATTACTGTGCAGTTGTGCTGCCTGTTTTCTACTTCAGTAGTTCTGAAACATCTCTAAATTCCCCAGTTCAGGTTCTGGCTTGGTTTGACAGAGATCTTCAGCCATCCAAGGTAGATAGTTTTAGTGCAGTACCATGTGGGATTCTTCCAGATGAGACATTATTGACTGATGACTGCTGTACTTTGCATGGACATGAAAAGATCTTGTTGCCCTTTTCATGAGAGTAGCCGCTTGCGAGGTGTCTTTGGCCAAAACGTTCCCCTCCTCTTACGGTTGTGCATTGCTCAATGTGTGGGTTAGTTACTGCTCTTCATCCCCATTTTACAGATACTTCATTTATATAATTGTAATGCGTGCTGGGATCTTTTGGGATTTACCGTATAGTGAGAAGTGATGCACTGATTAATTAGCTGGAATTTTCAGACTAGTCTTCGGGTGTGTCTTCTTCAGGCTGAGCTGTAAAATTAAAATGACAATGGAATTAAACCCAGTGCCTAAGGGTTTTGCTGATGTCAGAGAGTGAAGCACTCTCTCTATGGGAAACCATAAATGCTAGAGGATTTTACAGATGGATGACATAATTCAAAGTAGATTCTGTGCTGAATGTTCCCTACAGTCTGACTAGCGGAGGTATTCAACATATATTTCTAGGCTTAATTCCAGTTTCATTTTAGCATTGCAGTTCACCTTTAACCGTAGTATGTGCTATTCTAGAGTTTGATCTTGAAGTCATCTGGAGAGACAGCTTATTAGAGCTCATAGAGTAGTAGATGCTTTTGCAGATATTTGTATAGACTCTTGCCATTTTGTAAGCAGCTCATGCCTTTTTTGCATTAAGTGTGTGACACTGTTTCTGCCATATAAACTGCACACTGACAAGTCAAACTATACACTGTTGTCATCTGCCAGAAAGTGATAGAAACCTATTTACAGTTGAGGCACCATCTATAAGATCGTGAAATGAATTTCTTCAGTTAAAATAAAGACACAATCTGGCATTGAATTAATATCAAAGATGAACTTCTCTCTTCAGAGATTGGATCCCCAAAAAACAACATTGCATCTTTTTTTTGGTAAGAAAAACAAAAACTCAAAAGAAAATGTGCTGATTGTATATTAAATCTAAAGTGTCACAAACATCATTTTTTAAAACCAGATGAAGACGATGTCCCTGCTCCAAAAAGCTTACTATGTAAAGCACTAGTCCTGCAGTTGATGCTTTGTGGCTGCATCTCTGTACTAATGCGGAGTCCCTTGAAGTCAGACAAGTTCTCCATAGGCACAAAGGTATATCTATGCTAAGTTAATTGCAGGATCAGGGTCTAGGGTTAAGATGAAGAGATAATAATCAAACAGAACTATGGCTATGACAAGAGAAAGGCTGGATCAGTGGTTACAGCACTAGCCTGGGACACAAGAGGCCTATGATCAATTCTCTATTCTGCCACATACTTCCTGTGTGTAGCCTTGGTCATGTCACTTAGGGCCAGGTATTTAGGTACCTAAAGATGCAGATAGATGCCTAGGGGGATTTTCGAAAGTGCGTAGTGCCTAAATCCTATTGATTTGAAAATTCCACTAGGCACCGATTTTAAATTTATTTATCACACAATGGTGTCTGAGATACCCCAGATTTCCTCCTCTGCCTAGGGACTATAGGAATAGGAAATAGCTGTGTCCTGAGATAATATTGTGTGGTAACTATTGGCAAATGTTTCTTATAGATAGTCATCTACTGCTGTATAGAGTGCCTTTCAGTTCAGAATCTAAAAGTGCTTTAGAGTCATTAAAGCAACACACAACATGGTAGTTTCATGTCCCAGGATTTCATGCAGACATTTCTGTTCATTCCAAATGAGTTAACCACAAGTGACCTTTTGCGTTTCTGCTCCAAATCTCAAACCACAACTCTGTTGAAACTGGCACATTTTCGCTGGGTTAGAACAGAAATCATACCAATCTGTGAATTTTCCATTATTTTAATGTAAACCTTTAGGGCCATACTGTAGATGATGCTTGTCAGAGAGTGTGGATGGAGACTTCTTTTCCAGCTTGAACCTGCTATGTCAGGACCAGCCAAACAGCAGTCTCTGTACTCAGAATTGTGCAGGGCCTATTTCCTCAGGTGGCCTGAGGATAAATCACCCCAAAAAGGTTGGGTAGGGCAAGGAGGAGGTGGGGGCCAAGGCCTCACCACCTTCTGTACTGGTCCATGAAGCTGGCTGAGCAGATGGTGGGGAGCCTGTTGTACCATCCTAATAAGAACTGAGAAATGTACATGGTTCAGTCACAACTCAGAGTGTGTTGCAAGGTTCACTTTAAGATCGTGAACCTTGGGTGCCAAGCTGGGCCCAGTTTCAAGTGAACCGAGGCCCACTTTTGAGTGGGCTGATTTCATGTCAGATTGTATCGTTTCATCACCCAAGGAAGAATCCTCAAAGGGCACTGTATCTCCCAGTGCTCTCTGCCCACTGCACCACTTCCTCGCATGCCTGGTCAACACAATCTTCCCTTTGCACCTGGCCAACTTAGCTGGCTAGTGACGAGGGAGAAATGAGCTATGGCTCTAACTCATCCCCTTCTCTTCCCATTCCATTTGGGGTGATTTACACCCCAATGTTTGATATTAAGGAAGGAGCAGGTCCTGCGTTCCCCTAAGAATAGGGACTACATTGTGCCTGGCCCCCATTGTACTATCACTGGATGTTCAGTTTACAGATTGATAAACTGAGGCACTTAATGAAGTTGCTCAAGATTACACAGTGACTCATTTGAAAAGCTGGAAGAGAACCCATGAATCCTGACTCCCATCCTTTTGTCTAAGCAGCAGAGCACACTTTCCTCAGCATATATCTCTTCAAAATTGTGTTCCACAGATTGTTTTTTTTTTGGTGATTTAAAGTTTTAATTATAGAGAACAAAAGGAAATGTACATAACAATTTCAATCAACATCTTGCTATAAAACATGTGCTGGCTTTTTCCTTTTAAATATTATTTCCATCCATTACTTCCAAGGGGCTTAGAGACGTGAATCATTCAACTGAACTTAATTTGAAATTGCAACAATTTACTCGTACAAATTATAGGCAGAGATTTCTCTGTTATCCACATATGATTATATATTGACCACAATATATTTGAGGTTTAGAGTAGAAAATTTTCATGTTGGCTGGAAAAAAGGGACTGGCAGTGGGATATATTTAAGTAGCAGCCTCAGGGTGCTGTTTCCTCCTAGTTCAACCAAAGGTTCAATACTGTTCCTGATAAATCAATCTTATAATTATTTTGTGTGTGCATATAGATATACCCACAATCTAGAAAAACAATATGAATACACAATATATTATATGCATATACTACAAATGGATATTTAGAAACCTTGCTCTTAATTATATTGTACAGTGGTTGCACAGACCACACCCATTTACATTCTATTTAAAAAGTCTTAATTTAACAATTCTGCACTGACAAGCAGCCTATAGTAGGCAGTCATTTCTCACTGTTTACAAAGATTCCACATACTGCTAGGTATCTAATTGTCATTAGACACACATCTAGTGTGTCAACACACACAAGACAGTTTAATGAAATGATATAGCACTGACAAAGAAACTATAGAAGGCAGCGTGATGACAAAGCATCATAGTGGGCATGGGAAATATGTAGGGATGTGTGTTTGCTGAGTTGTAGCAGGATATTAGAACAACAAGGTGGGAAGAGAGAGAAGCTTTTGAACTTACAAAGAACTCTTCATGTCTGGGAAACATACAAATTTGCATCAGCACAGCTGCGCAATTGTAGTGTGTCTGTCAGTGAGAGGTGATAGCTATGTCAGCGGGAGAAGCTCACTGTCTAGTGCTTTCTACATACGGGGATAAGGTTGGTGTGACAGGGTGCTGGCTAAGGAAATCTGAGCCAGTCCTCTGTCACACCAGCTCCAATCAAGAAAGAAGAATTGTAGCTGGCTGACTAAGCCCAGGCCTGATTGGCAATCGGGGAACTGTTGCCGGCCTCATTAGCCAGGGACTACATAAAGGCTGGCAGGAAAGAAGCCAGGAGGGAGAAGGAAAGGGAGGAGCCAGAGAATTAGAGTGAGTGGGAACTTTTCTCTGCTGGCTGCAGGAGCTAGCAGTCCCCGAGGCTGCAATACTGAAGCTGTTTGTAGCTAGACGGTGCTGGGAGAGTATACTGTAAATAAAGAGCATGGGTGATTGCACCAATGCAGACATCTCTGGCTGGTTTGTGGGCACCGCAGGGGCAGAAGCGAGGAGGGCACAGCGATACCCTGTTACACTCGGTATATCTACGTTGCTCAACGGTGTGGATTTTTCACATCCCTGAGCACCGCCTTTATACCGAAGTAAGTATGTCATGTAGATCAAGCCTCAGAGTGTCACTGCTAAATACAAGGTGGAACAGATTGTTTAGCATAAGTAATTAACACATATTTCAAGGGACCATTCAAGGTAAAGTGGCCTGTTAACACCCGTCACAAAGAGGAAAAGCCAGGGGGAGGGGAAGAGCAACTAAGTGCGGATGTTAGAATTATTTGAGGTGGAGTCGTCGGAAGAATTCTTTCACAACAATGACAACACCACTCACAATTACCACATCTCCACTGACAATCATAAGGAAAAAGAATCATCTGACTGGACACCAAGTGAGGATGAAATCTCATTCTTGATCATTACATTGATTGATTTAGTAAAAAAATTGACCATAAAATCCTTAACATCATATCCACCAGAATATCCCCACCACTGAGAGAAGCTATACAGTCCCTGAAATCTAACCACCAGATAGTGATAAAACCAGCACACAAATAGGGCACCATCGTAGTCCTTAACTGTGATGAGACCATTAACAAGACCAGCTGACAACTCTGACACCACCTACAATAAAGAAATCATAGAAGACCCACATCACAGTTTACCCAGGAATGTAAGGATATCATCAAATCCTTCCTCAAATAACTCCAAGAGAAACGCTACAAACTCATCCCCCATGAACCCACCCCAGAGACCTTCTAGATCAGGGGTCGGCAACGTTTGGCACGCGGCTCACCAGGGTAAGCACCCTGGCGGGCCGGGCCAGTTTTATTTACCTGCTGACGCCCAGGTTCGGCCGATTGCGGCCCCCACTCTCCGCAGTTCGCCGTCCCGGGCCAATGGGGGCGGCGGGAAGCGGCGCGGGCAAGCGATGTGCTGGCCGCGGCTTCCCGCTGCCCCCATTGGCCTGGGATGGTGAACCGCGGCCAGTGGGGGCCGCGATCGGCCGAACCTGCCACATCAGCAGGTAAATAAAACTGGCCCGGCCCGCCAGGGTGCTTACCCTGGCGAGCCGCGTGCCAAACGTTGCTGACCCCTGTTCTAGATGCTTCCCAAGATACACAAACAAGGGAACCCAGACAGACTCATCATATCTGGCTCATGGTACTATTACTGAAGGAATAACAAGACTCATAGAAACCATCCTCAAACCCTCACCACACAAAAGGCCAGCTTCCTCCAGGACACAACTGACTTCCTCTACAAACTCTGGGCCTGTCTACACTGGGGGGGGGGGAGGGGAAGGGATTGATCTAAGATACGCAACTTCAGCTACGTGAATAGCGTAGCTGAAGTCGAAGTATCTTAGATCGATTTATCTTGGGCCCTCACGGTGCGGGATCGACGGCCGCAGCTCCCCCATCAACTCCGCTACCGCCGCTCACTTTGGTGGAGTTCCGGAGTCGACGGGGAGCGTGTTTGGGGATTGATATATCGTGTCTTAACGAGACGGGATATATCGATCCCCAATAAATGGATCACTACCCGCCGATACGGCGCGTAGTCTGGACGTACCCTCTGAAACATTAACATTCTCCCTCAGAACACCATCCTTGCCATGATGGATGTCACCACCCTATACACCAACATGACTCACAATGCAACATTGCTGCCTGCCTCAAATACTTACAAGACAATGGACAACCCTCATATATCCATCCTAAACTTCTCCATTTCACTCTTACTCATAACAATTTTACATTCAACAACAAACACTTTCTCCAAACGATGGGAACAGCCACAGGTACTAGGATGGCTCCTCAATATGCCAGCCTCTTCATGGGCCTCCTTGAAGAAGAATTTCTGGATAATTGCACTACGAAACTAATGATATACTAAGATACATCGATGATATTTCCATCCTCTGGATAGATGACTTAAAATCCTTCATAGATTTCTACCACAACTTCAACCATTACCCTGCATTCAATAAGCTCTCTCTGAAACACTCCCACACTAGCATCAGCTTCCTGGACACCACGATCAGCTGCAACAATGGAACCCTACAGACAATTATATACAAGAAACCCTCGCATCACCACTCCTACCTTCAGAGATCCAGTAACCACACCAAACACACCAAGGAATCGGTTATCTACAGCCAGCCAATCAGTTACCATAGAATGTGCTTCGAAAAGAAAGTCGGGCATATACAATATAACACACTCAAAACTGCCTTCACCAAACAAGGACACGCCACCATAGAAGTAGATCATGTTATGGAACAGGCCATCCAACTACCCCAAGAAAACCTGCTTAAATACAGAAATAAACCTCCCTTCAAATGCACATGCCTAGTTGTCACCCATCACCCCAGACTGGAATGCATACAGGGTAGTGTCACACTACAACCCATACTCAATGGGGACCCCATCCTGAAAGAAAACTTTCCTGAACCCCTGCTTCTGGCCTTCAAACAACCCCACCCCAACCTCTCCAAGCTCATCATCAGAAGCAAGTTCCCCACAGACCAGGACACACCAACTCCATGTGGCACCAGACCCTGCCAGAACAACAGATGCAAAACCTGCAGACATATCCACACTGCTACAATGATCAACACTGCCCACAACACACCTTTCAAGATGTATGGGTCCTACACATGCCTATCACAACATGTGCTGTACCTCATCCAGTGCATTAAATGCCCCAATAGCAACTATGTGGATGAAACTAGACAATCACTGTGCTCTTGAATAAACTCACACAGGAAAATGATAAAAGACAAAAACATCACATCACCTGTGAGTGAACACTTTTCCAACACAATCACTCTCTATCTGACCTCTCCGTTCTCATCCTCAAAGGAAATCTGCACAATATTTTCAAAAGATGAGCCGGGGATCTTAAATTCACTGGACACTGGATTTATGGCTTATTACAACAATCTATAACCCACTAACAAACCCCTCTCCTCAGCTGCTTTCCCCTCCCCTTCCTTTCCTCCCTATGACTGGAAGGATGTTAATGGGCCACTTCATCTTGAAGGGTGCCTTGAAATATGTGTTAACTATTTATGCTAAACTATCAGTTCCACCTTGTATTTAGCTGTGACACACTGAGTAAGTTTCTCAGACCTGAAGAAGAGCTCTGTGGAAGCTCAAAAGCTTGTCTCTCTCACCAATAGAAGTTGGTCCAATAAAAGATATTACCTCACCCACCTTCTCTCTCTAATGTAGGGAAGGAAGCAGATATAGAACCTATATGTAACCTATAAATTGTGGTTACAATTTTTAATGTTACACCCAGAGACTGTAAAAGGAGGGTCTTTTTCAAATGTAAGATTAGACAGGAACAGGATGTTAATGATGGTTTGGAGCAGAGTTACGGTTGTTTGAGTTACTTTATTTTACACTCGGTTTGTCTGTAAACCTTAACTTTGAATTTCTAGGCTCTCTTTCTAACATTGGTAATTTTTACAAAATTACAATGTCCATTCAAGGTTTTCTTTGGTTTAAGTAATAGATTCCACCTTAAAACTTGGTTAATGTGGTTGTTTGCCTGGGAATGAATAGTGTCCTATATATGTACGCTCTTGACTGCTATTCAGGAACTTCAGCTAGTGCAGATTACAGCTGCCAGTTTCCATAGAGGTGCTTCTCTTATGAAGTATATTATAACTGTGTACTATAAACGGCATTCCGTCTGTTTCTGGATGCAGTTCAAGGTGTTAATTTTCATCATTAAAGCCCCATTACAGTTTATATTCTGAATAGCTTAGAAACCACCTTTCCTTTTGTACCAGCCTGACAGATGAGATCTAATGTGATGCTCTAGTCAGTGGTCCCCCAATTTGAAAGTTAAGGGATTAGAATTAAGGAGTTGTCATTGGGGAGGGCACTTGAATCCTGGAATTTACTTTTCCTGTTGGTCCAACAAAGCCCAATTTTTTTTGTTTTCAAGGCATTCGGCAAGCTTTATTTGCTTGTATTTACCTTTGTTTGAGGGAGGTGGCCTGAAGTGGTTGAGTTTAATTTCGGTATTTTGAGAGAGCACTCACTGACTTGACAGTTTAGTTATTTAATTTATAATTTGTTTGAACTGATTCACATTGGGCACAGATGCTGTGATGGGCATGTTTTTAACAAATTGCAAAATAAATAAAATAACCAACACACAGATCTCTTAATGGTGAAATCTTATTCAAGGAAAAATTTTAAAGATCATTACACAGTCTTAGATAGAATGCCCTATCTTCGGCAAATCTCTTGATTAAGAAACCTACCTAAGGTATACAAAAGGACAGCAGGGCAAATTTTCCCTCCTGGAAAAATCTCAGAATAATGAAATGCTGACATACTAAACAAGAATCTCTAAACCCCAAGCTTCTCCAAGGTCTGTGACCTACTCATCCTCCATTTGGATTGAAGAAGACAATTTGCAGCTTTCGCATCCCTTAAAATTTGGATATTCAAAAGGTGGAATAAGAGGAAACTGTCTACACCAAGGTTTTCAAATATCTACTGAGAATATCATCTGCCTCATCTACTGGATTTTGAAATAACAACATGACTCATCAAATCAAAACTGGTAACAGAAGAACTCAATCTAACTGAATATAGCAACTGCCTAGGGCGATAATTATTAGATGAAGAGGAGGGACATGAAATAGTCATTGAAAGCAAAAATGATCCAAATAGGTAACTTTAATTAAATCAAAACTGAATAAAGACAAAGTATAGTTGCATCCACATGAATATTAAAATCACCCATCAGCAAAATTCTGATGTAATGAAGTACAATACCAAGTCAAATCTGACAGAAATTCAGAAAAGTACTTCAAACAAGGTATGGCCTTGGGGACAGGGCATAAATAATAGTAACAAAAGAAGGACTAACGCAACAAATAAATAGCATGGGCCTGACTGACCACTGAATTTATGCTTATGTAACTCCACTGATTTCAGTGCTGGTTCACCAGTATAAAACTGGAATAACACGCTGGTGAATCAGGCTCAAATTATTCAAAGAACTCCCAAAATTTAAATAACTCTTGTACATGTTTATCAATAAAACAGGAGTGCCATCACATTTAGCTGTGGGTAGCGATAAATCTAATGCTCAGGCTGCAGCGAGGGACATAAAAGCATGATTAGCTCAGCCAAGTTTCAGTAGTGCCCAAAATATCAATTCAGTGACCCAAAGTGAAATTGTTAATTACTATTATCTTTAGATTTCTACCATTTTGTTTTGGCTTATAGAGTCTACCTTGCCTGTGGTTTTCAATAAAAATCTAAACCCTGAAATATGACTTTGGCATTGTGCAGAGTTGAATCTGAACATCGGTACCACACGCAGGGCTCGATTCTTCTCTGATTCACATTAGAAATGTGAGTCATTCAAGTCAATGGAGTTATACCAGAGTAAAGGTTTCTCCATATGGGGAAATTGACGAGAATAGCTTTTTTAGAACAAGCTATTCTGCAGTAGCTATTCCCTTGTGGACACTCTTATTCCAGAATAAGAGTACCTTTTCTGAGTTAGCTTAATCCACTTTGGAAATACATAACACTGGTACAGCTGAGACAAGTATGATGCCAGGTAACCAATTGTCAGGAGTGTAAGTTTTTGAATGAAACAGAGTAATAGTGTACATCTTCTCTCAGAGTTAGCATAAGCATCCTGTCCTGTGGCAATTACTATACCAGATTACATTCTTTTCTTACTTACTTTTTCAATGTCATAATAAAGCTCAGAATAAAATGTATGCAGGTTATGAGCATTTATTGTAAATTAAGGCTATATTCAGGCAGCTTGACATTTTACACCTTCTATTTTACTTCTCCCTCTGCTAAAATGAGTTCTGGTAATGCATATATTTTGTGTACTGGAACAGGTCATGTCCCTTTCTGTCACAGTCCACCTTGTTTTGTGATTGTGCTCCTTTGGATGCATAATGGAGATATGGCCACTTGTGCATAAAGAAGCATAGGTTAAATGAACTGTAAAACTTTGTGCTTTATTGGACAGCACATTTTGGACTTTTTTCCCCTGAGTGAATTATTCAAAAGTCCTGTGTAAATGGTGCGTAACTTTAAATTGGGTCCATGGACTGAACATCAGATATTTGATTCTCCTCTTTAACTTCATTTATCACTTAATAACAATATTGCTTTGTCTTTTTTATTAACTTTTTATATTTGCAGTAATGAGCAAATATTAGAAAGTAGTGCCTAATATCTTAAACTGTTATCTCAGATTTCCTCCTCTCATTTAAATAATCCTTCATGCTGACTTGAGAGGTCATTTCTTGCTGATTCAGAATGCTGCTGCAGGTGAAGGAGTGTGATTGTGTTAGGATAGAGATTGAAATTGATATTGATATGAGACACATTGAAACTGATTTTAGATGGGATCAAAGCCTATTGCGGAAAGTCAGGAAAAGTTAAAGAGGATGTTCTGAGAGATTAAGATTCTCTTGAAAAGTATGCGGGTTTCTTCTGAACGTGGCTTAACCTTTTTAAGATGGATCTGTTCGCTTTTGATAGGATTGTTTATAAACTGAATGAACTCAGAGGGAATGTTTGCAAGTGACAGATGGAAATAGAAGAGCACTCTTCCCCCTCACTTCCCCTGGCCCCCCCCTCCAAAAAAATGGAAAAGAAAAAGAAGATTCATACATTTTTAATGAAGGGAATATTTTTGATAGAATGGTGTGTATGTGCAAATTCTCCTGTGGATTTCCGTGACCTGTTTAGCATACGATATTGAGTTTAATGGGGCAAAATTAGATGCTAACAGTGAGGAGAAGTGGAGTTTCTCATAGGCTGCATTCACATTGTTCTTCCCTTTTGATTATTTTTCTAAATACTCTAGTGTAAAAATAATAAAGGATTGAGCTTATGTCAGAAGAATAATCTTAAAGGGAATCTTGTGATTAGACCAAGATGTGATACTGCCTGGAAGAAGTCAAAGAGGGACAGTCAATGTGCATGTGGCTTCACTGCCGAGCTAAACCATGCTAACAGCACAGAGTCCAGTGGGAGCACAGGGAGGTAGGCTTGCCAACTCTTGCGATTGTCTCGTGACTCTAATAATTTGAGGGTGTATTTTTACCTGTCTCATGCAAACATGATGAAAGGGTGCCAATTCATGAATTTTCCCATATTCAAAATGGCCATCATCGGCTATCATAGATTCATAGATTCATAGATTCTAGGACTGGAAGGGACCTCGAGAGGTCCAATGGGGCTGAAGCCTGCTAGGTGGCCACCATTTCCCTACAGGCTATCTTCCCACTATTTTCAATGAGAATGAAGCCAGACCCAGAGGTAATATGGCTGTCACTCTGTGGTTCAGGGCCAGGGAGCTAGTCAGGGACACAGGGACTGTGAGAAGCAGAAGAGACACTGTGAAAGGTGGATGAGAAGAGTGAGGGGAGCAGGAGCATGGGAATGAGGTGCAGTGAGATGGGGGGCAGGAGGGAGGGATGAGAAGTGGAAAGACAATCAGGAGGAGGGCTTGTAGGACAGGGCAGTAGAGGGGAGGGAAGTGGGGTGAGGATGACCTGGAGCAGTGGGAGGCAGGGCAGAAGGCGTGCTGCCCAGTCTTAGGCAGAAAAGTGGAGGCACACAGAGGTTGGGGAGGGAAGAGTCTGGGAAGTGTTGCTTCCTTCTTTTTATCAAAGAAAATAACCTAGGAAGGGAAAGAGTCAAGACAGAAATAGGGAATGGAGAGGTTAAGTCAAGGCTCGATCTGAGCAGCCAGGGATAGGCATACTTTTTTGTAATAAGGTTGACTTTTCAATCTGAAATTCTCATACAAAATGCTGGCAGAGGAGTAGGGGAGTCAAAAAAGTAAACGGAGACTAAAAATATTACTTGATTTTTTTTAAAAAATCTCATGATTTTGAGGGACAATCTCAGGATTTTTGGTCTATTGCTGTTGTCAATACTGAGGAGGCATTCTGCCTCTCTGTGTTGGGGGAGTGCTACTCTTCTTTCAGAGGTGCAGTTTATTCCTCCACAGAATAACTGCATATAGCTTTGCCTATGTCTGGCTTGTCTCTGTCCCTTTTTTCTCATGAGTTGTTCCAGTGGATGGAGAAACACAGTAATAGCCCATGAGGTTTGCTGAGTGCAGAAGCTACAGTTCAAGGCCACTCTTCAAAAAGTCTAACTCTAAAAAAGCATGTGAATGTTTGTGCCTGCATTTGCAGTAGAAAAACCCACTACTGCAAATACAAATTGGGTACACATGTGCAGAAAATGAGAAACTTCCTGTGGAATTACTTGATTTTCTACTGTGGATTTCATATGTGTGAATTTGGGTAGATCTAAGGTACATACACATGCATTACTTTGCAGCTGGAAAAGGTATCCTCCTTTAAAAAATATGTAGCCTTTATTAGAAAGGTGCTAAAATTCTTCTCTAGATGACAAAGGGTGAAATCAACTGAATATGACTACGCATTGCAATACTGATCTAAAGTAATTGCTATATTGGTGTACATTAAAACAGAGATTTTAATTAAAACAGAAAATTTAAATGCCAGACCATAAAATAACTATTCCCCTCCTGTGCAGAACTGGTGAGGTAATGTCTTGAGTAATGCATGAGTTTTAAACTATCAAAAGATAGTTCACCTGGTCAGAATACGAAAAACAAGGAGAAAAATTAAAAGTTTAGGAAGTATTGTCTGTGGAAGGAATTTAATAACTGAAGGATGGAGTATTCTCTCCCCCTCCACCACGCATACTTTGAGATCTGCACACAGAAGGAATGTTCCGCTTTCTACTCAAATCAATGAAGTACTATCTCCACAACATCATCCCCCCGTCCCTGTTTAATGTTGAGTGAAGAACACTCTTTGGGCTTGCTTGGGGATCTGTGCACAGAGACGAAGGTGAGCCAGAGGCAGGGTGAGTAGTGTATGAGAACAAGTATGCTATGAACTTTATTCTCCCACCAACCTCACCCTCCCCCCCGCCCCGCCATGGCAAGAAAAAATACTTTCTTCTCCACAAGGAAAATGCTCAGAACTTATTATAGCTTGAGGGAAGTCCCAGGAGCAGTGGTATGTGTACTCTCTGATAGCATGGAACCATTGGTTTGCACCACCTGGTAGTCAGAGAGGGGAGCAGAGGACATCCAGATCCAATATGGACATATAATAATGCCTTCAGGGGGATGCCTCACTCTGACTATGAGGAGATTCCCTGAAAGATACGGATTCTGGGGGTTGAAATTCCTGATCGTTCTTTCCCAGGAGATTGGGAAGGAGACACTTGGAGGGGAAGTGAGATCAAACACTGCACCCTTTATGGAAAAATCTGATGAAAAATCAAATGCTCTTCTCCCATTGTTTTTCTCCTCCATGTTCCCTTCCCATAGGTTTCTCTGAGGAAAGGGTGAGTTGGCCCTTAATTTGTGTGTTCTCTAGTGAATGCTAACTCCATTTCTATTGTTTCAATATAGTACTGAGTGAAGACAAACTTTTATACAGCCTCTTGACATATATGTGTTAGGAACTAAGAGGAAGCCAATAGTTTAGGTCCATATTAGAATATGATAGTATAGAAGTATAATGTATACTTCAGAGGTCTTGCAAACTAGGTGTAAGACTCTAAGAAATAAGACAAATTATTAGCCCTTGAGGGCAGTTTTCATAAGTGCTACCTGTCACAATTGGGACTCAGTCGATAATGGAAGATTGGAAATGGCTGATAAGCTAGTGCACATGATAGGATTTATATTTCTTTGGTGTCAGGGCTATTACAGAAGAGGGGGCAAATATATGCTTCATTTGGGAAGCCTGTGCCTTACCAGAAGGGTCACCCCAATAGTAATGTAGAGGACAGATATAACAGTGTTGGGAAGGCATTTTTAAGCACTTCACATGAGAAACAAGAGGTCCATAAAAAAAGCAATAGAAAGAGATTAGTGTAATTTATTGATGGAAGCAGTAGACATTAAATTAATGATTTGCCTCAATGTTCACAAAGGAGGATGGGGGACAGATGCTGGAAACAGATATAAATTTCCCAGGAGAGGGAGAAGAAATACTGAGGGAAATTAGGACCATGCCAGGACAGATGATCAGGATATTAGAATGTCTGAAGACTAACAAAGCTCCAGGGCCAGATGGAATCCATCCCAGAATTCTGAAGTGGCAAAAGAAATAGGAGAACCTTCATAGGTGTATTCAAAACCATCCTGGAAAGAGGGGAGGTGATGATGGACATGAAACAAACCTTATACAGTATTTAAGGAAACTAGGTAGAAGATGGGAAATTACTGATTTATAAGCCTAATTTCTGCAATAAGGGACAGTGACAGCTAATCAGGCACTCTCTAAAATGTTATGATTTAATTAAGGTCAGCATGGATTCAGAAAGGGAAGACTTTTAATATTATAATTGGTTGAGACAACCAAATTAAAAGTTGATTGTGGGGAAGCTGTAGACATAATTGCCATGGACTCTAAGAAAACTTTGGCTACATAAAAAGCAGATCTTAGTTTGTTAAACTTCTTGGGACAGGGATAATGTTTTTGTATTTCTTTATATAAGGACCTGATTTTCAGAATTTCTGACTCTCTGCAACACCCACTGAGCTTCAGCAGGGCTATGGGAGCTGTGCACTTTTCAAAATCAGGCCTCTGGCACAATGGGGTCCCAATCCTGAAATTAATAATATATTCTGATCACTGTGGCAATAAATGACCAATTCAATGATGCTGGTTTAGTTGGATGTGGGGAGGAGATGATGAATGTCAATAAAGATAATACTTAGTCCTATCCTGAGTGCAGGAGACTGACTAGAAGACCTCTTGAGGTCTCTTCCAGTCCTTTGATTCTATTAAACACTGAAAAGGCTTGGATACTGGAGCTACTGGGTACCGGGAGTCCTACATGAAGGAAAATGATTAAGGTTATTCTGCCAGTATCAGTATAATGACCATTTTTGTTTATTTTAGCAATGTTTGGAAGCAGGAACACAGGCAATGAGGTGGTGCAAAGTGATAATGATTCAAAGTGGTGAGGAAGTAGTCAATATAAAAGAGGTGGGCAATACAATTCACAGTTGCTTTGGAGAGCTCAGGAACATCGACTGGCAAATTGCTTTTACAATTAATTTAGAGAAATGTAAGAAAATGATACCAGAAGGGGAAAAAACAAAACAAAAACCCAAACACCTCACAGTCCTGAGAAAATGGCTAATCCTTCAAAAGCCACATGCAACAAAACACTAATCAGGAGAAGAATCTAGAAGAAGTAGACCTGGGTATATAACTCACTTCTCAACATAATGTTTAACAATAATGAACACCGCAAACAAAATCAGGATGTATAAACAGCAGTATTGAATATAAGTCAGAGGAAATTACTCTAGCATCCTATAAAGAACCAGTAAATCCACTCTGGGAAACTGTGCATTGTCTTTGTCACTTTTAAACTCATATTTTATTGGTATTTCAATACCGAAGAGAACATCTTTATACAAATATATAGCCCAATAATTCTACAAAACAAAGCATATGGGTCTGCATGTATTATGGGAACAAAATTGATTCCTAGAACAAAAAGGAAGATCCTGGTCTGTCATCAACCAGTAAGACAGTTTTGCTAAATGTTTTGTAACTAACCACTTTCCTAGTACTGCATGACATTTTGATTAAAAAGACTAGACTGATATAAAATTAACATGGCACACATTAAATGGATTAAAAGTTGGCTGATAGGTCTCAAAATGGGGAAGCATTGGGTACATGGGGAATCGTCATCGAATGGGTGTGTTTGCAGAGGGGTCCTGCAGGGACTGGTTCTTGGGCCCTACACTATTTAACATTAGTAGATAATGAAGAGGGCAGGTCACTGTTAAAGAGTGATGTGGATCACTAGGTAAGCTAGGTGCAAGCAAATAATATGTGTTTAAACACAATTGAATTAAATATACACATCTAGGACTAAAGAATGTAAGATGGGGAAGTCCATCCTGGGAAACAGTGACTCTGAAAAAGATTCTGGGGGTGGTGGTATACACTCAGCTGAACATGAGCGCCCAGTGCAACTCTGTAGCCAAAACAGCTAATGTGATCCTTGGATGCGTAATCAGGGCACTCTTGAGTAGGAGTAGAGAGGTTCTTTTACTTCTGTATTTGGCACTGGTGTGGCCACTGCTGGAATATTGTGTCCACAATTCAGGGAGGATGTTGAGAAACTGGAGACAGTTCAGAGAAGAGCCATGAGAATGATTAAAGGATTAGAAAACATGCCATATAGCGATAGACTCAAAGATATCCATCTATTTAGTTTAACAAAGAGAAGGTGAAGGGGTGACTTGAGTACAGTCTATACATACCTAGATGGAGAACAAATATTTAAAGATTTGCTCAGTGTAGCAGAGACAGTATAACATGACCCTGTGACTGGAAGTTGAAGCCAGACAAATTCAGACTGGAAATAAGGCATGCATTTTTAACAGTGAGGGTAATTAACCGTTGGAACAATTTACCAACATTCATAGTGGAAATTTTTAAATCAAGATTGGATGTTTTTCTAAAAGATATGCTCTATTTTGAGGAAGTTCTATGGCCTGTGTTATACAGGAGGTCAGACTAGATGATCACAATGGTCCTTTCTGGCCTTGGAATCTATGAAATGTATAAGAATCATTAATGAATAAGGGGAAAGGACCCAGTATTAACATTCTGTATGCATATGAATATTTTTTTATAATTTAAAGAATTAAGAAAACAACTCAAGACAAGGCAACTTTAAAGGGGCCCAGAGAACTGCAAGCCTCAACACAAACCACATTAAATTATTACTTTGGAGTTACAAGCTTCTGTCTTTTGCTCTGTAGTACAGTGCTGACATCTGTTAAAAATAAATCTGTGCCTTTATAGACAATGTCCTGTTTTCTCCTGGGAGTTACCAAGTTTTATTTCTCCCTTCTCCCTTCCCCTCCATTGATAATAAAAAGAACACAGAATCATGGTACAGGTACAATAACCATCCTGCCCCAGACATAACAATTTGTCATTTGTGTGTTTCATAAAAATGGGGTCTTCTTTGTGGTTGAAGTCTAGCATCTGTGGTGTGTCTGCAGGTACATTCCAATAGATTAAAACCTTTTTAGACCTACCTGTAATGCCACAAATGTAGTGTTTGCCCCATTTCTAGTTCTCTAATGTGGACCCTTCTTTCAAGTTCCACAGTTTTTAACAGCATAGATTAATGACTTGAGATCAAAGTCCATTGAAGTCAGTGAGCCAAAGTCCATCAAAGTTAATAAAAAAATTTCAGTGGGCTTTTGATCAGCCCATATGTTCTCGGGCATTTTGGACCTCCAGCTTTTTCCACATTCACTGGAAATGATTTCAATTGTTTCCTCTGCAGAGGGCAAGGCAGATTACACTTAATCGGATTTCATCAGGGTGAAATTATTTTCTCACAAGATATGGATCCTGTTTGCTGAGTCAAAGATTTTGAGGAATCTGGAAAGAAAGTGCTCATGACATTCAAGAGGGAATGTGAGAGAGAGCTGAAAAAATGTCATGTAATTTTCTGTTTCATTGCTTTGGCATTTTAAAAGAGCCAAAAGAAAAGCCTCAGTATTTTCCAGGAAGGACTGAGCATATATTACAGTATCTGAAAGTGACCATCAGTGCCCACTAGAGTGATTATTTGATACTGCTTCATTAAGATGGGTAGCAGACTGCCTGCTTATCCCCTGGAAGTTGGAATGGCCCTGGTGTGGATAGGGGTGCTGGTTAGGACAGTCTAGAATGGGAAGAAGTGACTTCCTCTTCAAAAGAAGGACTCTGCCACTAACACTCAAGTTGATAAAATCCACAAATTGCATCATTTTTAGTGCCACCACTATTAGTGTTGTTGCTGGTAAACGGCTGTTACAGTTCCCTACTCCTTTAAACATATTCCTTTTTTCCATTCCACGTGTCAGCCCAAATATCATGAGTAGTTTGATACTCCAGATACTAGACCTGCACCTTATAAATCTTTCGAGTCAGATCTGCTTAGTTTGCTGACCAAAAAAAAAAAAAAGTTTTCCCAACTCAACATTGCTGAGCCAATACATATATATCTATTGTAGAGCAAACTGCATTCTATTCTGTCATCATCAAATTGCTAGTGAAAGTATGATTCAGGAATAACAGTATAGGTGATAGTTGATGTATGAAGCAGAAAGAACACATCTTAATTTGCAGATCTGAATTTGAGCTAGCAAGGATAGCAGACAGGAAAAGCTTGTTTAGACTTATAAACTGTGAATATTTTACATGAAACACACTAATGAAAAATAAATATGGAATGCCAAAATACCATTGATACCATCAATTTTCTATCAAGAACAACATTCCTGTTTTCTCCTTGTTAGCCTTACCATGTTTCTGTACTTATTTCAGTACTGCTTGTTTCCCCCGCACATTCCTGTAGTTGTAATTTTTCACTGTCTCCTTTCATACAGATGTATTTTATTTCTTGTTATTTAATACAGCTGTGTGAAAAATGTCACATTTCAATGATTTCACACAATGGTCACCATTAAAAAGTCAACATTTCCCAACGGGCACCACGCAGTGGTATTTGAAGCATCACATTTCTATTTCTGACTCCCATATAGAATGTCACAGAGTGTTAACTGTGAGCCAACGTTAATTTTTAAGGTCTCAATTCAGTAAAGCATCACTATTCAGGACAGCACTTAAAAATGTGCCTTACCTCTGTTTAGTACATAAAAGTTGTCTGAATTGGGGCCTAAATGATGAACAGTCAAGGAATCAAAAATGGTGTTGTTTTGCTGTGTGTATGAAAACCTGAAAGATAGACTTTTTTGCCCCACATTTTTTGAAAAGGCAAAAGAATAAAAATAGCCCTAACATTTTTGCTCATTTTGAGTATTCGGTTGTCAGGTGCTTATATACCATAGAGAAAGGTGCTGTAAAAACAAAGAGAGAGAGAATTTCAAAGCAAGGGAACAAATTTCAAAGAGCAGGTTTGTCCTGGTTATTTCTTTAACTTTAGACTGGCAAATAGAGTTAAAAATGAAGCTGTAATAATATTGCATTTCACTATGTATAGCTGTTTACAGCAGAAACTCTGTGAAAGAGCAATACACTCTGTCATTATTAGGGGTTTTTTTTGCCTAGGAAATTCTATGGATCCCTAGTCAAGCACAAAGTGACTTGCTGAATTTTCTCTCCATTAGATCAACTAACAGGCCTGAGCCTTTTAGCTCTTACAGGTCCAAGCTAGTATAAAATGGTGTGATTTTATGATACCTTAGGGAGGGGAACCCTTGTATCGTTGGTGGCCTAGTGGGGTAAGTATCTCAGAGTTTGTTTGCAGCTGGGAGTTTTCCTTTAATGAAGCCACTGTGCATGGTAATATAGATAAATAAATAAGGGCCCAATCCTGGAAGCCCTTTGCAGGTGGAACTCATATTGTGTTCATTGGGTGTTCTGGGCAAGGAGGACTTGCAAGACAGGGTCCTGAATAAATATATGTTTGCTATTGTGATATTAGTTCTTGAAACGTCACACCAAGAAAGACTCTCCATGTGTGAGTAAGGATGATAGGTGCTTGAGGCATGTGCAGGCTCCCCAGAATGTGAGCAGCTCTAACTTGTTTTTGCTGAGAGGCACCTCTGATCATTCTGACCTCCCACTAGTTTCTGTTGACCAAAGGAAGCACCGCAGCCTGATTTAGAGGCATCTGGGAGGCATGTGTAAGATTAGGACCTCTGACACTCAGACTCCCTTGGACACTGCTTACATCTACTGGTTCGTAGAATCATAGAATATCAGGGTTGGAAGGGACCTCAGGAGGTCATCTAGTCCAACCCCCTGCTCAAAGCAGGGCCAATCCCCAGACAGAATTTTGCCCCAGATCCCTAGGTGGCCCCCTCAAGGATTGAACTCACAACCCTGGGTTTAGCAGGCCAATGCTCAAACCACTGAGCTATCCCTCCCCACCTTGGTGTATGCAAGGTAGTCTCTTTGGTGTCACTTACACGCCAAGGAGCTGGAAGTATATAAAGGAGTCTAACAGAGTGGGCTGGGGTTGAAATTACAGCACCAAAAGTGTCACTTCTGAATCTAGCCTCCTGTCTCTAGATTTCTGGGTGAATGGGCATGTCTAGGAAGGCAAGGAGCCAGCCAAAAGACCAGAGAAGGGCTCACATTTGGCTCCCAAATTGGCCCTTACTTCTGTACCAACCATGAACATCTTTGTGTGCATCTCTGAGTTGTAAAACAGTAAAGCAATCCCCGACCCCATCCTCCTTCTCACCACCCCCAGCACTATCCCCTTCTTCCCTCCTTCCCAGCACTTCCTCCAGCTCAGAGTGGGAGTGGAAAACTATGAACTAAGGTGATTGGGAAGAAGGGAATGATTTTGAGTTGAGTGATCTGAGAGGGAGGTTGAGGGAGCTTTTTCTTTTCAGCCATCTTCTTCTTCTCCTTTAATTCTTCAAAGCTATAGATGGGCACTCCAGCAGGGTCCCAGGATGTTGCTGGAACATCCAACCAGCTTGCAAACTGGCCCCCTGTGGGGCTAAGTGAGATGAGGCAGGGGAAGGAGTTCAGAGAGGTAGCTGGTTGCCTTAGCATGACTGAAGGGTTGTGAGATCAGAGACCTCTGGGATCAGGGCAAGTAAGGCTTGGAGAAGCCTTTAGCAGGAAGCTATTCTTCCTTCATAAAGCAGCAGCTCAAGGGAGAATGGGAAAAGGGAATCAGTATGTGGCAGCAAAGTGCCTGTATAGCATGCTGCTGTAAGGGCCAGATCCAGAGTCCACTGAAGGTCATGGAAAAGCTTTCATTGTCTTCAATGGGCTTTGGATCAAGCCTCTGAAGCAGCCCAGTTTAAACACATTAATCACTATTGCCTCTGTTGTGCTCAGCTTCTTAAATTTCAGTTAACAGAAGGAATTCTTTTAAAGATTGATCTCACTGGTTGTCTGACTTGATTGGTTTCCCATTAAAAGCTGGAAACCTGTTGGGATGCAGAAGATGCTTTCATGATGGAGGAATCACTTAAATGGGAAACGATCAGTGCAAGGAACAGCTGATGATTGTACACTATTTTCCATTTATACAGTTGGCTATTTTCTTGTTCTTACAGCACAAATACACCAATGTGTTGGCAATAAAGCCTGGCTGAATTTTCATATTGGCTGCAAACTTGATCATTCTCAACTGATCTTTAAAAAGGGCATTTGCTCTTCCCTTTATTTGATTTCCATCTGCAGTTATAAAATTAATCTCCCAACCCCCGGCTGCAATGAGCTGTATCAGTGAGAGTTCAGTTTCTCTTTTGGCATAAAAAACTTTTTCACAAAGTTACAAAGAGTTGAGTGCATTTATTTATTTATTTTAAACAAAGCTCTTGTCGTTTTGTGCATTTCTATTTTATCCATGTCATTTTGGTTCTTTTGTTTTATACTTCACATTTTTTCCACATTCTTTTTTCTTCCCTTCAAGCCTAGTTTATAGTCTCTGACAGGATTCTTTCTATGCTATCTGCCAAAACATCTGTTCCTTTCCTGAATAAAAGGCTTCCTTCTCCAGAAAGTGTCACATAGGTCCACAAAAATGGTAAACCTTTCTTTCTCAAGCTGACTTTGCCAATGTTAGACCAGTATTGAGAAGCTTTATACCCTTGTCTGTCTTGTCTCATTTTTCATTATAAGTAATTCGGGGAGTTTATTGGAAAAATGACTTTGCATCTTTTGAATTTCAACATACACATTCATTTTCAAGACCCAATTTTAGATATTTGTACTTTCTATTTTTAATGCTAGATTTGTTCCCTGCATTACTAATCAAAGCAGACTTTTTCTTAGTATTTTAAATATCCTTTGTATTGTGGAGTCTATGTATGGAGTCAATGCCTAAAACTGATCCCAGATAAACAGACTTTTGTTTTATACTATCCATCTGTGTTGGTAGGACCACTTTTACATTAGAACTTTTATTAATTGCTTCTAATATAACTGCCTTAGTCACGTCTTTTGGACTGATTTCTTGATGATGCTACAGTTTTGCCTATCGGGCAGACAGAGTAGCAGTTAGAGCAATGAGGTTTGCTTTTGGATTCCATCTGTGACTGACTAGTTGACCTGGGTCAAGTCATACAAACCTTCAGTGCTACGGTTTGCCCATCTATGAAATGGGAATAAGAATTGTTACCCATCTAATAGTGATGTTGTGAGTTTGGTTTATGTTTATAAAATGCTTTGAGAATCTCAGGAAAATTTGCTCTACATGAGCAAAGTAGTAAAGTTTTCTCATCCCTCAGTATGAGAAATTCCATCTTCTCTAATAATTTTTCATGCTATTTTTAAATTTAACATGCAATTTAATACAATTTAAAATATTTGTATTTCTTCAATATAATGAGAACATCCATCCTTTTCTTTTTGTTTTGCACAGTAAAGGAAATGAGGACATTTTTATTTGGGTTGTTCTGTGGTCTCATTGGCTTGTAGCTTGTTATTTAGACCATTGCCTCTTGAATATATTGGTATTTATTCTATAAAGAGGAGGGGTTGCAGGTGGGTTTATCTCAAGTTCCTGCAAATAACTAAGGCCTAATAATGCAAATAGTCTGGGGGTAGATGTTGGAAAGACTGTTCTCCTAAGAGTAGCTGTGGAGGTGTTTTAGGCTGTGCTGTGAGACATTTCAGTCTTCTGAAATTTTCAAGGTGTAAAATCCCACAAAATTAACTGATGAAAAATTCTGTGCAAACTCTGATCGAAAAAAAATCCCCAATTTCATCCACCTTATTTCTGGGATAAGTGTGTCTCCATTCTGAGATGGGAAACAGTGGTACTGGGGTTTCCCCGATGAACTTCACCAACTCATCAACCTGCAAGAGTGCAACCACAATAGTTTCACTGCATTCTCTCAAATAATGTCAGGGCTTTCCTCTGTCCCCCAGCAACAACTGGTAAAAAACACCTTCTTCTTAAGTAATTTTTGTTACTAATGGAGAAAAGTCCCAGTATAACAAGGAAGCAGGGGAGGAAAGATCCCAATACTGATGAGAATGGAGAAGGTAATAATGTACATTTCAACATAAATTGATATTGACTGGGAGATTCAAAAACCATCAGGCAGATTTAGGTCTCGGCCACACCAGTAAATTATTTTTAATTAAACAGTAGAAAAGCAATGCTATCTTCCTTGTGGCTGGAGCTGCAATCTAAGCAGTCTTTACATGACCAAGCAGAGAAGTAACTCCCATTTTACCCTTCTATGTGGGCAACTAACATCTATCCCATGAGGAATCCATAGACTTTTAGAAGCATAGTATCATGCTGTAAATTGTGGGACAATAGTAAGTAATCTGTCACAGGATCCTTTAGAAATTTTTGTTGGTTTATGTATATATATATATGTATATTATGTATACACACTGCATACAGAGGGTGTTGCTGCAACATGCCCTCTCATGACTGGATGTGGCATTGCAGCAGTTGTGTCTCAGTTTCCCTCTTGGGTTCTTTGGCCTATTCTGGGTATGGGGTGGCCTGATCCTCTGGCCAAGACATCTTAAAGAGTCTGACCCTTTCTCCACAGGGCCACAGAGTTCTTTAACACGCCCGATAGAAATATAAAGACAACTGAATCTCAGCTGGCCGCTCCTCTTCCTCATAGGTGAGCCTCAATTATAAGGCAAGAACCTCCTGTCTGTCCTCAGGTTCCTGTGCCTCACCCCACCCCATAGTCTAAGGCTGGCCCAGTTCTCCACTTTCCCATGGTTTCAGGCAGGCCTTCATCCCTCAGCAGCTCCTGATTTCCGTCAGGCTTCAGGAACAAACTGTCTGCTTCCTGCCCTTCCAGACTTATTGGCCTTCTAACAGGCCCCTCCTCAGAGAGAAGGAGCTCACTACATCCGCTCCCCTGGATCTCCTCTCCCAACTGACCTTCTCTCTCCTTTTTAAGTCCATCCCCTCCCCTTCACCTGAGCATACCCTCCCTAGGTGCAATCAGTGAGGTTACTGGCATTCTCAGGCTCCCTTTAACCTTCTGATGCCTATGCTGGGGTTAGATATCTCAAACATACATGTAAGTAATGGAACATTATTTACTAACTACTAACATATATGAAAATACTAAAACCTGAACTATATACCAGCTTCTGCTGGCCATTTGTGAGATGACATCAATTTCCTAGTTCCTAAATTCTGGCTGATCTCTTATTATTATTTACATTTGAGATAAGGGTAGACTATTTGCTCTGTAAGGCTAAGCAGTCAAAGCAGAGGGAATCTGAATTAACTTCTGAGGTCATGTAATTAGAGCCAGAGACGTCTTTGAGAAACAGTGGCTGTTTTACAATATCTTTGCAACATGAAGGAGTAATTGGATCAGATCAGGGGAAACCATTGTTCAGAAAAACTGAAGTAAGGCGTATTATAGACTTAAAATTAGTTGCTTTTACTAACATGCCTGGATTTCTTTCTAGAAATGATGCAGTCAAGGAGGCAGGGGAAGAATAATTATGAAGGTCTTGTCGCAATCACTGTGTTATAAAATAAGGATATTCATTTGAATGCGAGGACTTTAACCTGGTGCATGTATTTTATTCCTTTAACCTTCTATCTTCTGCTAGAATGGGAAAGATAAAGCATTTTAAATTGGTACAATCTAGTAATGTCCAAGATAAATCAAAGAGAATCAAAATAATCTTGATTCCATTTATTTGCCCTTTAAAGTCTATTTTTAGATCAAGGAATATTGGCAACTACAGGCAAAGTGGACTTTTGACCACTAGTAGATTATCTGCAGTGGAATATCTACAGAATTTTTCCACTGGATCTCAGGATATACATAGGCTAGAAGAAACAAGCATCATAGATTCCAAGGCCAGAAGGAACCATTGTAATCATCTGGTCTGACCTCCTATATAACATAGGCCATACAACTTCCCTGGAAAAATTCCTAGAGACTCTCTTTTAGAAAAACATCCAATCGTGATTTTAAAATTGTCAGTGATGGAGAATCCTCCCTGATCCTTAGTAAAGTGTTCCAGTGGTTAATTACTTGCACCATTAAAAATTTATGACTTATTTGCATTCTGAATTAGTCTAGCTTCAACTTCCAGCCATTGGATCGTGATATACCTTTCTCTGCTAGACTGAGGAGCCCACTATTAAATATTTGTTCCCTGTGTAGGTACTTTATAGACTGTAATCAAGTAACATCTTAACATTCTCTTTATTATGCTAAATATATTGGGCTCCTTGCACCTATCAATGTAAAGCATCTTTCTTATCCTTTAATCATTTTTGTGGCTCTTCTCTGAACCATCTCAAGTTTATCAATATCCTTCTTGAATTGTGGGCATGAGAACTTGATACAGTAGTCCAGCAACAGTTGCATCAGTGCCAGGTAAAATAACCTCTTTACCATTACTCAAGACGCCCCTGGTTATGCATCCCATGATCAGCTGATGGGTTGCCACCAACAGAACCCACGAGGTTCTGTTCAATAGAAAACTAAAAACAAAAATGCCTAATTTTGTAGAAATTGATGTAACCGATAAAAATGACTTGACTATGTATAAAAAAACCTGACAAACAAAACTGTTAAACAAAAGGTTTAATATGACAGGGGGTCATGAGAACTTGAGTGTTTGCAGCAACATGATCATGCCCGTATCTATGATGGAAAAACTTGGTCAAAAAAGGCAGAGGTCTCTCATGAATTGGCTTCTAGGTCCTATGAGATTGTCACTGCTGAGGGACTGATGTACAGATGGAATAGGAGACACCTTCAACAAATCCCAGGCTGAAGGGAAGACAAGGAGACAAGACATGAGATAGGAAGAGAGGAGGAGTTCAAGTCTTCAAAGATGGAAGAGCACGCGAGGTACTTAGAATCACAATGTAGAGACTGAAGCAATGACACGAAGATCCATGAGACTGATCAGGCACCTCAAAGACTAATAGAAAATTGTTAGTGCATTATTAGGTTTCTTTACCTGTATATATACTGTTGTGTATTATGTTTCTTCATGTTTTTTTGGAAAGGAGAGATATGAGGAAATCTTTTAAAGAGAGCTATTCTTGGGAGTGGGCTCCACCTAGTCTGACAGAGCACAAGGCAATGCCGTGATACAGAGAGTCTCACAGAGAGCAGTCAGACTTTGCGGATGGTCTAGGTCTTGCATCTAATAATAAGCATCTCCCTCAGCTTTGTCTAAGTTTCCTTCATAAGAACCCACAAATATTACAGTTTACACTAGCTGAGGATTTGGTCTCACCTATTTAATTATAAAAAATGCCCATTTACAGATTTAGGTTGGGCTCACCTGAATTGCAGGTCACTTAAAATAATCTTTAAATGAAATTATTACAGGTCTAAGGTGATGATTTGACATCCCTCATCTTCAGGTCAGTTCACAAACAGGAAAAGCTCAGGCAGTAGCAGGGCAAATTTCCGACATGTGCTTCAACCATGAAATGATAATTCTTAATCTACTCTTGAATGGGTGGCAATCTCAGTGCCAGTTCTGTTCTTTGCCTCTCTAAACAGATTACCAGGAAGAGCATCCACTGGCAATTTGGTGTTTGTGATACAGAAAGTGTCTATTAGGAAATGGACTATGATCACTAATTGAGTTCACATATAGTACTACCCATCAACCAATAGACTGTTGATCACTATTGACCTTTGCTGGATTTGAACTGGTAACCTAGAGCTAAGGGTCTCTAAATCATTATCAAACATCCATGCCAGATCCCCTGCTATGCAGTGTTGTTTTTAACCATACACTGTCAACAGGAATAGGCTCAGAAATGCCAGTGTTAATTAAAATCTTTGGTTGATATTTTCAGACTAGATGTGGATACAGCTGTCTTACTACAGGTGTCCAAGTCTGAAAAACTGGGCCTAGTCTTCCAAGACCTCCAGATGAGAATTCTGACTTGAAGCCAATGGCAGTTCCAGTCATCAAGGGATTATGGGATTAGGCTGTTTTACTGACAGTTCTCTCATCAGAAACAGAGCTTGTGAATCTTGGCAGTTACAGTTCTTAGGAGGCTCAGTGAACATTTGTTGGTTTCAGTTTGTATAAAGTTCCCACCTCCTAAGTGCCAGGAAAATCCCAAACAACTCAAGATTTGCCTTGTGTTGGGTTTTATTACAAAAGTTGTACATATCATTAACAACAAAATGCTTTTGCCTCCGTGTGAAGTTTCAGGTTTCCGTGTGAAGCACAGAGAAGCAATTTTCTTTTAGTCATTCCTGAATATGATTGTATTATTCTGGGCTCACAGTTTCCCTCCCTGACTCATATTGTTCTTAGATAAATACTGGCAGCTTTCAGGCTTTCATTTAATCATATATACCATTGTGATGGGTGTCTTATAATTGCAAATATCAGTCTACCTTGAGCTCAACAGGCAAACAATCAGGATTTTACTACTAAAACTATGCAACAACATTCTTACAAAACTCACACTTGGTAAATATGTGTTTTCTCGGACTGTATTTAACATTACCAGCCACCAGGTAGCGTATTGTTGTGTGTAATCATAGTTAAATTGGTATTAACCTGGAGAAAACAGTTTCTTATGGATATGACAGTTGAGTGGGTAGGTTCATATCCCCAAGGTGTATGTGTGTGTATATACATTCACATACACACCCCTTGGGGATATGAACCTATCCACTCAACTGTTATATCCATAAGAAACTGTTAACTAGTTAATGATGCTTAGATACATGTATACTTAACTTGTTCATTTACTGTATCAAAAAGCCACAGCTTTGCTTTATTTCTTATAATAGATGGTTTGCAGATATCAGATACTATTTTTTAAGATCCAGTTTCTATCCATATTGCCACTGACCAAGTTTATCTAAGATAATGAATTTGGTTTCAGTTTTGAGCCACTTTGCTTAGGAAGTTGAATACTGTGAAAAAGATTAATTTACAAGAAACCAAATAGCTTTGTTAAACAGTATTATTCCAGGATTCTGAATCTCTTGTGTCTGTTGACAATGGGAGGTTGCAGCCCACATTTTAAATTTCACAAGGGAAAGACACATGATCGGAAAAGTTTTTTGAAATGCTTGATTCTAGAAGTTTGAGACAAATATTCTCTTTAGAAATAGAGTTCCCTTCAATGCCCAGTGAATTCAACTGGAGTCTTTCCCTTGACTTAAGTGGATCCTGATCTCAGTTGGTGCCTCTAAGCTCTCACATAATATAAATAATAATATATACCATTAACTATGGATAATGAAAGAAACAATAGCAGCTCTTCTTCACACCAGGCAAAATGGAACTGCTAAGCATGGATATTTAAATGAAATGCTTTTATCAGCTCATTGAATGTTGTTTAGAAAATATATTGTAATGAAACTATAAGCCTTAGAGTGAGGTTTTTAGTATTTTTTCAAAGCTATGTTTTGTATCAGTGGTTGGCACGTAGCAAATGAAATTTTCTTGCTAAAGTTATTTTGTTTTCCATTGCTGCTCAGCCACAGAACGATAACAGATGAGACCATGAAAAGATACTTCTTGCTTTTGGACAGATATAGGAATATATTGCTAGATTATGGTCTTCATCCATTTTTGACAAGGTAACTTGAATGTTTATTCTCTTAAAGGCAATCAGCCAAAATCTGGTGTGATTCACTGCTGTGGAATCCCCTGGGTACAAGTGGCTGCACAGCTGTAAGCTTAGACAGAATTTGCCCAAATGACTTCAATGCGACCAAACTGGAGATGGTCAAAATGATTTGTGGTCAAATAAAAATCAACTTAAACCATTGCTCGGAACTCAAACATGAAGTTGTTATTTTTTTGTTTTTATTGTTCCAAAAATTCTATTTTCTCCTTTTTCATTTGAGGACCTCTGCACTTCCTGGTTCCAGGTAGAACTGCTATTCCACAGGAAAGTATTTTCAGTTCTTCCCAACATGCTCTAATCTCAAAGCCTTGTCTTGTGAGAATTCCAGCTTAATTTTATGGATGCCTGTGGTTTTCTAAGGTTCAGATAAGCCTCTAAATCCCACACATTTTGTGGGTTTCCCAATAAACCAAATATTGGCCTGCATGAAAAGGCCAAACAAGTCCTAATTTGTTTTACCCATGTGAGTAGCCCCTGTGAAGTCAGGTTTGAATACCAGATTACCATCCCCTTTCCCACTCTATTTTCCCTTCTTTCTAATAGAAAAAGTGAAGAGTGAAGACACCACAACTTTATTAGGACAGAAACAGCATTTGTTGAAAAAAATATAATCTTTCAGCCACCAGTCATTTGGAGGAAGCACTTAGGACTGGGGCACTCCTCTTTAATTTACTCCTCTGGACCAAGTTTCCTTGGGCCACATTGTGTCCAGCTGCTTCATGTGTAAGAGGAGGGCTCAAGAAGTCTCCCCCTGTTGTTCTGCACAGCAGCTGAGTACAACTGAAGTAACTGCAGATCAGACATTTGGAAACCTTTTCTGTAGAATTTAAAAGAGAAAATACTTATGAAACTTGTGCTCAGGCTTTGATAGAATCACATTCCCAGATTCTCTGGACACATGAGCTGTGCTTGGCACAAGTTTACAAGTATAAAATGACTGTGGTATTTGCCAACACAGACATTAAATAAACAGTATTTAACCCATTGTCAACCACTTTGGGATAACTTGAGAATGAAAAGCCCTGTATCAAATCTGTTATGTTGCAGTGACATAACCACTGACCTCCACACGCCAACCCTGACTATTATGCTTACTGTCTAGTAGCTGGATGTGCTGAGACAATGTTCATATATTTCTCCTTCAGTTTTTCCTTTCATTGGGAACAATTTTTCATAGAACAACCTCCTTCAACTTATGTGTCAATGCCCTAAGGCCTTTTTACTCATCTAGATTTAAATTAATGACCTCACTGATGGCACCAGCAATTGAACCATCGCTCTCAAGAGCCAAGAACCGCATATTGAATTTGATTAATACTGCTGGCTACTAATTTTCACTTTTAATTAGGTATGACACTATTGTAGGAAGAAAATACTGCAGTGCATAAAACAAATAGCATGCATCTACAGCAGCATTCTACTGTATGACCCCTGACCTGTTTTATTTAGTTGGGCTGCTATTGAACATTCTTCCACAACATCCACTTAGACTGATAATGAGAAGAATACCACTAGCCTAAACATTTACCTGTTAAAGTTTAAGGATAATCTAATGTGAATAAGTACTTTGCCAGACAAATGTTATTAGATTACATGATGCATGTACATGTTTAATGACATTGGGTACTGTCCTTTATCTCTTTGATACATTTACTGGATGAGTGTCATGTGACAATAGTGAAGAATCACAGAAAGACCAACATTCTAACACAAGAGGTGGTATTATCCCTGAAGCTACTCATGTCTCTGCTTCACAGTAGAGGTTCTGTTGAGAACTCTTCTTTGCCCCTCTGCTACTTGGCTTCTTGTTATGGCATTAAAGAAACAGCACTCACGTTCTTTCGGTGGGGTTTTGCTAGATTTTGACATCTACACAGCAACCGAGCAAGTAGAAAGCAAACATACTTAGCAAAGAAAAAAATTGACCCTCTTCATTACATCCTCAAGGATTGGAAGACTGTGCTGATAGTGTTCACAAGACAATGTCGCAGGAGTATTGTGTTCACCCAAAGGCAGGGGTGGCAGGTTTGTAGAAATTTTGGTGATGCCCAGAACGCCCAGAGCCTGCCCCCCCAAACTCTGACCCCCAAACTCTGCCTCCACCTGCCTAAGGCTCTGTGAGGGAGTTTGGGTGGGGGGAGGAGGTCTGGGGTGCAGGTCCTGGGCTGGGGCAGGGGAATAGGATATAGGAGGGGTGCAGGGTGCAGGTTCTGGGAGGGAGTTTGGGTGGGGGAGGAGGTGTGGAGTGCAGGCTCTGGGAGGGAGTTTGGGTGCTGTGTGCAGGCTCTGGGCTGGGGCAGGGGGTGGAGGTGAGGGGTGCAAGCTCTGGGAGGGAGTTTGGGGGTGAGAAGGGGTGTGGGGTGTGGAGGTGCAGGAGGAAATTTGTGGGCCAGAGGGTGTGTGTGGGGAGGGGGTATGGGTGGAGACTCTGGAAGTGGATGAGGGGTTCGGTGCTTACCTGGGGTACCTCTTCCAGCAGCGGCTCCTAGGCGGGGCAGGCTGGGGGTCTGCACGTGCTGCTGTCTCCAGGCACCGCCCCCGCAGCTTCCCATTGGCTGCAGGGGCATTCGGGGCGGGAGCAGTGTTCAGCGGCACAGCCTCCCACAGGCTGCAAGGATGTGCTGGCAGCCACTTGGAATGAGCGTGCTGGAAGCCGCTCAGCCCACCTGAGCTGCTGGGTGGTGGCGGGAGCCCCCAGGCTGTTTTAAATCGCCTGGGGGTGGCAGGCAGGGATGGGGGGGGGAGGAAGGCGGGAAACTTTGCTGGAGCTGGGCCCCCAGGCCAGGAATATTCCCAGTGCCCGAGCACCACGGGCCCATAGAACTCACCGCCCATGCCCAAAGGGATACATTTTGGAAAGCACATAGAATTGAACTTCATTGGAAGTTGGGCATACAACTGCCCTTTGTGCCTTTGAAATTGTAGACATCTATACATCTATTGTATACAAATACATCTATTTGTATACAATAGGTAACTGCAGATGAAAACAGATGATTGTTTATAACAGGAATACATGCGCTGGCCATAGAGCTACCTCTTGTGTATGTGCCTGTTTTCATTTATGCGTGCCTATGATGGTTGCACAATTTAGGTGACTATTTTTTAAAATTTGGCTCTCAATATCCTTGACATGAAAATGACACATTCTATCAGCATTAGTGGCTACTGTAACCTTATCAAATAGCAGCTTTGTGCTACTTCATGCAACTATGAATAATCCACTTATCAAGCAGATTAGTTATATGAATATTCTAATACGTCTCTACAAAAAATATGGTGCAGTAATAGACTACTCACATTGACTCACAAACAGCAGTAATGGACTACTCACATTGATATGAATATGGGAGCTTTTTAATTTTATTGATTTATGGAAGAGCTTAACAATGAAGAATTTTCAGCTGGATGTGGGTAATTAGTAATATGTTACTAGAGGACAATGTTTTGCACATTAGAATACTGTCACCTGCTCAGCTTAAACAGCACAGAACTACTATTTTCTTGACAGCCTTAGAGTCTTTTTCACCTTGTTCAGCCTACCTATGTGGTTATTCACTTATTTGAAAAAGGGCATCTTCTTGAACACGGTATATATATATGATGATCTTTTACTACAGTGCAGATTTTTATTAAAATATTGCTCTGAGGCCTTTCAGCTATATTCTAATTTTATTTAATATTTCTTTCTACATGTATGCAGAAAATGGCAAGCCAATATTAATAAAAGAGGGCTTACAGGAGTGTGGAATGAGAGCAATAGATCCTTGACAAAAGTTATTTACCTAGCTAGAGTTTCATTTGAAAGTTAACAGAACTCTGTGATGCTTGTATAAAGCAGTGGTCTTAAAACTCTGTTAGACATTTTAACCCACTTTAATTTATTCCATGAAAATTTAATCCCCTGCTGAATGGAGCTGGTGTGAATTTTCAAAAGTCATAATCCACTGAAGTGAAAAATCTTTAATGATGACATAGGCACCAGGCTTCAAGGGTTTAGTTTAAATTCTTTCTAAAAATGTAAAACAGAGGGCAAGAGTTAATAGGATATTTCATACAGTTACATTTCAATCCTCCTCCAAATCTGTATAAATTCACTTGCACCTCAACCATTAGAACCATTCTGGCTGAATTTCTCACACTTCTAAGGCAAAAATGAAGAGCTATAAAATCATAATGTGAGGAAGTACTCTGTGTATTGTAACTCAGTTTTCTTTCAGTTTACAGACTATTATATTGCACATGATGGCATAATGTCTTCTAAACTGAAAGAGAAATGACATGGTTTACAAGCCAAACAGCATACATTCTGACATAATTATTTTATCATGCAAGAAAATGAAAACAAACTACACAACATCAGACACTTTTCTAGCTCTTCTGCTGCTGTGGGAATTTTGCCATTGAATTTAGTGGGGACGATTTGTCCCTTAAATTGAAAAGTTATTAATGCTCTCTGTAAAATTGTTCCATAAAAACAATTGTAAACGTATTTTTACTTAATCAGTGAATTTTTTATTATATTATATGACATAATACCTGTAATAGTCACTTGGGGACATATTTTAAAAGATCTTTAGGCATCTGGATATTAAGGATAGAAATAACTTCTTTACATGACCATCTGCATTAATACTGTATGTCAAATTTTTTGATGAAAACCAAAAATTTTCTGCACAAAGCAGACATGGTCTGCAAAAAAATTTGTTCCATCAAAAATCCAATTTTCCATAGGAAAACAATTTTAATGGAAACAATTTTGACCGGTCCTGCCCAAGATATCTCTGACCCTGTCAGCAATGCTCAGACAATATTTTCTCTAGTATGGATGACTGCACATTTCCAGTGTGCAGTAGTTGGCGGAGGGCATTCCCCAGCCTTAGGTCTCAGAGTATTTTCATTTTCTTATTATCTTTTATTACCTAAGTATAATTTTTTATGCTGTAATATCCATTTCCCCTCATTCCTGTGTTTTCTTCTCATGGTACATCAAGGCAGAGAAAAAAGCCCAGGTTCTCTTCCAGACCCTTTTCTTTTCTAACCTCTTGATTATTTACTTAAGAACTATGAAACAATTTCTAAAGCCAGATCCTCAGATGGTATAAATGGAGCTATGCCATTAATTAATCCAAATGAGGATCTGGGTCTTAGAGTTTAGACACCTTCTGCATCATTGTTTCTTAGGGATCATATTGATCAGTGTTGATATGAGAAGAACAAGAAATGTGCCCTTTGTTTTGTTTCCCGGGAATGTGCAGTGACATCAACAGCAGAGGATGTTCTAGTGGATTCAGTTGATCATGTGCATTGAGAACTGGAACCTCAGCATGGTGTAACTAACTGAGGTAGTTTCTCCTGCAGTGTGCCATTAAATTGAAACTGTTTTTGGCGGAATCATCTTCCTTGTTTATGGATAAGTAATGTGCATAGTCTCATGCAGCTACTTGACTGAATATCATCAGAAGATGGGGAATGGGATACTTAATGGATGTCCCTGCTCACTTATGGCATTAGAAAAATTCAGCTGAGAATACACTCTGAGGCTGCATATTTTGATAATGTACAGTCAACACATGCACCTCCACCCATCTGGTCATGTAGCAAGAAAGGCTTATAAATAAAAAGATAGGACTTTGTATGTGAAATATTAATCAGCAGGGCCTTTTGTTTAAATGTGTTTTTCCTCTGCTTTCAAAATATTAATGTGTAATGCATCACAAGGCCTCTTCTGCATTTCACTCCATCTATTATAATCATCTCTCCATCAAATTCTAATGTCAATTTCTTTGTTTAAATTATAATTTGGAATGCCATTGGCATTAGTTTGTGTGCCAACTACTCACTGTGTAATATATATTCATAGTAACAATAGTATCTAGCACTTTCTCTTACCCAGTAGTATTGCCCTATACTACTCATATGGCTCTAGGCTGAGCCACTACTACAAAGCTGATCAAAGTACAACAGGGTCCTAAATCTTCAGATCTTCCCATCAACCAATAAACCAAATAATAATGTTTATGGGTGGACATTGGATCTAGGTGAAAATTCTGAGTGCTTGTGTCTCGTCATTAGAGTGCCATTTAGACCTATGTTGTGTTCACATTCCTGTACTAGCAAAGTACCTGAGGCATCTGGCCAAGGAGTTGGAATTCTGTGTTGCGCTGCACAGTGAATATGCAAACACTGAGCTGACAAATTCCTACTACGGTATGCCAGCCAAAATTAACTTGGTTTTTTTTGATTAGTTATTTACCTGAAGAGAGAAATTTCCTACCTTGAGTATTAGATTGTTTGTTTACATTTCCATTTGCCCTCAAGTATTCATACACTTAGAGGAATAAATACATAATTTCTAAACCAATATTGTAATTATACATAATGAACTGTAATAGATCTACAGTATAATGAAAGACTAAGAAATCAAGAGTCATTTTGTACCACTTGGATTTTTTAAAAAACTTATCTGATCTCAAGCATCCAGGTTTGGCCTACCATAGGTAATAGGTTCATGTGCATGAGGGATGTCTTTAAATTGAACCCCAAAGGCTTTGAGATAAATGAGTTACCCTCTCTTAAGGAGTCTTAAGTGAGACAATAATGCTCATGAAAACACATCTAATGAAGTTAATGTCTAATCAGTGACATCTAATGTCACTGTGAAAATGTCTTCAGTCTCTAAAAGGATCAGACAAAGCTGGAGTGTTTTGTTGAAACTCAGTGAAACTGGACATACAAATCAATTCCATAGTCATGAAAATATACTTTGTCTCCATAATATAAACTTTGTATATTATTTTCACTGAGAGCACTGTCCAAAATTACAAAAAATATATTGAACAGCAATTTGTCATTATTCATGGGAAAAGGGTGACCAGATGATAGTGTGATTTCTGATACCACGAGGGTCTAGTGACTCTATCTAGAGGAAATATGCATTCTCCACCTAAAAGGCCTGAACCAAGGCCCATTATACTCATTGTGAGTCTTTCAGTGACCTCAGTGGGCTTTGGATCAGGCCCCCAAATGTCTTCTACTCTTTGTTGTAGTTCCCTTCTGAACACCTGAAACCTCCCACCATTGTAATCATTTAAAAATTTCAGGAAGCATTTCTTTGTTGAAGAAAAAATCAGATCTTTACTTCATTAATGACATGCATTGTAGTAGGTATACCTGTCAGCATTTCATACTTTATCTATTACTATTTCTATTATGGTTGTGCCTAAAGCTCCCAATGAAAATCAGAGCTCCTTTGTGCTAGGCACTACATAAATCTATAGTAAGAGACAGTCCAAAGAGTTTCTGTTGATAGAAACTCATAGTACAGATTTTGGAAATGTCGTGTATAGTACAACCCAAATAAATCTTGACACTTATTGTCCGTGGTAGTTAAATTTACTGTGATGTTTATGTAGGCCCAATGCTAATTATAGGGAATACGACAAATCCCCCATACAGCAAAAACTTACCCAAATAACTTTCCATGTGCGAGGAGTCCCATTGAACTCTACTATGGTAAACAATACAGTGCAGAACATATCAAGAATTAAATGGCACCTGATATATATTCAGTGAGATGGGGGGAAGAGAAAGCGAAATGGATGTTATAGTACATGTATTTTTGAACTGTGTGTACATGCTCTAGGGATGAAGACATATTCACAACAAATTGAAATACTTAATATTTTTTGCATTTCATTGAGTATTGGAAATTGGTCCTGTTTTCATGATATTTTTATGCTAAAATGGGACCATTTTCAAGTGCAATAGTTTTCACTCAGGAAGCATGCAAAATGTCATGGGTTTGGATGTTTTCTTACAATTATATTACAGTTTTTGTGACGGTTTTGAGATGGTTGGGTAGATGTGAACACAGATATAACAAAATCATAAAATAAATCCTGCTTTTCCACATGGCTGTATTAGCCAAACTACGTACTACATGGCGTGCGCATCTGGGGGGAATATATGTATAGTTACAACACAACACAGTAGTAGTATGGGAAAAAGCTATAGGGTTGCAAACGAGATACTATCATTTTGCAAATACTACTACTTTGATGAGCAATGAATTGTATTGTTAGCCCTTTTGGGTGCTCTTGTACTGTTTAGTCAGACTCTTTGCTCAGATGCCTGACAAGGGAGGGCAGGAACAGGTCTTTAATCATGAATGCGGCCAGTTACCCAAATAGAAAATCACAAACAGAGGTCTCAGGGCCAACTGCGTGACTAGAAGCTCTTAAACTATTACAAAATCAATGAGAGTAACAATCAATTGCGTTTGTTAGGTCAGATATGAAACAATGTGTCTTGCTTGGAATCTGAAACTTCCATTTAAACTTGAGATATACTAGCTTTTAAAACACTCATGATTTGTAGCCGACAGCAAGTATTTCAGAAATATCCACTTCTTCTCCAGGGTGCTTGGTTTTATGTAACCTAAAAAAATAGCTTTTCTTCAAAATGAGCTTTATGGTGTTACATCCTGTTATGTGGGAATTTGCTGTATAATCCTTTGAAATGTAACTCACTGGAACACAAATGTTTTTTAAAAAAAGGAAGGAGAAGAAAAAGCAAGCTGTGAGGAGAGGAAAATATGACAATAAGCAATTTATTTTCTACCTTCAGATTGCAGGCACACTAAATCTGCTAGTTAACTGCTTAGATTCAGACGGGCACATTTCTTCTTTTAACCACATTTCTCCTACTTTGCTCTCACTCCTCATAAGCCTCTGCAAAATTATGTTCTAAGTCTCTCTTCCCATGATATCTTCATTGCTGCTTCATTAACCAGTGCTCCATCAGACCATTTCATTACAGCCTCTCTCCTTGCTCACTGCGTTGATGCTAAGACACAGATACAAACCACCTATCAAATGCTAGGTGGTATTTATCCTTCCTGCCATTCAAAAGACGGAAAAATCATCCAAGGGATAAATCCTAAATAAAGATCACATTCTATTTATTTCTTCTCTTGGGCTCTGTCCCCACCCCAGCTTGAAAGGCATTGGTGCTATTCTGCTAATACTCTGACTGACTTAATTTAAAAAAAAAAAAGGCTGTCATCATACCTGTCATCCCTTCAAGATGTTCAGTATTCCATGTGGCATGTCTGGGAGGGGGCGCAACTACCCTGGAAAGAGAAATCTGGTCAGCAACACAGTTCAATTCCATGCTCATAAGGATATGGAAATATCTTTGTTATATTCGCTGCCTTTCTTTACAAATATCCCTAGATTGCACCAGCAAGAAGGCTTCATGCTATACGTGTTATCTTGTTTCCACTGAGTTTCAGGGAGTGGGGATATGTCCAATTCATTTTGATAAAGGGAGGAGGCATTTATAAAAGCAAACAGGATAATGGGATGGCTCCTAAAACACCCATATGATGAAATTACCAGCCAGGGCTGCTGTGATGCTCATTGTAGCCAGGCAAAGGAGTTAAGAGCAGTCACAGTCCACTTACAAACCAAGATTGGTCAGATTACCCTTCAGAAAGTATGACAATGTGTACTTTATTTTTAAAGCTACAATGGAAAATGAACATGGCTAGCTTAGGTCTTTTTGCTCTGGTGCTGACAGATGTGAAAAATTGGCCCTGACATTTTTAGATTCCTCAGGATTTCAGGGCAAGGATTTCATGATTTTATAAAACTTGGTTCTGTATTTTTGGACTGTTCAGTTCACTTAGATAGTCTCACTTTTGTAATCTTCACTTTAGGAGTCAAACACTCACTTGGATTTCTGTGTTGTATAATTCACTTGTGAATTATGGCTTGGGCTGCACAGTGGTACAGGGATATCAGGCACCCCCTCTGCAGAGCCATTGCATCCACTTTGCATATAGGTGCGGGGGTCTTGGGCAGAGCCTTGGCTTCGCTCCTTCTCAGCGTGTTGGGTGGCACAGCTATACCACTGCCTTTGGGAGCATATCTTATGCTGGGTATAGAACCAGCACAGCATACTCCTTCTCTGTAGAAGCAGGGGGACCAGGAGGGAAATGTGACTGCTCAAGTCAGTCCAGGGATAACACAGCAATGTGCTGCCTGACATTAATGCAGGGCTCGTGGAAAAGCCGTGATCAAGCCCTTTATTATTCTCTATTATTTAAATTGTAGTATAGCCTAGAAGCCCCAATTAGTCATAGAGTTTTAAGGCCAGAAGGGACCACCAGATAATCTAGTCTGACCTTCTGTCTATCACAGGCCACCACCACCACCCAGCACCCACACACTAAACCCAACAACCGAAATTAGACCAAAGTGTTACAGCCCATAAGAGACTAGACAGTTATGTGCAACATGCAGAGAATAGAAGGGACCAAGGCACCCCAGTGCTTGAGGTCCTGCAATGGCAGGGAAATGATTAAGTGAGGTATACCCAGATAATCCTGGCAAGTGACCCGCACCCACACACTGGAGAAAAGGCAACTCCCCCGCCCCCAAGTCATTGCCAATATGACATTCCTTCCTGACCCCATATAGGCGATCAGTTAGACCCTGTGCATGCGAACAAGAACTAGCCAGCCAAGCCCCTGAGAGAGAGAATGCTCAGTGCCACCTCAGAGCACTGGCCCTCACTGTCCAATGTCCCATCTCCAGCCGTGGCCATCCCTGATGCTTCAGAGGAAGGTGATAAAAAAGGCTCAGAACAAATGTGTGGGGGGAATCCTTTCTTAACCCCTGAAGGTACATGGCTGAAAACCTGAAGTGTGAGCTTTAGGAACATAAGATATAAATCAGAAGTGAGCCCCAGGGTCCCAGCCCATCACCAGCATCAGGATCAGAGACCCCGAATGTGCTAGATACTGTATAAACATGTAAGGATTATTCAGACAAGGGGAATTTGCAGTGGAAGAACTGCATTTATTCAGGTGCAGACTTCTAATGCACATTGACACGGGGGGAGGTTGCAGCAGCATAGATACATTGTTATTACTCCTTCAGTGCGAAAACCACCCCAGTAAAGTGAGAGCCATGGCATGGTAAGAGACAGTCTCCTCCTTAAAGAGTATATAAATTCAGCTCAAGCCAAGGCACAACCAGTGAATGTGACAAACCAAAGGGAAAAGTGGGGGAGGGAGGGAGCATGTGGGTATTGAAAATAAGATCACACGCTTACACACACTTGCTACTGCACATGCTCGCTATTGCACAACTTGGTTGTGATGGTTCAACAGCATCTTAATTTTTTTTTTTAATCAGAAAAATCAGCTATCCCCAACTGGCACACAAAAACAACCATTGGTTGTTGGACTGCTTGCTGACTTCACATTAGAAGTAGGTTTTGAGCTGGGATTTGAAGGGGCTTTATGGATTAATTCAGAAGGGCATTGTATGTGTTAAAGAGAAATAGATTATGACTCCTTGGAAAGAGAACACAAATTATCTTTCTGTTCTGTTTTACTTTGAGTATAGAGTATATACTTCAGTTTATTTTTAAAATTAATTTTAACTCTGTTTAATTCTGAACTCCAAGCTCTTTGGCCTCAGGTGGGAACAATGGGTTTTGTAGGTACCTATCTCAATCTGATCTTTTTTTTCCCCCCCAGGTCACATGTGCAAATTTAACAAATGGCGACAAATCAGAACTTCTAAAATCAGGCAGCTCCAAATCCACACTAAAGCACATATGGACAGAAAGCAGCAAAGACTTGTCCATCAGCCGACTGCTATCACAGACTTTTCATGGCAAAGAAAATGATACAGATTTGGACCTGCGATATGATGCCCCAGAAACGTATTCTGAGCAAGATCTCTGGGATTGGCTGAGGAACTCCACAGATCTTCAAGAGCCTCGACCCAGAGCAAAGAGACGGCCCATTGTCAAGACTGGGAAATTTAAGAAAATGTTTGGCTGGGGCGACTTTCATTCCAACATCAAAACTGTGAAGTTAAACCTTTTAATAACTGGGAAAATTGTTGATCATGGCAATGGGACGTTTAGCGTTTATTTCAGGCACAATTCCACTGGCCAAGGGAATGTATCTGTGAGCCTGGTGCCCCCAACCAAAATAGTGGAATTTGACTTGGCACAACAAACAGTGATTGATGCCAAAGATTCCAAGTCCTTTAACTGTCGCATCGAATATGAAAAGGTTGACAAGGCCACCAAGAACACACTCTGCAACTATGACCCTTCAAAAACATGTTATCAGGAGCAGACCCAAAGTCATGTGTCATGGCTCTGCTCCAAGCCCTTTAAAGTAATCTGTATTTACATTTCCTTTTATAGTACAGATTATAAACTAGTACAGAAGGTGTGTCCTGATTACAACTACCACAGTGACACGCCATACTTCCCTTCAGGTTGAGAATGAACAACATGTGTCTGAGACTGAAGCCTGAGGAATAAAAGAGGTCATATGACAGGGCTGTTACCTCAAAGAAGAAGGCCACCCCTATTGCCTGGAATGTGTCTACACTCTGCTGCTGTTGCTGTCAAATGGCTGCAAATATGTTAGTGGAAAACAATCTAATGTAATTTCCGCCCAGTCAGCTCCATGTATCAGTCTAGTTGTAAATCACTATGGATTCGAAATAAAACCACACAGACACGCACTCTTTTCAGCTCACACCTATTAAGATTCCTGTTAAGAGGGCTGTCTTTGTCTGATACATATTGTTTCAGGATAACCTATCATCAAGCCAAAAGGATTAACTAGACAGAGAATGGTTTCTAACACAAACTGTTATGGAAATCTCCTTGAAAGTCTTGAATACATGCCAATCAATAATCCCCACTCATGCATTCTACTGCTTAGACTAGCTGTACTGGTAAATAATACTATAGGAGTAAATGTTTGTTAAAATGGGGAAAAAATGTGTGTCTAGAGTTCAGTATTCCTTATTATATGAACACAGCAAAGCATAGTGACTTTTTTTCCAGCATACAGTAGGCACATTCAAGGTGGCGTTAGGTGGCTCTTTTTCTGTGGAGGGAGCCTATTACTAGTAAAGATGAGCAGACATTTGGAATTTACATGTGGGCAGACATTATGGTTTCATATTTCTTCACTGAACATTTAAATTGGCAGAGTTGAGACCAGCTGAGCTACTTAAAAACTCTCCAACTGTTCTGCAAGAAGGAAAATGCCTGATAGACAACATGTAAGTTATAAGTGGCTGCCTTATCTTTATTACAAATATTGTAACAAATTCAATATCCTAGTCTTCATTTGTATGAATGGTTTGTATTGTACATAGTTTAACCAGTGTTATTTGAGCTGCTTATTAATATTAACTTGTAATTGTCTCTCTGCTTGTTATTGGTTAAAAACAATCAAGGAAATGAGGAATCCATTTTATCAATGTAGCTGTAAACTCCATTAAAAAGACAGAATTATGTACAAAGCATTTATTCAGCTAAAGTATTGTTGAGAGCTATACATATACAACATTACGGTCTGTCTGTATTTAGATATTTTATTTCCAGACAAAAAAATGAACTGTACATAAAAATAAAATACTTAAAGTTGAGTTTCAATATGTACTGTGTAGATGGTGGTTTAAATGGTCCAACGAGAAGACTATGCTCAAACTCCATCATGGTTTTCAATCTTGCGTCTTCAAATTTGTGCAGAATTATCCCAAGTTATAGCACGCAGGCAGATCTCAATGCTGTCATAGGGCCTTGTTGACTTCAGTGGGAGTCATCCCTCAAAGAACAATTTGCACGAGCAGGGCCTAAATTATTATTAGTCATAAATGAAAGCAACGTACCAATTTAAAAGTGGGAAAAGTTGTTCTCTCTGTGTGTGCACAAGTCTGCCTTTGCCTTAATTATAACCTAGTGTAGGCACAAACCTCCTTGTATGTAGTGGAAGAGTTTTATCCTCTAATAGGAAAGCAATTGATTGTACATCATTTTTGTGCATAGTGGCACACTTTGCCCCTAGCTTCCAGCTATCCAACCACAATAACTTCACTGGTATGTTTATACCTAATTGAAGGCTTTATTGAAAGGATCTCAGATTCCCTTTCATTTCTCTTAGGATTACCATTTGTGCCCACCCACACATGAATTTTATCCTTTGCTCCTAGATGGCTGCCAAAGCTGTGCTGAGAAAAGTCTATGCAGGAAACAAAGAGAAGCCTTTCCAAAGCCCAGACATGCACTTCTCTAATGCTCCGGAGATTCAAAGGTCCAAGAAGTGAGAAATCAGAGACCACTTCCAATCCCATGTTGAATTGCCTGGGACTTAAATCAAGATCCTAGATGAATCTTTTGTCACCTTAACCCTCTTACTAAAGAATAGTATGAAAATGAAACAAATGAATAAAACTAATGACAAATGTTTATACCATTGACTATAAGTGAAGGAGAGGCTTCCACAGTATCACGTCTTTAACTCCTTGGAAACAATATGATAATGGAAATTATTTCTTCATAATACGAGAGGACAATCTTATCACCCTGGATCTGCGAACTCTGCACAGTTTTGGAGAAAGAGATGGTCCAAGCCATAAAGTTCAGATTCTGATCCACATTTCCACAACGTCCGGGAATACGCAGAGCCAGGATTTTGCTTCTGCTCCACCTCTGCTAGTAATTGTGAATAGACTGCTAGTGATTCATGATTTGTGTTGTGTGAAAAGTATCTGTTCTGCATATTAAAATATTTAAAGTTGAAGTAGTCCACACTAAGGACGGGCTCCATGTTGAAGTCAACAGAGCCAGGATTTCACCTTAGGAGTATGTAAAATACCAGTATTAAACATTATTAGTAACCATTATAATGATTAATAAGCATTTACACAGGGCATGAGTCTCCAGTGACCTGCACTTTTTGTTGTCATTTATATTTGTGCAAAGTGGGTGTAAAATGTTATCACTGGTAGTAATGTATATCAGTTTTGTATGTCCACTCAGTGGTCACCATTTTCAGTTTTTTCCTACCCTTTTAAAAAAAAACTTTCTAACTTATGCAATATATACATGGTTGCTTACTATATACCAACAGCACAACCACTACCAATATAAAAACATGCCAACCAATGGATAGTGAGTGAGTCAACTCCTTCTAACACTGGAAGCTTTATACTTTTTGCTGCTTCTGTCACTCTCATTAATACTATTTTCTTTAACTGTTTTCTTTTGAATTGACTACTGTTTTTCATGAACTTACTTGACTTTGGACTTGGAATAGTCCTTTTAGTTGATCTGGATGTGAATTAGTGATGTGAATATGAATTATAACACAGTGCATTGCTGAGATACCTAGTTTCTTCACAAGAATCTCTTGGCAAAATATTGCATGTGAGGTAAACTTGCTGAAACATGGTTTTAGTTTTCCCATGTGAAAATTGAATCTAATGAATGTAAATACATAGTGCCCTGGCTCTGTTAGACAATGTACTTCTGGGTAACTGGGTCTGTGAGTCAGCAGTGCTTAATTAGACCAGGCAACTTCGGATCACAAATCTCTAGCATAAGAAAGATTTTGGGTGTCACACATTTTCTTTCTAAATATACATATTCTGGAATTGAAAGGGGTGATATTTGGTTTTTAAAAACCAGGCTATTGAGTATTTTCTTTGTTTGCTTCTTCTTCTGTTTTAATGTTTCAAAATTGTCTCATGCTTTTTATCATTATTTTACTATGTATGCATGGGATTGCTTGATAATGGGGTATGGGACTCCAAAATACTTGCTACTGACCAACCATTATTACAAAGTGACTAAAATGGCACAAGAATGTATGGTATGAGTCGCAGTATGTATCCTCATATGAATAAAAAAATCCAAGATGGTGAGGTATTGATTGCACTAGATCAGATGGTAACATAGTCAGCTAAGAGCTGACTGGTTCAATGCTAAGGCACTAGTGGCATTAGTGACACTGGAATGAAGAGAGGAACTCTGAAGACAGGAAACAGGGATATACAGAAACAGGGCTGGCTTTACTTTCCAGTGCTGGATCACAGTGCTAAACTTTTAAGGAAAATGGGAACATCTTCAGTTTATGTAATGACAGTGAATATTTTAAAAATCTATGTCAGAGGCAGAATATCCTTCTTCGTCTCTCCTTGTTGAGGCTTCACTTGTACTGTTGTAATATAGCCTGGCCCCCTCCCAACCGTCACTGATCATATGAAAAGCAGCTCTTTGAACTTTATCTTTGTTTGCTTAAAATGTGTGACGTTCCAAACTAGTGGAATTCAATGGGAACGCCTTATAATGAACTGAGAAATAGCAAAAATTCCATTCATGGTAGAGTGGAATGGAAGTCTCAAATTGTTTCAGTTCATACCACTATGCAGATATATAAATATTTGTTCATAGAGATGTTTTATAAAAAAAGTCTTCACTCTAAGAAGGTTATACTATAATTCAATGGGAGGATCCTCATGTATTCTCATTCAGAATTCTATACTCTAATTTGGAATTCTCTAGGTAAGCCAAATTGCTATGAAAACAACCTGTTAGATGACTGTGTAGGTAAACATGCATTGCAATGAATCCTTGGTTCTGACTTGGACAGCCACTAGAAATGGACAACCTCCTTCTGCTCCCTTTAACATTTTGACTGAAGGACAGTGCTTGCCGGATAATATTGAATTGCAACTTCAGCACTACATGTGACATTCATGCCCTTCTGGATCATACTAAACAGAGCCTAAAACTTGAAAGGCATGTTCCATCCCTAATGAACTGTATTTGATTCTGTATTTAACATTGACATGGATTTTAGGTCAAAAGAGATGCAGAGGAAAAGTTTCTATAGTTCATTAATATGATCATGTCAAAATATGGAGGTGTCAAGGAGCCAAGATTCCCACTGACTTTAATGGGAGTTGGATTGGGACCTCAAAACTATTGTATGTAAATAAGACAAATTGAGTGAATTTATGTATTAAATATTACACAATGTGTAAAAATCCTATCCCCGCTCCTTTCTCAGATCAGTCCTTGAAAAGAGCGCAAATAGTGAACATTAAAATTATCAAGCCATTCAGTCTACCTTTTCTAAATAGATCATAGATGATCCATATGTTATCTTCATGACACATATGTATCCTGAACCTCCTTAAAAAGTTGCCATTTCATAGAATCATAGAACTGGAAGGGACCTCGAGAGGTCATCTAGTCCAGTCCCCTGCACTTGTGGCAGGACTAAGTATTATCTTGACCATTTCTGACAGGTGTTTGTCTAACTTGCTCTTAAAAATCTCCAATGATGGAGACTCCACAACCTCCCTAGGCAATTTATTCCACTCTGACAGTTAGGAAGTTTTTCCTAATGTCCAACCTAAACTTCTCTTGCTGCAATTTAAGCCCATTGCTTCTTGTCCTATCATCAGAGGTTAAGAAAAACAAATTGTCTTCCTCCTCCTTGTAACAACCTTTTACATACACCTCTATCTCGATATAACGCTGTCCTCGGGAGCCAAAAAATCTTACCACGTTATAGGTGAAACCGTGTTATATCGAACTTGCTTTGATCCACCGGAGTGCACAGCCCCGCCCCCCCCGGAGCGCTGCTTTACCGCGTTATATCCGAATTCATGTTATATCGGGTCGCATTATATCAGGGTAGAGGTGTACTTGGAAACTGTTATGTCCCCTCTCAGTCTTCTCTTTTCCAGACTAAACAAAACCAATTTTTTCAATTTTCCCTCATAAGTCATTTTTTCTAGACCTTTAATCATTTTTGTCTCTCTTCTCTGGACTCTCTCCAATTTGTCCACATCCTTCCTGAAATGTGGTGCCCAGAACTGGACATAGTACTCCAGCTGAAGCCTAATCAGTGTGGAGTAGAGCAAAAGAATTACTTCTCGTGTCTTGCTTACAACACTACTGCTAATACATCCCAGAATGGTGTTCGCTTTTTTTGCAACAGCGTTACATTGTTGACTCATATTTAGCTTGTAGTCCACTATGACCCCCAGATCCCTTTCTGTAGTACTCCTTTCTAGGCAGTCATTTCCCATTTTGTATGTGTGCAACTGATTGTTCCTTCTTAAATGGAGTATTTTGCATTTGTCCTTATTTAATTTCATCCTATTTACTTCAGACCATTTCTTCAGTTTGTCCTGATCATTTTGAATTTTAATCCTATCCTCCAAAGCACTTGCAACCCCTCCCAGCTTGGTATAATTCACAAACTTTATAAGTGTACTCTCTATGCCACTATCTAAATCATTGATGAAGATATTGATCAGAGCCGGACCCAGAACCGATCCCTGCGGGACCCCACTCGTTAAGCCCTTCCAGCATGACTGTGAACCAGTGATAACTACTCTCTGGGAACAGTTTTCCAACCAGTTTTGCACCCACCTTATAGTAGCTCCATCTAGGTTGCATTTCCCTAGTTTGTTTATGAGAAGGTCATGCGAGACAGTATCAAAAGCTTTATTAAAGTCATGATATACCACGTCTACTGCTTCCCCCCTATCCACAAGGCTGTTACCCTGTCAAAGAAAGCTATTGGGTTGGTTTGACAAGATTTGTTTTTGAAAAATCCATGCTGACTGTTACTTATCACCTTATTTTCTTCTAGATGTTTGCAAATTGATTGCTTAACTATTTGTTCCATTATTTTTCCGCGTACAGAAGTTAAGCTGACTGGTCTGTAATTCCCTGGGTTGTCCTTATTTCCCTTTTTATAGATTGGCACTATATTTGCCCTTTCCCAGTCTTCTGGAATCTCTCCTGTCTTCCATGACTTTTCAAAGATAATCGCTAATGGCTCAGATATCTCCTCAGTCAGCTTCTTGAGTATGCTAGGATGCATTTAATTAGGCCCTGGTTAGTTGAAGACATCTAATTTGTCGAAGTAATTTTTAACTTGTTCTTTCCTATTTTAGCCTCTTCTGATCCTACCTCATTTTCACTGGCATTCGCTATGTTAGACATCCAATCACCACCAATCTTCTTGGTGAAAACCAAAACAAATAAGTCATTAAGCACCTCTGCCATTTCCACATTCTGTTATTATTTTCCCCCACCTCATTGAGTAACGGGCCTACTCAGTCCTTGGTCTTTCATTTGCTTCTAACGTATTTGTAGAATGTTTTCTTGTTACTCTTTGTCTCTCTAGCTACTTTGATCTCGTTTTGTGCCTCGACCTTTCTAATTTTGTCCCTACGTACTTGTGTTATTTGTTCATATTCATCCTTTGTAATTTAACCTAGTTTCTACTTTTTGTAAGACTCTTTTTTGATTTGTGAAATCTCTAATGAAAACTTGCTCAGAATATCTGTATTCTTGTCAAAGACTGTGTGTCTTAAAAGCAGCAAAATAATAATAATTTTATTTAACTTTTAAATTGCAGTAGAGTCTAGAGGTCAACCAAGTCAGGGTTCCAATTTAAGAGGCACTGTACAAACATATAGAAAATAGCATCCCCCTCCCCCAAAGAACTTACAATTTTGAAAACACTAGACAGCAAAGATATTGTAAATTGTGTATACACAATTTTAGTGGTATGATTAATATAATTCTCTATATTTTCAACAAAAAAATATACATTTCTCAAAGATACTCCAAACCGCTATCCAATATTTTTGAATATTTTAGCTTACAAGCCTTCCTGACTTTTTGTAAAACTTCTCTTCCATCTATAGCAGTGTTGGGTGCACCACAAAAGGTTAAGAGGTTTGATTGATTTTGCAGAAGCAAAAGTTTGAAGACCTGAGTTTCACTTACACTTAAGGCCCTTTTGTGAGTCAGAACATTTCCTGCAATCTTTTTAATGTACTACCATTAAGTGCCACTTCCAAATCCAAAAACTTTCAGATACAACAAGCAAGTAAATACAAGAGGGTCTCATACTATTGGCTAAGAGAAAATAAGGGCAATTTTAAACTATCGTCACTTCTCTTACTGCAGTGATGCTAAAAACAACAAATGGGTTTATTCTCAAGATAATTTTGAGTACATCCATGTCTACAGCGATGTTTAACTCCTATCTTTTTTTGTTGCTTGTGAAATAAACACTTGTTAAAATTCAACAGCCACATTTCTAAGGGGCAAATAAATTCCCAGGACTGTGGAAATATTGCATTCACTTGGGTATTATGCACCTGATAGCGTCTGCTGATAAGTATAACACAGTCTCTCCAAAAGGGTAACTGCTTCCTCTGGGCAAAATAAAACCTTTTAATTACTTTCTGCTTTTCCTGCTAATTAACTAAAATGTTATCATTACCCAAACTAACAAATAGATCACCTGTTCTGTGAAGGAGTTTATTTTTTCTCATTAAAATGTTAAACATTTCTCTTCAACTTGTTTATTTCACTTGTGCTGTACAGTTGGCAGTTATCTAGTTCAACTTAGATGGATGTCAAAGGAGTGGAATAAGTGATGCTAAATCATTTATCTTAGTCATTCAGAAGAATACAAATATATTTAAAAAAAAAAATCTCAGATACTTGTGATCGCTTCAGAGCGGGACCAGACCAGCTGCTCACTGCAACTCCAGTCCTAATTAACAGCAGAAAAAATAATCTACAGGATGATTAAGTAAAGTTAAAGATGTGAGACAAACTGACAAAAGCCAAGGCAATTACAAGTTAAACCTGACACTCCATTCTGCATTCATCTCCGTTGTGCATGGGTATTGCAGTACAGATGGCATGAAAATCAGTGTAAATCATAACCCCTCTTTTGCTGGTGTGGGGTGCCTGGTAGCAGAACCAATTTAGTTCCTTGTCAAAGTCAGGTTTTGTGAAGATGGGCTACACAGGGGGCATACATCCCTTGCATAAAGTGAAGCAGAGTTTTGTGGTGGCTTATGTGGGATATCGCCGCACGGATGCTATGAATGTTGCACTTCTTCATCTAGGTTATTCAGTTCCTGGTACAAGATGCATAAACCTCAAGCTGAGCAAAAATGGAAGTGCCAGTTATTGGTGGAGAAGGCATCTGAAACAATAAAAGTGTGACAATACATAATAATTACCATGACTGTTGTGAAGCAAAACAATGTTTGTAAAGGTATGGGGGTGAGGCTAGAAGATCTACTACTAGGTGGTGTAGTATGTGCTAAGTACAACTTTGCTAACCATAATGGTAAATACTAAGAGCAGAGAGAGGAACTGGGGCAAGCCGGAAGATCTGCAGAACATCCCCATTCTGTTCCTGCAGAGACAGAGGACTATGAAGATGCCAGGAGGCCTGGTGGGGAAGAGGTTTCCATTCCCTTCCAATGGCCCCATTAAACAGCCCCATATTCAAGCTGTGCTCTCATTGGGAGGATTTGAGCCTTACTGATCTAAGACTCACACTCTGTCTACTATAGGCAAAACAGGTGAAGGCACAGATGGATGGTGGTTCATGTTAAACTTTACATTTCCTTGTCTTTGTCATACATTTAACATAATTTATGTAAAAGCAGATATTTTATACTGCAGGTGTCAGTTGATTTGTCTTTGTTTAATGGTAGCTTCTTATTTAGGGCTACTATACAACATAAGTATTCGTGAAAGATTCAATATCAGAAGAAAATTTCAGAGTAGAGATACAGGCTAGGTATATAACCCCTCCCCCATTTCCTAAGATCCCTTTACCACCCATGAGTTCATGGGAATTCACTTTGCATTGGAGTGATCAGTCCTTTTCTAGTTTTGATTGATGATTTTTTCAATAGTATTTATAGTAAGAAAAGTTTCTATCTGGCACTTAAGTTCTGAACCCAGCTGCTCCTTTCAAGCCATATTTTATTTGTTTGCTAAAAATCAAATAGTTTTTAGTATTGGCAGCACCCCAAAAAAGCAAGATTTATTTATCCATGATCAACAGTATTGCCAGCTATACTCAGACTGCACAACAGTTATTGCTGATTACGAGTGAAGCAGGAATAACACAGCTTGTCAGGAACCATGATGATCTTGAAGAGATGACACGTATAGTTTTGTTCTATTTTTCAATTGGGGGTCAGGGAGAGGCAGATACCTAACAAACTCTCACCCTAAATTTCAATCTTTGAAGCCCTACCTCAAAGCTATCATGATCCTGCTATGGAGGACTAGACGGGATTCTCTGTAGTAGCCATTAGCTTTGCTCCTTAAATCCCTGAAAGGGGTTGCTGTTGTGTGATGCAAGTTACTCCTCCAAAGAGGAAGAGACCAACATTTTAAAAATTTGGGTGGGTGAAATTATGCACATAAGTTCTTATTTCAGTAATAACTTTCAGGCAACTCAGTTTTAAAATGTTGCCCTGGGTATGTTGTGTCAGCAGTGCTGTTGGCACATGGATAAGAGTTTGACAGCTTGATTCCAAATTGGATCTTCCACAAGGTTGTGCACAGCACTACCAATGGACCAAACAAAACAAACAAAAAATTCAACTTTAAATGTAACCTTATCTGAAGATGGTTAGGTTAGTGAGCCACAGAGAACAAAAGTGATATCAACAGTTGCTGTGTAACTAAATGTATTCACTTTGGGCTATATCATTATAAACTATTTCAATAATCCCATTGAAGTAGATGGGACTACTTTGCTACCCAGCCTGCATAAGTGTATCAGAATCTGTTCATTCGAGAAGATCCAAAACAGGGTGTGTGGTGGTGGTATTTTTATTGTTTTTTTTCTAAATATACTAACTGCCACTGCTTTAATCAAGTATCAGAGGGGTAGCCATGTTAGTCTGAATCTGTAAAAAGCAACAGAGGGTCCTGTGGCACCTTTAAGACTAACAGAAGTATTGGGAGCATAAGCTTTTGTGGGTAAGAACCTCACTTCTTCAGATGCAAGAAGTGAGGTTCTTACCCACGAAAGCTTATGCTCCCAATATTTCTGTTAGTCTTAAAGGTGCCACAGGACCCTCTGTTGCTTTAATCAAAGATATTATAAATAGAGTTTCTATCAGATGCCCTAGTCCATCTCTCTACCAATGCAAGAGATTGTTTCCTACAATGCATTTCTTGGCGTTTTTGTCCAGTCTCATTCTAAAAGTCCCAAGGAAGTGAGCTTCTGTCTTTTTCCTAAGGAAGACTATACCACTGTCTAATACAGCTGACTGTCAGAAAGCTTTTTCCTTATGTTAAGCTAAAACATTCCCTTTTCCAGTTCATTCTTTTAGTTCTAGTTAAACCCCATGATTCACACTAAGTTCTCATTGTTTCAACCCTTCAAACACTTGTAGACTTATTATATCTCTAGCCAAACTATCTGTATTTCTGCCATTTAATCACCTTTCCTCAATCAACTCCTTCCAGTGCCCTGATCATTTTTTGTTGCTTTTCTTTGAACTTCTGCCAGTTTGTCAACACATTTCTCATAATGAGATGCCTACAAATGAATGCAGCATTCCAGGTGGAGTCCCACCAAAGCTGAGTAGGACTATTACCTTCCTGCTCTGTGATTAAATGCCTCTGTGCATGCAGCCCCAAATCACATTGAAAGCTCATGTCATATTGGTTGTTCATGATCACTTCTAATATTGGGTTTCACTGTTGCCCAGGTCTCTTCCTCTTATTCAGTATCTATGTTTTAGATTAGTTTTTCTCAAGGGCATTAGCAGACATTTTCTTAACTTGTTATTTCTTACAGCTGTTTCCTCTCTGGAGCCCCCTTTCTATTATACTTCTGTCCTCTCCGGTATGTCACACCTCCTTCTTATATAATGTCACCTGTGAACTTCACCACTGTGCTTATTCTCACTTCCAAATAATTGATTAAAATGTTAAACAAGAGCAGTCCCTGCAATGATCGCTCCTGTGCCCCATTGGCCCCTTGCCATTTATCATTTCCCTTCATTTAGGGTCATTGAGCCATTTTTACTACACACGATAGTATTTTAAACTAGGTCAATTAGGATTACTTTTCCACTTGAGAGTTTGAGAGATATGTAATCAACTGTTTTACTAAAATCCATCTAATAGGATGAATGCATCAACTAATTTTGTAATACTGCACACCAACAACCATCAATGTTACATACAATTATTCCTTATCTGAGGATTTAAGTGTAATCTAAAATGGGGAAGGGGGTTCCTAATCACAGTGGGGAAACAGCTACAGAAAGGTTAAAGGACAGATTTTCAAAGATACTTAGGTGCCTAAAGTGTAGTTATAAAGAACCTCAGTAATTTGCTCATTGTCACAGCAAATCAATGACACAGTTGGGAAGAGAACCCAGAAATTCAGATTTCTGCTCCACTGTTAACTACCAGATACATCTTTCTTTTACTTTACTGGTACCAGCTGTTTCCTACCTGTACTCTGCCTCAGCCAAATGAAAACATAACAGGAAGTTATAACATAGAGTTTCAATAGCCAGCTTATGATTTCTTTCTAGCTCACATTTCCTCTCCTAAAAGAAAATGCCCTTAAACTGCTTTCCTGTTCCCTACTCATATATGGTTCAGAACACCTGGTGGCAAGTTGCCAACTGAAGATAATTAGGTGTCACTTATCACCAGTTATCTTTTCATAACTCATTTACATGGCTCATTTACAAATTTCTGAAACTTTTAGTTTACTCATCTAGCATATCCTAAACCTTCTCTCCCTGGCAGAAAATGGGGAAGTAGCCATTCCACTAGATACTAACCGTTTCACCTGCCAGCTTTGGTTGTGTTCCATCTATCATCAGTGTGGGACATATTGCAGTAAATGCACAGGCTGTCTGATGTGCTTCCTCATTTAGCTCAATTGATTCCTGATTCAGGACACATTCACCTCATTGTAACATGCAAGCTGAGCATATCTGCTAAAGAAATCACTGATGGAGAATACAAACACCAAATCCTCTAAAACACCAGTTAAATTACCAAATACAAATGATGGAGATTGCCTCCTTTGTAAATTTTAGCCTAGTGGTTATGGTACTCACCTTGCATGTGGGAGACCATAGTTCAATTTCCTTCTCTGTCTCATAAGGCAGAGGGATTTGAACAGGGGTCTCCTACCTCTCCGATAAGTGCCCGAGCCACTGGACTATGGCTCCATCAATCTCTCCTGTTGAAGATGTTCCACTGTGTATTGCTAATTAAATATTAAGTGGGCAAGAGTGATAATGACTGTATAGTCCAGTGGTTTTAGTACTCACCTGAGAAGTAGGAAACTACTCTTCAAATCCCCTTTTCTCATCAGGCAGAGAGGGGAATTGAACTGGGGTTTCCCACATCCTAGGTGAATGCCCCAATACAGTGGGCTAAAGAGTATAGGAGCACCCCCTCATCTTGACCTCCCCCTTGTGGATTCTGGTTTGAATAGCTGTCAGAGACAGAATTAGAATCCAGGTCCCCCCCACATCTTGGGCTCTATTCATTGACCTCTATACAGTCAGAAACAGTGTATTTGATTGGCCAGATTTAAATTCAGGTCTCTAAAGATGACTTATTGCTAGTATAGTAACAATGCCTGAACTCTTTTTTTTATTTTTGGTTTCCAAAAATATATCCATATCCCTCCCTTTTCCACCCAAATTTACAACACCAGCTCTTCCCAGTCTGTAAATCAGCTGAGGCCTGAACAGGTGGAGGCTTAATGGTACCACAATTAACAAACTGGCATTTCTACAGTGGTACTTTTTAGACCACAATCACACAGTTTAATGAAATGAATATGCAGGGACTAAACAGAACATTAATTACTGACTAAAAGTGAGAACTGTCATGTATCAAGGGAACCAGCAATTTTTATCTTTTGTCTGCCTCGGGGAAAGGAAAGAGAGAAACTTTGCTTTTGTACCCGAGTGTATTTTTGAGTGTAAATTTGAGGCAGAAAAGTCTTTCTTCCTGGAACTAGTTAGTACTAGTAAAGGCCTAATTCTATGCCACATTAATAAGTAACAAGTGAAGCAATTTTCCAAAGAAGGAGAAGATCTGTAGTCTCTTTCAGGTTCGTGCTGCCAAATCCTGATGAATTAGAAACAGCCCTGTGCATTCCTGCTGCTGGCATGTGTGTATTAGAAATACCAGCGTTGCCTGGATTATGGCACCACAGAAGTCCTAATTTGAGGAAATGGCTTTTGTAAAAACAAGGCAATCTCCTACATTGTAAGGGCACCATATGGCTAAAATAAGCTATGCATGGTTGCAAAGGATTTTAATCTTTTCATCAACGCAATGATTTGGACCTTTAAAACTGTTCTTTGATTGCGATCTTTAATTTTAGGTCATTTAGTTTTAAATGGAGTTGCTCCTTGTTGATAAGCTTTTACATGCAAATATATGGATGACAGAAAGCTACCTGAGTCTACTCTTTACATTGTTTTATTATTTGTTAATCTCTATCTAAGGCACTTGTATGGACCCTATTGCTGTCATATCTGAGAGTCTCACAATCTTTACTGTATTTATCCTCACAACACCCCAGTGAGGTAGGGAAGTATTATTATTTCCCTTTTACAGATGGGGAATTGAGGCCCACAGGCCCAGATCCTCAAAGGTATTAGGTGCCTAACTCACATTGATTTCAATGGGAGCGCAGCACCTACGTATATTTGAAGATCTGGGCCTAAGTGACAGGAAGACTGTGGGGCTTGAATATTCATACAAGGTAGCACTCACTAGCTGCAATCAGGATGACAGCCCCATTGTGCAAGGTGCTCTGTAAACCCATACAAAGGCAAGGGCTCTGCAGCCAGGAGTTTATAATGTTAGAGAAGTGACATATGAAGGGCATGGAGAGGGAAGGATGCAATCAGATCAATACAATTTTATATACATATTTTCAATTTTATTAACTGTTATAAATAAAGTACCAATTATTATCATGTGCCCTCAGTCTGGCCATCATAAACTGGCTCATCTCCTATAGTGTCTGGGCAGAGATGGGTCCTTTTTCTCTTCTGTTGTTTATATTTCAAGTTCTCTTAGAGCCAAATTGTGGCATTTAATCAGAGGCCCAAGTCAGGGACAGTGTGGAGCCTTATCATCCCAGGAAAAGCTCTCTAAAGGATTGTATCTCAGGAAGGAAAAATGCCTCTCCAAGCACCCCAAGATGCAGTGCAACTGCCCAGGCTGCAACCTTTAAGCTGGTACAGTCTGCTCCCCCTGACGTTGCCACCCATACTACAGGAGATGCCTCTGCCTCTTCCCTACTCCCTGGAGGGAACTGGGCATTCCTGGGTGGGCCTGCACAAGCGAAAAAATGCTCCTTGCATTTCCCCATATCCCCTCCAGCCCCACACTATGCAGTCATGTAAGGGTCTATTACCATTTGGCCCTTGTAGACTTTCCTTTGTTGCACATATTCCATTTGAAGACAAGCTGCTCTTCTAAGAGATGACAACACTTCTCCATCTACAGTTATAGGACATTGCTTTGAGGTTTCTGAAAGGCGCTTTTGAAGAGTGTCATTATTGCCAATCTTTTCTTTGCAGGTTTGAACTATCCAATGCCCTCGCTATATCACAAAATAATATATGGACAATCTGAAACACACAGGATAGTTCTGAAGGTCTATGGACTGAAAATAAATTGCTGGTTATAAGAGATTTGGCTGCAGATTCTATTTGTCTGTCAATCATTTGAAGTAACTGAACTGGACATCATCTTGAAATGGGTACAGTGTGTTTGACTTGAGACCGTGTTTTTTTGCTGTGTATATTTTCAAATATGGCATCAGAGATAACCCTCTATCATTTCACTTTCCAGTGAATGTTACATTGCATCACATTCAGTTACACTCCTAATGATTTAGATCTTGCAAACATTTGCAATCTTCTTATTGGGTCAGTATTTGGCCACCTTTCCTGCTACAGGAGGAGGGTGAGGAGAGTAAAAGAGGACAAAAAGATCTTGCGTTGTTTAGCCTACAAGATGAAGGTTGAAGGGATATGATTGCTCTCTATAATACATAGAGGGGTAAACACCAAGAAGGGAGAAAAAGGTATTTAAGCTAAAGGACATCGTTGGCACAAACATAACTGGATATAAACTGGCCATGAATAAATTCAGGCTGGAAATTAGAATAAACTTTCTAAGCATCAGATGAGTGAGGTTCTGGAACAGCCTTCCAATAGGAGTAGTGAGGGGAAGAAGTCTAACTGGTTTTAAGATGTGTTACCCGGGGTTCTTTCAACCCAAAGCTCTTGGTAACTTTTACTCTGTGCGAGGAGGTATCAGAAAATAAATCAGGGGAGACACGACCGTCCGACCGATAGATGGCTGGCACAAACAGGACAACACAAGAGTGCTTTCACTTAAAGCTAAACTTTACTTAGACTCAAGCACTTACACATGTCCGCAACAAGATTAGTAAAACACCCCCAACCCTTGATAATTACCAAAGCTGAGTGTGGCTCTCGAGTGGCACAGTCGCAGCCTGTCTGCCGGTGGGGAACACAAGATGCATCCAGAGGGAGAGACCAGTCCTGAAGAGTCCCGCCCCCAAAGGAGTCCCACTATCTCAAGCTTTTTCCCCTTATTTATACGTTAGTAATACAATGACATGTCCCTTACAGAAACCTTGTTAAGTAAGCAGTTTTAATGATCGAGCAAGAGGTTCCTTCTGATTATTGATTAACCAGGTGTGGGTTTTTCCAGAGCCTGCATTCTTGAGACCTCAATAGACACTCCTGGGGCATATCCTACTCTTTTAAAACACATGTATCAGCAACTTCAACACAATTTTTATCAGGAAGGATGCGGGGTCAAGCTGCCCTTTCTGTGGCACCCAAAACCCCCTCCCCTCCTGCCTTGGTCAAGCTGAGATTGCTGAATGGCCAATTTACAGTTTGCTGACTAGGCTGTCTTTAACAATAAGCCATAGTAGTTTTAGGCACTTTACTGGTTTGTCAAAGTCTCCCTGTACAGATGAAGCTTGATAAATTTATGAATGGGATTATATGATGGGCTGCCTGTAACAGCCGCAGAGTGGCCAGCAGGTTCCTTTCAGTCCTATGTTCCCATCTCGCTCCAGACTAAACATTGTGGTAAATACTTACAAAATATCAGTTTAGTACTAAGCACTCAGTTTTACCCAAATCCCTAATCTGAACCCAAATCTGACTGCATACCCTACTCCTTTAGGGCATGTCCTCAAGACCATTGAAGTCAGTGACAAGACTTCCACTGAAGTCAGTAGACTTTTGTTTAGCTACATAATGCCTGCTACTCCTGATTGCCATCCATCCTAGCTCAAATGGGTGGCTGATTTAGTGTAGGTGTCACAACAGAAGTGGGTGTTGAGAATGAATTTGAAGCAAGACTGTCATAGGTAGGGCCCTACCAAATGCACGACCATGAAAAACGCGTCACGGACCGTGAAATCTGGCCTTTTGTATGCTTTTACCCTCTACTATACACATTTCACAGGGGAGACCAGCGTTTCTCAAATTGGGGGTCCTAACACAAGAGAGAGTTGCAGGGGGGTCACAAGGTTATTTTAGGGGGGAGGGTTGCGGTATTGCCACCCTTACTTCTTTGCTGCCTTCAGAGCTAGATGGCTGGGGAGTGGCAACTGTTGGCCGGGCACCCAGCTCTGAAGATGGCACCCCTCCAGCAGCAGCACAGAAGTAAGGGTGGCAATAACATACCATGCCACCCTTCTTTCTGTGCTGCTGCCTTCAGAGCTGGGCAGCTGGTGCATGGTGGCTGCTGCCTGCTCTGCAGGCAACAGCGTAGAAATAAGGGTGGCAATACCATACCATGCCATCCTTACTTCTGCGCTGCTACTGGCGGCAGCTCTGCCTTCAGAACTGGGCTCCCAGCCAGCAGTCGGCGCTTTTCAGCTGCCCAGCTCTGAAGGCAGCGCCGCCGCCAGCAGCAGCGCAGAAGTGAGGGTAGCAGTACTGCAACTCCCCCTACAATAACCTTGTTACCCCCGCACAACTCCTTTTGATTTTATGGGAGGGATGATTATGGGCAGTAAGGAGCATAGTGATGCACAGTGAAGAGACTGAAAACTGAAAAGGTCCAGGTTCAGATATGCTTAAGACATGCAAACAGACAGTCCAAATTAAAACAACTCCTCTGCTCCTTTAGACCTTAGCCCACCACTAATCAGCCTTTGTATTGGTAGAATGTCATTTGTCCGAGATCTCTTTTACATACGTTTGTAGAAATTTGATGCTCATGCAAGTGAAGGTCTTAAAGCCCCTGCAGTACCAGACCTAGACATGCTGTATACATGCCAGATCACCTCTTAACATTCTACAACACTCCAGTTATACTTGTGCATCCTTAGCACAGACCATAAAGCATTATAAACTGTGTGATGTATCAGTCATTAAAGACTTGGATGAGCTCTCTGAACTCATTTACTCTGTAGTTTGAAATCTGAGTTGAACTTGAGAAATCAGAGGTGAAAAGTTAGTGCCTTCATTCCATGTATAATTTAGCTCCCAAAAATATAAAGGCAAATTCAGCTCCAGTGTAAGCAAGCACAGATGCACTGATCTCGGGGGAACTCTGACCATTTACACCAAGGTTGAATTGGCCCACTGTGAGCCATTTGGGGGATGTAATGCTTTGGCATCTTGTAATGTTTTGCTTGTTTGTGGGGCTATAACCAGTAGGCAGCAGTTCATAAAAGAGTCTTAGCCAAGGTCCAGGATATTACCTCTGAACAGACTTTACCAGAAATATTCTCAGTATTTAAAAAGAATAGCAGTACAGCTGACAATATTCATTTATGCCAAGAGTTAACTGTTTATGCATTCAGTGAACAGAACTTACAACACTATCTTTAATAGCGCCATCTGGTGACTTCCAACAGTGTTTCACTGAGAAGGTGTGGAATTAAATGGCCACATAGCTTTAAATTTCATAGTGTTGCTGTTAGCCTATAAGTAGGAAAAATGCTATACTACATGAAAGGGCTGATGGAACTTTTTTTTCAGATCAGATATCTGCTACCAGACCTGCTATCTTTATTTATTATGACAGACAGAAGCTGCATGAATTGATAAGCAACTTCTGTATCTATGAACGGCTGGATACTGTGGTTCACTGACTACTTGAGTTATACTTGGGTAATTTGGCACATATCATGCAGAAAACACAGTAAACTACTCACTCATGGTTCTTTTTTTTTTTTTTTACAGAGCTATGTCATTTTGTTTTCTGCATGCACTCCACTCATACTAAACTTGTTGTCTGTCACCTAGCTCACTCCAGCGATTATCTGAATTCTTTAGTGCATTTTGGAAGCAGAAATCATTATGGAGGCTGAAAACATTTCCATCAGTTATGTACATCTGGACAATTTAAAGTGATTTTTCCTTAAATACACATACTCTTTTTCATGGGCCTAAAGAATCTATTTGATGGGCTGCTTGTCAGATTTTGACAAGAGTCTAATTTTGATGGGCCCTGAGAAGGTTTACAGTGAATGGGTGCACTGTCAGTTTGGTAAAAGCATTCAACAGATCCTACATTTGGGTACGCATTTCATATTCAGTAGCTAAATAATTCCTTTCCATTAAAAATCAGCTTTAGAAAACATATTTCAGTTCATTTCACACTGTGTTAATTGTGTAACACACTGTAACCATTACCTTTTACCAGCCACAATTGCTCATCTAATGGAAAATGATGAATTTAACAAGGAATTATTATAACTGTTTGATCTGAGAATGCACATGTGGACAGTGGGGGCTGCTGGTTGGAACATATTCCATTTTCACCCCCGATTAATACATAATTGAATTACAAGCCTCATTTTAGCAAAAATGTACAATAAACTGATGAGCCCTCTGTTTCATAGTTAAACACGTTGAGTGGTAAATATATATTTGAATTCACTGAACAAATGCAGACAATTTAGGGTGGCTTAAAGGCTACTGTGAAATATACTGTAGCATCTATATGCAAAGCTGAAGGGCAAGTATCCCTTTTTACTATACCTTAGAAGAATTTTGCACCAATTTTCATGACATATAGGAAGGGCTTTAAATCTCTGACACTGGGAGTCAGCTTTTATCTGTCTCACTGTTAACAAGAGAAGTAGGCGGTATACATGTCAATACACTACAAAAGAGTTACAATGGAAAACTTAGCACAGCACTGATGAGAATGGTGTTTCAGGTTCTGCTTAATGAGAACAGACAAGGGGCTGCATAGTACTGCTCCTCCCAATAATTTGTGGCTTTTGAAATTTTTTCCCCCAGCTTACTTCTTATGTAAGTGATTGACTTTTAGTTTTGGTCTGAGTTAGGTGTAACACAGATGCACATTAGGTAAGTCTAGTATCCTGCCCTTTTCAGTGGCCAGTAACTAAGAATTCCAAGGAAGCAGAACATGAGGGATGTAATGATAGTCATTTTGGTAGTGCTTCTGGTCCCAAATAAGACCCCATTTTGTCATTTGTTATATGAACACATAGGGTGCAATCCTGGCTTCATTGAGTCAATGGCCCTTGGTTACAATGGGGACAGGATTTCATCCGTAGTAAGAGACAGTCCCTGCCCACAAAAGCTTATAGTCTAAGTAGACAAGACAGACTAAAGATGGGAGAACAGAAATGTTATTAGCCCCATTTTACAGAGGGCAAAACAAAGAGCAGAGGCATTAACTGTCTTGCCCAAAATCACACAAGAAGACTGTGTTAGACCTGTTCATTGAACAAAATCTCCTGAGTCTCAGTCCAGAGCCTTTGTTGAGCCTCTAAAAATAGCAGCTATTTGCCTTGCATTCAATGAATGCCAAACAGAAATAATTAAAAAAAAAAAAAACAACTAATTTGTGCACACCCTCATAAAGGGCCAGAATGTGGAGTCCTTACCCGTGGGAGTAGTCCCATTCCTGCCTGTGGGACTATTTGTCTGAACAGAGGCTCACCAGGATGAGTAAGGATTTCAGGATCTCACCAGGATGAGTAAGGGTTCCACGTTCTAGGCCCAAATGTATTTCAGCAGTGCTTGAAAACCAGACCTATTTAGAAATGATGAATGGCAAAAAATAATTATCCTAGAAGTCTATTTTAAAGATGTGAACTACAATTTACAAACATGTTACTGCCTTCAGCAGAGTTTGAATTGCTGCAGCAGACCTCAAATGTCTACAGCAGCCATTTTAGATTTGTGCCCTTTGGTATTGTAACAATATAAATACTAATGCAAGAATAAAATAGACTACTCATTGTAATCCCTATTCCCTCATGGCCAAATTGATCAAATTTGGATGACTAAATAAGTGGTCGGATTCTCAGAAGTGCTGCACTCACACCCACATCTCTATCTGTGTTTGAAACCATTGACCTTCGGTCAATTGTGCAGTGTCCTACAAAAAGAAGCCCTTGACATTTCAGCAGACTAATTCAGTGTAGGCAGTTGTGTAGTGAAGTTCCTGACAAAAGGCTCATCCTCATTTAGGGTTATCAAGTTAGCTCATTGTTCTGTACCTTCCAGGCTATCCCATGTCATCTCTTGAATATAAAGACAATACAAAGCCAATGCTTAATCCACTAAGCCTGTTTCCCTCTGACTGAAATTGGTATTATTTTGAATTCCAATTTCAATGACTGCACTGGGTCTGGGATCCATTGCCTCTTAGAATATCCTAGCAAAAAATTTCATTGCATTGCTGTGCAGCTTAATGGAAATCTTTTTTCTAATTTTGATTTTTCTTCATTACACTGTTATTTATTTAGCTTATATGATGGAACACCGATAAATTGGACCCTGCTCATATTGCGTATCATATTGGTTTGAATTACAATGCTTAAACCTCCCAGTAAGTGCAAGCAAAACTGGAGAGATTACATCTTTGATAAGATTACAATCCCCTCATGTAAGTAATATTAAAATTGACTCTCTGAATATAATCAAGAATTTGTCCTGTTATCTTTAATTGATCTTCCATAGAAGGATAGTGCCAACTGTAGATGAAATTGCAGCAAATCACAAATCAAAGGAATAATGTAAAATACGACAGTAAAACAAAATGGGAATTTGTGCCTATCTTGGACCTTAAATGTTATAAGTTGGCTCATACTGACAGGAGAGGTCATCTGATACTTTTGGAAAGAGTACGTGGAACAAAACAAAGACAACACAAAATAATACGCCCAATTTTTAAAGAAATACAAGTTCACTGAAACAAAAAAAATGGTTTTAGCAATTTTAAAGTTTTTACTTATTTTTTTATTTTGTTTTTTAAGCAGTTAGACTAACACAATGAACGGTGAAAAAGGTGGATGAAAAGAAGGGGCATGTCTCTCATGATATTTTTCACAAATATTTTTCCTGTATTTTGACCAGCCTCACTATGAATTCAGCAGAATCAAATTTCTTTAACTGCCCACTGGTCTTTATTTGAGGTCACCTAATTGGACACTAATGTAAGCCTCATCCTGCATTGTGCTGAGCACTTTCAAGTAGGTGCTGAAGCCACAATTTTAAAATGTAGGTGCCTAACTCCTTGTTTTTAGGGTGGCTTGGTTTTCAGAGGTGTTGAAGTCAAAGGCAGTTGTGGGTGTTCAGCAGTTATGAAAATTAGGCCACTTATTTATGTGGCTAATTATAGAATTAGGTATAGAATTTAGGCAACAAAGTTTGAAAATACTAGGAAGCTTGAACTAGGTCTTGGGGGTGGGGTCAAGCTGGCTGTAATCTGCCATTTTTATACCCTTTCAATCCTGCCACTGTTTGCAGGCTGGTTGGGTCCCTGGTGCCACTTGGGGCAGATTCTAGCCTGTTCTAAGTTATGGATAACTGCAACAGCTCCCAGTGGGCTGTTCTGACAGTCAGGGCTCACTGGGATGCTGCAGCATTCTGCCCTCCCTTTCTTTGGCCATGCCCTATTCTGCAGTCACACCTGTTATGCTGGGGGGAGGAAACTGTTAGAGAATGGTGTAGGGTTATTCTGCTAGAGATTGCCAAGAAGTGACAGTGAGATAACCAGCTTTATGAAGTAGCTTCCATCCCCACGGAAACACTTTATACAAAACCTCTTGTGTTTTGTATAATTCCTCCAGTGCTAGTTCAGCCATACAGTTAAATATATAAACAGTTCCAATACCTTTTGGTGGTGCTTGGGCATTGCCTTATCTGGTTACCATTTTGTATAACTTGTATGTTCTGAAATTTTGTTGCTTCAGTTATTGTCTGTCTTTCTTGTCTGCTATACGTTGTGTATTTGTGTGCATAATGTATATGTATAACAGCTGTGACAAAGTTCCTCCTCTATCTTGGTGGGTCCTGCGCTTATTGGCAGATTTTCTTGCCTCAGAGATTCACCATGTGGGTTGGGGAACAGCCCAGAGACCTTCCCCTCTGGGAGAACCCACAGTCCAGGTCAATTGGGAGGTTTGGGGGGAACCCGGGCCGCCCCTCTACTCTGGGTTCCAGCCCAGGGCCCTGTGGACTGCAGCTGTCTATAGTGCTTCCTGTAACAGCTGCATGACAGCTACAACTCCCTGGGCTACTTCCCCATGGCCTCCTCCAAACACCTTCCTTATTCTCACCACAGGACCTTCCTCCTGGTGTCTGATAACGCTTGTGCGCCTCAGTCCCCCAGCAGCACTCCCTCCCACTCTCAGCTCCTTGCACCTCTTGCTCCCAGCTCCTCACACTCCCACCACAAACTGAAGTGAGCTCCTTTTTAAAACCCAGGTGCCCTGATTAGTCTGCCTTAATTGATTCTAGCAGCTTCTTCTTAATTGGCTCCAGGTGTCCTAATTAGCCTGCCTGCCTTAACTGGTTCTAGCAGGTTCCTGATTACTCTAGTGCAGCCCCTGCTCTGGTCACTCAGGGAACAGAAAAACTACTCAGCCAGTGACCAGTATATTTGCCCTCAGACTCCTGTACCCCACTGATCTGGGTCTGTCACACAGCACAAGTTAATACCTGCATACACAGGTTGATGTTTTCTGTACTTTGCACCTCCTTTAAACATAATGTTTTGCCATACACTATTCAAAACATTAAAAACCTTTGGTTAATGTGCCTAGCCTTTGAACAATAATAATAAGTAACATATTGATTGCTTTTTTGCTTTGTGTTAACTATGACTTTTTTTACTGTCAGCATCGCTTCTCATTTGTTCCCAACGTGGAACCACTGCCCAGTGTGCTCAGAATATAAAACACAAAATAACAGTAATAAATAATTAAATGTCTTCTATTCTTTCTCCTTTCCTCTTTTAGACTTGTGATAGTTGGAGATTCAGAAATGAAATCCAATGAAAGAACTTGTCTTTGTGTTAGTTTATAATATACTGGCTAGTGTGCATACATACTACCAAACTCCATGGGGTATAAAATCATGTTGTCCTCTACTGGCTGACCTAGAGAGATTAGCTCTAATACTGCTAAAGCACAGATTAGTCTTTACTACACTTTAGTTGGTAGGGACTTGGGGGAGTTTTGGACCAGAAGTTTTATTGCTGTTTAAGACTGTGAAGTTCATGAAACCATGTCATGTAGCATAGCTGGCAACTGTGAGTATGTATGTAGCAAGGGGATTGTTACAAGCTCAATATGTGACATAGTAGTGCAATGAAATCCGTGTCTGAATGGCTGACAGCAGAATGTCAAAGAGAGTTACCGTTTGTCTAACAGGAAGAGTGGTCTCAGAGGCAAGGGGCAGCCTTTACAAAGGTTTTTATGTGCTTCTCCTCCAGGACCAAATACAAGGGGAATTGCACACTACGAGAGCTAGTCAAATACGCTTTGACAAACAGTGAAAGTTGCTGTTTCTCTTTGAATCATTTAGTAGACAAATAATTTTTCACAGTATTCAAATAGCTCAATAGCTGGTTTGAATATTTCTTGAAAATAAATTTGAGGTATAACAATTTTCACTGCAAAACAAAGAAAGATGTAACCCTTGCTTTGAAGAGCTCACAATCAAGTATAAAATGAGCTGCAACAAGTGAGTGTAACAAACAAAGGGAGAAAGGACAAAAGGGAAGAAGGTTACCTGGCTACACAGGCTCGCTAGATACACAACTCAATAGTTGCAAGTCTTTTACAAGTTTTGTTTTCAGTCAGATTATTTGGTTTATGTGTATGCCTACAAGATTCACTTGATGTCAGTGTGTAAGCAAGCACACATTATGTTTCAGTCCAGAGGTTCCTGTATTTCAGTGGTTGGTGGAACGATTCCCCACACAGTATACAGATTTCAGAGTGGTAGCCATGTTAGTCTGTATCAGCAAAAACAAAGAGGAGTCCTTGTGGCACCTTAGAGACTAACAAATTTATTTGGGCATAAGCTTCCGTGGGCTAGAACCCACTTCATCAGATGCACGGCGTGGAAAATACAGTAGCAGGTATACACATGTGCTGTGTGTATATACCTGCTACTGTATTTTCCACTCCATGCATCTGATGAAGTGGGTTCTAGCCCACAAAAGCTTATGCCCAAATAAATTTGTTAGTCTCTAAGGTGCCACAAGGACTCCTCGTTGTTTTACAATATACAGAGTAAGTAGGCTGCCTATCCATTTATTAAGTTTGCAAAGCACCTAGTTAGATGGAACCTTTTCAAAAGTTTCCCGGTGCTGCCGTCTCATAATAATCGAAGTATTTATATTTATGTAGTGCCATAGATGTGGCTGGTGTTTTACAAAACAGATGACGATGAAGTCCCTTTCCTAAAGTACTTCAGATTGAAGAGCCACATTCTGCAGCCCTTAATAAAACTAATATCAAGTCAGACCTTACATAAAGGTGAGACAAAAGGGGGAGATGACAATATGGGAAGGGGGAGGGAGGAGGCAGAATAGAAATAATTACTAGGTCACCTGGGAGGCTAATGCACATGTTTTGATTTGTATAATTCTGTTTAGCTATCTGATTAGCATGGTGGACATGGTCAGCATCCGGGTCAGAAAGGGAGTTCCTGACAGAGGTGGCAATGTGAAAGAAAATACAGAGATAGGTGTCGGAAAAGAACACAAAACTGAATCAAAGTGAATAACTTGGTCTGGTTGATAATAATAATGGCACCTGGTTCTTCTATTGCACTTCTCATCTGCAGACCTCGCAGCGCCGTACAAAGGAGGTCAGCTTCACTACCCCCTTTTTACGGGGGGAGACTGAGGCACAGGGAGGAAGGTGACTTGCCCACAGCCACCCAGCCGGCCAGTGACAGAGTCAGGATTAGAACACAGGTCTCCAAAGGCCCAGTCCAGGGCGCTACCCCGTAGACTAAGTAAAACTAGAGAAGAGCAGGAAGGAACTAAATTGTAACCTGCTATTATTAGTATTAACTCTTATGGAAGAATTTCCATTCAGTTTATCACCATAGGCTCTGATGTAGGCATCAGATTAATTACAAAGATTAATTGTCGCCTTGGATGGAGCTAACAAATACTATCTCAACAGCAGGCATGAACTCATGTCTAATCATGAGTTATTATTTGTTGATGCACTTCAACATGAGATCATGTTTGCTGCTTTTATCACCTACTGTGGTGACGACAGAGGACAGGAAACAGAACACCAGGTCTGTGGTAGCCAGAAAGCCTTAAAAGCCTCAAGCCAAAAGCCTCCCAGGAAAACTTTTCCTGGGGTTTTTATTTCTTTCCTTACTCTGTTTACAACACTTCTCAGTGGTTAAATTCTTGCGCATAGAAAAAGCATACAGTGTACAGCCACATAAGATAACGAACCCATATCTTGTGCACGTGAAAACCAGCTGCGAGGGAGACAAACAGGCCAGCCAAGAAGTTTCCCAAATCACAGACGCTGGGGTGAAGGCCACTCCTGCCTTGTAGCCATGGAAACAGTGTGCCGTAACCGTGGACTGGCAATTTGGGAGCTATGCATTCCTACACCTACAAGAATGCATGTGAGTCGACATTTTTCCTACTTGTGTCGCTGGCCCAGACAGGCTTCCTGCGAGAAATTTCTCAGCCTCTTAATGACCCACATCTTTGGCTTAGGCTAAAGAGCAGGCAACGCAGTGGTGACAAAGTGTGTGGTGTACTTCTCTGACCCTAGGTGGCTTGTGCTAGAGCTAGCTGGTCCTCTGCCCAGTGAAGACACAAAGTAACAATATAACATCCAGGGATCTGTGGGCATATTGAAATCCTGGTTGTCCCCTTGTCCCCTGGCTACATCCCCTTAAGGGCCAAATTCTGATACAATTCAACATGAATAAAGGTATCTTACTCCATGAACAGTCCAACTGAAAGTCATGGGATTACACACACAGTATGCAAGTCAGAGCATAAGAGTTTAGCCCTATACCAGTACTAGGTGATGGGGTGAGAATGGGGCGGGATGGTCATAAGAGTCACTGCACCAACTCTACACTACTGGAGGATCCTATTGCTTGGGATGACTGTCCTGTGTAGGGGGATCCTCCAGCAATGTACAGCTGGTGTTGTATCTATCCCAACTTTACAATCAGACTTTGCTGCTTGTGTGGCCCTTACTGGACCCAAGGATGTGGTCCCATATTTTTACCATTTTGAGCCAAACCAAGTTCTAAAGATGTATAGATTCAGACTTCTCCTCCCAAACTTTACTCTGCAAGTCTGTCTTCTTAATGGTACTTTTAGTTCAATAGAGAATGTCTATGTACATTCAGGTTTAGCTGTGTTGCTGAGAAAGTTGTTTACACACATCTGCATTATTCTAGCCTTCTGTTCCATAGGGGCAATTTGTTCCTAGCACTGTCAATATCAAACAGCATGAACCAAAGCCTCGTCACAAGTCTTGTTTTAATTACTCTGCTTGGCTCTGTACGGCCAGTTAGTATTTGCGATGGTTCATTCTTCTGGTTTTATAAAATAAATGAAACCAATCTCATTGGATTAATAACCTGTCTTTGATTCTGTCCATCTATTTTTAAAACATTCAGTTTTGCTTTAGATTTTCAGTGAACTGTCTACATAATTACTATTGTAATAGAGTTGTGAGTGACCTTGCTGGATGCATGTTAATCGTGCTTGCCCAGCATAAGTTAGAACTGCCTGAAGGGGCTGATATGGCAGATATAGATCAATAGAGCATCATGGTACTCAGTCACCCCCCCCCACACACAGTCTGGCTTTCAGGATGCAGGGTCTCCTGAGATGGGTGATTCTCCTAGAGCTATAACACTAGTTTCAAGGCTACTTTGCACCTGCGCAGGGGGCACAAAATCTTGGGATCTGGGCCAGCACAAATGTGTGTGCACGTATGTGTGTGTGAAATCACATTTCTGGAAAATGTAAACTTCTCCACACATGGGAATCAGTGAAACTGGTGAGCCACGAGCTTATGTTATTGTCACAATGAGATCACAGAATTACAGGAATCAGAACTGGAAAAGATCTAGTAAGTCAACTAAGACCACCCCATTTTCCCTATAATATGGCAGAGCCCAGACAGATTTTAAAAGGCACTAGATATAACATTAAAAAATGCTGGTTCTAGCCAGGGAAATGTAAATAGTAGTAGTAGCCAGTAGTAAATTAAGGCTTTATTTAATATTCCACATACCACCGTGCATGTTTCTAAAATGTCAGTGCACATTTTAAAAAATTCACTGCACATTGCAATTCTTCGAGGCTCCACAGCATCATATTATAATTCTGAATATGTTTTTTGGTTTATGAGAGAAGCTTGTAGTTAGGTTACTGTGTCAGAGACAGGAGGAGAGTGTGAAGGTGAATATCAAAATATCACTATAAAATGCTTTAATTCAATAATCAACCTGGATTATTCCATAGCAGCATTTCTCTTTCCCTGTGCCACCTCCCGAGGAACTGGAAGATAAAAAGAGAATGGGAGCGGGGATTAATATCTCACAGCAATTGAAAGGAGCTTGCAATGTAAACATTTATGAAAGAGAGCCATGTGGTGCAGTGGATTAACACTATACTTTCCTGTCAATACCGGAGACCTGAGTTCAAGTTTGGCTTGGATAAGCAACAGGGCCGGCACAACCCATTAGGTGACCTAGGCAGTCGCCTCGGGCGCTAACATTTGGGGGGCGGTGACCGCGGTGGCCGGATCTTCGGCCGCCCCGGTTGTCGACGATATTTCGGGGGCGGGACCTTCCGCTGCCTCTGTCTGGGGTGACATTTCGGGGGCGGGACCTTCTGCCGCTTCTGTCAGGGGTGGCACTTCGGGGGGCAGGACCTTCCGCCGCCTAGGGCGGCAAAAAAGCTGGCGGTGCTCCTGATAAGCAACCATGGGAAATACAGTTCATAGAGCTGCAATGGTCTATTAGAACCTTCCCCAGGGGGATGGGAAGATCTGTAAAACAATGATGCCCCACTCCACCCTTACTATGCCTCTTGGGGATGGATGGATGAAACGGGTGTGATTTTTTCAGTCGTGTTAGCTCAACTGGTTTAGCTTACTATGACTGAAAAGCTCTGTTAAGATGCAGGCTAACATATCTGAAGCTGTGTTAGCTGGTCATATTGTAGCATAGGATCGCCCCTATACTTACTCCCTAGGCTACAACATGGCCAGCTAACAGAGCTTGAAACATGTTAGTCTTTCAATGGCACTTTTCAATTGGGTTGAACTAATGCTGTGGAGCTAGGACCACTGACAGAGACAATTTTTTTGCCTGCCAATACAGGGTCTGTGTACTGTACCACTTAAACCGCAAGTAAAGGACATAAGCAGTGTGTTGGGCTTTTTGCAGGTCTTTGGCACGTAGATGAATTTCACCTCCTCTTTGCTGAAAATATATGGATACAATGCTGATTAATTGTATTAGGGAATATCTTGTAAGAAGTAAATTTGTTTTAAAAATTAAGCTACAGTGGGGAAACTTTAATTAAACCCCTTGAAGCAATAAATCAGCAACAATATATTAGACCAAGTGAGATAGACTCATTTTCCTATAGATGCCGGTCTCTTTGCTGTGGGATGTAACACAGATATTATATTGGTGGAAGATAGGGAAATGGCACTTTTAAAATTACAACAGTTCCTCACTCTATGAATACATATTAAAATAAATGGGTTGTTCATTGCACTTTGAAAATGACAAACCTACAGAAATAGCTGCCCCTTAATTTCAAGCAGCATTATCTCGAGCAACAATACTTCCATGATTTTGTTCTTATTTTTAAATGACCTAAGCACATGGTAAACGATGGATAATGTTTGCTTCTCAGAATTCTATGATCTCTTCATTTTCCGTGATAGATCAGCTTGAAGGAAATCACATTTAGGAGGTATCTACTATTTACCCACTTTTCCTAGATACATCTAAATTAAAGCACATATCTTAGCAAAATTCACATTTGGAACATTTTAAATCAAAACTATATTTTCAACAGGAGCAGAGGACCTTCTAGACTTACCAGTGGATTAGTATAGTGTCATCCACATAAATCTTATGAAAGACAGAATGAGTCTTCCGTAGTGACAATAATGATGATGATTGCAGTTAGATTAATTTAGCCAAAGAAAAATAAGGAATTATATATGTTGTATTTGTTTCTAAGATCTACACTTTATTTTACAGTTTAGTCTCTAGATTAGAATGTTAAATCTTTCCCCCCCAGAATTTAAAATATGGATGATGGTTTTGTGAAAGTGAAGAAAATTATTTATTTTAGGCTTCACTTTCATTTTTGTTGTATTTGTATTGCACCTAGCATAATGGGATTCTGGTCCACGACTGAGGCTTCTAAATGCTACTGCAATACAAATAATACTAATAATAATGATTAGTATTATTTGGAACTTAATTACCTGCCTGGGTCATTGTTGAAGCTGATCCATATTATGTGGCCAGAATGAGCTACTGGGAATTTTATATTTTTTTAAATTATTCTTGATTTCGAAACGCTTCTTATTGAAAAATACATAAAGCAAGCTCTTGGAAATATGAAACTTTCAATGCTTTTTATCATCCAAAGAAGTCAAGATAACTGTAATTTAAGTATCCATATCTAAACAAGGGTAATTTCATTTATCTTGAGATCAGGGGCTAATATTTTCTGGAACCATGTATACTTGTACAAAGTATAGTTACACTAATCAAACAAATTTATATCAAAGGCATCTGGGATTTTACTGACTAAAGATTCCCCCCCACCCACCTACATACTACAGACACCTGTGGTACCCTTAGCTAGCTCTGTAACATCAGCTGAAGATAGTATTGGCAATGTAAAAACTGATCTCACCAAAACTGACAGGCTCAGTGAAATAAATTTGCATAAGTAGAATTGAGGGGAAATTTCCCTCTACTAAGAAATTGAGAACAAAGATCTAGAGTGAACTGGAAACATGGGGACAAAGTGGAGATAAAAGAATGAGATCATTAGGTCAAGTCCTTCAATCAGCTAGTCTATTTTTCAGACCCAGGCTAACTCACTGACAAAAGTACACTATTACTCTTCAATCACACCTCAAGTCTGCAAATCTCTTGATGTCTAGAAACTTTGAATTGTTTTGCATGATTTATGCAGTTACATTTCAACGCAAGAACTTTAGTTTCCTCTACATACAGTACTTTGCAGGGCAGTATACACTAGGGTTAATGTATAAGACGTGTCATTTTATTTTTACATAGATTTTTTTAAATTTCTGCAGTCTAATCTCTTTGTAACAGAGGTAACATTAAAAATGCTATATGAAAAATTATGTAGACAGAGCCAAATCTGCATAACCAAATTGAATTAATTAGAAAAAAGCCTTTATACTCTACCACTAGGATTTAATATGACTTTGAGGATATGTAATCTCTGAGAGATGACAATTTTGAAAATAGGAGGATGATTTTCTGGTTTGAATATATAACCAAAGTTTATAAATAACTCCTGCCACCCCCACAAAATGACAGTCACCTAAATGGTAATATATTTGCACATACACTGGGTAAAATGCTACAATAAGGCCCATCACAGATGTATTGTCCACTCCTATTAGTCATTTCATTTGGCAAACTGAACATGAATCACTTGTGTCTAGCAGCCCTTCTGTAGAAAAGATCACAGAAATAATATAAGATGTTGAAATGGCGGAAAGCCATCCTCCCAGGAGGGTTTTGCCAATTAGGAAAGAGCTGAGAAGCTTGAGATGGAACAGGCAGCCTAGCATGGAACAGGATCAGAAATAGGAAAGTTGGAGGGGGAAAAAAGAAGGAAAAATTGTGTACGTGGAATTAAAAAAAGAAAACCAAAAGAAAAACAGTGGCGCAGCTGGTAGTGTGAAATTGCAGTTTAGAAGCTGCTTTAAAATGCTTTAGCCCATAGAGCCTGATCGTCCACAGCCTTGTACTTTGTGTATTCATTTAACCTGCACCCAATTGAGTGTAGTGCTAGTGCTAATCTGTCATAGCATTTTACATCCACATTGTACCGATGTAAATGACTAGACAGTGTACAAGGCAGTGGAAGATCAGGCTCAGAAGGTGGGTAGTATTTTGATTTTAGAATGTCAGTTCTGATAGGGACTCATATCCTGCAGTGGGCTATATTGGAGTAATTATTTTAAGCCAGAATTCGATGCCTCTCTCAACATGACAAAGTTGATATTGGATCTGGGTTTTATTGTACAATGAGAAACACTTCTCATTGGGGGAAAGCATTTCACACAAATACAAAACAGGAAAAAACAATCAAAGAAACAGATGGTAGTGGTTGAGGATTCAGCATAACATGTGGAATCAGCTCTTTGAGTATGTGGCAAAGGTATTCTAAACTTTAGACAATGACCATAGGGATAATATTTGGGGGAAAGATAATCTCTGCATGGACAGTTCTTAAAAATGTCCGATAAATGGATTATAAATAAATTAAAAAACCCATCTATACAGATAGCTTAGGTGAGCCAATGACAAATAAATGTCAAGAGAATGCGCAGAAGAGAACTTCTTCCTCTGTGTTTGCAAGTGGCGCTTTCTGATTTTAGAATTGCCCATGAATTTGTCACCCAAACTTGCAGTCACCATACTCATCGCCTTTGTAGGAACAGGCTCATCCAGGATCAGGCTCATGATTATGGATGAAGTGCTATATTCAGCCAGAATATTAATGAAAAATAACCCCACATGTGCTGTAGCAACCAATACTAGCACAGTATTACTATTAACACTTTGTGGTATATATCGGAGTAGCATCTCAGGGACTCAATGAGATTGGGAACCCATTGTTATAGGTGTAAATACAAATGGGAAGTATAGGTCCCTGCTCTGAAGATCTTACAGGCAGAACAGGCAATATACAAGGGAAAATGTGGGCAGACAGAGACAAAATGATTAGCCTAATATCATACAGCAGGTCAGTGGCAGAGCCAGGAAGAGAATCCAGGTCTGGATCCTAGGCTAATACCCTCACTATTAGACCCCATTGCCTTCCATTTGACCCTAAAAGTAAAATTTCTCTGTTATGTTTTGAAGTAGTAGATGCTCAGACTCACTCCCGGACATTCATTCTGGCAGTATTCACATGCAACACTGCACTCTGGCTTGCAGCATAGTAACTTGCTGTGTTGACAAGCCCTTAGTTCCTAATCCTATAATCAGCACTGTGAAGGTGGGCCATTGTACCTATATGGAGCCTCACTGATTTCAATATATGTTTAACACCAGAACTAATGCACTGTCTCACAGAGGCACAGATCTTGCAATAAGCCAAACACGGACAGACCCGTGCACCATGGGAGCTCATTATTGCCCTGAAGACTTAGTACTAGTATCCAACTAGACATCTCAACATCGCCAGTTGACTGTTCCCGCTATAGCAGTCAAGTACTAGCCAATCAAAACTACAGAACACTTAACTAGTTGCTATTTTTACTGAATTTGCATCATTTTTAAATGTAGCATTAGAATAATTTTTGTCCTTAAATCCAATGTTTTTCTTTCATGTTTTTAAAAACTAAGACACAAAACTATTTCCTCCAGAGGGCTCAATTGTGCTTAAAAACGAAGTTTGTAGTTTTCCTTACATCCATTGGAAACAAGAACACTTGTTCTTCCTTGTTTAATAAGAACACTAGTCCCTTAACTTACAGAGGAAAGTTGAGCCATAGAGCTAGCTGAAGAGCATAGAAGTGATTTGTGAATATTTTTGTGACACAGTGCGGTGAGTTTCTTCCCTTTTCTTCCTTGTTCATTAACATTTAGAAGATTAAGCCGTGAAAATATTTGTGAATCCTACAGCCTGAAGGAATTTGAGCAGGAATGAAGATGCCTGTGTAAACTCCTACCAGAAGAGTATTACTCAGTTGTCATTATTTGCTATTCTTCCTTTGTTAGTCTTCCATTTCAAAAGTCTCCAATCAGGGAGTAGAAACAACACCATGTGACACAGGTGACACATAATTGCATACCATAGATATCAAATAAGAAATGTAAGATGTAGTTCACAGGCAAACTAGAGGCTGAAATTGATTCATACAGTGAATTCAGTGAATACTTTTGAATCGCAAGAGTATGCTTGGAAAACAGGCTTAGTTCATGAATTCTTCAGAAAATCCACTCGCCCAGTCCATAGCCAGGTTTTTCGGCTGCAGGAAAGACTATTCCCATTCTCTCCTTGACCATTCTTCCAGCTTAATGTCTGGAATAGATGTTCCAGTCTCTTCTGTTCTAATTACACAGTGTGTTAGGGCTTCTGGAGCTGTATATCTTGCAGCCCTTCCCATGGACTATCCCCTGCCTTTGATGGGCAAGGCGGGGACATAGCATCCCTCCATAGTACTGTATGCATAAGGTGCAGCAGACCCTTTGCACATGACAGTTCCCCTCTCCTTCCCCAGGAAGCCTCATCCTGAGCCCAGGTTGGAGGCTCTTGTTCTTACCATCCACACCAGTGGGTATTTCACCCTTAGCTTCCTTCCCCACCCTTAATTTGAAAGAAATCTGTTTAGCCATTTTTTAATTAGAAAACCATAAAGGGAAAAGTAGTCAGGAGTTTTAAGATGCATTTTCTATGAGGTTAGTGATCTGTGAACTAAAAAATTCTCTTAGCAGCGTTGGTATGATGAATTGTAATGGTTCCCATAGGGCTATTAAAGGATCAGATCATTAATCCGTGGACTTCAAATTCTCTAAATATGCCTTGGAACAATGGACTGTGATGGGCTCTGAAAGAGCCAGAAAGCCAGGGCACATATATACATAGGTATTTTTCTAATATGCTCAATTTTTAAAAAAAATGCTAATTATATATTTGCCTGATATACTAAAATGGCCCAGATTCTGCCACCTTTACACATGTGGAGCAGTGAGTAGCCCCATTGAAGGCAGGCAGAATTGGGCTCATAATAAGGTTGAAATGTCTCCTTTGTCTCCTAAGAACATTTGGCCGGATCTGTGCCAAACCAGACAAAATGGGTGAGTTTCAGACCTGGTATCAGCTGCTGTTTATGCTAGGTCTGAATTTTGATCTGTGTATTTAAATGTCTGGTTAGTTTAACCCTCTTTCCTTACAGACTATCTATCCATAACAGCAGAAGAATAATTCAGAATAACATGAAATCTCCCATTCTCCACAACAACCACAACTGATATTAGCTGAAGCCATCAAAATTACAGGACTGATGCCATTCATTCCTGTAATTCAAAATGTGAACAAGAAAAGTTCAAATCCTCCATGTTCACTTCTTCTCAACAAATACTGGAGTCTGTCACTTTACCTGAAGCTGATTAGATATTTCCAAGGTGTTGGAGTGCTATATTTAATTTTCACCCATTTTAATTTGTTTGGAAAGAGGTAAAATGGTGTATATAAGAAAGCAGTGTTTTAATCTATTTTTTTTAGAAAATAAATTAAATGTTTGTTGGAGCTAGAGCTGGTTGGGAATTTTTCAGCTAAATTTTTTTATTAGAAAATGTTGTTTTGTTTAAACCAATTTTTTTCATGGACATGTATCAGTTTCAGCAAACCTTTCATTGGGAAGGATTCTTAGTTCCTGGATGCAATTCCTGATCAAAATGTAGATGTGTGTGTTAGTGTTTGTATAAGAGTGAGAGAGAGAGAGAAAGAGAAGCAAGCCCCACTAAAGGATAGCTAATAGCGTGGTGGGTAGGGCCCTCATCTGGAATGTGACAGATCCAGATTTAAGATCCTGCTCTGTCTGATTCAGATATGGGTCTCCACTGTCCCAGATGAGTGCCTTAACTTCTGTTTTATTAGCTATTCTGGAGTGATCTCTTTCAGAATTTGTCAAGAAAAATGTTGAAAGATCTAGTTTTTGTCCCAGTGCAGAATGGAAACAAATATTGAAACCTCAACTTTTTTTGTGAAATGAAATTCTTGTTTTACGTACAGCCCTAACATCTCAATGGAATTACTATAGGAATAATTATCAGTAAAAGATCCTGCTTTCATAAATCATTGCTATGTCCATCCAGTGTTTTCTAGTTTTACATTGTTCATCAAGGAGGTACAAGCTTACGGGGTTGTGAGAGGAAGGGGAGGAGGTATCTAATAAGTTCAAAGAAACATTCAATGCAACTGAGAGGATTCATTCAACCTCTCCAAAGATATCTTTTAAAATGGCTAGACTATTTTCGAACTTGTCCACACTTGCCTAGACTTGTGGCAACGTGTAGGGTATCTGTAGTTACATGCTGCAGGGAAAGGCAGGCTGTGATCACACTCACTGAAGTGTGCTGCTACATGTGCATACACATGCATGAATTCTAGGGTAAGTACCCTACCTGTCTCTCTACACACCCAAACAATGCCTCCCCAATTTTTAGCAGTGTAGTGCCTCCCTGCTGCCAAAGCCTTTCTCCACTGCCAGAGTCTTTCACTGTGGTGGAGAAAGACTCCAGCAGCAGGACACTGCACTGCTAAAAACAGCAATGTAGACATGGGAGGCACTACTTGGACATGTAGACACACAGTAGGGTATATACTCTAGGGTTCAGGCATGTAGGAAACTCTTCTCTACTCTACTCACCTAAGCGGTGCCTCTTTATCTACTCTACTATTTATACCTGTGCTAGCTGGACACCTAGTGCCTGTACGCTACACTCCACTGAAAGTGTACCCTTTGTGGAAGGGTTTGCTAAGTTATAAACTAGCTAGTGTATTTGTGTACAACTGCCTTCTGTTGGATGCTCAATTGTATGACATAGGCCCTGTCCTGCTCACAGCTTGTGAAGATTCTAACAGCTTGTCTGCACTAGCAAGTTGTACCACTTATTATATGGATGCAGTTAAAGCTGTAAACCCTCCCCTGCCCCAACCCAATGTAGCTGCAGTTATATCAGCATAAAGGTGCTTTATACTGGTATAACTATTCTGTATGGAAAGGGGATTAACTATGCTGGTATAACCCACCTTTATATCAGGGTATGTCTACACTACGAAATTAGGTCGAATTTATAGAAGCCGGTTTTATAGATATCAGTTTTATACAGTCGATTGTGTGTGTCCCCACATAAAATGCTCTAAGTGCATGAAGTCGGCAGACCGCGTCCACAGTACCGAGGCTAGCGTCAACTTCCGGAGCGTTGCACTGTGGGTACCTATCCCACAGTTCCTGCAGTCTCCGCCGCCCATTGGAATTCTGGGTTGAGATCCCAATGCCTGATGATGCAAAACAGTGTCGCGGGGGGTTCTGGGTACATGTCGTCAGGCCCCTCCCCCTCCGTCAGAGCAACGGCAGACAATCGATTCGCGCCTTTTTACCTGGGTTACCTGTGCAGACAACATACCACGGCAAGCATGGAGCCCGCTCAGCTCAGCTCACCGTCACCATATGTCATCTGGGTGCTGGCAGACGTGGTACTGCATTGCTACACAGCAGCAGCTAATTGCCTTTTGGCAGTAGACGATGCAGTATGACTAGTAGCCTTCATCGGCTATCTGGGTGCTGGCAGACATGGGGCTGCATTGCTACACAGCAGCAGCCCCTTGCCTTTTGGCAGTAGATGGTGTATTACGATTGATATCCGTCATCGTCGTATTCTAGTTCAATCAGAGGCACCTGGGCAGACATGCTTTGTCTCCTGGAGACTCAGTCCTGCCAGCAGTCCTATTGAACCGTCTTGACGATGATGGCTAGCAGTCGTAGTACAGTATCTTCTGCCAAGCACCCAGAAGATGCCGAGGGCTATCAGTCATGCTGCACCGTCTGCTGCCAGCTTAAGATGTAAAAAATAGATGTATTCATTTGCTTCCCCCTCCCTCCGTGAAATCAACGGCCTGCTGAACCCAGGGTTTTGAGTTCAATCTTTGGGGGGGCCATTCTGTGTGACAGTTGTTTGTGTTTCTCCCTGATGCACAGCCACCTTTGTTGATTTTAATTCCCTGTACCTGTACGCCATGTCGTCACTCGCCCCTCCCTCCCTCCATCAGACAATAGTTTCGCGCCTTTTTTCAGACCAGACGCCATAGCACTGGGATCATGGAGCCCGCTCAGATCACCGCGGCAATTATGAGCACTATGAACACCATGCGCATTGTCCTGGAGTATATGCAGAGCCAGGACATGCCAAAGCAAAACCAGGACCAGCCGAGGAGGTGATTGCAGCGTGGCGACGAGAGTGATAAGGAAATTGACATGGACATAGACCTCAAACAAGGTACGGGCCCCAGCAATGTGCAAATCATGGTGTTACTGGGGCAGGTTCATGCCGTGGAATGCCTATTCTGGGCCCGAGAAACAAGCACAGACTGGTGGGACCGCATCGTGTTGCAGGTGTGGGACGATTCCCAGTGTCTGCGAAACTTTCGCATGCGTAAGGGCACTTTCATGGAACTTTGTGACTTGCTTTCCCCTGCCCTGAAGCGCCAGAATACCAGGATGAGAGCAGCCCTCACAGTTGAGAAGTGAGTGGCGATAGCCCTGTGGAAGCTTGCAACGCCAGACAGCTACCAGTCAGTCGGGAATCAATTTGGAGTGGGCAAATCTACTGTGGGGGCTGCTGTGATCCAAGTTGCCAGGGCAATGAAAGACCTGGTGATATCAAGGGTAACGACTCTGGGAAATGTGCAGGCCATAGTGGATGGCTTTGCTGCAATGGGATTTCCAAACTGTGGTGGGGCGATAGACGGAACCCATATCCCTATCTTGTCACCGGAGCACCAAGCCACTGAGTACATAAACCGCAAGGGGTACTTTTCAATGCTGCTGCAAGCCCTGGTGGATCACAAGGGACGTTTCACCAACATCAACGTGGGATGGCCAGGAAAGGTACATGATGCTCGCATCTTCAGGCACTCTGGTCTGTTTCGAATGCTGGAGGAAGGGATTTTCTTCCCGGACCAGAAAATAACTGTTGGGGATGTTGAAATGCCTATCGTGATCCTTGGGGACCCAGCCTACCCCTTAATGCCATGGCTCATGAAGCTGTACACAGGCAGCCTGGACAGTGGTCAGGACCTGTTCAACTACAGGCTGAGCAAGTGGCGAATGGTGGTGGAATGTGCATTTGGACGTTTAAAAGCGCGCTGGCGCAGCTTACTGACTCGCTCAGACCTCAGCGAAAAGAATATCCCCATTGTTATTGCTGCTTGCTGTGTGCTCCACAATATCTGTGAGAGTAAGGGGGAGACATTTATGGCAGGGTGGGAGGTTGAGGCAAATCGCCTGGCTGCTGATTACGTGCAGCCAGACACCTGGGCGGTTAGAAGAGTACAGCAGGGCGCGGTGCGCATCAGAGAAGCTTTGAAAGCGAGTTTTGTGACTGGCCAGGCTACGGTGTGAAACTTCTGTTTGTTTCTCCTTGATGAACCCTCCGCCCCCACACCCGGTTCACTCTACTTCCCTGTAAACCAACCACCCCACCCTCCCCTCCCCCCTTCGAGCACCACTTGCAGAGGCAATAAAGTCATTGTTACTTCACATTCATGCATTCTTTATTAATTCATCACACAACTAGGGGGATAATTGCCAAGGTAGCCCGGGAGGGGTGGGGGAGGAGGGAAGGAAAAGGACACACTGTAGTTTAAAACTTTAAAACTTTAACACTTATTGAAGGCCAGCTTTCCGATGCTCGGGCAATCATCTGGGGTGGAGTGACTGGGTGGCCAGAGGCCCCCCCACCGTGTTCTTGGGCATCTGGGTGAGGAGGCAATGGGACTTGGGGAGGAGGGCTGTTGATTACACAGGGGCTATAGCGGCGGTCTCTGCTCCTGCTGCCTTTCCTGCAGCTCAACCATACGCTGGAGCATATCAGTTTGATGCTCCAGCAGCCAGAGCATCGACACTTGCCTTCTGTCTGCAAGCTGACGCCACCTATCATCTTCAGCCCGCCACTTGCTCTGTTCAGCCCGCGATTCATCCCGCCACCTCTCCTCTCGTTCAAATTGTGCTTTTTTGCACTCTGACATTGACTGCCTCCACACATTCTGGTGTGCTCTTTCAGTGTGGGAGGACATCTGGAGCTTCGTGAACATATCATCCCGAGTCCGCCGTTTTCTCCTTCTAATCTTCACTAGCCTTTGCGAAGGAGAAACATTTGCAGCTGGTGGAGGAGAAGGGAGAGGTGGTTAAAAAAGACACATTTTAGAGAACAATGGTTACACTCTTTCACGTTAAATTTTGCTGTTCACATTACACAGCACATGTGCTTTTGTTACAAGGTCGCATTTTTCCTCTTATATTGAGAGATCACTCACGCAGTGCCAGGCAACAGAATTCGACTTGCAGGCAGCCATGGTAAGCCACAGTCTTTTGGCTTTTTTAACCTTCATAACATGTGGGAATGGTTTCAAACAGCAGTGCCCTCATTTCCCATACCAAGGACCCATTGGGTTGGCCATTTAAAATGGGTTTGCAATGTAAAAGGAGGGGCTGGGGTTTCCGGGTTAACATGCAGCACAAACCCAACTACGCCCCCCCACCCCACACACACACCCAATTCTCTGGGATGATCACTTCACCCCTCCCCCCCACCGCGTGGCTAACAGCGGGGAACATTTCTGTTCAGCAGAGCAGTAACGGGCACCTCTGAATGCCCCTTTAATAAAATCACCCCATTTCAACCAGGTGACCGTGAATGATATCACTCTTCTGAGGATAACAAAGAGAGATAAGGAATGGATGTTGTCTGCATGCCAGCAAACACTGGGACCATACGCTGCCATGCTTTGTTATGCAATGATTCCAGACTACGTGCTACTGGCCTGGTGTGGTACAGTGTCCTACCATGGTGGACGGGATAAGGCAGCCCTCCCCAGAAACCTTTTGCAAAGGCTTTGGGAGTACATGAAGGAGAGCTTTCTGGAGATGTCCCTGGAGGATTTCTGCTCCATCCCCATACACGTTAACAGACTTTTCCAGTAGCTGTACTGGCCGCGATTGCCAGGGCAAATTAATCATTAATCATTAAACACACTTGCTTTTAAACCATGTGTAATATTTACAAAGGTACACTCACCAGAGGTCCCTTGTGTGCCCTCAGGGTCTGGGAGCACGCCTTGGGTGAGTTCGGGGGTTACTGGTTCCAGGTCCAGGGTGATAAACATATCCTGGCTGTTGGGGAAACCGGTTTCTCCGCTTCCTTGCTGTGAGCTATCTTCATTGTCTTCATCATCATCTTCCGCGTACCCCGAACCCGCTTACCTGTTGCGTGTTTCTCCATTGACGGAGTCAAAGCACATGTTTGCGGCTCTGCCCCAGACCTTCTGTTTGCCTCTCTGGCTTTGTGGTAGGCTTGCCTTAGCTTCTTAATTTTCATGCGGCACTGCTGTGCGTCCCTGTTATGGCCTCTGTCCTTCATGGCCTTTGAGACCTTTTCTAATATTTTGCCATTTTGTTTACTGCTACGGAGTTCAGCTAGCACTGATTCATCTCCCCATATGGCGAGCAGATCCCGTACCTCCCGTTCTGTCCATGCTGGAGCTCTTTTGCGATCCTGGGACTCCATCATGGTTACCTGTGCTGATGAGCTCTGCGTGGTCACCTGTGCTCTCCACGCTGGGCAAACAGGAAATGAAATTCAAAAGTTCGCAGGACTTTTCCTGTCTACCTGGTCAGTGCATCTGAGTTGAGAGTGCTGTCCAGAGCGGTCACAATGAAGCACTGTGGGATAGCTCCCGGAGGCCAATAACGTCGAATTCCGTCCACACTACCCCAAATCCGACCCGCAAAGGCCGATTTTAGCGCTAATCCCCTCGTCAGAGGTGGAGTAAAGAAACTGGTTTAAAGGGCCCTTTAAGTCGAAAGAAAGGGCTTCGTCGTGTGGACGTGTCCAGGCTTAATTCGATTTAACGCTGCTAAAGTCGACCTAAACTCGTAGTGTAGACCAGGCCTCAGTGTAACTGTATTCACATTAGGGCTTATACTGGTAACAGAGGCGATGTGTAACTGTCGATGGGGTGTGTGTGAGTATTTTGAACTCACTTCTCACAAAAAAGAAATAAAAATAAAAATATAAATCCTGGCAGAAATCAGGAGATGGGGGGGGGGGGGGGGGGGGGGAGGGGACATGCTCCGTGTGTCCTCTGCTGGTATAATTACATTGGTGAAAAATTCACACTCCTAACCCAAATAGTTATACTGGTAACACTTTTAAGTACACACCAGGCCTAATGAAAATTCAAGTGGTAGCGGCTTGGTATTTAGAAGCAGAAAAGGGTAGTTTCAACTGTTCTGTTACCATGAAATAATGAATGACCTTGGTGTGCAGCATGGTGACAACTACTAAGTTCTGGCTGGTCATGGATACTTTTTACTCAATTTCAATTTTGGGGGTTGGGGGTGGATGCAAAGAGCAAGGGCAATCTGATCACCAACAGTAGCTCCATTACAAAAAAAATTATGCATTTTGCTAGTAGCTCTATCTTACTGTGGATTTATCAACATTAAGTGTTATACACAATAGAATTACCACGGTACACTCTTCTGCGTGGAAAATAAGTTATAGAGAAGCATGCAAGAAAGACTCCTGATATTATATACCTTTGATTCCTTCAGACATTAAACTGTCTTTCTAATCAGAACACAGCTATTCCTTGTATAAGGGGGTCCTGTGACTAGTGAAACTGTAGGATCATTTATATTTTGGATCAACACCTACCAATTAAAGAATCTCTGGTGTATTAAGCAGGTTTATGACCTATATAGACTCATTCTGCCATTTGGTCTTCATTCTATCGTTGTTTAAATGCCAGTAATGGCCAATTGTTGGCCATTGCTGGCTCCTTGTTTTTAAATTGACAGCTCACAGCAGGAGGGCACTTCAAAATGTCTGGCAAGCTCTTTGCTCCTCATAACTACTGCTGTGCTCAGCTAACTGAGATTTGTGGTAGCAAAAGCCTTTGAATGGCTGACAGTGTACTAAGCATCACCTACATTAGCTTTTTCCTTACCATTTTAACTTTTCCTATCACAAACCTCTCTCATGGTGGATTTTCTGTCAACCGAATGAATAACAAACCAAAAGGGGGGAGCTATTTTTAAATGAAAATTCTTATCACAAAAACTTTCTCCTGGAGGGATTGTCTTCTGTAATAGGTTACATAACATGGAAATATATTTTTTAGTTGCTGGCTGTCCCTCCCCCATCCCAAGCCCTATGCAGGAGACAAAATTAAAGTAAACAAAAACATCGAACCCTCAATTCTAGAATAACATTAAGGATGAGACACAACTGGTTAAAGGGGAGACTACAACGGGTCATACTGAAAGGTGAACTGTCAGGCTGGAAGGAGGTTACTAGTGGAGTTCCTCAGGGATCGGTTTTGGGACCAATCTTATTTAATCTTTTTATTACTGACCTCGGCACAAAAAGTGGGAATGTGCTAATAAAGTTTGCGGATGACACAAAGCTGGGAGGTATTGCTAATACAGAGAAGGACCAGGATATCATACAGGAAGATCTGGATGACCTTGTAAACTGGAGTAATAGTAATAGGATGAAATTTAATAGTGAAAAGTGCAAGGTCATGCATTTAGGGATTAATAACAAGAATTTTGGTTAGAAATTGGGGACGCATCAGAGGAGGAAAAGGACCTCGGAGTATTGGTTGATCACAGGATGAATATGAGCCGCCAATGTGATATGGCCGTTAAAAAAGCTAATGCAGTCTTGGGATGCATCAGGCGAGGTATGTCCAGTAAAGATAAGGAGGTGTTAGTACTGTTATACAAGGCACTGGTGAGACCTCATCTGGAATATTGTGTACAGTTCTGGTCTTCCATGTTTAAGAAGGATGAATTCAAACTGGAACAGGTACAGAGAAGGGCTACTAGGATGATCCGAGGAATGAAAAACCTGTCTTATGAAAGGAGACTCAAAGAGCTTGGCTTGTTTAGCCTAACCAAAAGAAGGCTGAGGGGAGATATGATTGCTCTTTATAAATATATCAGAGGGATAAATATCAGGGAGGGAGAGGAATTATTCAAGCTTAGTACCAATGTGGACACAAGAACAAATGGATATAAACTGGACATTAGGAAGTTTAGACTTGAAATTAGACAAAGGTTTCTAACCATCAGAGGAGTGAAGTTCTGGAACAGCCTTCCAAGGGGAGTAGTGGGGGCAAAAGACATATCTGGCTTCAAGACTAAGCTTGATAAGTTTATGGAGCGGATGGTATGATGGGATAGCCTAATTTTGGCAATTAATTGATCTTTGAATATTAGCAGGTAAATATGCCCAATGGTCTGTGATGGGATGTTAGATGGGGTGGGATCTGAGTTACTACAGAGAATTCTTTCCTGGGTGCTGGCTGGTGAGTCTTGCCCACATGCTCAGGGTTTAACTGATCGCCATATTTGGGGTCGGGAAGGAATTTTCCTCCAGGGCAGATTGGCAGAGGCCCTGGAGGTTTTTTGTCTTCTTCTGCAGCGTGGGGCACGGGTCACTTGCTGGAGGATTCTCTGCACCTTGAGGTCTTTAAACCACGATTTGAGGACTTCAATAACTCAGATATAGGTTAGGAATTTGTTACAGGAGTGGGTGGGTGAGTTTCTGTGGCCTGCGTTGTGCAGGAGGTCAGACTAGATGATCATAATGGTCCCTTCTGACCTTAAAGTCTATGAGTCTACAACTCTTGTGCCAAATCTTTGCCCCGGACTATAGTCTCTTTGTGCAGTGGTGCAAAGGGAACATAAAGCTGGCTTTACAAGCCGGCTGAGGAATTCTTCCCTGTTGGCTGGTGTACCTGTGATATAGCTGGATCTATGACACTTAATGTAGTCCACACATTGATTTCTTGGGTGTTATGCTTGCTTCTACCTTATAAAGGCATAATAGGACAAATTCATCCCTGGTATAATTCTACTGACCTAAATGAAGTTACCTCCGGAATAAATTTGACTAATAGTCTCCATCGCCATTACTTTTCATTAGAGCAATTCTGGCTCTCTGTATTTTCTCCTTTAACTTATCTGTAGAGCGTTATCTACACTCCGCATATATGGGCAAGATGTATGGTGCTTTTTAAAAAAATTACTTATGTAAATTATTCTCTTGGGCCCCTTCATCATTTTGTAGCTCTTCTGACTAACTTATGAAATACTTATGACTACCTCAAGAGTATTAGAGCAAGCTGCCAGCAATTTAAGAACTAATTCACTGGGACATTCCTAGGACCATGAATCCAAAGGGACATTAGTAGGACCCTGAACAGAATAGAAACATGATATCTAACCTTAACCATTAGCCAACAAGATGGGTTACCTCCTTCCATTTACTTTAACAAAGGGTTAATTAGACATCATTGTTGTAAAAATGATATTAATTAGGTGAATGAGGTGAGCAGGATTTGTTCCAACCAATATGAATGTACACTTTTCCCATTATAGTAAAAACTGTCTTCCTCTGAATTGGTCAATTCAACTGAAAATATGTAACAATAATACTATGGGTGTATATTAAATTGTGCATGAATGAGGTATGTGTTTTATTAAGGACTTTGTTGCAGAATGATTCTAATTTTTGATAGGCACCCTGGTGGGGATTGCTGGAAGCATACACTGAACAAGAACATCTCCCGTGTGCCCTGGCGCCATGCTCTGCCTCTTCAGCCAGCACTGCCCACTTTTGGAGCTGCACTAGCTACCTCAAGTCCACTGGCCAAACAAGGTCAGCAGCACCATGTTTGCCAAAATCCCTCTGTAGATAGAGGGTGAAATCTAGGCTCTGTTGAAATCAATAGGAGTTTTGCCATTCATTTCAATGGAGCCAGGGCTTAAATTCTCAGAGATTATTTCCTGGAGTTCCTCACGCCCTCCACACATTCAGGGCTCTGGGCTTCAGCTGTGGGGTGGGGAGTCTCGGGGCTTTAGCCCCGCAGCAGGCACCGGGGTGCCAGGACTCAGGGCTTCTGCCCTGTGGGATGCCAGGGCTTCAGCCCCATGGGGTGCACCTGGGCTTGGGGCTTCTGCCCTGTAGGGCATGTTGGGGCTCAGACTTTCAGCCCTATGGGAGGCGCCAGGGCTCCCTCAGGTTTGAAAATATTTACTGGAGCTCCACTCCGGATGGCTCTGGCTGAATTTAAGCCCTGAATGGAGTCAGGATTTCACCTATAATTTCTGCTGCTGAGCCCAGCAGCCCTGGGATATGCTGAAGGAAGATGGGGAATTGAGGGCTGAGTCTTTAAAATGAAAGGAAAATTAACAAAGAAAAAGAAGTTATAACTTTCCCTGGGAATTCCTTCCTAGGAGGAAAGGAATGAATGACATCAATATGTCTCTGTTGCTTACATTCAGCATTATTTTTGATATGAACGAACTATACATTTTTTACTATTTCTTTGTATTTAAAAATAGTTGGCTTGATTCACCCCATATTATGTTTTATGCTAATGTGACTTGAATGGAGTTACAGGCACTGAAGTAATGCTGTGGTGGCTCGAGCCTTAAAGGTTAAAATTAAACTACACAAATGTTTATAATTGGGGGCCGTAGGATAACGATAGGATCAGGTACACATTCTTTGCCATTTTACTGCAGATTAAAAGTAGGCCTTCCGAAGATAAAATGTAATAAGCCTAACTGGTATAAATCAGCATAGCTCTGGTGCAGTGAATGGTATTATGCTAATTTACCCCAGCGGAGAATCCAGCCCACTGCTTCCTCATGCCCATGTTTGGTTTCCTTATCTGACCAAAACACTTGTCTAATTTCTATTTTAAAAATGAATGTACAGTATATTAGAGATGAACTGAGATTGGATTACATTTCTGTCACCTGGAGCTGCTTTTTATTGCTACTAAAATTTCTCTTTAGTTGTGGACACCCCAAACAACATAGAGAGGCCATGCTTTTTTATATTGCTCACAGACAGGGTTCTTTCCAAAAGGCGATATTTCAGTGGTGTCGATGTCACAGAATATGCTAATCAGTAATGAGCCATTCTGTGATATCTTTCCCATAAATCCTTTTTATAGGGTGATACTTACAGGAATTATGTAATTCAAGATGTCAGCCGCTATTTGTACCAAGATTAATTTGCTATTTAAACTACCATTTTATCTGATGGCCTCGAAATATCAGTGCACTCAGATACCATATACTTGAATTTGTGCAAACTAGGGACCCAATCCTGCTGCCATTGCAGTCAATGGGCATTTTCCCATTGGCTCTTGTGGAATCAGAATCCGACCCTAGGTTTGATGCATCATTAGTATGAATTAAAGCAAATCTTGTTACTTTTCTATTTGAAGCACAGTATAATTCTTGAGTACAAAATCCAGGGACAATTCTGATCTGCTGTTACATGATCTGGGCCTTCGGGTTTCAGCTACTGTATAGTAGAATAAGAACATATTGTATACTCAGTGCAGTGGACTTTATGAATCTTTGTGCAATATCTACCAGTTATACCCTAACATTATGATGACATCTCTGTTACTTCATTTACAGAGTATTAGCAGCCCAAAGGTTCTATTTTCTCCAGGTTTCTCCAAGATCCATTCATAAGTATGTGCTATAGGGTAGCTATACCTTAACATTAGCAATTATTTCCTTGGCTAATCCTCAAAAGGGGGAAAAATTATTTAAAAATTAGTGACCTTAAATGTGCCCCTCCAATTGCATTCTGGATGACATTTTAGTCTAGCACTATATTTATATCCCTTATTTGATTTTAAGTTTTTTGCTATATAGTATTTTAAGTTTAATCAAAAGTCAACTTAGAAAGGCCATTCTGCCTAAGGGATATTTTTCCATTAAGTATTTTGACATATTGGTGGCCTTGAGGGATTATTGGTTTTTGAAGAAATATTAACCACTGGAAATTTGCATTTTAATACAGTTCTCCTCAACTACTCAAGCAATTTTATTTTTAAGACCTGTGACAGGCTTCAAAGTCTTAGTTCTAAAGCAATCTCATCAAGAGTAGCTAACAATTTTATTACAAATGACTAAGTTTCCTAATAGTTTTTCATTTTTAAAATCCTGTTTGAGGTGTCTGGGAAATTAATATGAAAACTTTGTAACTTGTTCTAAAACTAGCCTTGCAAATTTTGCAGAACCAGGAAGGAATTTTGAAAAACAAAAAACAAACAACCCCCCTCACAACAATTATAGTCTCCAAAACTGTTTGTTTTCCCTGATCAGTTTGTAAAAATGAAGTTCATATATATTCACAGCACACACAGAGAGAAGTTAAATAAGCAACATAGAATACTCTTCGAAGAAAAGAAACAAAACATTACTTTATTTCATGAAATCCAGATCAACACAAGAACCAAAACCAGAGACACACAAAGCAGGAGAATTCCAAACAGTGAAGCACAACTCACCTCACAACCAGGCTTTCTGCAAACTGATTGCTGCTGCTAGTCCCAGCTCCCTAGCCTGCAAGCTAAATCAGGAAGCCCCCCTGAGCATTTAAAGTGTCCGCTTACAATATCTATATATTTTTCAATACACCCCAATAAAAAATAAGCCATCACAGACATTTGTGCTGGTTCAACTTACTGCCCCTTACATCAGTAAACAAGTGAAGGAACAGGAGAAACATTCATAGTAAAATTGGAAGCGATTGCACAATATTTTGGGTCTAACTCCTGCCATCATTATGCACACAGGATCGGATCTGATTCAAAGGCCATTTAAGTCAATGGAACATCTCCCATTGACTTCTTTGTATCAGGCCCACTTCCAAGCCAGTGACAGTTTTGGATATGTGTTGAGCTCTATTTCCTGAAATGGTAGTAGTGCTGGTTTATGTATGTAGATCAAACAGATAATCTTATCAAGTCTGATCAAATCTAAATACATTAATTAGACTAGATTAGATAGGGATATATCAAGAATGAGTTTATAGAGTAAAAGTTGGATACTAAAGAAAACATAACTTAAATTTTAGAGTAGAATTCAGTGTGTCTACACCATGAGCTCAGGATATAATTCCCAGCGTGCATAGACATTCTTGCACTAGCTCTCATCTCAGCTAGCATGCTGAAAATAGTAGTGTAGCCAAGTAACACAGGCAGTGGTGGCATGGGCTAGTTGCCCCAAGTACAAACCCGCCTGAAGCCTGTCTGTATGTACTTGGCATGGCTAGCCTGTGCTGCTGCTGCCTCAGCCCATATTACTGAGGCTACACTATTATTTTTAGCATGCTAGCTCAGATGACAGCTAGCTTACATGTAACTATTTGAGCTGAGAATCACAACCCCAGCTCATAGCCCAAGACTGGCTGCAGATAAAGACCAATGCATTTCAAAACCAAAATACTTCATTTTAAAACTAGGGGTTGTGTTACAATGTGATGAAATATGCCTTTCTTTAAACTTGAGAATAATGTGTTAACTCAGACACCACAGGTGACTAGGAGTCACACACAGGAATATGATTAAAGCTGGAGGCTGCATCTTTATTAATGTAATTAAAATAAATGGGGAGATGCAAAATAGCCACTTCACCCAAAACCACTACTCAGCAGATGACAGTCCAGTGTGGTTTTTACCAAGATTATATAAATCAAACCAATAACGAAAGAGAGGGCTTCCTCTAGATTCCTCACCCCTCTCTAGATTCATAGATTCAAAGGTCAGAAGGGACCACTGTGATGATCTAGTCTGACCTCCTGTATAGCACAGGCCATAGAATGTCCCCAAAATGATTCCTAGAGCTACCAAAGCCAGCATCCAACAGCCAAATTTCCCACCGCCCTTTGCTCATGAGTTTGTTACGGGTCCAGTGCAGTCCAAGAAACCTATCATAACTTGAAACCCAACAGACAAGACAAAGATGGCTATCATCCAAGAATAGAGAAGGGATTGGAGACAAATGTCTTCATGTCTGGGAAAAGACCTTAAGATACTCAAGCCAAGGTTTGCCCTACCAGTGAGCTCCCACAGTGGGATCTGAATGACTCACTCAGGCCTTGGGGTATATAGAGACTATGGCCAGGACTGATTTCATGCCTTAGCCATAAGGGGCACATGGGGACTGAAAGGAGCAAGGTCCCCTCACCCCCATGCTAACTATGGGCCTTATCCTTGTTAAGAGCTTCACATAAAGAATTGTACCCAAGAAGCCATTTGCAATGTACAAGAACATTTCATTGTTCCTAAAACACCCAGGAATTATGTTACATATTCTTGAGTGCTATCTACTGGCACCTTATCTATTAGCTAGTAATTTACAAATATTCAGCCAACTCTCATAAAAATCTTAAGCCCCTGAAGTCAATTGGAATCTTCTCTTGGGTTGAGTCCCAGCATCCAAGGGGTATCTATCACCTGCTGATCAGATCCAAGATTTCCCCAGACAAGTGGGGGAAGGGGAAATAGGGGAAATACATTTATATGCAGGCTGAATAAGACTTAAGATGACCTTAACTATTAATTTCCTCACTGTGAATTGCTTGGGTTGTAACAGGGATGTACTAGGTAATTACACTGTTGCCCTTTACTACCATTAACTGGTTTTGGAATTTCACAAGATTTGCTAAATACACTTAAGATCCAGTCTGCCTTCTGAAGTCCTGCTTATTCATTTTTCTTTCTCGCCCCAGAAAACAAAGCTACATTTTTATAGGATTTAAATACCTGTGTATGTACAATGTATGTGAGGCAGGTAAAATGCAGTTGTTGAAATGAGCCCTGTTAAAGAACATTCCTGTTTAAACTACTGGGCATGGTGTGAATGCTATGTTTCAATCCAGATGTGTTTCAATGTAGTAGCATTATACAGTAATTTCTCCAGTCATAATTTAATGTAAATGTAACATGTTATCTTCCAAAACGTCAGATGTCCAATGATTATATCAATTACAGCTTCAGAGGAAGCTAAGTATACTTTGTGGGGCATTTTTGCATTTAACCAAGAAAAAGATATCTTAGAGGAGACAGCATATGATTTTAGGCACTTTGTTGCTTTTAAAACCAGTTTTCCCTTAGGGTTGTTTGCAGAACAAGGAATGCCTGACTTGTCCAAGGTCACATCAGTGACTCATTCAGGATTATGATTCTGGATTCTCCTGATTTACAATCCTTTAGAGTACTAGTGAAATAAACTCAAATAATGTAATAAAGCCCTGAGCATACAATTAATTATATGTTTGTGTCAGTTTAGGCATGCGAGTAGTCCCAGTGGAGGGGCTCACCCCCTTACACACCCAGCTTCCTAGGGGTCAATTTGAGAGTCACAGATAATCTCAGCTCTAGTAGGAAAAGGCATACATGGAAATATGGTCTCTACAGCTCCAATCCTGTAAAGCAAACACACAGGATGGGCCTCTGTGCCTGCAAAGAGCCCACAAGACTCTGTCTGAAAGCTGGAGTCTGCTCATGGTGTTCTCTTTCCAGGAATGGGGTCTAAAATGCAAGAACCCAAGCTTTAAAAAAAATCTTAAGATATTGTTCACTATTAAAAAGATCTGATTCTTCAGCAAAATGCAAATTTATATTTGCTTCATTTTTAAAAACAATACCCTAAGAAGCGGATTTCAGAAACATCTACATGATTTGGGAGTACAAGTTCCATTATCGTTAAATGAATTTATTCTCCTAAATTCTTTAGGTGCTTTTGAAATTAACCTCCTATGTGACTGGGAGAAAAGCAATCTAACCTTATCCACCCGCATACATGGAATGTATATTATTAGGATTTTATTTGTTCATACTGTAATTTTTACAGGAAAAAATATTGCAAAAAACCTCTGAGAGAAAAAACAACAACAGTTTTTTGGGGAAATTATTCTTTCTTACCAGTGAATTTCTTCCTAGTCTGCTATGATGTTATTCAGTGTTAGAGACAAAAATACAGGTGAAAACAAGATATTTTGAGCATAAATGTGTAAGACATGCCTATGAATAAAAGAAAAGTACATAATTTGTCGCAGCTCCAGGGTAGCTAGAAGTTTTATTCAAACAAAACACTATTTGTTCTGATATTCATAAATTCATAGATTCCAAGGCCAGAAGAGACCATTGTGATCATTTATCCTGACCTCCTGTATGACACAGGCCATAGAACTTCCCCCCACCCCAAATTCCTAGAGCATATCTTTTTGAAAAACATCCACACTTGATTAAAAATTATCAGTGATGGAGGATTCACCATGACCCTTCATAATTTTGTCCAATGGTTAATTACTCTCACTGTCAAAAATTTACATCTTATTTCCAGTCTGATTTTGTCTAGCTTCAATTTCCAGATATTAGATCATGTTATACCCTTTTCTGCTAGACTGAAGAGCCAGTTATCAAATATTTGTTCCCCAGGTAGGTACTTATAGACTATAATCAAGCAACCCCTTAACCTTCTCTTTGTTAAGCAAAATACATTGAGCTCCTTGTGTCTATTATTATAAAGGATGCTTTCTAACCCTTTAATAATTTTTGTGGCTCTTCTCTGGACTCTCTCCAATTTATCAACATCCTTCTTGGACACCAGAAATGGACACAGTATCCCAGAAGCGCCAAATACAGAGGAAAAATAACCTTTCTACTCCTACTTGAGATTCCTCTGTTTATGCATCCAAGGGTCACATTAGCCATTCTAGCCACAGCATTGCACTGAGCTGATTATCCACCACCATCAATTTTTTTTCAGAAGACCCAGGATAGAGTCCCCCATCCTGTAAGTATGGCCTACCTTATTTGTTCCTAGATGTAAACATTTAGCTGTATTAAAATATATATATTGTTTGCTTATGTCCAGCTTACCAAGCAATCCAGATCATTCTATGTCAGTGACCTGTCCTGTTCACTATTTACCATTCCCAAATTTTTGGGTCATCTACAGACTTTATCAGTTATAATATTTTGTTTTCTTCCAGGTCATTAATAAAAATATTAAATAGCTTATGTTCAAGAAGAAATCTCTCCAGGACTCCTGTGGAAACACACCTGCTTCATGATGATTCTCCATTCACAATTACAGTTCGAGATCTATCAGTTAGCTAACTTTTAATCCATTTAATGTGGGCCATGTTAATTTCATATTGTTCTAGTTTTTTTAATTAAAATGTCATGTGCCTTACAGAAGTCTATGTATATTACATCAACACTATTATGTTTATCAACCAAACTCATAATCTAATAAAAAAAATCAAGTTAGTTTTACAAGATATATTTTCTATAAACTCATTTTGATTGGCATTACTTATATTGCCCTCCTTTAATTCTTACTAAATTGAGTCTGGTATCAACTGCTTCATTATCTTGTCCAGGATCAATATCAGATTGACAGGCCTATAATTACCCAAGTCATCCCACCCCATTTAAATATTGGCACCAAATTAGATTTCTTCCAGCATTCTGGAACTTCCCTAGTGTTCCAAGACTTATTGAAAATAAACATTAATGGTTCAACAAGTTCCTGAGTCAACTCTTTCAAAATTCTTGGATATCCAGACCTGCTTATTTAACTATGTTTAATTTCAGTAGCTGCTGTTTAACATCCTCCTGAGTTCTTAAACAATTCCCATTCATCGTTCACATGGTTCTGATTAAATTCTTCCTCTTAGCTGACTTGACTCATCGTTTTTCTCATCTTTGTGAAATTGGCCCTTTTAAACCACTAAGAATATATGTTACTGGTCAGGACTTTATTCTGTTTGCCACATTATAAATTTGATCAAGTCATGATCACTTGTACTTAAGCTACCATTAATTTAATTGAAAAAAGTTTATCTAATGGAACATTCTGTAAAATCCTAGAGCATTCTGATAAAAATCCATAGTAAGATATGATAAGAGAGGGTGTGTATCCGTTAAACGAAGAAAGACAGCAATAATGAAGGGAAAATATGAAATAATGTATAACTAGTAAAACCAAATGGAAAAAGTGATGTAAAATGTCAAAAAGGAAACAAATTAAAAAAGTATTTAAAAAAATGCTATAAAGGCTGAAAGAGATAATCCGAGCCATGAAAATGAAGAATCATAAAAATAATAATGGTAGGAAATACTTTGGATAAATAAATGGAAACAAAGAAGAAAATACAGTGTGCATATGATGTAGGTTAAAAGGACTGGAATAGACTGAAGCAGAAGATTCCTACCCCAATTCTCAAAGTGTTAAAAACTGAAGTATACTGTATTCATGAGGAATTTATCAATAACCACTTTGAAATCCATTAGATAATGAAGATAGTAAAACACACATCATCCAAATGTTTTCTAGAATGAGAAGACAGCTTTATGATCCAAAAAGTAGAAAATCTGTCGAGAGGAAAAAGCATCCTGGTTCTTCTTCAACAGGCCCCAGAGTTAGAAACAGTGACTAGAAAAAGTTAGAAACAGTGACTAGATTCTATGCTGACCCAGTTAGCTTGGACACACACAGGCCCAGTGACTGGGTCTACTCACAGCAGCTTGGTGACCATTCAGAGGGGTACTGGGACAATCATAACTGTATTAATATTTATTCTAACTCAGGAATTAAACCATTAAATAGAATGTGTAATTCAGCAATATTTGCTTGTTGTGAATTGAAGTAGGTGATTAAAAAAATCCATGTTAAGGTGAATGCTGGTTTAAATAATACAGTGCAGAGCAATTAAGATCCAATTATTCAAAGAGGACTTTAATAGATAGCACTCAGCGTCTCAGGCCTGTGCTTGGAATCTCAAATGGACACGATACTGCTGGCACTTCCTACTTCAGAGGTATTTTGAGAAGATCCCTGGAGGCTTTCTCTCACTGGGAGGGCAAGAGCTTTAACATTCAGTGAGGATGATGTGGGATGGAGGAAGGATCTAGGAAGGTGGAAAATGTCTTCTTCTCTTTGGAGAAATCAGATGATAGTAACAGGATCAGGGAAGGAAGTGTTGAATGGGCTACAGATACACCTCATGTCCTATTGATCCAGAGGAGGTGAGGACCATCTAAATGGAGGGCCAGTGCCCTCACACCAGCTCTGCAATCCTAGCATCACCTCCAATGATCCTTTAAAAGAAGTTCTATCTACCTACTTATATGGCAATCACTTATATGGGAGTCTGGTGGGACAGGACAATGTGCATCCTATCCCTGTCTTCATCTCTGCCTTCTTCCCACCTCTTGTATGACCATTTCCCACCCATTCCTGATCTTGGGCAGAGAGTCCCATAATGGGGGGAAGACAGAAAGTGTGGTCTAATGGGTAAGGCCCTGGATTGGGAGCCAGGAGATGGATTCACTTCTTAACTTTGCGATTGACTGGCTGTGTGATCTTGGCCAAGTCACTTCACATGTCTGTGCCTCTGTTTCCCTTCTCACCCATTGTCTCTCTTGTCTATTTAGAGTAAGCTATCAGGACAGGGACTATCCCTGTTGTGTCTTTGCATAGTGACTACTGCAATAGAGCAATCTTGCCTCTAGACACTTCTATACTATAAAAAATGATGATACTGCGGCAGCAACCATCATCCCCCTGATGGAGACAGGCTAGACCCAGGCATGGAATGTCAGTGGACAGATCAAGGGACATGGGAGTTGTTCTGGGCAAAATTCTCATTGACTTTGAACTCTGTGGCATATAGACTGCAGGATTTGTCCCAAAGGTAATAATCTGAGGACGCACCTAGAGTGAAATATTTACAGGAGGTATTATTTGCTGCAACTTTGCTGTGGGAAATTTTGGTAGAATTTAGAACAGTTTGTTATTAAAAAAATCCTGAACAGTTTACTTAGCATTATAAAGCCATGCTGCCTTTTTATTTAAATCATTTATTTTTTATTACCCATAACCCACGATGCTTTAACCCTGTCACAAAATTGACCTCATTATTCAGATAGTTTGACTAGCTAATTTAGAAGACCAAATGTGTCAGAAAAAAAGTGAAAAAAGATCAGCCATTTTTCACTTTTTGCCTCAAGCATGTAACTATGAATGATTCATAGCACTTCTTGCTCTGTGACAGTTTCATTATTAAAAGTTTATTTAATTATCAATACTGTGCCCTAGTCTATTAAGAAAATCATATTTTATATTGACTATTACTTGTGAATGAAGTTATCAGTGTCATTCAATCCACTTGGAATCCTTAACATCTGTTCCATTAAGCTGATGGAGTTTGTTATCGACATGTTTAATGCAATATATTTTCCAAGGACATATTGGCAGCTGCTCCATGTGTTAAGAGAACTCTTTGGCATACACTAGTATATATAGAACTGTGCCTCTTTGCTGTTGCTACATGTTTGGGGTATTTCTTTTTAGGCTAAGGACTACTGATAAACTGAACCACAGTGCCCACTCCACAGTACTAGATTAATTTACTTCATTGCTATTTTCATTACCAATGCATGACAAGAAACACAATGATCGCTGCATGTAAATTATATCTGGATGCACAAAGTAACAGCATTTATTATCAGCTGTTAATGTTAGTTGTTTTCAGTTTGCCTAAAGTACATTAAAAACATATTATGATATTATGCAAACACTAACATTAACATATTTTAATATGTGCTCCCATTTTTTCTTTATTCCATTTCAGATTAAAATCCATTACCAGCACCAATGTTTTATCGCTCTTGTCCTGGAAATTGAATTCTGCATTAGACTAGGTGGGAAATGTTTAAAAAGGAAAATTAGAAATATTCCAAAATGGAACAGGTTCTTTTTCTATTTAAGATTGTTGTCATGCTCAAATTATATTTTTCTGTTTATTTTTATTATTTTCAATTGTTTTATGTTGGAAAATACCCTGGCAAATAATTGTTCTTTTCTATGTAGCATACAGGAATGAAACCTTGAGACTGTCTGTTCAGGCATTACTTGCATTACAAGCATTACTGTTCAAGCATTACTTATCTTTAGAAACTTGTGATGTGGTTTATTTGAACAAATTTAGTGAACAGGACCACTTTAATGTAGGGTTGCCAGGTGTCCAGTTTTCGACCAGAACACTCAGTCGAAAAGGGCCATTAAAAGTCTGGTCAGTAGCGCAGTGGGGCTAAGGCAGGCTCCCTGCCTGCCGTGGCTTTCCGCAGCTCCCGGAAGCAATAGCATGTCCCCCCTCCAGCTCCTACGCATAGCGGCAGCCAGGGGGCTTTGCACACTGTCCCCGCCACATGCGTTGGTTCCGCAGCTCCCATTGGCTGTGTTTTGGAAAAATTGATCCAAGCGTTGTGTTTTTTCAATCAGATCAGCCTGAGGCCCTTTATTGATTACAAGCATGCAGGGGAAGACCGCTATTGGAAACGGCCTCCCCGAAGCTGGTTACAGACAGGCTTATAAAGCTTAAAACCACAAACTAGTTACACAAGGTTGCATCCATTTCCTTGTTATTTCCTTACTACAGATATTGCAAAATCAATACCGATTGGAGCAAACTTAAGTTTTTTCCATATTAGGCCTTTCCTGTTATTGTCTGTCTGTCCTTTTGTGGTTAAACGGCGACTGTAAGGGATATTGCAAAATTGTTTTTCTGCTAGGGGACTGTTGGGTACTTTCCACTGCCTCCTCTGTGCCCCCCTTCGTTTATTTAAGCGAGCTGACCTTGGCAGCTTGACATGAGGCTTGGGCCTATAAGGTTTGGATGCCCCTGGATTTTTTCCCTTACAGCTGGGAACCCCAGCCACTGGGAGCTGCGCGGATTGCACCTGAGTACGGCCAAGAGGAACTTGGAGGGAGATGGCCAGCACTGCACAGCACCCCCTGTGGCTGGTCCACCCTGGCAGCGAAGATCCTGCAGGGACCCAGCACCTCAGGCCACAGCACCACTGCCTATGTGCAGCACCAGGCATGGGGCAGGGGGGCAAAGCATTTGTGCTCCCCCAGCTGGAGATTTACCAGCCTGAGACTTCCTGTGCTGGAGGCTGGTGCCGGACTCCCCTCAGGCCATGCACAGGGATCCCTGCTGTGACTGACCTTCTCCTTGCACCCAGCTGGAGCACACCACAGGACTGGGGCAGTGCTCCAGCATTTGGGTCAGCAGACTGCAAGTCAGGACTCAGAGCCGGTATTAGCCCATTGGGGGCCCTCAGCAGAATATTTTTGGCCCCTCTCCCATAATACTAAAACAGGCAAATAAAAAGCAAATGGGTGTCACATGGGCTACCTAAACAGCTGATCTGGCTTATGTGTTTCACACAAGGATAGATTTTGCAGTTGGGAGACTCGGAACAGAAAAATCCTCCCTGGCCCCTCATAGGCCTAGGAGCCTGCCTTAGCCCTGCAGCACTGCCCACCAGAGCCACCTGAGGTAAGCACCCTCTGCCCCAGCCCTGAGCCCCCTCCCTCACCTAAACTCCTTCCCAGAGCCTGCACCCCAACCCCCTACTCCAGCCCTGATCCCCCCCCGCACTCCAACCCCGCCCCCCCAGCCTGGAGCACCCTCCCACAGCCTGAAACCTTCATTTCTGTCCCCACCCTGGAACCCCCTTAGCTCAGAGCCAATACCCTTTCCCACACCCCAACCCCTGTCTCAGCCTGGAGCCCCCTCCCGTATTCCGAACTCCTTGGATCCACCCCCTAGCCCAGAGTCCCCTCCTGCATCCCAAACCCCTCATCCCTGGCCCCACCCCAGAGCTCACACACCCAGCTAGAGCCCTCACCACCTCTCGCATCCCAACCCACTTCCTCAGCCCGGAGTCCCCTCATGCACCCTGAACTCCTCATTTCTGGCCCCACCCCGGAGCCCGCACCCCCAGCCGGAGCCCTCACTCCCTCCCGCATCCCAAGCCCCGAAGCCAGCCCAGTGAAAATGAGTGAATGAGTGAGGCTGTGGAGAGCGAGTGACAGAGGGAGGGAGGGGTGGAGTGAGTGGGTGCGTGGCCTGGGAGAAGGGGCAGGGTCTCAGAGGAGGGGCAGGCCAGGGGGCAGGGCTAGGGTGTTGGGTTTTGTGCGAGTAGAAAGTTGGCAACCCTACTTTAATGTCAGGAAAAACATAGCTGGGAAGATTTTTACTGGCTCATTGGGAGAATTAGAATGGTCTGCAAAGCTCTGGCATACTTTTAAAGAATGTCAGATGACTGATGGAAACCCAAGTTTTCATTTGAAATACATCAGTAAGTCTCATAGGCTTCTCCTTGTAGAGACGGCCTTCAAAATGTAAGCCAACAAGTGTGCAGACTGTGTTACAATAAAACTAGGAAAGAGCATGACTTACCTTCCTAGCTGAGTGCTTTAGCTGTGCTCAGTATTGCTTAATCACCAACAGCCAGAAATTTTAATGGTCTGTGATATACAGGTCAGACTAAATGATCTAATGGTCCTTTCTGGCCTTAAGCTCTATAAATCTATGAATTAACTGCTACTGGAGTCTTATCCTTCCTCCCACGATGCCACAACACAGAGGGTATGCAGCAGCACAAGCTTCATTTTTCAGTCTTCTCCTCTAAGATATCTGCTTTTGGCTTCAGTGGCAGTAATGGCACCTTGCTGAATTTTCAACATCTCTCTACTAGTGCCTGAGCCAGGGCAGCTTTCTCCCCACTGCTTCCTCTGGGAAAGTTAAGTCTCACTGAAAGGGCAGGAAATAAAGTCTGTCCTGAAGGCATTTCTGAGTTCCTCCAGGGCCAGCAGTTGTATCTCACAGCAGCAGCAGCAGCAGCAACAACAAAGTGGGCCTACAGTCTCTAGCTGTAGTTGGGTGGGATTGGGGTGAAATGTGTCTGGTTGAGCACTGGGTCCCCTTTAGCAAGTGTCATCTGAATGCTGGATGTCCACTTAGTTAGTCAGTTAGTGCGTGTGTGTGTGTTTGTGTGTGTGCGCGCCTGCCTAGATGTATGTAGAAGCAGGTCTTACCTGGCTAGCTAATGGGGAAACTATGCTCCTCTTTATCCCCAACACATAGTACCTACAGAGCTTCTTAGCTCCTCAGGTTTCCCTTGGGGGAACTGCAAGACTCCTGGCTCATCAGCTGGCTTCCTTGCATTATCACCCACTTACCTTCCAATCTCCTATGTTCCCCCAGATACCCTATCAGCTCCCAATCTTAAATTTGTCTAACGATAGCCTTTATAGGGTGAAATCCTGGCTCCACTGAAGTCAATGGCAAAACTCCCATTCATTTCATTGTGGCCAGGATTTCATACTTAATGTCTATGACAACTGCTCTATCCCACAGGGACCATGGGCCAGATTAAGAATTTATAAAGTTTCCCCTTATTTACATGAGAAATGATATTATCTTTGCCCATTTTTGGCTATGAGTTTCTATCTCTAGTCATGTAATCCAAGAATATTTTGACAGTGAATGCTTCCCCCCCTTGTAGTACATTTTCCCTTGGAGTTTATATTGAAGTCTGATTTAACAATTATCAGAGGGGAAAAAAGCACTTTAATTATGAACTATGCACTGAGGTAAAACATGTTCTGATCTGACATGTTTCCGTGGCGTTTTTTCGTGTGTTTATCCTGTCTGTCTAGATTTGGCACAATGGAACTCAGACACAAGATGCCAGCAAGAAGTGTTATCTGCTGTTCAAGAATCCCAGTTTGCAAGGAAGTCAGTGGAGTTTTGAGCTGTTATGATAAGCACTTCTCTCTCTCTTCTGGACAAAGGAGTCAGCAGAATAAAATGAATGGATTACAATTGGACTTAAACTGTGCTATTGCCTGTCTTCATCCCAAGAACAGTTTCTGTGCAAGCATGTATTCATTTACACAAAACTGCAGCCACAGCCCCTTCCCCTAATTATTGCTCAAATAGTATGACCCAAATTCAAGACATTTCTGATAATAATTTAAATATGGGCATACAGGTAACATTTCTTTCCCTAAGAGAGTAAAAAAAAAGAAAAGATTTCTTTGTTCCTTATATGTTAGCAAAAAAAAGCCATGAGCTTTTCTCTTTCCTCTGGAAACCTAAGTTAACTATATGATTAAAACAAATAAAGTGTTGGAAATACAGGAGTTAATACTTTCAATTGTTTCAAATAGATACTTTCCACAACAACCATCTAAAGAATAGTTTGCTTGTTCAGCAGAGCATGTAGGGTTAACGAAATGTTTTGCTTGAGTACACTTATCCTTATTAAAGCTTCACTTATTTCAGCGATCCATTTTTTGATTAATGTTGCTATTTCTGTTTGATGGCTTTGCCTCAGGGGTCTAACTTTTTTTTTATGAAACATAATGCAGCTTAAGTTTGTTAGATCGATCAATTCCCAAATCAGAGAGTCATAATAATTTACAAACAACTTTTAGTATGGACCTTTAAAAATTATATTTGATGCATTCTTTAACATGTGTGTGTAATCTGTGGATTTATTCACCTTCATGGACGTGTAATCTGTTGACTTGTTCATGTTGTTTTCTAAAGTTCTTTGAGTGTAGGCAATAGAGTTACAGTGAAATTGCTAGAAAAATTGTACAGTGACCAGTAAGTTGAATGTTGAGAGGCTTAATTAAAGTTTGTACTATACTTTATCGTTGGATGAAAAGCACTATACTGTACTTACAAATTATTATTATGAATTAATAATTAATTTTTTGTGATGCACTTGTAATATGTGAATTTTAATAGATATTTCTGAGAAAAGTAAATACCAGATGTAATCCAGCAAATATCACAGAAAATGATTTGCTGATTCTATATTGGGAAAATATAGGAATGATGCAAAGTTGTATTTTTTTTAGTGGCATCTAAAAAATTAAGCATAAACTCTGTGCAAAAATTCATCAAGAGTATAGGCAAGGCGTTCAAGACCTGTTGACTTCAATGAATTTCACTAGCTTACATCAGGTTTGAAGCTAGTCCTGTAATGGCAGAGCGCGCTTTATTTGTGAATCTTATAATTTCAAGAAAAGTCATTAATAAAATTCCCAAAATACCCGTCTCCTTCTCTGAACTTCTCAGATGGCCTGATTTTACAAAAACAATTTAAACGTTTATAACACTGTCATACTGAGGTATCCAAGGCCCATTGCAGCAGCACTAAATTGGAAAGTTAAGTGATTCTTCAAAGTTAATAATCTGGTAGGTACTGCCAAAAACAAATATGTCCCATATTTAGCTTTAAAGGATTAGAAGGTACAAACATTCCTGATGGCAGTAAGTAATGATTTCCAGAGAGCAGTTCAAAATGCCTAAAAAGAGATCACACCCCAAAAAGGGATATTAAGACACTAGAAGACTTGAGCCAATTGACCACAGCTAACTCAACATAAAGTAAGAAATTGGTACATTAGAGAGATAATCAGAACTGGCTTCTATAAATCACCATAAGCATCTTATAATTAATATGGAAACTGACTGATAAAACTGGGCAAGATAGAGGTTCCAAGAGTCCTGCACCCCCTTCAAATCCGGTGCCTTTCCTCCAACAGTGGCATATTAACTGAATGAGTTGAAACACAGTTGGAATCATAATAATGGGGAGCATAAAGGAATGGATCAGAATTTAAGGAACCAGTCATGGAAAGAAAAGACCAAAATCTAGAAACGTTTCTTTGGTGGAAAGCTGTCCTCACTTCTGGAATTAATCAAAAGTCCAAGAGTCTTTTGAGGCAATGGGCTCTTTACACCCTCTCCCCAACCCCCACTCTGCTGCACACACAATAATATGTCTATAATTCGATCATAATCACTCTCAACTGTTGTCTTTAATGGTCATGTGTTTGCAGCCAGTCAAACATACTTTAAGCAGGATGTCACCAGAACAATACTGACATCCAGTGGCCAGTTATACGTCTCTTAGGTGGGTATTTCCTATATGTGTTCATTGGATATCTCTCTCCAACATCTACTGTGCTTCTTCTATTTTAAGGTGGCAGGGTGGATTAATCTAAGTACCAGCTACATGCTGTGCTACTCATCTCTACTCTTCATGTGTTTTTTTAAAGAAAAAAATGCACTCGGTTTATGAGACAATTAGCATACTAATGAGTATGTTTATGTTAATAACATGCATGGCCAAGGGTGGAATAATCTATTTCTTTTCCTTAGATTAATTACCCTTTTTTTCTACTTATATCTGTTTACAAAGTCTCTGTAATTCATTGTGTGGTATATTGTCATACCCTTACTCATGTACTTTTCCACTCTAGGCAATGGGACTATTTCTGGGGTGGGGTGCTATTCAGCGGGACTCCACACTCTAGCTCCCTGTGTTCTTTCCACCAAGTATTCTATACCATTAGCTCTGCAGGGCTGCATTAATTTCTCTCTTCCTTTCTTTGAACAGAGGTAGGCCTCAATCCTGTGCTGCTTTCTGTGATGTGGAAAGAGATACGGTGAAGCAGCATTGTCATTCCCTCCTTGCTCTCTGCCCACCCAGCTTTGCATTCTGGTGCACAAGGAGGGAAAGGGTGTGGGAGAAGACTGGAGATGGCAAGGAGAAAACTGATTTAACCTGATATGGGCTTTCTGCTCAGGTGCAGAACAGCCATGGAGCACAAAGAGAGTTCCCCCGGCTCCATAGCAAGACTAGCTGAAGCTACTCACCTGCATCTGCTGCCTGCACATAGACAGGGGAATCAGGATGACAGTTGTTTAGATGCATGACTTTCCCTCATGCAGCAGGCTCTGGTTTTCATTCAAATTATTGAAAAAAAGGTTAAATTATCAAAGTAATACCTTAATTAAAATAGGATGTATAAAAGGTGTCACTTGGTCTCCAAAGGTTGAGTATAAGGAACAAGGAAGACACCCTGGCCCTATTGAAGTTGATGGCAGAGGGCACATTGACTACAATGAGGCTAGGATTTCATCCTGAGTACTAAAGGCACTTAAATGGAGTATCAGACAATTGTCACCACACTGGCTCACCTGAGGTCTCAAAAGCAGAAATCCTTAGAATGTAGTCAATTTATTAAATACCCTATTAAAAAATTAGAGGCATATTTCAAGAGCGGGATGTATATGAGTGACATATCCCTCTGGCTGGTGGATAGGGTGCTGATTGAATAATAACCCAATCACATCTTTACTAAAGAAATTTTAGTGTATTTCATAACAATAAGTAATAATAATAATAACCTAGGCTTCAGTGTTTCCACTTGAAAATTAGACCCAAGTGCTGCAGTGACATGTGCCTGAGACTGCAAACAGCCTGAGACAATAGACCGATTGCTCTGGGGCCTGTTGTGGGAAGGAAGTCTGTGGTAAGGTCTCATCTGGGATGAAAGGAAGGATCATGGCAGACATTCAGATCTGGAGTGTATGCATGGATTTGGGGGTATGATAATCCAAACTTTGTAGACCCCAACTCTGAATATCTTCTGAATCTGAATATCCATCTTTTCACATATTCTTACTGATAGCATGTTCTATGAGAATTTTTCTCTCTGTAAGATTATATAGTATCATTCCACAGACTCTCCTCACAGAAATGATTTAAGCCCTAGTAATTAATGATTGTTTTGTAACCTCAGGTAAGCACCAATAAGCAAGTCCTATTATTATTTATTACTCACATCTTCTAAGATATCAGCATTGATTTTGTAAACTTATTTTCAAAGAATGTGGTCCAAACACAGTCTCTGTTAGTGATTGAAAAGAACAGTAATGAAATCATAAAGAGCTAACCTCTTCCTAAAAAAATAACATACTGGGTAACAATGTATGATAATGTTTGTAACCAAAATAAATTAAGCCTTGGGAAAAAAAAAACTTAATTTGCACAATTAGACAGAACAATAGAACACTGCGTAATTAGGTGCAGTACAATGCAAGTGTAACCATCCTTAATATTAGTAGTGCACAAGCCTTTCAGCCTTCATTAAAGAGTTCCTTTGGAACATGTGAATAATAGGATTAATATAGCTACAGGCACTGCTGGGTCAGCTGGCAATAGATCAATCCAAAACTCAGAGCATATTAAAAGGATTATAGATTAGCAATTAGATGGCTTTTTCATGAGCAAGGAATAGTTCCCCAAGCTTTGCCAAAGGTTAACAGAGATAGGATGTCGATTTTTCCAGTTTATAATCCAGTAAGGGCCTTAAGGTGAGGAAAGTTATGGGATTTTCAGTATGATAAGAGTGACACGAACAAAACAAAACAAGCCCTTTACTATCAGTGACTAGGTTTCACAGGTGAACTATTCTTGCAGTAGGTGAAGGACACAAATCCGTTATGTTAATAATGTTGCCTTTAAGGAAGAAGATTGTAAAAATTCTCAGAGCAGTCATGGGCAGTTATTCAAACCTTGTATGTGGCATTTATCTTTTGAGTGTTTGTTTCATTTCAGGGCATACATAAATGAGTTGTCTAGAATGGAGTCTGGAAATCAATGATGAGCATTACCACTATGTATTATTGGAATTTTAGTTTGACACTTACTTTCAGTTTATCGGTAATCTATGGATGTCTAGGAATCTCTCTTTTATTGCTTCCTGATGAAATATTATAGGATGACATTGTTGTCTATTCAATTACATTCCTAACTAACGAAAATGTGGCATATGGAGTCAATACCCCATTGACTCAAATAAGAGCTAAATGCTCAACATTTCTGAAAATCAGGTCACTTATTTGGATATACGCTGTTTTTTCCCTTTGCTTAGTTTGAGCCCATTTCTCTCCAACACATAGAGACAATCACAAAGTAAAACCAATAAATGAAAAAATGAGGGATTGCATGGTCATCTGGTTTGGTCACATAAAGTACAGTCCTGACAACTGTTTGGGTAAGAAAGTCCAGGAGCTGAAGACTGAAGGAAAAAGACAGAGAGATGGATCAAAAAATATAGGGTAGGATGTCATAAAGGAAGGCATGTTAGCATGTGGTGTCATAGAGGATATGGCACTGAACAAAACACTTTGGAGGGAGAGGACTGGTGAGCAGACCACATTTGATAGGATTAATGCAAGGAAGAAGAAGATCATTTATTTAGATGCCTAGATATGGATTTGGTGATTTAAGTTTAAACATCCATGTTTGAATTATTTGGACTTTATGTAGAAATGAGAACATATCAGAAAAGTGGGGAACAAAGACAACATTGAGTTTCAAATAGAAAACATGTCATAATTGGTGTGGTGTGAATAATAATAATGATACCTAGCTCTTATAATTCACAGTGAATAACTTACTCAACAAATTTAGACATTTTTTCTGCTCACAGAATGTCATTAAGCAGACTGGAATTTCCTCAATATTCAGAATTATCAATAGATTTTTTTTATGCAAATTTTGTGCCAGGAAGAATTGGTTGTGAATATTTTGCTATGAGTTTTCTTTACTCGATATTAGAACAGGGTTCATTAGATGCAATTGGAGCTGGACAAACAATTTACAATAAGCAATTTATATGACTAAATTAGGTCTTTTTCTGATCACGAATAGACTTCAATTTTAAGGTTTTCACTATTCACAAATGTTTTGTGCAAATAAATTTCTATGAATTGCTTGGGAAATTTATTCCTGTGAGTGACTGGAATTCATGATTAGTCACCCAAATCATGTGGTATTTTTTTTGCTTTCTCACTGGATGAACATACCTCTTATTATGAGAAAGGCTGGAAAAAGCCACTAGCAGGGATGAATATTTCAGGGAGCAGTACCAAGTTTGGGGAATTTTAGAATATTTTAAATCTTTTCCTTCAGAGGCCTTGGCAAACCACCATTCTTATACACGAGGCCACTGTAAAATCGATTGGCTGGCTGAAGGGTTTAATTTTCATTTTTCCTCATCACATTCACACAACATTATAGGGCTGTGTTGGGTTGTAGATGCATTAGGTGCAGTAAAATGCTTTCTGGCTCATTTAATTGCAGTTATGGCAGGGATTAGGTTTTTTAGGGAGGACACCTGTCTCCCTACAGGGCCTGACTAAATTCTATGATGCTTGCAGTACTGTTATAGTCATGTTGGTCCCAGGATATTACAGAAACAAGATGGGTGAGGTAATATTTTTGATTGGATCAACTTCTGTTGCTGAAAGAGACAAAACTTTTGAGTTTACATAAACTCAAAAACTTGTCTATTTCACCAATAGAAATTGATCCAATAGAAGATTTACATCACCCATCTTGCCTCTCTGAATTCTATGATGCAGATTCAGCCCCTCGATCTATCCCCCCTCTACTTACTCTTGAAGGTCAATATTTTATGGTAAAATATGTCAAATTTTCTCTGAGGCTATAAAAGGCATGAGGGTAGGGAGAGTATATTCAGTGATGATTTGATAAATAAATAAATAAATAAAATTAAATGTCCTAATATACAGTATAGGTTTCTAACAGCAGAGAAATATAATAATATTTTCATCTCCACTACCTCTCCCTTTCTTAGAATTATACCTTTAAAACTCTTAAGAAAAAGCAGACTTCTTTAATTTTTTTATACATTCATTTTCTACTCTGGATTTATGACTGCTATCTATATAATTACTAGTTTGACTTTAGCACAAGTATATAGGAAATTCAATAAAGAGGGATTTTTTTTAGTTGAATTGTGACAGCTACTTTGATTTTGACAGACAAGGACTGAAGTGTTTACGATGCAATATGACAGCAACAGCCATGACATTAATTGCGTCTTTTGTTGGAAAATGCCATGCATTACATTTCAAATAGGATTCAAACATTGAGATGGCTATTCATTTAATTTTACTTTGCAGTAGAACTCTGGAGCATTAGCATTAATTTTGTCTATCTAAGACTAGTAATTGACTGCACTAGCCACATACACTAAAATGGTTAGCAGCCATCAGTGATTACATAGATGGTCTAATCAACTCAGTGTCTGTTATCAAACATACCATTTTATAGCCACTTCCACTTGGCAATCATGGGGGTTATACATCTAGTTCAATTTCTTTTTCTACAAAATGAAATACATGGTAAGAAGCAAAGAAATGTGCCTGTATGACCTTTTTCTTTAAGGGCTGTTTACAACATAGAATGAGGTGATAATAATTTGCATAAATGGAGCATCTATATCTTTTTCAAAAAATTGAAGTTACAAATCACTTGAGCGCTAAGTGTGGAATTTTCAAATGCACCTAAGTGACTTAGGAACACAAGTGCCATTGATTTTCAATGGCCAGAAGATAGAAATGTCAAGTTTTTAGGGAAAAAAAATCCCAAATCTGAACAAAAAAGTAAAAAATGCAATATTTTTCACTAGAAGGGATTTCCAGAAAAAAATAAGTTTGGAGAGAACTAGAATGGAATTTTTGGCTTGTGGGTTACCTGCTTGGTAGGTTCTTGTCAGTTTCAAGATCCTTCCAGGAAAGCTGCTGAAGGTTGGGTGCCCGGGCACTTTCCTTCCCCAGCTTCCCACCGGGAGCAGCTTCAAGTCACAGTTCGTCCCTAAGTCATTATAATATCACAATTCAATAGTCAAGGACAATTTCGGGTTTGCATTTTCATTATAGATTGGCTATAGTAATCGATATGTTCAATTTTGTATGCATGTGTGTGTAATAAAAAATATATGTGCCACATATATACACTTAGATTACTCCAGCAATACAGATGCCCAGAGGTTGTCCCAGATTTATACAGACGGCATGAAAATAACATAAGCACTGCTAAAGAAGCAGTGAAAAGACCTGTTCTGATTATAAGCACAAGTGATCACAGACTGCAGTTCCCTGAGTAGCCCACCAAGAAACCCCATGCAAGTATTATGTGTGTTACATTCCTAACACATTGATAGTGCTTCCATTTCAACCTGTTTCCCTGGGGATTTTGTACTATTGAGCCTTGTACCCCAAAACACTAGGACTTCTTGTTGAATTATGATAAAATTTCTATAGCTGTTAAAAGAATCAGCACTGTAAATTTCCAGGTCTGTAGCATCTATAGGGGAAGGACATTGCAATTCATGGCTTAGTAATATGTCCCTATGAGCCTGGTCAATTCAATGTCTATTCACTACAAGACTAGAAGTCCCTATTTGTAATTATTTTGAATAATAAAGTTATACAACAGCTTTTCAGGGATCAGCTAATGCATCAGTTCACCAGTGATTTTCCAACCTCATTATATTTATTTATTTATTGCAATGATTTATAGGGTACTTGTTACATTGATATCCAGATGTACCTTTGCATGGTTTCAGTTGGAAGCAATTAACTGTATCCAAATAAAACAAGAAAATGCATTGTGACATCAGACATACACTACCCTGGTAGAGTTCCTTCTCTGGTTGGCCACTTCCCAGGGTCTTGTGTTTGGGGCTCACCTGATTGGGCCCCATGTGCTCCCTAAGACTCTTGAGCCTGAACAGAGTCCAGGCACCATCCTTACCTAGGGACCCTAAGCACACTCTCAGAGTCCAGATTCTCTGTCTTGCACCCCCCTTTGAGAGCTGAGACCCTCTACTCCAATCGTCTAGCCTCTGGGATGAGTGCTGACTCCTTGGCTTCCCTCATAGTTTAAACATACCATCTCAGAATTTTAGTGTGCTGGTGCTCGGGTTTACAATGTAACTCTTCGGCGGCACACGATAATGAAGGCAAACAGATCTACAAATAGACTTTGCGTACAATTCCAAACACAATTACTGTTTAGTTAACATGAGAGATACACAGGTCTTGACAAAATAATAAACACACCTATATTCAATTTTCTGCCTTAGTTTCCTTGAGTTAAAGCCTACAGTGGTTGAACTCAAGCTGCGAATCCAAATTAAAAGTCTTCACTGCTGTTTTAACTTGAGCTAGCTAATTTGGGTTAGCTCACCCAAATTAAGAACACGCCTTTTTCTTTTTTCAGTATAGAGCTACTCATAGAAGCATCCCATGATTAAGGCTATGATTTAGTCATGGATATTTTTAGTAAAAGTCATGGACAAGTAAAGGAGAATAAACAAAAATTCATGGCTCTGTGACATGTCGATGACTTATACTATAAATACCCCTAAATAAATCTTGGTGGGGGAGGTCCGGGGGATGTCTGCTGGGGGGGGGTGCTGCTGAGAGGGGGGCGGGATCAGCAGCACCAGCTGCCGAGGGCCACCGAGCAGCGGCTGCTCCAGCCGCCCTGGAACCACTGCTAGGGGGAGAGGGGAGTGGGGTGCTGCCTGGAGGGGCAGGGGGCCACTGCTCAGGGGGAGGCGCCAGAGGGTTGCTGCTCAGGGGGACAGAGCCAGCAGAACCAGCTGCTGGGGGCCTCCTGGGATCACTGCCGGGGGTCGCTGAGCAGCAACTGCTCCGGCCGCCCTTGGGACCACTGCTCAGGCGGTTCCCGGGGCTAGCTGCACCAGCCACTGCTCAGGTGGTCCCCGGGGCCAGCTGCCTAGGACTGCCCAAGCAGCAGCTGCTGCGGCTGGCCCCAGGGCCACTCTAGCAGCTGCTGGTGCGGCTGGCTGCGGGGCTGCCTGACCAGTTGCCTGCAGAACAGCTACAGCAGTGGCCGTTGTGGCTTTCCCTAGGGCCACCTGAGCAGCTGGCCCCAGAGCCAACTGCTTGGGTGGCCTCGAGGTCAGCCACACTGCCTGCTGCAGAAGTCACAGAGGTAAAGAAAAGTCACGGAATCCATGACTTCTGCAACCTCTGTGGCAGATACGGAGCCCTATCCATGATTCAACAATGTCATAACAACAATGTCACTACACCGAGAAGAATTCGTAAGCTGAACATAGACAGATTCCCCAAATCAATATGGGTATTCGGGTGTCCTTTTGCATGGTTTCACTTGGAAACATTCGCCAGATATAATGAGAGAAGTATAGTGACAGAGTACATACCCTAAGCAAAACAACTTATAAGAGGAAAGATGGAGAAAAAACAATAACAAACAAGCCTGTAGGCTAAACACTAGGAATTCTAAAGACCTCAGTTAGTAGAAATTGTGAACATAGAAATATATGTCTTGCATATAATTCTAAACATTACTTGAAATGTTTTCCAGCATACCTGATGGGAAAGGGTCCTGGTGGCAGGGGTCCATTACCAAGAGTTCTCTGCTCTCAAGAGCTTCACCCTGATGATAGATAACTTGAGCATTTCTAACAAATGTTTGTTGTGTCAGGTCATAAAGGAAGTTGTAATCTTTTCAATAATTTAGGCATAGACCATAGAGCTTTGTACATGCATTTGTACAGCTTTGTATGCCAAATCTGTCCTTTGAATTTTGCCTAGGGTTATCCTGACAGCCAGTTCAGGAGTCCAGATATAATATTCTCTTACCAGTCTCCACTAAGAAGGTGGGCGACTGCCTCCAACATTAGCTGAAGCCTCCAAGTAGCCATCAAGGTGAGCCCCAGGTACAGTATGTTGCACTAGCTTAGCCCAGAAGTAACAGAGAGGAGGACCATGGAGTCATCCATATCAGCAAGGAAGGGGAATAAACATCAGACCGCCTCCAATAATGCTCCAGTTGCCTTCCCTCCTGCTTCATATGTTGTAGATCATCAGTAAACTTGGGACAATAACAGAGGGATAGTACAGGGGATAGGTTAAGGCAGAGGGATAATCATGGACAATCAACTGTAGTAATGGCCCACAAGAGCATCTATGCTCTGCTCTGGGGGCAGGACAGCTTTATAGTTAGATTATTTTGTAATTTGATGGGATCCATCATTTCACTAAGATTGATAATCATAGAAATAATAGAAATCTGGGCTGGAAGGGACAATGAGAGGTCATCTAGTCCATCCCTTGGGTGCAAAGACAGAACCTATTACACTGTGACCATCCCTGACAGGTGTTTGTCTAACCTGTTCTTAATAACCTCCTAGGCTAGGGATGGCACCACCTTTCTCACTAACCTACTCCAGTACTGAACTATCCTTACAGTTAGAACTTTTTTCCTAATATATAACCTAAAATCTCTTTTGCTGAAGGTTAAGCCAATTACTTCTAGTCCTAACTACAGTGGACACAGAGAACAAATTGATCACCATACTCTTTATTACAGCCCTTAACATATTTGAATTATGTTATCAGGTTCCTCCCTCAGTCTTCTTTTCTCAAGACTAAATATGCCCTTTTTTTAAACCTTTCCTTATAGGTCATGTTTTCTAAGCCTTTTATAATTTTTGTTGCTCTCCTCTGGACTCTCTCCAATTTGTCCATATCTTTCTTAAAATGTGGCTCCCAGAACTAGACACAGTACTCAAGCTGAGGCCTAACCAGTGCCGAATAGAGTGGGACAATTACCTTCTGTATCTTACATACAACACTCCTTTTAACACACTCCAGAATGATATTAGCCTTTTTTGCAACTGCATCACAATTTTGGCTCATATTCAATTTGTACTCCACTATAAACCTCAGATCCTTTTCAGAAGTACTACTGCCATGCATTTGATTTTTCCTTCCTCGGTGTAGTATTTTGCACTTGTCTTCATCAAATTTAATCTTGTTGATTTCAGACCAATTCTCCAATTTATCAAGGTCCTTTTGAATTCTAATCCAGTCTTCCCTCCAGCTTGGTGTCATCCTCAGATTTTAAAAGCATCTTCTGCTCTCCATTGTCCAAGTTATTAATGAAAATACTGAATAATACCAGACCCAGGAGGACCCTGCGAGATATGTCCTCCCAGTTTGAGACCAAACCATTGATAACTACTCTTTAAGTATGATTTTTTCAACCAGTTGTGCACCCACTTTATAGTAATTTTATTTAGACCACATTTCACTAGTTTGCTTATTGTAGGTTCTCTGCCATATCAAGAAATGGAACAGCACTGAAACTTGTCACAAGGAGATGGTGACTGGGCTATGACCCTCCTTTCTAGACCAGATACAGAATGAGATTGAGACTAGTGATTGTAATTCCATGGTTGATAGATCAGAGGGATAAATTCCAGGGAGGGAGAGGAGTTATTTAAGTTAAGGCAAAGGTTTCTAACTATCAGAGGAGTGAAGTTCTGGAACAGCCTTTCATGGGGAACAGTGGGGACAAAAAACCAAACTGGCTTAATGACTGAGCTTTATAAGTTTATGGAGGGGATGATGTGATGGGATTGCCTACAATGGCATGTAGCCAACCTGTGACTGCCAATAGCAAAAATCCCCAATGGACAGAGATGGGACACTAGATGAGGAAGACTCTGAGTTACTACAGAGAATTCTTTCCTAGGTATCTGCCTGACTGATCGGTCTAACTGATCATCATATTTGGGGTCAGGAAGGAATTTTCCTCCTGGTGAGATTGGCAGAAACCCTGGGGGTTTTTCATCTTCCTCTGCAGCAAGGAGCACAGGTCACTTGCAGGTTTAAACTAGAGTAAATGGTGAATTATTTGTAACTTGAAGTTTTTAGACCATGATTTGAAGACTTCAGTAACTCAGCCAGAGGTTAGGGGTCTATTACAGGAGTAGATGGGTGAGGTTCTGTGGACTGCAATGTGCAGGAGGTCAGACTAGATGATCTCAATGGTCCTTTCTGACCTTAAAGTCTATGAGTCTATAAGACACGATACCCATGAAGTCTCAGGCCAGTGAAACATCTCAAAGCAATTGTATTGAAATTTCACAAGACAATCCATCCAAGTGACTCCAATACAAAGCCCAAAATCTTCTCAGTAAACATAACTAAGAAGTCCATGGCATGCTGAGTTGAGAGATGTGGGTGAGGGGGTCAGTCTGTGTACCATTATCTCAGGACTCATATCCTAAATGGATGCATTATCACTGTCATGGTGCCTCTCTACATGTGAGATGTAATAGAAAAAAAAGGGCTATTCTCCCTCCCCATTTATACACTGGACATCGGCCAAACAATACACACTTTAAGCCCAAGTTAAAATTAAGTCATAATTTTCATGTATACAGTATCTGAAGTGAGTGGGGTGATATAAATAATACTGGAAAATTCTCTTCTTGCATCCTTTCTGAATACACAAAAATAGCTTTATATTCTGTTTAGTCAATCATTCATTTTTTTAAAATGGTGTCCCTATTCACTAGGTTTCATAAAATGTAATTGCTCTCCCAAAAACTTGTGGAATTTATTTTTTCATCTTTTTGCTTGAATCTGCATGAAATCACCTCATTTCTATAGCAGTCGCCATGAAATTGGCACATTCCTTGGGAAATCACCATGAAATTATAAAAATTATTCTATCTTTGTCTCCAAAAATCTGACTTCTAAAAAAGTGATGGGTTGATTCTATACCTCATTTATTGGTGCCGTCACTCACAGATGCCACTAAATGTCATTCCAAACAATATAAACAATGCTGTGTGACTGTTTCAAATACAAGAAAGATCAACTGAAGAATATACACTTTATAGGAATAAATAATAATAACCCTTCACAATATTGGAAGCTAAATGTTGAATTTGATGCCACCAGTGAAATATACAGCAATAGTAAAACATGGAAAGAAATGAGAAAAATAACATTTTTCATAAAGAGGAACACAGTCAATTTTATTTAGTTAATTAGTTTTTGCTGTGGAAAAGCCTAAAGAAATGTATTCAGAACAAATGATTTTGAAATCCAGGGCCTAATCCTGTAAATAAACCTAAATTGACAACCCCCTGCACTCACGTGGAACCCTATTGACTTCAATAAGAATCCACAGAGGAGCAAGGAGCTGTCCACAGAGATACAGTTGCAGGGTTGGAACCATAGTTTGTTGCTGTAGCCAATTCAACAACAACAACAAAACTGGGAGGTTTGGAAGCTCAAGTTAAAATATCTTTTTGCTTTTAAATAGAGAAACAATATTTTAGTGCTTGCATCATTCCAGAAAAAAATTCGTTCACCCCATTTGCTATTGATTTTGTGTTATCTGACACATAGCACCAATAATGACTTTGCTCTAGCTCTGTTCTGTCCTTATTTACATTTACAGTTCTACTAGTGGTTGAGGAGCTTAATGTAGAGTCCAGAGTTCTGCAGGAAGTTTTGTTGTAAAAGCAGCTATTGTTGTGCAGCTGAACTTTTTAGGAGGTGCTAATCTGGTGAACACAAACTGGCCAATTGCACTAACTATGATTAGGTGATGCTCTCAAGGAAAAGGGTTCAGGAAATGTGATGTAGTCAACTGGTATGAGAAGTTTCTAGGTCTTTACTTCACCAGGAGCATGTGCTAATTATTGGGAGAGGCATTTACTTCTATTTCTGAATGTCCACAAAATCAGGATTGCTAGGCCACCGTGTCTTAGTCTATGGTCTGGTTCCCCATAGCCTGAATTTAAAGGTCCAATTTTAAAATAAGTGAACAAGATTTAATGTCTTCATGCAACTGTAACAGAAAGAAGCCTGGTAATTAGAAGACTAGAGGACATATCAAGCAGCACTGGTGTGAGCATGGCTATGAAGACAATGGTGACAACCAGATGACTGTGAAATTGAAGATCTTGGTGAAGTGATAACAGAAAATAGATAAGAAAAAGGGAGCTGAAGAAATCTGGGTTTACCTCAGTAAATCTGGGAGATAAGATTCAGTTTGTCTGTTCATGTGGTACAAAGAAAGAGAGCACACCTGGTACTTAATTTGTAACGAAAGAAGTGCCAGGCTTCAGACCTGGACAAATTAAGCACTGGTGGAGTGGCTGGAGAGTGGCAGCTGCAGGCTGGGTGCCCAGTTCTGAAGGCAGCGCCCCCGCCAGTAGCAGTGCAGAAGTAAGGATGGCATGGTATAATATTGCCACCCTTATGTCTGCGCTGTTGCTGGTGGCAGCACTGCCTGACCTAATGAAAGCAGCAGGGGAGAAGGACAGTGCTAAGCACAGGATAAAGGAAGAACAGAAAATTTCATAGTGAAAGGATATAAAATTGTAGTGAGGTAAGATTAATATGCATACGACAAAGAGAGCAAAACAAAAGTATCAGATGGTGGGAGATTACCATAGTTGTTAAAAATGGCTGCAGTGTGCTTATCCCTTAAGGCAGTGTTTCTCAAACTGGGGCTGCTGCTTGTGCAGGGAAAGCCCCTGGCGGGCTGGGCCGGTTTGTTTACCTGCCCGATACGCAGGTCCGGCCGATTGCGGCTCCCACTGGCCGTGGTTTGCTGCTCCAGGCCAATGGAAGCTGCTGGAAGCGGCGGCCAGTACGTCCCTCGGCCCGCGCTGCTTCCAGCAGCTGCCATTGGCCTGGAGCGGCGAACCGTGGCCAGTGGGAGCCGTGATCAGCCGGACCTGCGGACGGGGCAGGTAAACAAACTGGCCCGGCCCGCCAGGGGCTTTCCCTGCACAAGCGGCGGCCCCAGTTTGAGAAATACTGTACTAAGGCACTACACATTCCAGCCACAGAATCAGCCAAAGCACTGCCCCTTGCTATCAAAAGTGCAGAGTCTGGGGGTATATCTGGCACTGCAGCTAGAAGCCTGCTTCCCATCGTGGATGGACAGACATGCGCTAGAGCAATGGGAGCCTACTGGTTAGATAAAAAAAGGAATGGACTGAAGAACGTGGTGTCCCTTTAAAAAATGTTGTTTTGGAATTTGTCATAATCATCATCATCATGGTAATATACGATAGACTTTTACAGGAAAAAGTATGTCTCGTAGCAAGGTATCAGATCAGACTTAAAATGTGTATCTAAGTTTGATTCTGAGGAAACAGTAATAAAGGACCAGATGGTAATCACCTAAGAGTTATGACGGACATCAGATATGAAATTGAACTACTAACTGTGGTATGTAACCTATCACTTAAATTAGTGTCTGTACCAGATGACTGGAGGGCAGCTAATGTTACACTGATTTTTTTTAAAAAGGCTCCAGAGCTGATCCTGGCAAGCCTGGTAAGCCTAACTTCAGTATGAAGCAAATTGGTTGAAACTACAGTAAAGAACAGAAATATCGGACACATAGATGAACACAATATGTTGGGGAAGAGTCAACATGACTTTTGTAAAGGGAAACATGCCTCACCAATTTACTAGAATTCTCCAAGCATGTGGCAAGGGGGAATCCAGTGGATATAGTGTACTTGAACTTTCAGAAAGCCTTTGGTCCCTCACTAAACTCCCTTCAGCAAAGTAAGCAGTCATGGGATAAGAGGGAAGGTCCTCTCATGGCTCAGTAACTGGTTAAAAGATAGGGAACAAAGGGTAGGAATAAATGGTCACTTTTCACAGTGGAAAGAGTGAAATAGCCAGGTTCCCCAAGGAGCTTTTCTGGCACCAGTGCTGTTCAGCATGTTTATAAATGATCTAGAAAAAGGAGTAAACAGTGAGGTGGCAAAGTTTGCAGATGCTATAAAAATACTCAAGATATTTAAGTCCAAAGAGTTACAAAGGGATCTCAGAAAACTGGGTGACGGAGCAACAAAATGGCAGATGACATTCCATGTTGATAAAAGCAAAGTAATCCACATTAGAAAACATAATCCCAACTATACATACAAAATGATGGGGTCTGAATTAGCTGTTACCACTCAAGAAAGAAAAGTCGGAATCATCATGGATAGTTCTCTGAAAACATCTGCTCAATGTGCTGTGACAGTCAAAAAAGAATTGTAGGAACCATATGGAAAGGGATAGAAAATATCATAATGCCACTATATAATTTCATGGTATACCCACACCTTGAATACTGGACAGTTCTGTGGACAGTTCTGGTCAACTCGTCTCAAAAAAGATATATTAACATTGGAAAAAGTACAGGCAACAAACATGATTAGGGGTACGGAACAGCTTCCATATGAGGAGAAATTAAAAAGACTGTGACTGTTCAGTTTAGAAAAGAGATGACTAAAGGGGCATATGATAGAGGTTTATAAAATCATGGATAGTGTGGAGAAAGTGAATAAGAAAGTTTTATTTGCCCCTTCATAAATACAAGAACCAGGGGTCAGCCAATGAAATTAATAGCTGCACTTTTAAAACACACATAAGGAAGTACTTCTTCACACAATGCACAGTCAACTTGTGGAACTCATTGCCTGGGGATGTTGTGAAGACGAAAATGAGTTCAAAAAAGAGTTAAATAAGTTCATGGAAGATAGGTCCATCAATGGCTATTAGCCAAGTTTGGCTGGGGATGCAACCCCATTCTCTGGGTATCCCAACTTCTGACTGCCAGAAACTGGGACTGGATGGCAGAGAATGGATCACCTGATACATTGCCCTGTTCTGTTCATTCCGGAGCATCTGGCTCCGGCCACTGTCGGAAGACAGGATAGATGGTACAATGGTCTAATCCAGTGTTGCAATTCTTTTATGAATTGCATGTGTGTGTACTGTTTGTGGTTGTAAACTGGAAAAGAAAGTGTGCTTGTCTTGGAGATCAGGAGTCTAGAGCAGTGTATTAGGAATTATGGTGCTGAGGTACATGAATAGAGGTTTCTTTGCTTGCAAATGGTATCTTAAATGCTGATTTCCTTGACTCTAGTAATTACTTTGATAGGAAATATACTTGAGCAACCTTAACTCTAATTATGTAATGACATTTTCTGTGTGGGTACGCACAAAACTTCACTTAATGAACCATTACATCTTATATGTTTTTGCCTTTTTGCCCAAACATATTGCGTTTGAAAATGTTCCACAGTGTGTTTCACTCTGGTACCAAGTTTTGTTGTTGACTAATTTCATGTGCTTCAGATCTAAGTGCTTTTTGGAGACTGAATTCAGTTCTGATAAATGTTCTTTTTAGTTTAGTTAATTTCTTACACCGAGACAAGCTATTTTTAATAGAAAAGTTTAGCTTAAAGCTAAGGCCTAGATTTTCAATGACTAGTTTTTTAAAAACAGCTATTTTAGTTTAAAGATTTCTGTTTTCTTTCTACAGACTGATTAAGAAAAAAGACTGACAAATTGAACTTCAGATTTACTCTTTCACCAGACCAATACCAAGACCAGGTAATGAGATCAACTCATTGTTAGTCGGAAAGAGGTTTCTTTGAAATGAAACTTGTCAGACATACTTATCTCCTTCACAGTCACAATGATTGATAAAAACAAAAGCCAGGCACTTAGACCAGCACCTTCTTCCCTGGCTGGTAAGCCAAATAATGTTGATTCAACAGCTTCTTTCTTGTAGTCAAGAGCTGCTATTAAAATTGCACTTTTTAATACTCATTTTTCTACAGTAGACATTTTCTAAAGCTATTGTCTTCTGGGGTGGAGTTTGTCACACTGTTGCTGGACTTCTTCTCTCTCTCTTCTCAAATAAGCAAAACATCAACATTGATATTTTCCAGAGATTGACTATTTCCTAAGTGGTTGCTACTTGGAATGGGAGAAACATGGAATATCAGGGTTCTGTCTCCTGAATAATAAAGGATTCTTTAGCAGCCTCCTCTTGGAGATGGAAGGCCCAATTCAACAGTGCCATGGGAACGTCTGTTCCCACTTTTGGGTGACATTATGGATGGGAAGTGGGCAGCATTATCTCCTGCAGATGTGGACAGGCTTGTTTGTCTGGGCGATTGGCTGGACGGGAGGAGGGACTGGGTGGACTTGCGGGCTCTGGGATTTTGCATTGTTTTGTTTTTGAATGCAGGTTTTTTTGTACATAATTCTACAATTGTGGGTTCCACTTTCATGATAGGGAGGTTGCAGTACAGTACTTGTGTTGGGTGAATTGAAGAATACTATTTCTTTTGGTCTTTTTTGCAGTGCAAATACTTGTAATCAAAAATAAACATAAAGTGAGCACTGTACACTATATTCTATGTTGTAATTGAAATCAATATATTTGAGAATATAGAAAACATCCAAAATATTTAAATAAATGGTATTCTATTATTGTTTAATGGTGTGATTGATTGCATGATTAATCGTGATTAATTTTTTTAATCATGATTAATTTTTTAATTGCTTGACAGCCCTAATATAAAATCATGAATGACATGGAGAAAGTGAGTAGGGAAGTGTTATTTAGCCTTTACACGTGACACAATAACTGTGGGTTGTGAATGAATTTAATAGGCAGCAGGTTTAAAACAAACAAAAGGAAGTACTTCTTCACCCAATGCTCAGTCAGCCTGTGGAACTCATTACCAGGGGATGTTGTGGAGGCCAAATGTATAATTGGGTTAAAAAAAGTGTCCATGAATGGCTATTACCCAGGAGGGTTAGGGGAAAAGCCCCATGCTCTGGGTGTCCCTAAGCCTCTAACTGCCAGAAGCTGGGAGTGGACAACAGGGGATAACTCACTCGATAATTGTCCTGTTCTGTTAATTCCCTCTGAAGCACCTGACACCTGCCACTGTTGGAAGAAAGGATACTGTGCTAGATATTGGTCTGACCCAGTATGGCTGTTCTTATGTTCTTAATTCAGCTTTGCTGCGAGCAGGCAGAATTTGACTAACGTCAGTAGACCTGTGCCCTCTTACAAAAGGGCTGAATATGCCCCTTAAACTCAGGGCCAACAGATTACAAAACTAAAATCTCTGGGGTTTTCCCAAGTCAGAGAACCGAGGTTTAAGGTTTCCCCTGGATTTAAATTTGGCCCACCAGTCTAAGAGCCAGAAAAAAAGTAGAGCAGTAAGACATTTTTCAGAAAAGAAAAAGATAGAGTTATGTTGAAAGAAATTCATGAGAAGCTAGAAAGGGAAGAACTGTCCAGATGACAGTCATTATTAAAGAGGCTGGAGGAGTTTTTTAAAAAACATTAAGGAAAAACTCTCTACTCCCCTTACCAGAGCTGTACCTCTCCTTACCATGGAAGGCAGACAGAAGAGCAGTAACAGCAGAGACAGAGAGTGGGAGGGGTTAGCAGTAGCTCTCCACTGCTCACCTCTCATTGCAGAGGTAGGATCAGCTGCTATTCCCTTCACTATGTCAAATGAAGCCCTTTCTCCCCCTCTCAACCTAGTATGTAAACACATTGAAGACTCCCTTCCATCCACCAAGGACAGTCCTTTCCTATCTCCCACAACACAGATTTCCCTTCCTGCCACTACCCCTTTACACCTACACAAGCATCCTTCTCTCACCCTCCACCAAGGAACCCTTCCCAAGCTAAGGAAACCCCTTATTCTCCCTTACCAAGACCCACTTCTCCCACTAAGAAACCCCCCATACTCTCTTCCAGAAAAGAACTTGTACCCTCCCTTTGTATGCACTGGATCTCATACTTCCCCCTTGGGATACAAGTAACTCCCATTCAAGTCAATGGACGTTACTCTTTACCTAAAAGAGGATGCCAGAAGAGGAGAAAGAATCAGCCCCAAGATTTCTGTGGAGGCCTCTTTCCTCACAGAAGGGGCCTCTAATACCCTTAAACCTGATTTCTTGCTGATATACTGTAAATGCCCTACTCAAAGACAGATCAAATTTTGGTAGGTGACATATTTTGCTTCACATGCAGATTTTTGGGGCCAGATTCTGGTGAGTCACAAAGGAGCCAGCTGTGGCTTTCTAATTTGGGGTCTGGTTTTATGTCAGCCCTGCACCCAGAATACATTAGAACAATTGTGAAGCTGACTATTATGACCCCAAGGGTCATTCACCAGCTGGGGAATGCAGGAGTTCATTTCCTTCCAGGCATGCACCCTGCCCCTCTTGACACACACTCAGCATAGACCTCCCTCACTGGGCCTGAAATGGGGATGGTGCTGGAGCTCCACTATACCAGACACACATCTGCTCTGCTCCTGCTGGGGACACCTTCATGTCAGGGGAATCCCTGACTGTGGAGATCTAGCTTCCTCCTGGCCCTTGCACTCCTAGATAACGTAAAGGAGACAGATCGCAAAAGAGAATCTGACCCAGCACGTCTAAAAATACTCTGATTTATTTTCTTAAGCAAAGGGACTACTTCTTAATTTCCATTCTAGTCCAAAATAGTGTCTATAGCCCCTTTGGAATTAGTTGATTTCTCCTTGCTGCAGTCTCTGCTTTTGCGACGTATCTCAACAAACTTAAAAAGAAAACGAGTGGCAGCCAATGTGGGGGCGAAAATCCACCAGCTGCTTTTATGTAGATAGGCAGCCTGAGTATTCCCGCCCCCTTGCAAATTTCATGTTCTTGATTTACCAGCAGTTGGCTGGGATTACTCTGCCTCTAGGAGTGTGTACCTTTTTGTCTTTCTAAAGTAATGCAGTGCCCCAGGCACCCGTGTGCAGTTTAGATTTGCAAGAAGCAGCATAATCTGATGGTTTAACAGTGGTGCTATGAAGTGTTTATCAATCAAATAATGCATTTATGAGGAAAGTTGCTTTAGTTTTCGTAGAATACATTCACATAGGACTAGATTGCAGCTAGCTCCGTATGGGAGGGGGAGGATGTGAGGCGCTTTCCCTTCTTTTCACAGGGGCTAGGCATAAGCTCAGGCTTTGCAAGTCACAGCAAACAAAGACTGGGGGCTCTAGCACGGACACTCAATAGTTTCTACATGGCCATACTCTCTATATCCAGCAGCATTGCCGACCTCAAGAATTCAACAATCATGAGTCAGGCCCAAAACGTGATGCAACTGGCTTAAAAAATGATGAGATTTTCTTGATAAATATGGGGGTCTTTTTATTTGCTTTCTTGTTTCTGAGCTGTTAAGATGCACTGCTAGCACACCAGGCTTTTCGCCGCAACCATGATGAGCAGAAACTTAAAAAAAAAAAAAAAAAGCAGCTGAATTTTTCATTCAGCCTTTTTACTCCAGGAGCTGGGGCTTTACAAAATGGATCAATAATTGCGGGGTTTGCAATAAACTCATGAGTGTTGGTGATACTGATCTAGGTACTTATATGACCCTCATCATGATAAATAATCATTAATGGACAATAGTCTTAATACTTCTGTGAGGTAGGGAAGTATTAATACCATTTTACAGATGGAGAACTGAGGCATGGGGAGACTGGTTTGCCCAAAGTCATTGAAGAAATCTATGGCTCAGCTGAAAACTGATTCCAAGTCTCCTGAGTGCCAATCCAGTGACCTATCCACTAGACCTATATTCTGGCCCCATTTATGTCAACCACTGGAACTAGGCTAGCAAGTGGACTAACACACGTTATACCCTATAAAGGAATATAGAAATGCTGTCCTGCCTGGTTCTGAGCATAATCTGTTGATTTATAGCTGTTGTATCTTGTGGTGTTATGAAGTGTTTACCAATCAAATAACACATTATTCTCACAGGCACATGTCCCTTGAATAGCGGTGGGCAGGAAAAGATTTTCCTTTCCCAAGAAAATGTTTAAGGTTTAAAAGAAAAATTCCAATCCCAAATCAGGAGGAAAAGTCAAAATCCCAACATTTTTCACATATCAAAAATGCAAACAAAATTTTGGTTCAGGTGAATCAAAAAGTTTTGTTCCAATAATTTCAAAGTGTTTCACTGTGATTTCTACCTTTTTATTTGTTTACCAAAAGTTAACTTAAATTTCAAAACAAAAAGCCATTTCGAACTGAAAAAAAGGAACTTTCCATTTCAAAAATGTCAAAATGTTTCATTTTGACAATTTCGAAACTTTTTTCAGCATGATTTGAAACACAAAACCCATCAAAACCGACCATTCATTTCAACAAATATGGTTTTTTTTATGAAAAAAAAATTCATTAAAAAATTCCCAACCAGCTCTAGCCTTGAGCACAGTAGCTGAACCACCAGTGGGATGGGATACCTGCTCTTACCCCTTACTCTAGTCTGTGGTTTAATCCCACTTTTATCTTTCAGTGATATGCAGATATAGTTATTGATTTGACTAATTAGAAGATATCATAGTGAGGACTTTCAGCCAGGTTTTTAATATATTCAGGTTACCATACTCTGGTTGTGACACCCTGTTCACTTGAAAATAACATTACTAATATCTAGGGCTGGTCCAAATGTTTGGAACTTCAAAATTTTGATGGGGGGGGGGGGAAACAGGAGGAAAAAATCCAAAAAATGTTGCAAATGTGTTTTTCCTGTTTTTCAACCAGCGCTGCTAGTAAGTTGGGCTGGACAGTGGGATGCTTACCCATGATGATGAGTATCTACTCACAATGGACCTGCTCATGTGAGTACATGCTAACCAACATAAGCAAGCTTTACACATTTTCTTTTATAAGTGCAAGGTAAATTGTGACTTGTCCTCACATAGTACTGCAGGGGAGTAGGAGTGTGGATATCCCACCTGCCTGTAAACCATAGAATGGCCAGCCACAGCTGCAGCCCAGGTGCTCAGAGAAATATAGTGAGCAAATGGGAGTAGGTGGGACCATAACTCCTGTCCCCTATGCACCAGCCAGGGATTGGCTAGCCATACAGGGAAGATGGTGCTCATTGTAACGTTCAGAGCCACTATTCAAAGTGGCCACTAGGGGACATGTAGTAAAGGAGATAAGAGTCTGTTTATATGGGAAATAAAGACCCTGCAGCATTCCTCCTAACCAGGGTGTCCTGGATCTTTGATGTCTCTGCAGGGGAGAGTTTGCTACACCCTTACCTTTCCTCACAGCATAATATAGGGCCATAGGCGGAAGTGAGCCTCTCTGAGATACAATGCCTCCTGATGTTCCCGCCTGGACAGTGCATGTCTTGCCTGGCCCTTGCACTCCTAGATAACGTAAAGGCTTGATACGGGGCTTGAAATATAACACATTTAACAAATATTTTTAAAGGCACATATAAATAATGTGAATTCTCATTTGTAAGTGCTTTGTAACAGATTGCTTGTAAAAGGTATTATAACATTTTTTTACCCAACTGTCTGCAACATGCAAGAATAGGGTGACCAGATAACAAGTGTGAAAAATCATGATGGGGGTTGGGATGGAGGTGGGGTAATAGGCACCTATATAAGACAAAGCTGTCCCTATAAAGTCAGGACATTTGGTCACCCTATGCAAGAGCACATCTTATAATGGATTACTAATAAAACAATTTCTAGTAACCATTTTGGGTCACTCTTGGCACAGATAGATACCACTCAATCTGAGTAAAGATGGCAGAATCTGGGACTTATTAAATATAATTAAGTCTGCCCCTTAGATATAGACTCTTGTAAGGGGCCAGGGGCATCCATAGCCATTTTGCTGGTCAGGGTGGCAAATATTTTCACCCTTCCCCCCCATTCGCTCCGAGCACCGAGCAGAAAAATAAATAAATAGCTGAGTGGCACAGCAGTTCGTCACCCTTTGGAAGTTGGCACTAAAGGCGACCACCCTACTCAAGCGCCCCTAGAACTGGCCCTGGTGGAGAGCCCAGACGGAGTATCAGGAGATATGCGTTAGGGAGGACAATGCCTTCCAGAGCTTTCCCTGGTTCTGGGATAGAGGGGAATAATGTGCTACAGCATACTTTCAAGAATACAGCATACTCCTTACCATGTGGCCAGCCAGATCTGCTGTCAAGCACATAATGACTGGAGCACCTAGTCCCTGCTTCTTCCCACCACTTTTACTCTTAGGAAGGAACCATTTGGTAACAGCCCTCCTGTTTTCCTGAGCTGAGGGGCTGCAGTTCTCAGTGTGCAGCTGCACAGGGTGAGGGGGATGGGTATCACCTTAATGCTAAGTGTTATCAAATTTCTTTCTTTACCAGTTGAGCCTATTTTCATCTGGAAGAGTGTGTCTCCTGCAGCACGTACACCAAAATAATCTCTATAATTTTCTTGTTTGTTTGTGCACCAGCATCACTGGAAAGATCAGCTCTATTTCTATACAAAGGTTTATTTTACTTACGCTCCTTCTTCAGGTTTTACAGCAGAAGAGAACAAACTACTGTACTTATTAGATTAATTGACTAATTTCTGTTGCTTCTAATGGCTTTTATTGAGTCAGCTTAACACGTGAAACTAAAAAAAAAATGGTCATGGGTGTTACATCAGCATCAGGCAAACAGAGACTCAGGGCTTTTAGTTTTACTTTTATCCCATTGTTTCGTAATCAGTACATCATAAAGCTCTCCCTTCCTTCACTCAAACCTTCTGAAAAATGTAAACCCATTTCTTTGGCCGTAATTAAGAGGAGCCAGTCCTACTCCTTCTATTCCCATGAGTGCTCGGGTTGTGCAAAATGCCAGCATATCATTGTTTCTTAGAATAAACTGTAACCTCAAAATATGGGCATAGCCATTGAATACAATTAACATTTTATAAAACAGATCCTAAATATTTACTCTGAAACCTTTTCTTTTCAGCATTTAACATTCAGCAAAGTAATTTTAAATATGAAGGCATGGATGGACTATGAACCATTGATGCCAACTGCCAAAGGGTTCACAATCAACTCCTGTTTCAGACCTGACAAACTCACTACACCTAATACACTGCTTTCATGTTATTTATCTGTAAAGGGTAGCATGTGAGGTCACTACTGAAAGCTTTAACATATCGCGACTCATAATCATAACTAGATTGTGTACAAGTGATCTTTAAGGAACAATGTAACTATAATGAAAATTATACCCTTATGGTCTTGGATTGAAAATGAGTCACCAGGGAATAATATGTCTTGGTGATGGCACATTCAAAAGGGAGGGAGTTGTCACCCCTCTGTGGCTAGCTGATCATGTAATGTATTGCTTAGTTGTCCACCATTGCACCAGCGCAGAAAAGTCAATAGAAAACCATCAGTGACAAACTATAAACATCAAAACCACTTGGCAGTGAAAAGGAACAATATGATAGCGAAGGGATCACCCAGTCTGTGAATAAAGACAAAAGACTGATTCAATATGTCACAGGATACAAAAACCGCTTTGCATCCATTCACTGAGGGAGGTACCTTGATGAGTGGGGGTGCTTCATGAAAGACTGGGTCCTAGCTCCTTGGGACTAACAAGTGCTGCAAAAGACTGAACTGGGGGTGGGATGGGGGGGGGGTGAGAATCTACTTTATTAGATAGGAAAGGTGACTATTAAAAAGTATAGGCCGTAGTTTGCATTTTATATTTTTTGTAGGTAGCCATTTGTTTCCATCACTCACACTTGTTTCAATTTGAATCTCTGTTTTTTCTTAAATAAATTTCCTTTTCTTTTACTATAATTGAACTCAAGTGCTGGGTGTGATACAGGAGTGGTGAGGTAAGGTACGACTGGTAAAGTGGGGTATGCTGCTTTTGGGAATGGAGCATCTGGGATTTCTGTGGGTATCCAGTGATCAGGGGCTGGACACCACAGGGAAATACTTTGAAGGGACTCATCTGTTGTCAATCTTCAGGGCAAAGGCATGATTGGTATGGCCCAGAGACGAGGTCTTGAGTGTCTGACAGGCTGTTTGTGAGAGGGAGCTAACACCCAGCAAACACAGGCAAGAATCCCTCACTCTGAGGGCAGGTGGCAACTAGGTAACTCGCAGCCTTGAGTGTCCTGAGAAGCTCACAGTGGTCACATCTGGTTGCTGTGTGTATGGAATGGGAAATAGATTGTAATAAAAATGTTGTATTTATCTTTCAAGAAAAGCATTAGCTTGACCATCCTCACTAGGAAGCATAATCTCTACCTCTGAAGGGCAAGATGCTCCAGTCTTCAGCAATAGGCAATGTATGATTTTTCCACAGAAGAACAAGATTGCCACACAAAGGTTACTGTATACGGTGGGGGTTTTGAATACCGAATCCACAGATACATTATTTGCATATTTCTCTGGAATATCAATCTTAATGTTTGTCCTTGTGGACAGTCCCATCACAAATGCATAAAGGAGATATTGCTTCCATGTCACTTTTAGGATATGGGATAGGTTAGTTGGTATTATGATGGGTAATTTGGCAGTGATATATAATCTAATGTTAGGGTAAACTTAATATGTATTGCCTTCACTATTTAAAAAACAGGAACATTTATGCACATATTGACATGTCCTTCATTTCATCCTCTTATAGAGGTATCTCCAAGTCCCATTCCCAGAACATGAGGTAACAACCACTTTAGAAAATAAAAATCCCTTAGGATTTCATAAATATGAGATGTGCTCCTTTGCTGAGCATTCATATGCTATGCACAACTCCGTTCTGATCTGCTAAAAAGAGGCTTTTACTCTAGGTCATTGGTTCCCCAGCTGTTCCCTGTGGATAACTGATGGACCACAAAGCACTTCCTGTCGGTCATTGGAGGGGTGACTGGTGACATGGTGCAGCTCTCTCTCTTATTTCCAGGTTCATCAGGACTACTCAAATGAATAAGGACTGCAGGGTTGGGCCCTTTCTGCCGACTTTCAGTACATAGCCCCCTGTCACAGCACTGAGAATTTTTTCAGTGCGGGTGAATTCTCATTACTTGTTCATAGTTAAGGATGAAACCAGTATCCTGTCATAAGTTGATTTTCAACCTACCATTATTTCACCAAAACCAATCCAATCTCACAAATCTGATCCCATCCTGGAGTGGAATTTTTCTGGAATACTTGTTTTGGAAGTGTGGAATACAGATATTTTCCTTGTTCTTTTTCCAGAGAGTCTCCTAATTTTGTTTTTGCACAACATATCTCCTAAACAATTCCACCTACAAAACATTAAATTTCCTGCTCAGCTTTACTAGTAGAAGGTTATATTTGAAGGGACTCAAGTGTCAAGCATGGTAGTTACATAGGCCTAGATCCACAAAGGTATTTAAGCTCCTAACTTCCATTAAAACCAATGAAAATTAGGAGCCTATACCTTTGAGGAACTGGGCCATAGTGCCAGGGAAATTCCTTCTAGCTCTGTTATTATGTCATCACCCACCAAAGCTGGCTTACTAATTAGTTGTATACAGTCACATTATCATTTCATTGTCTGTTAGCATAGCATCTGTAAACCAGCATTGAACCTTTGACACACTTAGAGCTGCACAACAGCCAGTATATGATCTTTGACTACTGCTAGAATTTACAAGATAACACAATTTGCTTCAAACTACCCTAGATACTTTTTCAGTCTGTTAGCCTTTAAAAAGGATAAATATATTTGTCTTTTAATTTAGAGGTATATTCACCTAAAATATATAGGGCCAGTATGTGGCTGGTCCCTGCATGTATGCACAAGAGGGAGGAAATATGCCTGGTGTGACCACAGTTGCAGTCCTTGTGCGCTCCTAAGCACAATGACCACTCCTGTCTAGAACCTCTGGCGGTATTGTACACCAAGAAAGGAACAGCAAGGAGGTGCAGCCATGGCATATGTCTATGGAGCAGGGGTGTGCTTCTCTTGGGTCCCTCAGAGCTTCCCAAAGCACTGTCCCAGTGCCTTCAAATCAAACCAAGTTCATCCATTGAAATAATTTGTGTTCTCTGGTGTTTCCTTCTATTTAATTATATATTGTATTTTAAAACTACTATCTTTATCACATGAATAATTGTACACTGTAGGGTAGCACATCTACAGATGTTACATTGTGACAGAAATATCCCTCTTATTTTAGCTCAGCAATCATAACTGTGACTATATACTTAATATAATAATAGAAGCTTTTAAATTATTATAAAAACCCTGTTATCAATTTTATGTCCAGGATGTTGGTAATGATACTAAATTGCCTTGCTGTGTAGCTTCTTTGTGCTTGAGGCCAGATAGGATGTCATGATGGGCTTGCTCTTCCATGCCTAAGGGCTTAGCATTAGCAGCATATGACAACTTTCTTATCAGACTTCTGCTTTGCCAGCACACGGGGATGAGGAGGTGGACTGTAGTCTCTCGCGTGCTGGATGGAGTGGCGATTAAGGAACATCACGCTAAAACAGGCATGACAAAAACAGAGGTTTCACTGTTAAGCTTCTTACATGATTGCAAGACACGACAGTGCAAAGCTTTCTGCTTTGCAATATGGGACTTTTTTATTTTGGGGAGAAAAAAAAAGCGCAGTTATTAAACTCAGCATGGAGACAATCTGAAACAGGATCTTCATCAATCAGATTAACTACTTTCCGAGATGAAAGTAGACGCGGCACAGTGTGAGCCTGAGAAGATATTTATCAAAACCCATATTAATAACCACTTTCAGCCTTCTCCTGACAGTTTCATCTTAGCTTCCATGTTTAACATTTGAGTATCATATGTTTTTGTCAGGATGAGGCTGCTAAGAGCATCAATTAATTAATTCCTCTGAAGTGTGGTTTGGAAAGGTAATAAAGTAACATTCCCTAAGGCCAGGACCAGTAATGGTAAGTAACATACTGGTGCTAGACAGTTTGTTACTTCAGAAAGAAATTAAAAGCACAGAATCATTTCCACCTTTAAAAGAAGAATATTCATTTTTATTTCAATGAAATTGCTCACACGGATAAAGTAAAAACAAAACAAATCAACCCCTCCCCCCCAAAAAACAAAAACCCAAAACAAACCAAAAAACCCAGAGCAGATCAAAAAAAAGTGTTGCTGCATTTTATTTGTTGTATTTTAATGGGTGGAAATAAAATGCTGGTGTGCAAAGTAAATAAAATAAAATTAAATTTAAAAAAGCAAAGAAATTAGTAAAGTTTGTCTTAGCATTATTTATTCTTATCATCATCATCACAACTGTTCTTTCCTGGAATATTATTTTTAGGTGGGGGGAAAATGTTGCTGGCAGTACAGGAAAAGGAACACTCCAACTTATGCAGCTGTAAGATTGCAGTTGAAGCGAGGATCCCACCACTTTCCAAATTGCATTCATGTAGGGCTCTATATGGGTATAACGCTTGTATAGGATGCCTAATGTAACCTCTATTTAAATGATATTAGCAATAGTAATGAACCAATCTCAGGCTTTTCTTCATATAAAAGGAGTTTCCTTCAGATAGCTAGTGTGTGCACTGTATGAAGTGGGTGAAAAATAATCAAGAAGAAAGAGCTGTTTGATGATATAGGCAAGTATCATAAACCTGTTTCCAGGTAGTTTATGTCTTTGATTTGGCATTTTCAAAATCTTAAGCACATAATAAGTTAATGATGACACCTGGACAGCTTGTTCTAATTTGTAAACCATTCACCTTTTCCATAACTCTAAACCTATTACTAGGACATACTGTATAGTAGAATGACAAATAAAATACTATCCAAGATAGGCAGATAGAAACATCTTCCATGTACATACAAACTGGCTTAGGTGAAAGCTATTGTCTGATTGGCGGATGGGGCTGCCAGCCTATGCAATTAATATGTCCTAAAGAATGCACAAGACAGCGCTAAAGACCCAGCCCAGCAATCAACAGATAACTATGTCTCTTCCTGTATTTTTCAATTAATTGTTGTCTCCGACACTATCTCAGGCCAGGTTTTTAATACTCCAGAGGGAAGTGAGGAGGCTTTAATGTACAGCTGGATTCGGTCTGAGATATAAACCAATCTTGATCTGTTTAGTAACATGTACATCATCATTTTAGGCATCTGCATAATGGTCTCGTTTTCTTCTGAATTTCCGGAAGAAGTCCCTCCAACTTGCTTCCAATCTTATTAAGACAGCAGCAAGTGTTTGGGAGGCAGTGGCAGGTGGCAGAACTTGTAGCTGAAGAAAGATCTTCATCAGATAGAAAACATATGAGTTGGTGTGTCTGGAAAGCTAGCACACCATCCCACAAGAGATCCAGCCCAGAGTGATCATTTAGTTACTAGGGTCCATGGCAATAGTCTCCATCTAGAGAACGCTGTCTGGAGCAAGGGCTGAGAACAAGCAGCTTGTACCCCTAATAGAGACATACATTTATCTTTGTAAGTTTATAACTGAGGAGAAAGATGACCTGAGGAGAATCACGGGCTGGTAATAGGGATGGTCAAAAATTTTCTGCGAAAACTAATTTTTTGGGGCAGAAAGTAGGATTTTTGACTAAATGAAATTGTTCACAAGAAGTGTCTGCTTTCTAAAGAAGATTTCACTTGAAAATGGAAATATTTGGGCCAAAATTCAAAATACTTCGATATAGAAATGGTGCCGTGGTGTATCATTGGAGTTGTAGTTTGATTGCCTCATGTCCCCATTCTTCCCTATGGGCTTGGCTCCCTGGTCGGGCATCATCACCCATGATGCACAATGGCCAGGGACTGCCATATTGCATCACTGCCCCTCTCCAAGTTGTTTGGATGCAAGATTTTGTCCAGCTAAAACAACGTTATATGATTATTTAAAGCTTAAAAGGTTTGGTTTTGAATTTTTTGCACCTTCTCCATTTTAAAGTTTAACTTAAGTGTAAGTGAATTAGGGGATATTTTCTGTGTATTATAAGGGCAAAAGACCAGTGTAAACTTGGCAAGGGGACTTGAAAGACAACGTGAAAGGATTGCTTAACAGCCAGTCGGAATCACCAGCTGAGGTCCTTTCATTTGCATTCAGAGTTTATAAAGCACCCAGCTTGCGGGAGGATTATGGAATTGAAAGGTCTTAGGCACAGATAGACTGACTATATAAGAGCTGTAAAGGAAACTGAGAAAACTTGTAAGAAGCTGGGAACTGGAACAAAAATAGTTTGTGTTATGTTCTGATTTAGCTTCAGGGAATTAAGAGCTGATCCTGTCTCTAAAACTCAGAAATTGGAGTTGAACTGTGTGTGTGTCAGGAAGAAGATCTGCCATTGCCATCTTCAATACAAGGGAGATTGTTGTTCCTGAACAAAAAATGGTGTGTGCCAAAGAAAAAGGATTGCCACTATTCTAATCTTCAATTCTGTAACTTCAACTGATTATTTTTGTTTTAAAAACTATTGAAGTTCATTATTAAGGTGGGCAGCATTTCTTGTATGGACAATTACCCTTAAAGAAATACTGTCAAACAAAATGATTTTTAAAGTGACTAATTAAAAAATATCAGTCTTATGATAGAGCAGCCTGCAAATGATAGGACTTTTAAAATAAACATTTATTGTAAAAACATTGTGATATGAGCTTTTCGGCTCCCCAGTTTATGTAGTGAAGGCTCTTTATGGCAGGCCAAAAAGTAACATCACCAAAATGTTCATGTCTTCCCCACTCTCCATTTTTTTGACACACCTGCCTGCCTCTTGCTGCCTATTGACTTTCAGTTCCAGCTCTGCTGCAGCTCTTGCTGGTATCTACCTTTTCTGGGTCTGAGGAAGTATATGCATTGTCAACAAAACAGTGAAACTGGCTATCCACAAAGTACTGTCAAATACACAAGGTCAGCAAACTGGAAAAAAAAAAGAGAAAAATAAAACATTTTCTGTAATCTTCCTCAGTGACACCAATCTCAGGGGTCATTTGTATTAATAAGAAGACAACATTTTCTGATGGAACTGTGATTCTCAAGGAGTTGATGTTCATTTAATTAGTAAAGGATATGTATACACTGCCAGAGGTCAATTCCTGAATCTAATAGAAATAGCGTAGGCTTCAATGCTTTAGAAGTTTTACATGTAGGGCTACTTTCGTCTGGACATTTCTCATTTAGTTGTTGTATCCTTTGGATTTTCAAGAATTGTTTGAGTATTAGCCTCTATGCACTGCCTTAGTTCAGCTTGCTTAACCACAAGGTCCAGCAACAGATCTGTTGTACCCTATTGTGGTTCAGAGAAGAGGATCAGGGAAGCAGTGACTGGCAACCTGTCACAGAGGAAGAGAAAGCGGTGTTGTGGCAAACTGCTGTTAGCTTCTACACAACACCGTTATATTTTTCCATTACTATTTTCATAGCCCCAACACTGGAGCTCTTAGATAAGGGTGGGCCAAAGTGCCCCAAAAACTTGAAATTAGTTAACTATATGCTCTGCCCTGGCACATTCAGTCCCTTATCCTGGATGCAGTATTATCTACAACATAAACTTTTCAACCTCCCCCTGTATTTATCTGAAGATCTGTTTCTGAAGTTTAAATCCCCAAGAAGGTCTTGGATGAAGTTGAGCATGTCTGGGATGAGAAGTTTGCTCCTTTGGATTACATGGGCCCGCAACTGCATGGCAGCCACCGTCTTGGTGCTTAGAAGAGGCTCATTTTTTCAGCTAGCCTGAATTTGAAACTTTCCTATTCCTGCAAGGCAGGTTGGGAAACATAGTTCCAGCAGTTAGCCATTTTGTTATGCTGATGCTTCCACCTCTAGACTGGGACCTTCTTGGAAACTGTGAGGAGACTGGGGCCATTTATATACAATTCTGGTCCTCAGTTCTTGGCAGACTGCACTGATATCTTCAGCTTTTCTTTAGCCCGTGATTATCTGATTAGAACATTCACATCCTTGTTTCTGTGTTTTTGCTGTACTTTTTATTTGTTTGTTAATGTGATTTCATTATTTGCTATTTTCTTAGTTTTCACAAGGGCCAATAAATAGAATTTATTTATCAAAGAAATGCCCTTTCTGGAGTCTTTTGTCCAATTTTTTTAAAAATGTCCTCTGCACCTGTGCCTACATGATTACACTTTCATCCACACGCATGATCAACCTCCTGTCCCATTTGCATTCCCTTTTGCATCCCCCCTTTTGCACTCACTATTATTTTCAGGCTCAAATGGAAAGTTTTATGTATCTGACTCATTAGTTCTTGTGTGCAGTCACGTAGGCAGAGTATCATATGACATGAATTGTACTTCTTGATAACTTTGGTTGCAAACTTGTTCCCACAGCTATTTGTGTCTGCAAAAAAGGAGACCACGTTGAAGCCCTGTTCAAAAATTAAGTTAATTAATGTCTGTTGTACATGTAGAATGTTTGCTGGTACAATTTAAAAGATTATTTATTTTCTACCGTATTTCTATGAGTCCCAATATTCCTCTGGCTGAAGCAGCACAGATGAGCTGAAGAATACCCCATACATTATAATAAACAATCAGAATATTTTTCCTTGAGCCATAAAACAAAATGATATATTTTCTGAAAGCAACAAACTGTTAAAAGCAGGTACATTTTAAAGTATTGTCAGCAACTGAAACATAAAATATTTAAATACCAGAAACCCTCCAAGCCCATAATTATGGAGGAAACAGCTAATATCTAGTATAAAGCTTCTTAAAAAGCTGACCAATAATTCCTTTGTATTGATTCCAATCAGGCTGCTTGCAATAGTGAAGCAGAACGTCACAAATGGTCTGCAGAACTCATTATAGCCTATTAACGTTTCAGACTTAGGCCAAACTATATCCTTAATCAGACTACTGGCCTCAATTAAAAAAACCTTACCAGTAACTGGAGCCCCCTGATGATATCTCTTGGCTCAAAACATTTTACCTGAAGGAGTCAGTCTATCCTCTTGTGGCCCACAATTATACTACCATCTGGCTGATATGATTTTAGTACAAGGTTCTTAACAAGATAAAGTCCAGGCAAAAATGGTTTCAAGGAGCAATTGAGTTTAGCAGTCTTAAATTCATTACAGTATAGATTAAAATGTACTGTATGAGAGCACCTGCTACCTCTTTTAGCATTGTTTACTTGTAATGCAGGAGACTATCATTCTCTGTGAAACATGTACAGTTTTGTCACAAAAGAACAATGTTCATTTTTTAAACATAAAAGAAGCATGTAATAGAAAACACATTTTGTATGTATTGATTGGAAGGACATGCTATTTTATGTGGAGGTAGTTCTGTTTCACATATCGTTATGGTCATCAAATATCTGTGAGAACTAAAGACAATCAAGGTGGAATATTTCATGTCCAATCTGATCCTATATCATCAGCTTAGAACTGTGTACTCTGAAACTCACCCATTCTTCACATGGGTGAGTTATTAGAAAAGTACAAGTGTATGAGGGTAGTTGAGTAGTTGGGACACAGGCTGGAGAGACAGGTATGCAGGGCTCTATTCCTAACTCTTCCACTGGCTCAGTACTGTCTAGGTCATGTTTGACAAGCACCTTTCTGAGCCTTAGCATAATGGCAGTGGGCTCTGCACTTCAGAAAATCAGGCCATTTATCTGGTAAATCAAAATATTTTTCAAGAACCTAACTTTGGGCACCCATTTTAAAAAAAATCTTGGCCATAAATATATACATAATATCTACTCTGTATAATGCAACTGTGGATTTTCTTATTAGCCACATCAGGGTCAGACCTTCTGGTGTGCTTTGCATGGCACTGCTGTGGAGTTTGGCTGTAAAACCAGTGTTTTCAGCCCCAAAGTATCAATACATGCAAGAAGAATTTTCCAATGCCAGAGGGCCATCCTCACAGAGACTTCCATGTCACCCCAACCCTGTTGACTCCCTAGGAAGCAAAGCCAGAAGTAAAGGAATGATCCATCTGTGCTATTTTTTGGCCCCTTAAGGCTTTTAGCATCGGGGGTAAGCTCTGAACACAGCCTGCTCAGAGAACATCTCTTGTGTAGGTATCATTTGTCGTTAGATGTTCGGCTGAGTGTGTGTTCTCCCTGTGTGCAGATCTCGAGCGAACCGCCCAATGACCAGAAAATCTGTTAAGCTGTGAAGGTGCTTGGTCAGGTTTATTGTCAGCAAAGCACGGTCCTAGCTCCCTGGATCAATGTCTACAGTTACACTAGCACATGTATGCCCGTGACAATGGACACAGCTCAGTCAGTGGTGGGACTTTCCACTGTCCCCTCGGCTGGCCAAAGACACTCCCTCTGAGATACATCTTTATACACCAGTACAAACAAGTTACGTATCACCCTTGACATATCGGGTGCCACCCTCTGACGTATTAGACAACCCATTGCCTTGTACCTGTAGGTTCGATCAAAACATCACTATTCATCATGCTGTCATCCTGACCTTATCCTTATGATGGGTCAGCATGTTCCTGTTATCTTTAGGGAATGTGTTTATCAGGGTGTTCTGGTACCACCCTTCTGGAATGTGCTTACATGAGTGTTTTGTGCCTAGCACCTCTTAGGAATATGTGCTTCTGCAATATCAGCCCTATGCTTGCTAGATTCTTTGAGCAGGGCCTGCCTCTTACTCACAACTTAACTTTGCTTTATATCGGCAAAGTTTTTACTACTTTAGCCCAGGCCTCAGGCCTCATGCCAGGCCTCTGATACATGGGCTTATGTTTCAGGCTCTCTTCCTACTACACCATTGAGCAGTTTATTTAAAGTGTTTCATCTCACCACATTCTACATACTAGCGCAGTCACAGTATTTACAATGTCCTCCAGTTTTACTATCAGTTCTCCAAAGGAGCAGGGGAAAGAAAACATGTCTTCCACCATCCCCAAGGAATTCCCTTTGACAGATCCTACTTGCCTTTTTCTCTCTTCTGCTTCTCCCTAATCCCTGCACTTCCTTCTTGTGCTCTTTTATCCAGTCTCGTTGGATAATTAGTGTGCTCATTAGCTACCTACTCTAGTCCGATCTGGTAATCAGAAACTCCTCTTCTTAATGAGGCACTGTGGTCACTGTTTAACCAATTAGACCTCCAGAAAGTCCTCTCCTTAATGAGGTCCTCTCTGGAGGTTTAATTGGTTAAACAGTGACCAGAGTGCTGGTTCAGTTGCTGATTTCCAGCAGTCTGTCTCACACCTCATCACCTTGCCGGATGGAAAGGTATTACTTTCCCCATGCTTGCCTTACTTTATTGGAGATGCTACTTGACTTCTGCATTTCTTTGCCCCTTTGTAGGGCCTGTTCATTCTCCACCCACAAAAATCATATTTGGTTGGTGGAGGTTGCCCCATAATTGTGCTTCGGCTCACAGGTCTACACACTAGGGTCAATCTGGGAGTCACTCTCTATGTTCTTAACCTCTTTGTTTTGTGGAGGGGTCTGCTGGTATCCCTCCTCCTCCTCGTTACCTGTGGTCACTTGCTTCCCCCAATCCTCTGAACTGCTCTTGGGATCCCTCCTTTTGGCATTCAAGAGGTGGGAGTTCCAATAGCTGCTCAACTCCTGTTAATTAGCTCGGATTACCTTTATCCCAGAGACTATTTCCTTGTTTTTTTTCCTCTTCCCCTTTCGTCTCTCAGGTTATTCCCCTTTCTTTATTTTCCATTCGACTAATATTTTCCAACCCTTCCCCATGAGTTTCATTCCTTTCCTCTGGGGTTTCAAGATGCCCCTGGCTTCCCTAATGGGAAGGGGAAGGGGTTCCAGTCCATGCTTAACATGAGCAGACGAGACAGCCCATCCACTATCCCAACCCCCTGCCATTTAAACTTCTCCCACACTTTTAGCGGTACCTGTGCCACAGGGCAGAATTTCTTATCCCCATGTATACATTTGAGCCTCACTCTTGCTCCGGGAAGTATCCAAGGGGGTTTCACCAACTCCCACCTGAGTAGTGTACAGGATGCGGCAGTGTCCACCAGACCCCTTTGATACCTCCCCCCAACATAGCAGAAATGTTTGGTAACTTCTTTCTCCCTGCCTGGGAATCCCAACCCAACCAAACAATTCTGTTAACATTCCATATATGGAGAGTCCCTTTTGTGTATGTCTCTGCCACCCACACTGGTAGCACACATTTGCCCTGGAATCCTTCCTCTTCTTCTCTGCACCCTTTCTGAGTGTAGGTTCTCTATTCTTCTTCCCCGGATCCAGCCCTGTCTGGGAATGTCTGCCTCTACAAACTCCTCTGTTAGTTTAACTGCTGCATCTAGGGTGATGGGCTGATGCTGCCTGCCTGACAGCTAAATATTCTTTGGGAGACTCAGAAGGAACTGTTCTAGAATGACAGCATTCATAATATCAGCCACACCATAGGTATCCGGCGTCAGCCAATGAATGGCCCAGTCAGCCAGTTTTGGGGCAATTTCTGGTGCTATAATCCCCCAGTCCATCTTGTGGGTCGAAATTTGCTGGTACTTTTTTGTCAAAAGTCATCACTATTAATAACAATAGAGCTAGCACTGGACCTTCTGTCAGAGAGGTATCTATAGGAGTTTACATCCATACCACATCCAAATCAGCAGTTGCACTCTTGCCTCAAGATATGCTTATTTTTTAAGTGGTGGCTTGTGAATATATTGATGATTTTTATGGATCAATCCAGTAAATTCCCTTCTTTTTACATTTATGTTTTTAGGGGTAGAATGCATAGATTTATAGTATATGCATTTTAGAGGAGAGTATAATATGGTACATTTCTCTGGCATTAGTTTGTTGCTCTTCCTTTCTCTAATTGCAATTGCCAAATCTTATTTCTTCCAAGTGGTTGAGTCTATGACTGTCTCTGCCCTACCATATACAGCAGTGGGATTGCCAGGAATGAATCAATGACACCTGCCCTTATGTCTCTGCATTAGGAGATGGGTGTTCCCAGCCAAATGGGCAGCTGAAAAGACTGAGAAGGATCAGATGGCTAAGAAGCCAGCTGAGAACTCTGAAGATGAGTTGTCAGCCAGTAACCATGTTCTATCAAGGCCCTGGCCAATTGGTAGGAGGGGAGACACTATCCCTCTAGTAGCTCAGCTGCTTGTTTTTTGGAGGTGTTCACACTGAGTCCATTGAACCTGCCCTGCTTTCTTTTCCATCGCAAGAGACTTCATGGGGATTATGACAGTCACAGGGCTGCAGCTAGATCTATGAGATTTGCATGGGACCAGTGCCCAACACCCCTAACATGCCCTGCTGAACTTGGATGCTACTGATTCTGGAGGAAGACAACACTGGCAGATTCAGGGATTTCAGCTGTAACAAGTGGCCATCTTGACTATGGCTGCATGGGGCCTCATTGTGAAACAAAGTTGGCACTATGGTACAAAGACAAACTAGTCTCAGAGTATAATGAAACTGTAGATTGTGCTAAATCCTCTCACTTTTGGTAAAGCAACACCCGTTTATGGGGAGCCTCCAGTCAGAAATATGGAAAGCATGTGGATCTAAGGTTATGTGTTTTTGGGAAGATGGAAGAATGGCAGCAGCATAGCCTCAATTTAATGTAGAGTGAGCTGTCAGCCTCTCTCACATGTAAATGATTCCCACAAATCAGGTACATTTAAGAGGCTTACATTAAGTCTTCAAATAATTGCAGGTGAAAAACTGAGCTCACAATGATGTTTGTTCCCAAACTGCAGGTGAACAAATGGAACCTGGGCTTTTCAATCTGAATGTACAAGTCGCTGATCTGAGTAGCCGTAAGAACAGTCCTTTGTCAATAGATTTTTAAAATGCATCTTTTAGATTAATTCTGCCTGTGTCTACTTTACAAGCATATTGTTTCACATGTATGAAAACAGCGATTGAGATATTCATGATCACTATTACAATATTTATGTAAGATATTGTTTACATGGTGTGGATAACACTGAGCACCAACACTCTCATAGTGCATGATACAACCTGTCATAAATGATGCACTTTGCTAATTTTGAAGGGCTTGAAACAGCAATTTAAACAGGAGATTCTGTGGCTTTGAAATAAAATTGCATTTCTTCCACTGCTCTGCTAAGAGAAAAGTCAAGCTAGAAAAGGACAGCAGTGAAATGATACATTTCCTCCTTACTACTCCCTTCTTTTGTTTTTCCAGTCTATAAAGTCAGTTCAGGGTCTGTGTCTAATTTAAAAATAATTTGGTGTGTTGGTTAAGTAGCTTGATTCCATCATTAATGGAGTTTTTTGTTCTAAATTGATTGTTTTCTATCTGATCTGATGTTACAAACAAGGGAGGTCTTGGCAGATTGCCTAGGTTATACAGTATTGTATATTGCAGGAGGATGATGATTTATTTTCCTAGAATAGTGGGTTAGAGGAAAAGGTCTGTACTCTTTGAAGTGTGTTTGTTCTTGTTGTTTGTATGTTTAATATAGCAACAAGAAAGTAAACAGTAATTCAGAGTCAGAGTATTGACTCTAGCCAAGTGAGGAACAGAATATCTACTATCTGTACAGAACCAGACTCACTGGGAATTAGGGATATTGCCCTGGCAACATAAAACAACTTTATTAATAATGAATTTCATTCTGTGATGGGGTGTTCACCCCATACCAGCCCATAAAGGGGGTTAGATGGCTAGGTGGGCCAATAAACTGTCTAGGCTGTACCTGGAGGAGGAGCCAGGGAGCAATGAGTACTAATTAAAGGATGAAGCTCACCTGGACAGAAACAGGTGGAGCTTGTATAAAGCCAGGGATCTGCAGGCAGAAAGGGGCTGCAGGGAGGATACTTGTAGTTAGTCTCTCTGTGGCTAGGGAGAGAAGAGAGCTTGGCCAAGAGGGAAAGATATAGCCAGAAGAGGGTGGAAAAGGAGCCTGATAGAGGCAATGTAGGAAGCAGTCCAGGGAAACAGCAGCAATGTGTAGGACAATGTAGACCTCAGCTTTTGGTGGTAGGCTCCCTGGGCTGGAACTGGAAGAAAAGGGTGGGCCCAGGTTCCCCTACCAGCCACTGGGGAAGTGGCACCATAGAGGGGTGATAAATTGCAAGACTGCCTGGGACAGCTGGTATAGAAAGACTTTAGTACACAACTCCTTTTCCCCACCTGCACTCAAAGGGGAAGATTACAGTGACCTGGCCAGAGGACCAAGCCACAAAGAGGCATCAGTTGAGTCCTGCAGGAAGAGAGAGATTAAAAAAAGATAGAGTGAGCACCTGAAGGAAGGGGTGTCAGACTGGCAGAGCTAGTCTCCAGCTTTAGCCACAAGGAGGATGATGAATACTCTGTGACATACATTTTAATAATTTAACAAACACATGCTACCCTTAATAAAACATACAAAAATAATATAGCTAGTGTTCCTGAAGAAATATGTAATGTAAGAATCTTTTTTTCTCATCCTCTACTGCTTTTTACTGATGAAACAAGACATACAGGAAATTGATTTGATTGGCAGAGACATTTGCTTGTAAGAGACTCTTGATAGGACTGTGAAACACTTCAGCACTCATGTTTAATATTTTCATTATTTTTCCCTTGTATTATTTGTATTACTGTAATTCTCAATATATTTCAACTGCATTCAAAGAACAACAGAGGAACCCTTCCGTAGCTTGTGTGACATTTGTATATTTACATGACTGTGAAATCTGTACCCTAGTGTCTGTTTTATACTTCAAAGGTAATGAATTAAAACCCCATCAAGCTGTATTAAAACAAATATACTGTGTTTGTAGTACAAAGACATATGTCGTCATCAGCGCCACAACCCATCAACATTTCAGGATAGTAGTAGACTGAAATAATTGATTCAGTATGCCTTCTTGACAAGATATTAGATGCACGGATTGTAGTAAACACCTTCAGAAACACTGAGGGCTAACTTGTGCCTAGCTGTTGCACAGCAATACTGGAGAAAAGGAGGGCTTAGAGTTGTTCATTTCTTTGTGTGGCAGGCCAAGGGCTTCCTGATCCTGCTGCTCCAGGAATCTGGGGGTAGGCAAAGACAGTGCATCTAGTGCTCCCCTTGAAGCAAATAGCAGGGGTGGATAGGGGACTAGACGTAACCCTAATTCTATCCCCTTGCCCCCACGCATCTACTGTGGAGGTACCTGGCTGATCAATGGGGAATATACTGCACTCCATAAAGGGCTGTTTCAATTAATGACCTGTCCCAATTACTCCTGGGGTGTGCACCTATCCATCACTGTGATGCTTTGGGGGTTCACCCAGACCGGTAAGGGTTGGTGTCACCATCTTCCCAGGAACCCTGGGTGCTTCTGTGCTGTGCAGGTTTGGAGCAGAGCCCGACTCCGCAGCCTGCTTACAGCACAATGGCCTCACCATGGCTTCCACTAGCCTGGTTACTCCTCGCACGGTGACACCAACACCCTCCCAGTCTCAAGGCTCCCCAAAAGCATCTCCCCTGCTGTGTCCAGGCCTTCTCATTGGACCCTCACAGAGATCATCTAGTTTGCTGCCTCCAAAGAGACAGAACACTCACCAGCCTGTTATTTTGGCTGAGTATTTTACCCTTCCGTTTGAAACACATCACTGTGATGGTTGTGTAATAAAACAAGACTAAGTTCATTAACAAAGAGCAGGTATTTAAGTGATGATAAGTAAGAACAGAAGAGACAGGTTCGGTTATAAGTAAAACAAACACACTTTCTAGGTGACAAATTTAACTTCAGCAAGTTACAACCTTTGTCTAGGTAGGTTTCTCACCTATCATCAATTTCCAGCTACTCTGGACTCCTAGGCCAAGAGGATCCACTTTTCATTAAGTCAAAGGGTGCGGCTTTCCCTTTGTTCCCTAGATGATGGAAAACAAAATGGCTTTTTGCCTTTCCTTATATCTCCCCAAAGTTCACTGACACTATTTAAAGAGGAAGGAAGGCTTCCTGGGGGTGCAGTCTCCATCCCCTGTTCAGTCTGGTAAGTAGTCACCTTCCCACACTTGCTCGTCTGATGACTTTGTTTACCTTACAGTACATTAAGCACATTTATATGTTGGATCTGTTAGGAGACTGTAGTCATCATTGGTTTATAAAGAGCAGAATACAGTGCATGATCAAGATATTTTTAAGGTCAGAAGGGACCATTGTGATCATCTAGTCTGAATTCCTGTACAACACAGGCCATAGGGCTTTTACCAGTAACTTCTGCATCAAGCCCAATAAAATAGGGTTGAACTAGAGGAAATATGTTAGATTTAAAGACTTCAAGTGATGGAGATTCCACCACCTCCCTCTCAAGCTAGTCCAGTGATTAAATATCCTTATTACTACAAATGTGCATGATTTCCAATCTGAATTTTTCTAACTTCAAGTTACAGCTATTGTATCTTCTTGTGCCTTTTTTTGCCTATTTAGATTAAAGAGACTTTTAGTATCAGATATCTTAACCCAGTGTAAACACATACCTGCCAAGATTATGTCACTTCTTAACTTTCTCTTTGGTAAGCTAGACATATGGAGCTCCTTAAATCTCTCATTGTATGGCATATTTTCCAGACTTCAAATCATTCTTGATGTTGAATCCGTGCCCAATTGAACCTTTGGGCTTCTCCCTCGGTGTGGCCATTCCTCAGAGCCCTTTGCTAGGTCAGACTTTAAATTTCAGTTGGTCTTTTACACAGATTCCCAAAGTGATGATCAGGGTGCCTCTTCTGTCATGTCTAATCAGTTAGATTGGTATTGGCTTGGAACTAAACAATTACATTAATGAAAGTCAATTGGCTTAGTTCATATAGCTTTAAATAGACCTTTTAATGTTTATTGAAGGCTAGTTGATGACATTTCCTCAATGTCTTCCTTTTCCCTGATCACCTTAGGATAACTGCTTTGCACCTAGTAAAGCAATGTTTGACTTTTGTCCATTTTAATCCCTTTCTTTCTGGAAACAGGACTGTTGTTCCCACAGACATAAAACAAAACAAAACAAATTAAGCTGATGGTGCAGAGGAGATGGCTGGCATGGCAAGAGAAGTGAGAGAGCAGATAGACAGAAGCAAGGATGAGTAGGCAAGGGAAATACAGTGTCTCAAAGATTAGAGCAGAACATTAAAAATTCACAAGTGGCAAACTGTCTGCAAGTATCATTTCTAATCATATAAACAAATAAGCAGGACACCATAAAAGGGCCTATGACTTATCTAGCTGGGATCTTCATCTTATTACAGTAGGAGGTAGATGCCAAATGACAACACTGATAATCCCCTAAACTATCCCTTATCTTTGTATTATTATTTTGTAAACTATCCCTTACTTAATCCCCTAAACTATCTCTTATCTTTTTTATTTTGTAAAACAAACTGGAAACTTAAAAAAAAAAGCCACACTGTATGGCCAGAAGGGACCATCATGGTCACCTAGTCTGACCTCCTGCACATTGCAGGCCACAGAACCTCACCCACATGTTCCTGTAATAGGACTGTAACCTCTGGTTGAGTTACTGAAGTCCTCAAATCATGATGTAAAGTTACAAATAATTCACCACTCACTGTAGTTCAAATCAGCAAGTGACCCATGCTTCATGCTAAAGATGAAAGTTAGCCCCCCGCCTCACAGTCTCTGTTAATCTAACCAGGGGAAAAATTTCTTCAGTCCCCCAAATATGGTGATCAGTTAGACACTGAGCACGTGGACAAGACCCACCAGCCAGACATCTTCCAGCAGTGGCCAATGCCAGGTGCCCCAGAGGGAATGAACAGAACAGGTAATCATCAAGTGATCCATCCCCTGTCACCCATTCTCAGCTTCTTTAGAATCTTTATCTTCAGCAAAGAGTGTGTCTGAATTCTAAGGCCCAGAACACTAGTCCTTGACCGATAAGTAACCCTATTCAGGAATTTTATGCATTAGGATGTAGTTGATAATTCTTGATGCCTTCATGTCTGTAAAACTCCAGATATTGTTTGATTGTTAGGGGTAAGAAGGACCCACTGAGGGATATTATGATAAAGAATTGTTAGTCTTCTCATCTGTAAATAATCATGCCTTCATACATAAAGGAGATAAAATGAGAATGTATAGAAAAGACATCATAACATATATTTCTTCTGGCAAAAAGAGTTTCTGTGTTTAAAACCCTATAGAATGGTAATAGTAGGGGATCTTAGTTGGGGAATGAAAACTGTGCATCCCTCCAGATACAGTGAAGGAGACACACAGAGCCAGCTCTTGGTCTGACAACAAAGGGTGGAAATATATCTATTTCTTTTTGTATTCTGTACAATGCTGTACTAACCTCTGATAACCTTCGATTAAATAATTCCAATGGTGCCTGTTATTTGACAATCTTGAGTCTTCTTTAACTCAGACACACAACACCTTCATAAACTTATCAAGCTTGGTCTTAAAATAAGTTAGGTTTTTTCCCCCACTACTCCCCTTGGAAAGTTGTTTCAGTGCTTCACTCCTCTCTAATTTCAAGCCTTAACTTATGGATGGCCAGTTTATAACCATTTGGTCTTGTAAAGACAACCTTAGAAAACCATAATGTAATTCAGGTTCTGCCATTGTAACAAGGCACAAACAATTTTGCCCACATGTATATTCTTCACCATCAAACATTCCACTGATTTCAAATACTGAACTTACATGCCATTATTTTCTAGTGTTACTGCAACAATAGCTCATTTATTTTCAAATTCAGTTTGTATTTCATAAAATTGGAGCTCTTAAATTTTATGGTATTTATTGGCACTGAATTCTGGAATGGTTCCCTGAGATGTTGGCATCTGAGATGGATAAACTGAGGTCTACTTTGACAGTTTTGTGGGAATTAAATGTTCTCTCACTAGGAGATCTGTGTTCATGTCCTGAGTTTGATTCCTCCTTCCCAGGCTCCTCCTACCCAGGCTGCAGGGAGTCTGGACAACTGAGGAGGCAATAAGCTCATCCTCTGCTAGGAAGTAATGGGACACCTCACTTCATTCTCCATTAATACCCTCTGGTGGATTAGCACTGAACTCTAGAGAGACATGAATCCAGCCCTGTCATATGAGAGAAGATTGAACTGCAAGGTGTGGGGTTGGTTGAAAATAGGAAATTCTTAAGACCTTCCCCTCCACCACCACAAAATGAGTAGAAGATATAGCTACTTGTAAATTGGTTTTGATATTTCGAAACATAAATATCTACCTTTTTCTGGACATAGGGTGGTTCAGCTGGTCAGAGTGTAGTCCCTGTACCACCTCCATCAGATATTACTCTTACCAAGCACAAAGTGACTTTCTCCTGTGTTTAATGAGTTTATATGGGTTACATATAAAAAAAATCAATAGTTGTTGAAGAATATATAAAAAGTATGAAGACATTTTGTCAGATATATGGCATGATTTTTAGTAGTCAAATTATCAGACTAGCTATATGGCTAGGCTAATAATTAATCCAAAATATTCAATTAATACTTTATTTTTAAAATAACCTGACACGGTATTACTTATATTAAAAAAATCTTATTCAGACACTGTGTAAAGCCCTGTTTTTAAATATAGCACTGTGATAGTTTCATTATGCCATGTTGGAAAGTGGTCATCTCCATCCACTAACTGGCTAAGATATAGTAGACACTTTTTCATCTAATGTCAACATTTCCCTCTCTCTCTTTCTCTCTGTCAGCTCTGCAATAGTTTTACTGCAAACCATTTAAACTAGGTGATTCACAGTATATTCAATGTCTGAGCATTTTGGTCATAAGAATTAGTTGTTTTTCAGCAGTTATTGATGATAAAATATGCTATCATGATTGCCATTCAGTTGCCTTTTGTATATTTTTAGAGTATCAGCCTTGCTCTGCATGACATATATAACGGTATGGATCTAGTGTGCTGTGAACTATCAACTACTGCTTCTAAAAAGAGGAGAATGAATAGCACATTCTAGTTATGTTGTATTTTTGATGATTAATAGTTGTTCTACCCACATTTATTATTCCTCTAATACTTGACTGATTACCAGCACATGCCAGCTTAGAAGTTTTAGTAAATGTATCCTTAGGGGTCTTTTTTTCTTACACTTTCAAAATGTGGCTCTAAATTTCATTTGCAAATAATGCACCTGTGATTGCACATTAAAGTCCTACATATATGGATACTGGAAAATACCAATTTGCATGTGCAAACAACCAAATCGCATGCACAATTATGACTGTAACTTAGGGACTTTGTAGTTTTGTTTGGAGGGATAGTGTGGGGGAAGGAGGGATGTGATGTGATCCTCTAAATCGTCATTGAGTACTCAGATAATTTAACTAAACCCTGCATCGGGTGAAGCATCCATTCTGGCAAGCAGGACTCCAATGCAACAGCAATAGCTGCTGTATAAGAACTCAGATAAACAGCTAGAGCAGTGTAAAGGTGTCTTAATGTAAATCAGAACCTGATCTAGAGCCTTCATGTTGTGTTACCGTTAGAGTGCAGGGCTGAACACATTTAATTATTCTCTGTGTTTATTTTACTTTGTTTCCTTCCCATGCAGACACAACATTCCAACATCCCCTTTCACTACTAATCACATTCCCATTTTTTCTGCCTTTATTCTTTAAATGATAAAAAGTTGGAATGATCTCTCTCTCTCCTTTGTGACTTAACTATGAATTATATTGTTTTTCTGACAGCAAGAGAGAACCTGTCTTTCCTGTTGTGTGTAAAATGAAAATATTAATTAAAAAAGGTATTCTTAGTTCTGCTTTCCCAGTATGTATGTAATAATTACAATTAATCACACTGCTTATCTATCTTTGAGAAATACTACAGTAGTTCCACTGTCCTATATTTGAAAAGAAAGCCATTTTTACAGTGCAAGAATGGTATAGTTGGATAATTAATCACATGCAGTACCTGCCATTAAAAATTCAACATTTACTTCAGTGATTTCCACTGCAATATTTGTCTTTTCAACATGGTGACCACCTTGATACGGCTTTTACTACCTATAATTTTGAATAATCTGAGTAGCACCTATGAGGGTACACAACTGCAAGCAATTAGGTGCGTAAGGTCTCACCCAAAGTCCACTGAAGTAAATGGGAGTCATTCAATTGATTTCAGTTGGCTTTAGTTCAGACACCTAACTTGTGTACATTGTGACTGGTAATCTGCATGTGCAAATACCCAATTTACATGTATAACTGCAAGCATCCATACATAAAGCAATGTGTTCATTTTTAAGCAAGATCTTGGAGAGCTCATACCCACTACTGTTTGAAATACGGTACTGTACAAGCAAATTGTAAAAGCAACACATACAGTTGTAAATGCCACCATCGGTGATATATGGGAAATTGGTTAAACTGAGGGTCCTAACAACAATGGACATCTTGCCACTAATTTTAGTGTCTGAAAATATAGCTATAATAAATATTAGGGAAGATTAGTAGTACATAGTGAGTACCCTTCAATAATTACTGAACAAATAAGTTATGTAGGCGTTAGATATAGTTCAGAAATATTTTTTGCAGGTCATATAAAATAAGTAATAAAGGAACTTGTAACATTGAGAAAAACATAACCTAGTTAAATCGCCTGATACATTGGCCATAAGGGAACTTGCATTCAATTACTATACAAGTACTGTATTGTGACTGAAACAGTACTAAAACACAGTGGGAAATATGTACAATGGCATAACAATACAGAATGAAAACTTCAATCTTACCATCAGCCTCTTAAGTTGTCTTGGTTCTCTTCTTCTGCCTGATATACTTTATCTATTGTATTATAAACTGACTTGCTATAGATATGAAGATTGATTGCCCTATAAATACAATAGTAAAAGAATAAATTAACCTGCTTGTAATATTCAGACACTGCATTCAGACATTGTTAAGCCAGTGGGTAAAGCAGAAGGAAGTTAGAATAGAGAATGATATTGTGAACAGAGCCATGCAGGTCTAAGTAATCTGCAGCTGTTTACACATTGGACTAGCAAACAGGTATACACTGCAGAAGTGATAAATGCTTTCCTTTCATCCACTGTGAGTTGTTGGCTTCAAAGGGCAGACACAAAGCCAGGTTCAAACACAGATGAACAGAACATTATGTAATCCCAGGAAATGATTAATAGAGGTATTTCAAGTCACCCATCTCCTGGTTTCTCACCCTATGACAGACTTGGGTGGGGGGGAAGCGGGAAATAAAGATCTTCCTTTTTAATGGTGGTGTTGCAGTGGCAATATCATGACCTTAATACCAGTGGTATCCCCCAAAAGAATCAATGGTAAACTGCCCACAGTAACGACTTCCTGATGGTGACTAGTGGACATCCAAGAATAAGAATTAGCTATATTGAAATGTTAGTGCGAGCAGCTTGTTGGAATCACATGTGGGATGGATGGCTCTGACTCTTGTATCAATGAGTATTCCTTCCTTGACAGTTCAGATAGGTAGCTATTAGATGCAGTTACAGTGAAATCCACACAAAAGGGCATTTTCATTCGGCAACTCCTGCTTTAAGTGAATACAATAAAGTATTCCTCAATACATTATTCTGCTTTACCTTTAACAGACTTCCTCCTTTAAGCAACTAATTTTTGTCAATCCTTGCCTAAGACAAGCTTCATTGTATTTGCATTTTTAGTTGTAGGGTTTCCATACATCTGACTTTTCCCAGATATGACCTCTTTCTGGTCTGCCTATCTCCGTCTGAGTGGATTTTTCAAATAAGAGGAAATGTCTGGGATTTTTCCTTGTGGAGTATAAGAACATAAAAACGGCCATATTGGGTCAGACCAAAGGTCCATCTAGCCCAGTATCCTGTCTTCCGACAGTGGCCAATGCCAGGTGCCCCAGAGGGAATGAACAGAACAAGCAATCATCACATGATCCATTCCCTTTCTCCCATTCCAAGCTTCTGGCAAACAGCGGCTAGAGGCAGATGTTGCAGCTCAGAAAGAGTCGTCTCTGCACCCTGATTGGTCCCTCCCCCGCATCTGCAGTTGCTGGATCCTGTTGGCCCCAGCCCAGCCCACCAGGTAAGTGGAGCCGCCAAGCGCCTCTTGGTTGGGCCGCCTGCCCAACTGTGGGCCTCAGAGGCTGGCTGGGAGGGAAGGCCAGGCCCAGGCTCTATACCATGGAGAGGGGGATAGGCCCGCAGGGAGGCACTGACAGATGGGCTGGCACTGTGTCCTGGGCCTGTGCCAGTCACCCTGCCACCATGAGAGGGAACGCAACACTGCCCCTCACCTAAAGTGTGAGGCTACAGATACCCCCACTCCAGCACTGTCCCAAATACCCACTCCCAGTACACACACACCCCTCCAGCACCCCACAAATATACCCTCCCCTCAGCAGTGTTCTCTATTTGGGAACTTGAAATATGGTATTCCTATGATAGTGTGCCTTTCCTTCTCCTAAAGAACTGGGGTCAGGACAGAAGGGGATATTGTACTTGCTGGTGGAGAGCAACTTCTGGTACAGAGGGCAGCATTATTTTTAGGAGCCGTGAAGGTTGGTCTTCTGAAAAGAGGAGGCTTTGTAGGGGTAGTTGCAGCCAATGGATCACTGCAAGTGTCAGGCTGATGAACTGCTGGTGTTTGTCAGGTTGAATCTTGCAACTAGAGAACCATAGCTGGCTTGCCAACTGGGAAGGTGCAGAAGCAGAAAACATTATTGGGGGCTGGGTTGGGCAGGGCACACTTTAATGTTGGAAGTTAACTGGGAGGGTATTTTTTGTTATAAGTGCAATTAATCACGATTAATTTTTTTAATCACGATTAATTTTTTTGAATTAATCCTGTGAGTTAACTGCAATTAATTGACAGCCCTAATACAGAGTAAAACCTAAATGGTTATACCCATAGCTCCTAGGTTATAAAATGTCTGGATATGATTTTTTTTTTTTTTTTTTTTTTGGACAAAATATTCAATTGTCTAGTATAGACCAGGCGTAAGATTTGTGCCAAACCAAGAACAATTTCCCTGCCCTGGAATTGCTAACAGTGTAAGTGCACAGGAAGGAATAATAAGAAAAAAAGCCTTCTCAGAACACTCAGCTCCGATTTCAGTCAGAGACTGCCTGATCTTTACCTACTGCTGTAAATTGATGTTGAATGCACCTTTCAATGTCAATTTTGCCTACATGCTTACAGGTACTATCAACTCTCCTGTATATCACACAAGGATTTAAAAAGACACTAAAAAAGCAGTTACAAGTGATCATAGTTTGTACAACATGAGACACAAGTGAGTTTTGAGGCATCTTTTGGAAAGATAGTGTAACCAACACACCTCCTGGGTGTGATGTTCTGTCCCATCTAGTGGTACTGACACTCCTTGGAGAGACAGATAGATTAAGGAGTCTGCTTTTAGCTCATGCAGTAGAGGCTCATGCACTAAGCTTCAGAGGTCCCCTGTTCAATCCTGCCTGCCAACGACCTGGGTCTGTCGGTGCTACAATATCAAGGGAGCAATGATTATTGCTCTGTGTGACTGTAACTAGTTTCAGTTGTTTGAAGTCAGACAGCTGTGATTTTTGGGTGATACTGGTGAATGTCATTACTGTAAGACTTTATGGAAGTTAACAAGAATGGGAACATTAGATATATTCATATTAAGAATACGTTCCCATTTTCATTTGACTTCCCATAGTTAGATGTCCTGAAGAACAAAAATATGTACAAGTCTTACACAATTAATGTTTTTCTAAGTATGCATTTTATGCAATGACAATAGACACCAGGTTTGCTATAATTTCAATGGAGTGAAAACAGATTAATCCCTGATTTGATTTTTATGTACTGTCCTCTTTCATCCTGGCATAGTTTTCACTTGAAATAATTTACAATCATAATTTATTGAGTCCTAATAATCTTTTGCTCTTTTACACTGACTCTAACAAGGGTCTGACCTGAATCCTCATGTGTTCCACATCATTTCCTTCCAGAGATTACTAGGCCATGCTGAAGAGTAAATGAGTTGTAAGGTCAAGAGATCCTTACTGAAAGACAACTGCTGAATTCCTGGTAGCTATGATTGCGTCTTTCTATTACACCTTAATCACCATTTGACAAATTCCCATCAGAGATTCATAAATTAATATGAGTTATTTTAATTAAGGCAATATGTCGCTCCACTACAGGAATATTAAAATACACAGACCCTGAAAACAATAAATATTTCTTAAAGGGATGGTAAAATGACATAACTTTAATCATGGACAACCTCTACAGATATAATCTCTGGTTTTAAGAGCGGGTACAGATCATCACCTAATAGTTATATGACAGTGAAAGTGGATTTGAAATTAATCTTTCTCTCCAAAAGCACTTCAACCTTTCTGAAAATAAAAAAAATACTTAAGACTAGAATTTAATGACTTATGTGAACATTTTGATACTGAAAAATACATTTAAAATGCAATTACTTCCGTTTTTTTGCTCACAATATTACTGAATACAGTTTGTGAATAGTGATACCCACTTTTGATACTTAACAATTTAGGGGATGTTTTCTGTCCTTGATCTGTGCACACCAAGAGCCAGATTTTGACTCCTGCTAAACAGACCTAACTCCACAAATTCCCTTATGACATGAGTGGTTCCATTGACTTCAATGAGACCATCTGAATGTGTCCCCAAAGGAGCACCAACTACAGGGCTAGTTTTGCTTGAAAACTCTCTGATAGGATTAAATTCTGCCTTCAGATGTGCCCGCACACCTCACTGGCTTTGATTCCATGAGTTCTTTATATAAGTGGAATATACTTTAAAATAATTGTACTTCTATAATATTTTACAAATACCTTTCATATCAGGATCTCAAAGAGCTTAAACTTCAATTGATGAAGCCTTACAGACATCATGGTCATGATCAGGTAGGCAACTATTTCCACTTTATAGGTGGGAAAGTAAGGCACTGGGAAAGCCTGTGACTACCCGAGCTCATATAGGAAAACTGGGAGTAGATCTCAGGAGTAGCTTGCTCAAAACAACTAGACAAATCTACCTCCAATAAAATTCCATAATAAGATGAGATTTGTTTTTAAACTCAGTTTCCATTTTCTAACAAGAACAAACACTAAATTATCTACAAAATAAAATAAAGCACACAAAAATGCTGAAAATATTGTACAATAAATGTCACTATTTAGAAATGCAAAAAGGAAGTAAAAAATCTGATTTGATTTGAGTCCACTTTTTAAAATGACTATAAATATTCATTTATAGAAATAAATTGTGTTGACTTTACATCAATACAAACAAGGGATGCCTTTTAATGCTATCAGACATCTTGAAAATCCAATGGGCTTGCAAAATAGTTCCACTGACAATATATACTACAATATCAATTTTCATTCAAGCTTGCTGTAATCCATGTTTGCTTTAAAGATTATAGACATAGCTGATGTGGGAATCAAAATCCAAGGATAGGTCAAATGATGATTTAAGTTACTAAACCTTTGTATCTCTCTGTCTATCAAATCCTTTAATAATCTGTGAACTCAAACATCCATAGATTCTGGTACCATAGTTGAAAGTTAATCTTTAAAACAGGTGATCCTAACACTGACATCAGCTGAAATTTAGAAACTGAGTTTGTGTGGATATGAATATGATATCAATTATTAGAATTCATAGGAGAGCCCACTCCTAAGATCTAAAAACTTAGCATGCAGAACATGGTGGAGGAGGATAGTTATTGAAATAAAACACAATTTCAAAAATGGCTAAAATTTGCTGATGACGCAAATGGTAGGGGAGGGAGAAATATAATAGAACAGAGAAATTCAGTGCCTTGACTACATTAAGCTCAGAGGCAGATAAGTGATTCATATAATTTACTACTGTGAATGTAAAGCTACAGGGGACCAGGAATTATTCCAGGGTCTGCAATTAAAGACTGACAAATACATGTGGATAAAACACTCAATCCACATTATCACCCAAGACTCACATTGAACCCAAACTGAATCATTTTCAAAGTTCAAAAAAGGCCAATTAAATCTTTCCAGTGATGACCACAATAATATCCCTCTCTTCTTGGTATTGATACTGCATAAAAATTTGTAGATTCTTTTCATGCTCTAGCTCTCTGAAAAGTTTTTCAGACAAACGATGCGCATATATGTTTTGGTGTAAATATGTTTACTTCACTGAAATCGATGCAGCCATTCTGACTTACAACTGCTGAGGATCTGGCCCATTGTATTTAACTCATAAACCAATCCCTACAGTATCCAAGTATTGTCAATCTTTTCTGAAGTCCCTCATGTTTGTCAGTATATTTTTGATAGTGAGGTGGCCAGAAGTGATTCGTTCAGGTGTAGTTCCTATCTCAGCAGTAAAGACTATCATGGCCCTGATCTGAGCCATGATGTCAGTGCATAGTCATCCTAAAATTGCATTGGCCTGGTTTTGGTCTAATTTGCTGTCCCCTATTACTTCTGTTTTAGCAGTCTAGGTTTCTTTCACCCATTGAACAGCAGTGTTTTAGATTATTTCTCCCTAGTCCTACTACTAGCATGAGCTTCCAAAGCCCAAGATCTGGTGGTGATGGGGGACTTCAACGATCCAGATATATGTCGGGAAAATAACACAGCGGGGCACAGACTATCCAATAAGTTCTTGGACTGCATTGCAGACAACTTTTTATTTCAGAAGGTTGAAAAAGCTACTGGGGGAGGGGGGGAAAGCTGTTCTAGATTTGATTTTAACAAATAGGGAGGAACTCGTTCAGAATTTGAAAGTGGAAGGTAGCTTGGGTGAAAGTGATCATGAAATCATAGAGTTCACAATTCTAAGGAAGGGTAGAAGGGAGTACAGCAAAATAGAGACAATGGATTTCAGGAAGGTGGATTTTGGTAAGTTCAGAGAGCTGATAGGTAAGGTCCCATGGGAATCAAGACTGAGGGGAAAAACGACTGAGGAGAGTTGGCAGTTTTTCAAAGGGACACTATTAAGAGCCCAAAAGCAAGCTATTCCGCTGGGTAGGAAAGATAGAGAAGGTGGCAAAAGACCACCTTGGCTTAACCACGAGATCTTGCATGATCTAAAAAATAAAAAGGAGTCATATAAAAATGGAAACTAGGACAAATTACAAAGGATGAATATAGGCAAACAGCACAGGAATGCAGAGGCAAGATTAGAAAGGCAAAGGCACAAAATGAGCTCAAATGAGCTACGGGAATAAAGGGAAACAAGAAGACTTTTTAATCAATACATTAGAAGCAAGAGGAAGACCAAAGAAAGGGTAGGCCCACTGCTCAGTGAGGAGGGAGAAACAGTAACAGGAAACTTGGAAATGGCAGAGATGCTTAATGACTTCTTTGTTTCGGTCTTCACTGAGAAGTCTGAAGGAATGCCTAACATAGTGAATGCTAATGGGCAGGAGGTAGGTTTAGAAGAGAAAATAAAAAAAGAACAAGTTAAAAATCTCTTAGAAAAGTTAGATGCCTGCAGGTCACCAGGGCCTGATGAAATTCATCCTAGAATACTCTAGGAGCTAACAGAGGAGGTATCTGAGCCTCTAGCTATTATCTTTGGAAAATCATGGGAGACAGGAGAGATTCCAGAAAACTGGAAGAGGGCAAATATAGTGCCCATCTACAAAAAGGGAAATAAAAACAACCCAGGAAACTACATACCAGTTAGTTTAACTTCCGTGCCAGGGAAGATAATGGAGCAAGTAATTAAGGAAATCATCTGCAAACACTTGGAAGGTGGTAAGGTGATAGGGAATAGCCAGCATGGATTTGTAAAGAAAAAATCATGTCAAACTAATCTGATAGCTTTCTTTGATAGGATAACGAGTCTTGTGGATAAGGGAGAAGCGGTGGATGTGGTATACCTAGACTTTAGTAAGGCATTTGATATGGTCTCACATGATATTCTTATCGATAAACTAGGCAAATACAATTTAGATGGGGCTACTATAAAGTGGGTGCATAACTGGTTGGATAACCGTACTCAGAGAGTAGTTATTAATGGTTCCCAATCCTGCTGGAAAGGTATAACGAGTGGGGTTCGGCAGGGGTCTGTTTTGGGACCGGCTCTGTTCAATATCTTCATCAACGACTTAGATATTGGCATAGAAAGTACGCTTATTAAGTTTGCAGATAATACCAAACTGGAAGGGATTGCAACTGCTTTGGAGGATAGGGTCAAAATTCAAAATGATCTGGACAAATTGGAGAAATGGTCTGAGGTAAACAGGATGAAGTTTAATAAAGACAAATGCAAAGTGCTCCACTTAGGAAGGAACAATCAGTTTCACACATGCAGAATGGGAAGAGACGGTCTAGGAAGGAGTATGGCAGAAAGGGATCTAGGAGTTATAGTGGACCACAAGCTAAATATGAGTCAACAGTGTGATGCTGTTGCAAAAAAGCAAACGTGATTCTGGGATGCATTAACAGGTGTGTTGTGAGCAAGACACGAGAAGTCATTCTTCCGCTCTACTCTGCGCTGGTTAGGCCTCAGCTGGAGTATTGTGTCCAGTTCTGGGCATCGCATTTCAAGAAAGATGTGAAGAAACTGGAGAGGATCCAGAGAAGAGCAACAAGAATTATTAAAGGTCTAGAGAACATGACCTATGAAGGAAGGCTGAAAGAATTGGGTTTGTTTAGTTTGGAAAAGAGAAGACTGAGAGGGGACATGATAGCAGTTTTCAGGTATCTAAAAGGGTGTCATAAGGAGGAGGGAGAAAACTTGTTCATCTTAGCCTCTAAGATAGAACAAGAAGCAATGGGCTTAAACTGCAGCAAGGGAGGTTTAGGTTGGACATTAGGAAAAAGTTCCTAACTGTCAGGGTGTTTAAACATTGGAATAAACTGCCTCGGGAGGTTGTGGAATCTCCATCTCTGGAGATATTTAAGAGTAGGTTAGATAAATGTCTATCAGGGATGGTCTAGACAGTATTTGGTCCTGCCATGAGGGCAGGGGACTGGACTCGATGACCTCTCGAGGTCCCTTCCAGTCCTAGAGTCTATGAATCTATGTTTGTAAACCCTTTGTCCCTTTTGTATTATTTTTCTGTCCTTTATGGTGTTTTCAAGTCCTTCTAATTTTGAATGATTTGAACATCCATTTAATGTGCTATTTAATACTAGGTCAATGGTGAATGGATGACAATTATGAAGTTCACATCAAAGACAAGGTCTGCAGCCTGTGGGTCAGCAGGAAATGAAAAATGGTGCTTCAGATGTTGTGCAGGAATACAAGAAAAATGATGGATTCAATGAGGCCTCAAGATTGCAAGCCACTGAAACTAAGGGTGGGCATAGCCTTTCAACAGTGAGAACAGTCAGAATATCTGTGAATTCTCTGAGGTATTTCCTCTGGAGAAACATCTTCTCTGGATGAAATTTAAGCATTTTTCTTGCATCTAGGAATTCAGCTTGCCTAGGCACTGGGAAAGCAGGGTGTGTGAAAAATGTGGATTCAAAAAGGGGGACAAAAAGCTGAGTATTTGCCTTCAACTGAGCGTACTGTAGACCAAAATGTCACAAAATTTACCCAAGTGGCTTCACACACTTGTAATAGAACATGGGGTCAAGATGGCCCCCTACAAGACCTTGTACGAGAGCCTTGCAGAGAATGAAGATCACCCATAATTATCTGCTGGGTTCTCCCTGGCAGGGAGAAACAAACCACTGGAACTCCATTCCTCCCAACCCGCAGATGAGTCAGCAGTTGATAAACAAAAAGTCTTCTGAAAGAGCTAACAAAATCAGCACCAGCCTTAGTCTATGACCAGGAGATCTTCACATAAATATATCAGTACAGTCTTAGTGCTGTATCCAGGCCTAAAACCTGTCTGGTAAGTAGTCCAGGTTGTCATATGATGCAAAGTTGGCTAGTTATGAAGATCTTGAGCAGCTTCCTAAAACAGGGTTGAGACAGAGTGAAAATTGATGAGCTTGTTTAGCAAGGCATGTAAGGCGTTCCAAGAGCCCCAGGGCTTCAAGGAAGGACATGTGGAGATGGGAATGGGAAAATGATCTAAAAAGGGCATTTAGGAGAGAGGCTTGGAATGATTACAGACAATGAGACAGGGAGCAAGGCTCAGTTCAAACAGCAAGTAGCCTTAAGAAGGGGCATAGTCATGCAGGGCTCTGGTGTTAAAGACCAGAGTCCTGAACTTAATGTGTAAGGTGAAAGGAAGTCATTGCAGGGAGACTCGGAAGAGACATGTGGTCAGAGCACAAGGATGATTATTTTTGACAAAAAGAACAGGAGTACTTGTGGCACCTTAGAGACTAACAAATTTATTAGAGCATAAGCTTTCGTGGGCTACAACCCACTTCTTCGGATGCATCCACGAAAGCTTATGCTCTAATAAATTTGTTAGTCTCTAAGGTGCCACAAGTACTCCTGTTCTTTTTGCAGATACAGACTAACACGGCTGCTACTCTGAAACCTATTTTTGACAACAATATTTCGGCATATTTTGGATGGGGGCAAGATACAGGGAGGCCAGACGGCGGGAGGTTGCATCAGTCAAGGTGAGAGATGATCAAAGGAAAGAAAACAGTTTCAGCATTTGGGATTGAAAGTAACAATGGCTTTTTATCAGGGTGTCTTTTCACTATAGTCTTTTTGTCTGGTTTGATGCATTAGTTGCTTTAACAAAAAATAACTGGTTAGGCCACCTCTTGCTCCTTATTCAAAGCGCTCCTAAAATGTCACTTTTGCCATGTCATCTATAAGTGGGTGTAAAAACAAACACAGACCCAATTAAGTGTTCCATCAAGGCTGTACATGCCTAACCGAGTAACCACATTGACTGTCACTCTTGTTCTTACTTACTTCTCTCCATTCCCTCCCCGCATCTTACAGTCTGTGGTTCTCATTTGTTGTGTCACAGCTGTATTTAGGCCCTGATCCCACAAGGAGCTCTGTACAGGCAGAGCCTTGTACCCAAAACCCCAGTGACATTAAGACTCCCTGGTGGCATAGAAGGCTGCCTGGACAGAGCTCCTGACAGGATTAAGGCTTAAGAGTACATCTACACTGCCAGACCCTCCCTTCCCCATGCATCAGTGAATCTCAGAGGCTGGATCAACTGACTCATGTTTGCAGGGCTTATGCTACAGGGCTAAAAATAGCAGTGTAGACATTTGGATTCGGGCTGGAGCCTGGGCTCTGGGACTGGGGAGGGTCACAGAGCTCAGGCTTCAATCCAAGTGGGAATGTCTACACTGATCAGCCCCATAGTGTGAGCACGAATCAGTTGACCCGGCCTCTGAGATTTGCTGCTGTGAGCGTTTTGGCAGTGTAGATACACCTTGAGTGTGGAAGTTCTGTGGGACATAGACTTGTTTTTGTGAAGGGCCTAGCATACCTTTGGATGCTTAATATTAATAAATTGTGCAGTAAAAAGGATGAGATGTTAAAAAAAATATATACTGCAATGTGCTTTCTGTGGGTGGATCCCTGCGTCCATCTGTAGCCTCATTCACTTCAACTAGGCTCCACTTAAGTAGCCCTCATTTCAGGGTAGGGACCTTGAATTATCTGCAGTGTTAGACAGCGTTATAAGGCTATATCAAGGCTACTAGGTATAGTCAGTTAGGTATGTGTGTGCTCGCTCCATATGCTGTCCCAGCCTTGTGCAGATAGTTGGCTCAGCAGACATTGAGAATACTACCCAGAAAGAAGGACCACCGGCATGGTTCACTTACAAAGGCACTCGGCCAGGTTTATTGCTCTCAAGACACAATCCTAGCACCCCATAGGAGCTACAAGTATGCTAACATGAGTGTTCCTGTGGGAAGGAACTACTCAGGGCACGTCTTCACTACCCGCCGGATCGGCGGGTAGCAATCGATCTATTGGGGATCGACTTATCGCGTCTAGTGAAGACGCGATAAAATCGATCCCTGATCGCTCTGCCGTCGACTCCGGAAATCCACCGCGGCAAGAGGCGGCAGCGGAGTCGACGGCGGCGCGGCAGCGGTCAACTTGCCGCCGTCCTCACAGCCAGGTAAGTCGACCTAAAATACGCAACTTCAGCTACGCTATTCACGTAGCTGAAGTTGCGTATCTTAGGTCGACCCCCTGCTGTAGTGTAGACCTAGCCTCAGTAAGCAACTGGTCTTTCTGCTGTCCCCAAGGCCACACAAACGGTTTAGGTGAAGCACCCCAACATTTATAGATTAAGACAAATAATTCTTGTATCATCTGCTTGTTACCTCCCCTTGTATCATGCTCCAGGTGTCTTGGGCACAACATCCCTATTCATTACTTCTGGCAGACTTTCTTGTCTTGTATTAGGCCAGGATGGCCCTCCTGGGCCAATCTTGTGGAGTGTGGTCTCACACATACACAGTATCTGTTGATTCTTAGGAGTGCCTGTGTTTTAGCCACACTAGCAATACTTTTGCCAAGGTCATATAGTGAACTTGTAAACATCTACTTTAATACATGGCCCAACTTAGATTCACAACCTCTGTTTCAGGCCTCAGATCTTGCACCAGGCCCAGTGCTCCAGGCTCTCTCTTTCTCCCACACTAGGGACAATGCTTTGTTAATACAGTATCAAGCCCAAACAGCCATCCCTTTCCCTTAGGCATTTTAAAGCAGTTCAGGTCTTCAGGTGCTGACTCTTTTGGTGTTTCAGATGTTCCCCCCCTGCCCCAAGTGATATTTCAAAAGATCAGATTTCAAAGGTTTTGAAATATTCTGCCAGCCTCATATGTGCCTTATTGGCTAATGCAAATCTAGACAATATTTTACCACCTTTGAGAAAGTTGGTTTGAAGGGAGAAAAATAGATTGTGGCCAGCTATTGAGAATTCCAGAAATGAGTATAATGGAATAGTGAGCTATTGAAAGCCATTTGTAGTTTATTTTCTTTCATCACAAATAACTATAGGAGATAATTTATAAATAATAATAATCCCATAATTACTGATCCCAGTTCATTAATTCAACCCATGATAAGTTAGTTTGGCCATTTTATTATCATGAGATCCGTTAGTAAGTAAGAGAAATGCAAGACATCGTGCATCAAAATGAGAAGAGAGCCACCAATGAGCATCTTGCGGGGCAGGTATACTCCGTCAGCCTTTGGGGAGTGGGGAGGGGGTGTTATAGCCCTATGGGTGAGTCCAAATAACCACCCTTAGCCTCAGGGAAGTATGGCTTAATGGCCAGAGTCAATAAGGCTGCCCTCCTGTGCAGGGCTGCATGGCCTAGTGGCCAGAGTCATTACGGCTGCCCTCTTGTGCAGGCCTGCGTGGCCCAGTGGCCAGAGGGGAGTGGGCCACCACCCAAGGGCGGGTGGCAGCTGAGCTAGGGGTACACAGGCCTTTCCTACTTTATGGGTCCCAGTCCAGGGCTCTGTCAGCAGCAAATGTATTCACCGCTGTGTCAGTCGGGATCCCTCTGAAACACGCTGACTAGGTTCCCAGTTCCATGACCGGATCAATATCAAGCTCCCCTGGGCTACTTCCTTCCCTGTTTTCAAGGATGGTAGTCTGCAGGTCCTCTGGGGTCATTGGCCAGTGAAGCTCCTGACGGCTCCGTCCACTCTTGGGCTTTTGTGGGCAGCCGAGTATCTCTTGGCATGCCTGGCCTTTGTGGTTTGGGGCTCCAGCAGCTCCCATGAGGGAGCCTGCAACACATGCCCCCTCTCCTCAGCAGCCAGCCCAGAATGAGCTGGGCTGCTCACTCTTATACTGTGGCTCCAACTGGAGCATGCCCAACAGAGGCAATGGGTCATTGCTTCCTCAGCCCACAGCATGAGGTTAATTCCTTTCCGTCCAGTGCGGGGCAGGTATACCCCATCACAGAGGAGCTGAAGCAGAATCCTTTTCTACAAAGAGCAATTGAACTAAATGAGGTTAAAAAAAAAGATACTAAAAAAAGTGGTATAATAAAATAATATGGAGAGATATATTGAATACTGATACAGTCTTCAGGGAAGTAATAGATGAACTACATATTTTTCTTACTCCTAATTATTTCTGTAGGTTCTCTTCAACTTAAAAAAAATGCTAGAGGAGAGGAAAGATGGTCATGTAGTTAGGGTACCTGGGAGACTGGGTTCAACTCCCTGGTTCCTGTGTAATCCTGAGCCTGTCACTTAGTCTCTCCGTGCCTCCATTCCCCATCTATAAAATGGGGGATAATAGCACTGCCCTACCTCACAGGGGTGTTGTGAAGATAAATACATTAGCAGTTGTGAAGCACTCAGATGTGATGGAGGCCATATCAATACCATAGATAGCATTTCTTTCTGCATACCTACATTAAAGTCATCCAGCTTCTAGAACAGGGATTGGCAATCTTTGGCATGCGGCTCGCCAGGGTAAGCCCCCTGGCAGGCCAGGCCGGTTTGTTTACCTGCCACGTCCACAGGTTCGGCCGATCGTGGTTCCCACTGGCAGCGGTTCACCGCTCCAGGCCAATGGGGGTGGCGGGAAGTGGTGGCCAGCACATCCCTCGGCCTGCGCCACTTCCCGCTGCCCCCATTGGCCTGGAGCGGTGAACCGCTGCCAGTGGTAGCCACGATCGGCCGAACCTGCGGACGTGACAGGTAAACAAACTGGCCCGGCCCACCAGGGTGCTTACCCTGGTGAGCGGCATGCCAAAGGTTGCCGATCCCTGTTCTAGAACATTCTTTTCCTCCCCCCCCCGTTTAATGGGGGGAAGAAGCCAGAGCACTGTTCCATTAGCTTCCTGACCCTACAAATTGCTCTGGTCAGGTGGATCACTGAGCCCACATAGGGCCTCAGTGAACTCAAAGGGGTCTGCCTATACTGACCTCATTACAGGACTGAAGCCTTAGTTTGCTATTGTAACATCTTTCAACAAAAGCATTTTAGGTACAAAAAAAAAAAATACAGGATAAATGCTTCCTTTTAAAACATGCTAGTATGACTATATCTACATAAACATAGTGATTCCCCATTTGTGATTCAGTACAGAAGTGAGAGAGTTGTCACACTGTTTGAACCTGACACTTTGGTACAATGCAATTTCCAAGAAGAGACTTCTTCTGTCAGATGTGTTGATCAGTCTCATTCCCCTCTATTAAAGCTGACAGCCCTAAATAAAAGGCTTTTACTCAAATCTTAATCATGATAAAAAGCCCTGCAAGGATACAAAGGGCTATATCCTGTGAATAATGAAAGCAATCTCTGCATGTAAAGCGCTAGAGTAGATACCCACATAATAAGATCCTCCATAGTCATTATTGTGTGCATATGGAAAAATCAGTTCAATGTTTAATAAACAGAAAGAGCCTGATCCTGTTCTTATTGAGGAAAATCTGAGGGTTTTTCTTGTTATTGGCAACACTGTGGAAATAGAAGCAGGCCTAGAGTTGATGAAAATATATGCAAACATAAACTAGTTTACATAAGCTTCTTTTTCAGGACTTTGTGGATTCTTTCTTTCTTTCTTTTCCTACAGTAGTGTTTGTTTTCTTTTTATCTGGCAGAGACAGTATAATTTTACCCTTGCTTAGTGGAATGAAAATGTTTCCATGCCCTTTAAATGTTCCAAGCTATTTGGAGAGAATGAATATACCTCTGAACATATGGTAATATGGGTTTTGGAAATCTAAAAGTATTAACTGTGGCTGTGTTTATAGCAAGTGGTACTGCCTTGAAATCATATGACTCTTGGCTGTTTTGCTTTGCAGAGGTTCACAAAAACGCTTTATTTGGCTTTGATACACTTAGATTAACATCTGCCAAATTTTGAGTTTTGTGTTGTCTGGCCGAAACTGTCAAAACTGCTGGATTTCTGCTGCCAATATCTAAACTATGAGAAATTACAGATTTCATATGATTTAAATGCAGTATCGTAAACTTCCCCTGGTTTGCTCAAAAGGTTTGTGTACCTTAGCTATTGACTCAACCAAACCCTAAGTTGAAATCTTAAATTGTCCAGAGTGAGTAAAAGGTGGAAGGAAGATCATTTTAACAATACATGTAATGTAAAATTTTTGGTATGAAAAGAAAAAACAGTGGAGTTGAAGGAATGATGTGAACTGAATGTTTGAACTAAAACGACTTGGTTAGGCGTTTTCTGGTCTCCTGGTAAGCTTACAGAATTGTTATAATAGACCAAAACCTTCTGAAGGAGAAAGGAGTGTCCATATGCAGACCATCGAAACTTGTTTGGATGAAACAAGGTTTGCTATCCCTTCTGGACATTTCTCTCTGAGGAGTACTTAGTAAGTACTTAACAGTTACAGCATGTAAATTGGTGCATCATCACAGTCTTAGCTACCACTACAACATGCTAAGGCTGAGGGATTTGCTATAAATAACACCATGGGCCTTCTTTTTTCTTGATTCTTATTACTTTGAGAATGAGTTCAGACACACTGAATTTCAAATGCTATTCCCCAGGGGGTGAGTTTAAAAGCAGAGCACCAGGGTGATGCACTCTTGTTAGCCTCTGTGGCTTGAGCAGATGGTTTGCTGTTTTCAGAACTTACCATAGCTTTTAAAGGTTGGCGATGTCATATCTAGACCCAGAACATTACAGTGATCGGGCCTGGAAGTCAAAAATGCATTGAGCAGCCTGGCAAAGTTCAAATCCAACAGGTGAGAAAAGACGGAAAACAGCATTTTATGTGGTTGTGGCTATTTGAGTCTCTAGAAGCAAGGAGAAGTCCAGGTAGCTAGTTCTCTTAGCTGTTCAGACTATGCAGTGCTTCCAGCTGTTCAAAGGGGTAAATGTTTACTTTTGTTACTAAACAGATATGACTCTACATATATATACGCAGCAGATCTGGTGTGTAGTCACTTTTCAGGGTAGAGCTGCATTTTAAGTTGCAGTGGATTCAGGGCCACATCACTAATTCAGGGTCTAATTCTACAATTCTTACTCTGGCTGAGTAGCAGTTACTCAGGCAAGTTGCTCCAATAACATCTGCTGGAAATATTAATTAGAGCTGATCAAAAATTTTCTGAAGGAATAGTTTCCCTGCTGGAAAATGACGATTTGACAAAATTGAAATGTTTTGTGGGAATGCATAAATTTTTGACAAGGAAATATTTTGACATATTTCATTTTGATATGGTTGAAACATTTTATTCTGACTTTATTGTTTTGATTTTTTATTATTATAAAGTACAATAACATAAAATTGCTTTGACTTCTGTTAATTTGTGTAATTATCATAGCCTAAGGGAAATTCTGAAGTTTTTTAAATAAGGTAAAAATAAAATTCCGAGATTTTCATCCTGATTTAGGACAAATTCAAAATCTTAATTTCCTCTGGTATAGAAATTCCATTATGTGCGATCAGCTCTAATATTTGTGCAATAAAGTAATGACTACACATCCTGCCTTTTTCCATGTCTCTTTGGCAAGAAGCACCAACTCCTTGCAGATTTGTACTTGGACATGGTGTTACACAAATTATGGACAACACGTGACGTCAGTGAAACTGCCTGATTAAGTGTTATTCACTGTAAACACTGGGCCTTTAGTTGTGATTTATAAGCTAATTCTGTAGCAGGCAACTACATATTATTATTCTAACTTGGCAGGGATACACAGCAACACTTAAGGGCAAAAAGAATATGTGGTTCATCAATATCTGCGCTGTAAACTATAAGAAAAGCGTATCCATATTGGATATCTCATCCTATTGACTTCAAAATGTAGCTAGTTTGGCTACAGTCCCAAGTTCACTGTTACTTAATGAGGTAAAGCTATATTTCAAAGCTACAATGTCGTCAGAGTTCTTTATTTCACTTGAACTGTCATCAGATAAAATATATCTGAGCTGTCAAGTTAAAAAAAAAAAACAGGAACATTTTTTTTATCCTGATATTGACATTTTGGATGCTGTCAGTTCAAATGCCTGGCAAATTTCCAGTCCTTCTCAGCACTCATGGTAACCATCTTATAATTGATACTTGGGAGGATAACATCCAAAGCATTTTGCTGTAATAGTGTTCAAACAGGTATTTTTTCAGTTCTCATTCTGCCACCCCTCATCACCTGGAATAATATGTTACTCCACAACTGGATTCACTAGGCTACATTTGTGCATTTACCTGTAGCCCTGTACAAAAGGCAAGGTGTAATTTCACCTTCCCAGGAGCACCGTAGGCTAGGTCTACACTAGGGAGGGGGGTCGACCTAAGATACGCACCTTCAGCTACACGAATAGCATAGCTGAAGTCGGCGTATCTGAGGTCAATTTACCTGGCCATGAGGACGACGGCGAGTCGACCGCTGCCGCTCCCCCGTCGACTCCGCTTCCGCCTCTCGCCGCGGTGGAGTTCCGGAGTCGACGGCAGAGTGATCGGGGATCGATTTTATCGTGTCTACACTACCCACCGATCCGTACCCTTAGAGAGGCATAACTGCTTCCCACTTGTCCCTATGGGATAGTATCTGCTACTGGCTCATACCAGGAACAGATTACTCCCTCTCCCAACCACAGAAGATCAGCCATGTGTGCTGGTTAGCATGTTAGGTGGGAAGCAGGGTTAAAACCAAGGCTTTGACTATTCACACGCTCCAGGCCAACAACATAGTGGAAGGGGAAGTACATGGCATGTAGCCCTTCTTATCCTTGTGTGCCTTTAGCAGAGAGTCAGGGAGGCTGCACAGGAAAGGAATTAATCTGAAAGCTTGAGACCCACTCTTGAGCATGCTTTCAGAGATAGTATATGTCTATAGCAGGCTTAAAAGTGCTTAAACTGAGCTGCAAAAATCCTGTGGAAATTCCTGTTGTCAACTAGGGGGAACACAGGTATCTCCTCCTTCTGGGAATAAAAGGTTAAACTGAAACATTAATCATGCCCACAATTCTGTAAATCCATACAACATGTTATCAATAACTTCTGATGTGCGTACAGGTTTCTGTCAAGCAACCTCTGTATTCTGTGACATGCTGGATCTACATTCCTCAGCAAGCATCATCGTTCTCTTAAATGTGCTGGCTCTGAATTCTGAACTGCCTCAGTATTATGGGATACTCAAACAGAGATATTTTGCACCCACAAATCAAAAACAAAACCATAATCCTGCAAACTTTTATGCACATGCTTAACTTTACAGGCTTTAGTAATCATCCTGAAGTCTGATATGCCGATGCAAAATTGCAGGTGCAAAAGAGGATGGCCGGTTTCCTTATTTTCTTTGCAAAAAATCTGTGTATTTGAATGACCCCTAAGGTCACTGCACTTCAGAATCATGAAGGCCTTGATCCAGCCAAGCGATGTCACTGGAACTATACATGTGCTTGTAGTTAAGTATGTGCTTGGCTGGATAACAGCCTAAAGTATCTAAATTTCTGGTGCAGAAGAGGAGACCCAGTTACAGCCAGGATGAAAATCTATCTCTTATTAGAAGGCAAAATGCTACTGTCTTTACTCTGCATAAAACTGCTCAGAAAATTTAAAGTATTTTGAAATTTTTGGCACAAAATGGGAAAAAAATAGGGAGTATTTCCCCCCACCCCCATTTTCCTTTGCAGTAGAGCCCAAACTCCCACTGATTCCCATGGGAATTTTGTGTGAATATGGATCAGTTGAGGCCCAAAATAAATGTAACAATCAAAGTAGCTTGCTCTCAAACATTTTTAAATATAGCCTATCATGAAAATGTAAATAGTACTCTTTTCCTTGACAATGTTTTCCTGTTCAGTCATGCTGATGCCTATAGTCTTTTAAATTTGTCATTTTAAAAACACATTTTAAAAAGAAATCTAAAAAGTCATCTGTCATTTGGGTATTCATCTATGCCTTCTATCTACCACAGTCTACTTGCCTTGAGAAAAGATGTGTAATGGTTTTATAGGGGATATGAAATTTCTCTCATAAATGAGATATGATCTAATAATTAACAAATGCCAAAAGACAGGCTAGGAAGCTTATACAATCTAACACATTTTGTTTAAATTATTTTGTCTTTTCACTTTCCATCATTTTCCAACTTTAAAGTGGGACTTGTGTTTATAACTAGGTGGACATTAAGGGCCAAATTGTCATGATTCCATGGGCCCTTGACATAGCTCTGGCTGTATAATGGGGCATTAAAATGAGATGAGTGTAAATATAATTTACTTGCCCTTCAAGGGCACTTTACAGTGCCAGAGTGGGAGCAAAGGCCTTACTGTAAATGAGAACTGGGCTCTGTATTTTTCTGCAGAAACCTATACGTGAATCTAGTTTTCATGGAACTAAAGGCTAAACCCAGGATCTATGCAGACATCTGTTACCTAACATCTTCTAGGTAAAAATAAATAAAAAAAATATACCCACTTACCATTTACAGGCCAAGATTCAGATTGGGTGATATGTTAGTTCTAAATCCTATTGAAATCAAGGGAACTGCTTGTGCAATAAGTGCTACTCAGTATAGATTTTAAGGTCAGAAGGGACCACCAGATCATCTAGTCTGATCTGGTGAATATCTAGTATATCACAGGTTACCAATAGCACCCAGCACCCACACAGTGAATCCAACAACCAAAATTAGACCAAACTATTATATTCCACAGGAACCTAGTGTAACCCACACACCTCCTGGGTGTGGTGCTCTGTCCCATCTAGTGGCACCACTTGGAGAGAGATTAATGAATCCGCTCTATAGCCTTAGCTAAGGGCCGTCTGGCTTTTAACTCATGCAGTACAGGCTCATGCACTAAGCTCCAGAGATCCCAAGTTCAATCCTGCCTACTGACGACCGAGTTGGTGTTACCCTAGACTACTATGTAGAATAGGTGGAATTGAGGTGCACCAGTACGCAAGGCCCCGGTAACAGCAGGGAAATTATTAAGTGAGATATACCCAGATAATCCTGGCAAGTGACCCACACCCACACACTGCAAAGGAAAAGAACAACCACCAAAGGTAAATAAGGGGATCTGAAACTGGCCAGAAGTTCTAAGTGATGTATATGGAATCCTATTTTTGAAAGTTTATTTGGATGGGCAGAATCCTTGCGCCTGCCTGGAGCCCTACTGAAGTCAATAGCCACTGGAACAAAAGAGCATCATCAGCATGAGTATGCTTGCAGAATCAGCACCAAGATCTGTTTGGGTGTGTAGATGCTTGTGCTATATATTAGGTATAGAACCTCATATATGTTATATTATTATGCACTGAATACCTTGTATGCAGTAAATACATAATAAATATACACTTGTGCTATATTATTTCACTTGAATTTGTCTTCCTCCCAATCTTTCAGCTCCTTCTGCCAGATTCTCTATATTTTTTTCCTTTGCCCTCTTTCTTCTCAATTTTTCACTGCATTTAATCATTGGTATTTTGTCTTCCTATTTCTTCTCAGCTCCTTATTACAATTCTATCCTATGCAGAAAGTAAACTTATGGCTCATTCTGCAAACAGGTATGTTAGTTTCATTGAGGTCATTTGGACTACAAAGGGCTAAAGGTACTCACTTGCAGGACTGGTAATAACATTCCACTCTGAACCAAAAATATGAACATATAAAACTGAAGTGGATTCGAAATTAGTGTGAGGACATGTCTACACCGTGAGGCGATGCTCACGATGGAACTGTGTTGCTAAAGTGCATTAATATGTTGCATACTAATTGGTCCATATAGACCCTGCTGGTGTGAACTAAAAGTTCCCTAGAGTACTTTAACATAACAATTAGTGTGCACTTTAAAAATCATATCCCCCTCCCCGTAGCGCACGTCGCTGCACCGTATAGACAAACTCTAAGTTTGATTCTTCAGAGGTTTATTTGTGTAAGAAGAATATAATATAATGCAACTCACGGTTCATATGCTTTGTAGGTATGTGTAGTTTATTATGAATGTTGGGAATTCAAGATTTAAAAGTAAATAAATTCATATAAAGACCAACCCCTTCCACCTCACCTTCAAAACTCAGTAAACAAATATAAACTAGAACCAGTGGACCAGCGGAAAAGAAAAATAAACCTAAAATAATTTTGGGGCCTGATTTCTTACAGTGTGATTTTACTTTTACAACTCCACATGCCCAGTTTAATTATTATTGATGTAGCAGCTCCCCCAAGGCATGGTTCAAGCCTTGTCCCTGGTGCTTGCAGCCTGTCCCCTCCCACTGAGGGAACAGAGAAATCCTGGTTCCTCACGGACCCAGCAAAGGGACTATGTAAATCACTCCATCCAAAACTCTCCATTGGCTTTTGTACAAGTTTCCAGTCTATTCTGTCCCCACTCTGCACCATAGGCAGGCTGGGAAATGGTGTCCAGAGGCTCTGGAGCCATTGTTGCTGTAGTCCAAAGGATAGGAACCCTATAGGCTCAGTCCAGTGTTCCAGGAGTTAGCAAACTCCAAAAGGGGTTACATTTACTTGAAAATCTTGGACTACTTCCAAATTTAGACTTGAGGAATTATTATTCTTTTGTTGAATAAACTGTCCAAACATTACCTTTCCTGTGTTCAAAGCTAAATGAAATGCTTACTTTATCATTTGTAGGCAGCATGGCTATTAAGTTTTTTTTTTTTTTGATGAGGATAAAAATATATATAGGTGTTCTAGTCTTAGAAATAGTGGATTATCAACTATATGCTAATGCACGGCTGTTGATTGACTTCACAGGCACTTTTCTTTCTTGCTTTTCTTGTTTCAAGACTCAAAGGGAGACATTCTAGACTGAATTGGTTGTCATCCTTTTGAACAGATCAATAAACTGTGCTGAAAAGTGAAAGAAGTCTTTAGTTCCTGCAATGAAAGCCTCCCTTTAGATAAGTTGAAAATGGTTGTAATTATTTTTAAAATACCATATAAAGTCCACTGTGTGCATATTTTTTGCAAATAAAATGAACACAAAAGACCAAAGATACACAAATGTAAAATGATGCATTTAAACTAAGTTTCGAATAGTTGTAATGTAATTCCCAGTTGCTGAAATGATTTGATCTCTTTATCATGGGAAGAAATTGGACTCTGAGATATTATCAACCGCCTCTAACGACAATCTGATTATTGTTCTAATCCTGACAGTGATTGATTCTGAGTAATTATTTTAGAAGAAGAATTAGATTAAAAAACAATATTTCAGATTATTGAAGACTCCAGTCCATTCCTGTAATTAGTTCCTTTTTAGAATGTATGATGCTATCACATTTGAATAATTTAGAGTGAATTATTCACAAGCAGACTGTTTGATTTTGCTTTGGTAGGAAAATAGATAAACAACAGACCAAAACATTTGAACAGGTATTAAACTGTAGATTAGCAACTTCCTTTCTATAAACTTTACTTTGCTGATGTTCTTACTTTGCCATATAATCACTAAAATAATGATTAGGCAAAAGTAATTACGGATACAGAATTGTGATATTATGATTACTGATATCACCATAATTATGCATGGTTACCCTTTGTTTGTGTTAGGTGAAGAGTAGCAGAATTCTCTAGACTTTTAGTTTTTTACTGTATAGGAATATACAGAATCATTCTAAAACATTAGTCTTTTCTTTGCACTATGGGCATTTATATGATAGTGTGCCACAACATGAATGATCAAAGATCAGGTTTATAATAGGAATTGCTGAATTGTCATGAAAGCAAAGACTGTCAGAGCCTCAGCCCAAACATCACGCCATAACTTAACCTGTTGAAATACATCCTCTCCATGATTGTGCCAAACCTCCTTTGCTTGGATTTGGGATTTGAAACTAGCAATTATGCTCACCACTGACTAGCAAGAGAGTCTATCAAGAGTATCAAGCTAAAGACACATCAGCAAAAGTGCTTTGTATGTTTGCTGGAGAGGGGGATGAAAGAGATGGGGAACAATCTGTTTCAGGTTAGAGACAGGGAGGTTTGGAGTCAGGAAAGGAAAGAGAAAGAAGTAGGTAGAAGAGGGGTTAGCCATATAGCTAATTGTATTTAGAACAATCTTTTCTTTCCTTATTCCCAACCTCCTTGTCTTTGGTCCTAACAGTGTTCACTCCCCTATCTCTTCTTTCCCCCATTCAGCTGTACTATACATGGTTAGGAATAGGCTTACAGAGCTGAGGTAGAAAAATGTATGTATGGGAAGGGGAAAGGAGAAAGGAGCTGGTTAGGCTGGAAGGAAAAAGGGATGGCACAAAGATAAGGCATGCAGAGGAGGGAAGGGAGAGACAGGCTCTTGAAAGATGCAGATACTCTATGAGCTTAACCAAATTGAAATGTTAGACTTGTTGAAATTTACCCAGCTCCAGTTTTTTTTATGGGAGCGTCTTTATGATACCAAGTTATTTTAAAGTGTGCATGTAACTGAGTAATCTCAAATGTATGTTATCAACAGGAATGGATTATAAGCAGGTTAACTCCACAAGTCCAGACCCTCTATCAAGTCTATCTACTTTAGGGTTTTATATAGCCCCTATCATTGTGGTACCTATGCATTGACCAAATTAAAATATGATCTCTCTGCACAGATAGTACAAGGTCTGTGATATTTCCTGATGGCTCCTGGGAAACCTGTAGAGATGAAGGGATATGCTTTCTTATTTTGGACATGAAAAACTTGCTCTCAATGTATACAGTGAGACTATCACAGGTGCACTAGCAATGTAATTTCAGCACATACAGAACCAGATGATCAAAGGGGTAGTCTGTTATGAGTGGAAAACTGGCTGATTTTTCCACGACTTTGGTTTTCCCAGGTTTATGAAGGGATTATACATACTTTGGTCTTCCGTGAAGAAGCTGATTTAGTTCATGCTTCTTGAGGGTTCTTTGGAATACATATACCCTAGAGTTTTTTTAGGACGGGCAAATAAAAACAGTAGAGAAGATCACAGGAAGAGCTCCCATAATGGAACTCCCAAGTCTCCCAAATATGAAAGTGGTTGTGCAATCCAATTCTCCCTTCCTACATGCTTGTTTCACACTGAAAATGTTTCTGTTCCGAGTGTTGTATGATCAGCTGCTCATCTTTCCCTTTCTCTATAGTGCACTTCAAATGGAGACAAGTAGAATCCTTTTAGGTGATACTCAGTGATACTGTCTTGTTTTGAACCTGAGGTGAAGAACAAGAAGGAAGTTGCTCTGAGCCACATCCCAAACTGGAATAACCTCTCATTGCTCATTGACATCAATGGATGACAAATCACACCACTTGAGGATCTGGCCCTGGTATATTTTAATCATGAAGATGCTGATGTTGTCTTTTGTAGGCTGACATAGTGGTACTACTCAGACCAATAGAGTGCTATATTTGGCTAGTTTTGTCACTCTGATTAATTGTAAGCTAAGTACTGAACATTTTGATGATTTTATCTGTGTCAAGAAAAATAGCAGATGAATCACTTTTTATTCTAATAGTATCAGTTTAGGTATGTATTGGAGCTGTTGCCTGTTTATTAATTGAACCTCATCTCCATATTATTTGAGGATTACCCATTGAAAGTGCTAGACTGTAACTTGGATTACATGCCCAGGCACAAGATTAAGGAAGAGTAGGTACCCCCTCACCCAACCTTAAATCCTTGCCAAGGCTATTTGGAGCTTTGTCCCAAGCATGTAGCAGTAAGTGAGCGTGTGACCCCTAGAGCATGTGTGTAGGGAGTGGGCGGGGAGGAGCAGAGATTGGACAGAGCCTTGACCCCAAACATGTCTGCTAACACAGCTGAGCTGGCATCTGTACTACAATGTGTATGGCTGGTACAGGCCAACAGCAAATTACTACTACTTCCCAGAGAGGAGAGGAAGCACGGAATGAATTATGAAACAATAGTGTGTTTCTGAGTCACAGTGGCTCCCTGGACATCACCTCGGGTGGTGCATTTTATTTTATTTTATTTTTTTCTTCAGATTTTATGCACTTATATCACTTGCTCAGGGCTGTTCCTAAAGGCGCAGTCTAAACCCAAATCATTAGATTCTGACGTGCAGAGCACAACCACAGCAAGTACTTATCCATGGAAGAATGCTGTCACATTATGTCTCCAGCTAGATGACAGACAGACAACTTTACTGTACACAGTCAGGAGATGGGTGGATATACAGATTCCTGGCTTCTTTAAAGGGGCAACAACTCACTAGTGTCTAAGAGTATGACAATTGTTGTAATTTTTCCATTTTGAATTCTAACCAACAGGATGTGCTCACATCATTTACACAAACGAACAACCCCCCGAGCTGATGAAGCTTCCCTTCACTCTCCTGAATTGAACTGAAGTCGTTTTTCCTTTTCAAATTTGTGGCTTCTTGGCTACAAATGTTCTAGATATTTATTTTACTGAATATCAGATTGAACACCTGTTCCAAGTGCCAGTTTGTCTACTCTTTTATATTGCTGAGAACATCAGAATGGCATAGAGAAAACTCTTCAATTTTAGAGCAATGTATCTCCTGATTTTTGAATAGGAGGACAGAAGGCATGATTTTCATAACTTGATTGCTTTTTTCTGCATCTATTGCCCACAATAAAATTTGGCCTTTGAACATCAATGTTACTAATATAATAATTGTCTGTAACTAAATCATGTATCCCTTTACAAAATAATTTTCTTATTTTTGCATCATCTCATCTTTATTACAACCTAACCTAATTCAGTGTCTCTTAAGGGATTTATTTTCTTCCTGAATTAAGGTTGGGCAACTTGAAATCTTTTCCTTTGAAAAAAGAAAGAACGTATAAAACCTGACCATTTTAAAGCCAGGATAACATTTGTTCCCATTGTATCATTTTAGCAAATGTACCATGCAGAAACACAGTTCTTCTGTTTTCAAAGGCAGCCTTATACCAGAGAGCTGTACAAAGAAAGAGCACTCTATATGCATCACAATTCCTTTCTTGCTGCAGCCATTTCTAATACACTTAGGTGATACATCCATCCTCATTAGCTACTGTTCTTCTTTAGGGGCAGACTAACCTGAACAATCAACCATGCTAGACCTTACACAGGATAAATAATAAGCTAGCTTTGTTCCTCTAGACCCTTCTGCATGGCATCTTGTCCACTATCCCAATTACTACCATCATTTTCTAATGATTAGAGACTTCATATTTAATTTCCTCTATGTTCATTTATGCAAAAGTACATTCAAATGTTATTTTTGTACAAAATAATTCAAATACACTATTAGGAAGGGACACTGGGTAGGATATGATCCTGTCCACTAACTGTACTAAACTAACTGAATTTCATTTACATGAAAAGAGATCTATAAATACAAATAGTTCATAAACCTAATATTGAAGACTTACTAGTTAGAACATTCTGGGCTCACTACTCTAATTCCCCCCCCCCCCATACTGAATGTAAACTTATTGTAGATAGTGCTTTTCCCAATAAAAGTGTTTAAAAGAAACATTTTAAATTGAGTAACTATATTTAGGAATTAAATAAATAGTTTTTAAACAATTGACAACCTCGGGCTCTGATTCAATAAAGTATGTTAAATATGTTAATGTTAAGCATATGCTTAAGTCAACTGAAGTGAAGTCTATTCAGCCACGCACTTCAGCACATACTTAAATTTGGAAGCCAATGGAATTAAACACGTCTAAAGTTAAGCACATACTTACGTGATTTGCTGAATCAAGGCCTCTGTTTTAGAGTGCTGTAAAGTTTGTTCACTATCCCATCTCCATTACAGCAATTTGTTTTTCAGTTCAATAAACATTAGTAGCATGACAAGTTGGAATAACTAAAAAGAAAGTACAGCAATCAAATATCTGCTTAGGACAGGCATCACAGCGCTAGTAAGATTTTTTTAGCATGTATAGTTGGAATTAGAGCTGTCAATCGCAATTAACTCATGTGATTAACTCAGAAAATTAATCACGATTAAAAAAATTAATCGTGATTAATCACAGTTTTAATTGCACTGTGCAACAATAGAATACCAATTGAAATTAATTATAAATATTTTTGGATGTTTTTCTACATTTTCAAATATATTGATTTCAATTACAACACAGAATACAAAGTGTACAGTGCTTACTTCATATTATTATTTTTGATTACAAATATTTGCACTGCAAAAATGATAAAATAAATAGTATTTTCAGTTCACCTCATTCATGTATTGTGGTGCAATCTCTTTATCATGAAAGTGCAACTTACAAATGTAGGTTTTTTTGTTACATAACTGCACTCAAAAACAAGACAATGTAAAACTTTAGAGCCTACTCAGTCCTACTTCTTGTTCAGCCAATTGCTCAAACAAACAACAAAGAGTCCTGTGGCACCTTAAAGACTAACAGATGTATTGGAGCATAAGCTTTTGTGGGTGAGTGCCCACTTCGTCATGCATGCGTCTGACGAAGTGGGCATTCACCCACGAAAACTTATGCTCCAATACATCTGTTAGTCTTTAAGGTGCCACAGGACTCTTTGTTGCTTTTTACAGATCCAGACTAACATGGCTATCCCTCTGATACTCAAACAAACAAGTTTGTTTACATTTAGGGGAGATAATGCTGCCCGCTTCATATTTACAATGTCACCTGAAAGTGAGAACAGGCGTTCACATAGCACTTTTGTAGCTGGCATTGCAAGGTATTTACATGCCAGATACGTTAAACATTCGTATGCCCCTTCATGCTTCTGCCACCATTCCAGAGGACATGCTTCCATGCTGATGATGCTCGTTAAAAAATAATGCATTAAGTAAATTTGTGACTGAACTCCTTGGGGGAGAATTGTATGTCTCCTGCTCTGTTTTTACCTGCATTCTGCCATATATTTCATGTTATAGCAGTCTCGGATGATGACCCAGCACATGTTGTTCATTTTAAGAACACTTTCACTGCAGATTTGACAAAATGCAAAGAAGGTACTAATGTGAGATTTCTAAAGATGGATATAGCACTCGACCCAAGTTTTAAAATCTGAAGTGTGGCGCATGCTTTTAGAAGTTTTAAAAGAGTAACACTCCAATGCAGAAACTACAGAACCTGAACCACCAAAAAAGAAAATCAAACTTCTGCTGGTGGCATCTGACTCAGATGATGAAAATGAACATGCATCGGTCCACACTGCTTTAGATCGTTATTGAACAGAACCTGCCATCAGCATGGACGCATTTCCTCTGGAATGGTGTTGAAACATGAAGGGACAGAAGAATCTTTAGCACATCTGGCAGTAAATATTTTGTGACACTGGCTACAATAGTGTCATGCGAATGCCTGTTCTCACTTTCAGTGCCATTGTAAACAAAAAGCAGGCAGCATTATCTCCTGAAAATGTAAACAAACTTGTTTGTCTGAGCAATTGGCTGAACAAAAAATAGGACTGAGTGGACTCGTAGGCTCTAAAGTTTTCCTGTATTTTGCTTTATTTTTGAATGCAGTTATTTTTTGTACATAATTCTACACTTGTAAGTTCAACTTTCATGATAAAGAGATTGCACTACAGTACTTGTATTAGGTGAATTGAAAAATACTATTTCTTTTGTTTTTTACAGTGCAAATATTTGTAATAAAAATAAATATGAAGTGAGACCTGTACACTTTGTATTCTGTGTTGTAATTGAAATCAATATATTTGAAAATGTAGAAAACATCCACAAATATTTAAATACATAGTATTTTATTATTGTTTAAGTTAAGCACGTGCCTAAGTACATTATTGAATAGGGATAGATTTAAGTAGATGTCAATCTTAGACTGCTGCTTTTCGTCAATTTTTTTTCTGTTCTGGTTGTTTAGCAAATGCTATGGTGAAGAGGTGTGTGTTACCATGTGACCCTGTACAGAGTCAGGAACATTCTACCCCATAGTTTATAATAATGTTATGAGAGACCCTAAATTCAGGCATTAAACCAGGCAGAGATAGTTAACATAGAGCTTTGAACCTTAACTCCTCATTTCTTATCTTTGTGTGTTTGATTTCTTAGCTTTTATGCTGCAGAGAATTGCATTCATCACACCCTGTGTGAGAGAACACAAATGATGTGGGGCCTATCATCATGATGTTGCAAGGGAATACAGAGTTTTGTAGCAAGTACCATGCCCTAAATATGTTATGTCAGACCTGAATCACTCCCTTGTTCTTCAGTTGATGGTGGGCATACCATTTCAAGGCAGGGGATGCAGCAGAGCCCTCAGTATGTTATGTCAGACCTGAAGCAAAGCTCTGTGTAGCTGAAAAGTTTCTCTCTTTCAGCAACAGAAGTTGGTCCACTCAAAAATATTACCTCACCCACCTTGTCTCTCTCATATCTTGGGACCAACACAGCTACAACAACACTGCAAACAAAAGTGGCATTTCGGGCAGTGACTGTCTTTTTTGTTCTGTGTTTGTGTAATGCAGGGATCGGCAACCTTTGGCACGCGGCACATGGCGAGAAGTGGTGGCCAGCACATCCCTCAGCCAGCGCCGCTTCACGCAGCCCCCATTGGCCTGGAGTGACAAACCGCGGCCAGTGGGAGCCGTGATCGGCCGAATCTGCGGATGCAGCACGTAAACAAACCGGCCCGACCCACCAGGGTGCTTACCCTGGCGAGCCGTGTGCCAAAGGTTGCCGATCTCTAGTATAATGCATAGCACAATGGGGTCCTGATCCATGACTAGAGCTATGTGCTATGGTAATACAGCTGGGCTGGGGCTAGTGCAGAATCAGAGCCATAACTTGTTCCATAACTACTGCCCACCCCCCATGCTGAGTAGAGCAGCGTTTCTCAAACTGGGGTCCATGGACCCCCGGGGGTCCCAAAGGGAACTCCAGGGGGTCCACGGGCCCCACTGATCAACTCCTCCTCCTCCCTCCCTTCTAGGGTGACCAGACAGCAAGTGTGAAAAATCGGGACGGGGTAGGGGGTAATAGGCGCCTATATAAGAGAGAGACCCAAATATCGGGACTGTCCCTATAAAATCGGGACATCTGGTCACCCTACTCCCTTCCTCCCTCCCTTCCTCAACTACTCCCCCACCCTCTATCTCCCAGAGGCTATATGCTCTTACTTTGCCATATAATCACTAAAATAATGATAAATCTGGTGGCAGAGCAGGGCTAAGGCAGGCTTCTTGCCTAGCCTGTCCCTGTGCCACTCCCGGAAGCTGCCGGCACGTCCCTGTGGCCCCTGGGGTGGGAGGGGCAGGGGGTCTCCATGTGCTGCCTCGGCCCCGAGTGCCGACTTCGACTCTGTAACAGTGGTCAATGGGAGCTGCGGGGACGATGCCTGCAGGCAGGGGCAGCGTGTGGAGACCCCCTGGCTGCCCAGCCTAGA
>NW_020664435.1:26521286-26675504 GCF_002925995.2 Terrapene triunguis | reverse complement strand
GGAGGCATGGGAGACAATTTGGGATTATGGAATAAATACATCAGCTGGATGTTTCTGCTAAAATGGTCAGCCATGAAACAATTAACAATATTGGCATATAAAATATCATCTTTACGTTTCAGAGTTAACACCTCATTAAGATGAATGGGACAGTTCACAGAGTTCTTGTTTTAGGCTGCTTGCAGACTCAGGAAAACATTTCCTTGATTTACGATCAGTTCATCTTTCCAGAGTCATCTTTCCAACCATAAGGGCTAGAATCAATTTCAAAAAATATTAAGCTTGGATTCTGGAGCACAATTTCAGGGCAAATGATCATGGCAAATTTTGTGGCTGCAGCACAGTAAAATAGGCTAGTTATTAGTAAGGCTACTCTCTCAACTTTTAAATCTATATACTGCTAAGTCATTGATTTGAATCTTCTCTTGGTCAGTAGTGATTGAAAGGAATCAGTGGGTTCTGTTCCTTGTGTACACATGTTCACATCACAGAAACTGCTACTGCAACTGACTCTAAATGCACCCTTACTAGGTTTCTTAGCAGAAAGTCTGAGAATTCAATGAGCAAGGAGACTGAATTATCACTAGCATGATGGACCACCACTAGCAAAGTAGATGTATATTGATTGGGCTGTGTGGGGAAGTCAGCATTGTCTGCACCCATGTTCTGTGCCTATGCAAACTCAGTTTTCAATAAGCAACTCTCACATATGTAAATTCCTAGTTTATTCCTAGGATTTGCATATCCTTCTTATGGTTGCTCAAAGATTTCTTCAGTATCAGATCTTTTGTATGGTTGACAAGCATACTGTGCTAAATTTGGACTACAGTATGCACTGCTCCACATTTAAGGGCATTTAAAGGGACCACTCTGCACTGAGGACCACATGAGCACTGCTCTCACTTAACCAGAAAACCTCCTCTTTCTCTAGTTATGTGCTTATATGGCCCTCATCACTATTGCATCTGAGTGCTTCACAATCATTACTGGATTTTGTATCCATGCGAAATCCATTTTATAGATGGTAAACTGACAGCATAGGTTAAGTGACTTGCCCAAAGTCACACAGGAAATCTGTGGCTCAGCCAGGAACTGAAGCCAGGACTCTTGAATCTCAGTCCAGTGCCCAGTCCACTAGACCATCCTGCCTCCATTTGGGGTGCCTAGGAAATAGCAGCAGTAGCAGCCAGCAGCAGCCACCTCCCTGGAGAAGGGTGTAGCATGCACTCCCCCATCATTGGCCAGTGCAGGAGAGCGTGTTGCACAGTCATGGTCCCATCCTAACCCAACCAGGAGAAGCTAGATGACCAGCTGTGCTAGCTGGAGTAGTGGCCATGGTCCTCCACCACATTGAGGAAAAGCTGTAGCTATAGGAACTCCCAAACACACATTGTGTGACTTAGGAATGTCTACATCACAATAAGTGTGCATGAAATTCTGACATGGCAATGAGGCACTCAAGCGGAGTGCCCCCAGGGACGGTCCTGGGGACGGTTTTGTTCAATATCTTCATTAATGATCCGGAGGATGGCGTGGACTGCACCCTCAGCAAGTTTGCAGATGACACTAAACTGGGAGGGGTGGTAGATACGCTGGAGGGTAGGGATAGGATACAGAGGAACCTAGACAAATTAGAGGATTGGGCCAAAAGAAATCTGATGAGGTTCAGCAAGGACAAGTGGAGAGTCCTGCACTTAGGACGGAAGAATCCCATGCACTGCTACAGACTAGGGACCGAATGGCTAGGCAGCAGTTCTGCAGAAAAGGACCTAGGGGTTACAGTGGACGAGAAGCTGGATATGAGTCGACAGTGTGCCCTAGTTGCCAAGAAGGCTCACGGCATTTTGGGCTGTATAAGTAGGGGCATTGCCAGCAGATTGAGGGACATGATCATTCCCCTCTATTCGACATTGGTGAGGCCTCATCTGGAGTATTGTGTCCAGTTTTGGGCCCCACACTACAAGAAGGATGTGGAAAAATTGGAAAGAGTCCAGCAGAGGGCAACAAAAATGATTAGGAGGCTGGAACACATGACTTATGAGGGGAGGCTGAGGGAACTGGGATGTTTAGTCTGCAGAAGAGAAGAATGAGGGGAGATTTGATAGCTGTTTTCAACTACCTGAAAGGGGGTTCCAAAGAGGATGGATCTAGACTGTTCTCAGTGGTAACAGATGACAGAACAAGGAGTAATGGTCTCAAGTTGCAGTGTGGGAGGTATAGGTTGGATATTAAGAAAAAACTATTTCACTAGGAGGGTGATGAAACACTGGAATGGATTATCTAGGGAGGTGGTGGAATCTCCTTCCTTAGAGGTTTTTAAAGTTAGGCTTGACAAAGCCCTGGCTGGGATGATTTAGTTGGGGATTGGTCCTGCTTTGAGCAGGGGATTGGACTAGATGACCTCCTGAGGTCCCTTCCAACCCTGATATTCTATGATTCTATGATTCCATGACCTTTATATCTGCCAAACCCTGAGGAAAGGAGGTGTTCCAACTTGTAAATCTTTGATGACTGTCTCATTTCTCCCACAGACCCAATCACTACTCACTGTGAAGAATTCTCCTTCTACTTTGCTGACAAGATGGAGTGAAGTCATTATAGTCTTTGGGGCCCAGAGGTACACATACTTAAGCAGGAAGAAACATTCACGTCCTGTCTGAACTGGGCCTTGTCTCTTAGGGTGATGGTGCAGCTTTAATTCAGCACTTCTATCACTGCTTTCTAACTGAAGCCAAATAACTAGCATATCGATATATAAAAGGTAGCTTTAATCCACCTTTGCACTATGCAGTTTCTGTCTGTGTCAGAGGCCAGTGGAGCCCCCGCACTGCTATGACGGGGTTCATGGGGTGCAATCTGGACTCTGGGACTGCTGAGTCCTCTTTCCCACCAACCTGGGGTATCCCTCTCACTCTGTGATGCTGCTGTCTAGCTACAAATCTCTGACAGGGGCACTACACTTACACAGACACAGGCAAGGACACACCCAACTGAGTTACATGAATGCTTTTCCCAGCCACTCATGTTTTAGGTAAAATATAAAACAGATTTATTAACTACAGAAAGATAGATTTTAAGTGATTATAAGCGTAGATATCAAAGTTGATTACCTAAGAAAGAAAAGTAAATTCACAATCCGAGTTCCATAAACTAAACAGGATTTGAATCAAGCAGTGTCTCATCCTGACAGATGGTACAAACAGGTCACAGATCTTCAATACACAGGCTGGACCTGCCTTTCAGCCCGGGACAACCCTCCGCAGTTCAAAGTCTTTGTCGTCCATACATGTTTCCAGGTGTTGAGTTGTGGGGGGAGTGAGGCCAAGTGATGATGTCACTTCTCTTTTATAGTTTCTTATAGCTTGCTGGAAAGATCACAGGCATATTTTGTATGAAACAGATCATAATTGTAAGAGAGTGCTGAATATGAGGGCTTCAGGGCTCTTCTTTGAGGTACAGAGTACAGAGTAAAACAACTGCACCTATCCATAACTGCCAATGTGCTGCTCTGCAGCTCAGACTGGATACAGCACTGAGTTCCCCTGACAGCACTTGCTCCATCCCCGACATGATTAAGCCATCCTTATATAGTTCCTGCATCAGAGGAATAATATAATCCAGCTCCTGCACCCCCAGGCTATTGCATTCCCTTTATGGTCCCTATACATAGCTGGAGTACCTAAAGTGACTGGCGTAGGGGCTAGAATCTGGCCACTGGTTTTCAAATACATGCTATGTGAGACCATTAGTAATCGATTTGGAGGCAGAGAAGGTGACACAATTTGGGACAATAGACTTTGGAACAGGAAACAAGAACCTTCAACTGCTCACAGTATTAAAAAGTAGGACATAGTACATGAGAAGATGCTCAGGAATTCAATATAAAGTTCCCATTTTCCAGTTTGCTGTAACTGTAGTAACTGTGGGAATATTATTTCTATGTTAAGGCTTTATTTTGAGAATCTTATATAAATTATAAAGAATTTATAATATTGTGATAAGTGTTGCAGAGACATGAAATCAGACATTACTTTCAGATACTGTATATGAGGTAAGGAAGGGTGAAAAAAATGAGAATTAGAATTGGCCTGAAAACAAGAATTCCATTTTTGAAAAATTTTGAGGTTTAAGAATTTGGTTTCATTCTGCATCAGAACATCAGCGTTTTTGATTTTCTTTTCTAAACAAAGGTGAGCCAGTGCAAGAGATCCCCGTAGGTTAGGGTCGTCATGTGGTTTTAGATTCAACTCCCTGCTCTGGTTAATCTGGTGTGAGGCTCTCTCTCTCATCTTTTTTTCACAAAAAATTAAAAGGTCTCACTTTCATTCCACATGCGAATGAAAACAAATGTCAAAATTTTGTTATAAATTTCAAGATGAAATTTTTGTTTTAGAGCCAGCTTCACATAACATACTGTGGTAAAGATTGCTTTGCACTCCCAGATCTGTACACAGGGGTAAGAAGTTGGAATTCATTTCCCAACCTTCTCCCTTTTTGGAGAAAAGTAGGATTTGATAGCAGTGGCCAGCATTTCCTGTCCTCCCTCCCACCAGCAAGGGGACATCAGCAACAAGTTTCCCTTCTTTATGGTAGAAATATTTAATTCTGAATGTAGCCCTTCTGCCAGATATTGTCAGCAGCAACAAGGGCTGGGTTCAAATAGATAGGGGGTCCCGCTTAAAACTAATAAACATCACCATCTGGAGCTCTCACCCACAATTTCTGGGATTACTAAACACTTTCCCTGGGAAGCCTTAATAGGCAATACTTTCCCACTGACAAACACGGAGTCAGTGTATGAAGTAAGGAAAACTACTGTTGGGGAAGGGAACATAACATCAACTTGGGAAAACATGACAACAATCTAAATAAATGATAAATAAAACATTCCACCGGGGTAGTCTGCAGTAGTCCATTAACTCAGTTTCCCACCTGCTGGTGTGAATATACAATAGGCAAAATGTCCCTCCCCCTTTCCTCTTCCACTAAACCCCACTCACTTTTTGGCGTTAGGAGGCAGCATATTTCCTGAGTCCTGAGGTGCATTTGGAAGGCCTGTCTCGAGTCCCTTAGGAAGTGCTACTTGATTCTGTCCTGAGCCTCTACCACCTAACCCCACTAGCAGGGCCACCCAGAGGATTCAGGGGGCCTGGGGCAAAGCAATTTTGAGGGCCCCTTCCATAAAAAAAAAGTTGCAATACTATAGTAACATGTATTTGGAAATGTAAAAAATAACCAGTGAAATACATTCAAAAATTAATTTGTAATAATTTGAAAATACACTAAATACATTATTTAAAAATATTAAATGCTTTAATGGTATGTATACATTTGCAATTACATAATGGGCTGTTGCTGGGTGATGGTGATGGTTGGTGCCAATGGGCTGTCGCTGCCTGGGGGTGGTGCTGCTGTTGCCCAGGGCTGGGTGGGGAGCTGGGCTCTGGGTTGGGGGGTGCTCGGCTCACTGTGGGGGAGATGGGGTCAGGGGGGTGTCCAGCTCAGAGGGGCTGCGCTCGGAGCTGGGGGGTCAGGGCTGTGGGGGGATGGGGTCAGGGAGGTACCCGGCTCAGAGGGGCTGGGCTCGGAGCTGGGGGGGGTCACGGCTGTGGGGGATGGGGTCAGGGGGGGTGCCCGGCCCCAGCCCCTTACTATGCCGCTTACCCCCTCTCCCGGAGCCTCAGCGCGCTGCGTCCAGGAGCGGCCCCGGACAGCGCTGCAGCAGCATGGTGTCTCCAGCGGGGCCTGAGTTCCCGCTGCTCGTCCGCAGCTTGCAGCCCTGCCCCCTTACCAGCTGAGACACCAGGGGATGGGGGAAGATGGAGGCGGGGGGAGCCTCGTGGGGGCCCCTGCGGAGCCTGGGGCCTGGTACAAATTGCCCCACTTGCTCCCCCCTCTGGGCAGCTCTGCCCACTAGAGTAATTTCAGCTTTACTTACTGGCTGGTAAAGGAGAAACCTTAGCAAAGTTCATTCAGAGTTGCTGTTGTCCTCTATGGCTTCAGCAAAGAGTCCTCTCCGTATTGCATCCTATTGAAGAGCTACCTTTGCATCATCTCCAGATGCAGAATCCTCATAATGATGCAGGATCCTTATAAGAGAGAAACCAGTAGCATGTAGGACCCTTCAGCAGACTCTTTGCCAGAAAGTAGGAACCCTTTTCCCTTCCTTCCCTTCTTAGTGATGGTTACCTTCCCAACCAATTCTGAGTTTGTGTGCTGTTATGGTGACTCCCAATGCATCAGTGGAGGAATTCTGGATATAAAGTTTATTATGCAAAAGAAGTGCTTGCTGTAGCTGTACTTCCCCCTGTTCACCAATAGGTGGGGCAGAAAGGTACTTCTCCTCTGGAGCTTCTGTCCATCTAGAATGCTGGGTAAATAGCTTATGCAGGTGAACGGCTGTGTGGTCAGTCTCTCCCCTAGTCTCTGATAGATAGGAGCAGAGAGCTCCTTACCCTCTGAAACTTCTGACCACAGTGCTTACATAAATATTGATAGTAGCTTTCTTAACATATAGAGTGGGCCAGATTGTGGACACACAAGAGAGGCGGATAGCACAAGAAACCTTCCCTCCTTTTGTCTCCATCTGTGTGTGCAGAGGATAGCCACAACTGCAGCCCCCGTGCTCTCCTATCAGCAGAGTCTATTCCCTGATTACACCTGGGGGTGCCTAACAATCTGAAAAGTGGATAGGGAGGAGGTGAAGCCACAATCCTGCCTGTCCCCTGCTCCTGCCAGAGGGGCTAAATGTACTGCACCCTCTTAAGTGATCTAGTTGTGAACTTGCTCCCCCTGCATGCTGGGGAGCTCTGCATGTCATTGTATGTCCTTGAGATCTCACTGGATTAATATTGCTTTGCACTGCCCCCAACATGGATCTCTGGTTAAAAGCCACAAGAGAGTCCCAAGATAGGAAACTGGGATGAGACAATAAATAAATCTCATTTCATAGCTGGACACTCAACTACTTTCTGTCCTGAAGGAACCCAAAACATTTTGCTAATCAAAACAATGCATTCCCTACTGCAACATAGCCATCTCTGGGGTGGAACACAGCAAGCAAGCAAAACCACAACAGTCTGCTCATCAGGTTAAGATTGCAAGTGAAAAAAAAAACATATCCACAACCATATCCAGAGTGCAAGGAAAACTGAGGCAGGTGGGGAACAATTATTGAAATTGGAATTTGTGTAGAATGACAGATCTAGCCTTTCTACTCTTGCTAAAAGTACCACATTCAATGACCACAGATCTTGATTTTAATTTTTCATCTTAAAGGAATAAGAACAGTAGTGGAATAGTCTGCTAACCTTTATCTTTATAAAAGATGTTCTATGGCTCAGTACACTTCCTATAGGTGGCAGTGCATATAACACCCATGAACGAGTTACATTATAAAACCAGCAGCTTCAGGATATCAGAAAGAAGTGAGAGTTATTTCTGATGGTGTAATGTTTGAATTTTGCTAGTCAGCTTTGGGTGGCAGGATGGAGTGATTTCTCAGGAGCCATTCTAAACTGGAATTACTTCCAGATTACTATGCAGTTTCAATTAAACCAAAGTTGAATTAAGCTGTCAGTAAAATCGGCTGTTTTTTTTAAACTCACCACTGGCCTCTTAAATGTGTTTCTCCAAACACAACATACTAGGGGTACTATAGCTGAGATATTAAAAAAAAAAAAGACCAAAATCATCCTTGGAGTAGCTCCATTGACTTCAGTATACAGCTGAGGTGTATTTGCCTCAGAATGTTTTGGCATTCACTATAAAGTTCATGCCTGCAATTTGATCTTGCTATAGAAAGTGTGATCAAAAAGTTTTCCATTTTATTTCTCTTGTGATGGTACCACTACATTTTATTACATTGTTGGTATTTCCTTCACTGGCGTGTCTTTGGGTTTTCTTTATAAGCAAAGCTTTCATTCATAGACACCCATAAATAACTATTGACCACACTTTCTGTCATGGAATGAGTTATATTTCAGGGCTCAGACAAGTGTTGGTTTGGATGTTCTCCAGATGCATCTTTCCTTCACTTCTGTCCACTTTGAAGATCAGTGCTTAATTTGTAATGAAAGAGATGCTGGGGATCAAGCAATTTATTTTACTGACGGGGCAAGCCAAGAGTTGCCGGGGCTATAAACTGCCAGGCCTAGAGGGGCTGGGGTTCAGCCCTGGCAAGCTCTGCTACAAATTAAACACCGTGAAAGGGGTTTTCTTTTGTGCAAAGCTTGTTTCCTCCCAGACCTTTCACTCCTGTCAGCTCAGTCTGCGTGATTTCACCATACTCTGTGTCTTTGATAGGGTACTTTTCCAACTCTTTTGATTAAGTGGCTTCAGTTTCTGTAGGTACAGGGTATCTTCCTAAAGGCCCTTCTTTTGAAAGTAGAAGCTTCATCTGAAAGTTTCATTTTTAATTTGTTTTTAAAACAGATGCCACAGTAGAAAAATGTGCTAGATGCACATTTTTGCACAAAATAATTTGGAAAGGGCTTTATAATTATGTGCTTGGGGAAGTTATGACTCAGTTTAATATTATTCCTGACTTCATTTGAGTAAGTTACTTTCTGATTAGTTATTGATTATAATCAGAATCCTTGGAACTAAACATGCAATATTGCTATTAAGCAGCCCTCTGAAGTTGAAGAATATTTTTAGATATAAATTTGGTGCAATTTAAACTTCATAATTATTGGCCTTTACAGTGAGTGGCAAAATGTAACAGGTCATCAGAACTGTTACAGTTATAGAAATACTGCAGATCTATTATTTAGAGGGGAAAAACAGAGTAATAAAAAAGGCTTCTCTCTCCAGCTCCAAAGTCATACAAATAAAAGGTACTTGAAAGTATACCATGCCATCAGCCTAACATGGCTCATATACTTCAGAGTGCTCCCTACCCTAAGGAAGAATGAGCACAATGACAGACAATAAATGCTATTTTTATAATGCACAGAGGGTTAAATGCTGCCTCTGAATGGATGCTGTGTGAAGGAAGAGGTTCTTGCATTCCATTAGCACATGTGCTGGGAAGCTGGCTATAATGCAAACCTAGTACCACCTTGAGCTGTAAGTCTGGCTAGTGTCTGACAGCTCTCCAGAGCCTTAAAGAATCATGTACTTTCAAGGTGAGTACTTACCAGCTGGCTTCTGGCAGCAGGCGTGGCAGGGGAGGGGTTAGGACTACATGCTCTGCCTTTTTAAGTGTTGATCCAAAGTCCATTAAAGTTAATGGGAGTCTGTTGACTTCAATGGGCTTTGGGTCAGGTTCTGCAGTAGCAGTGAGACAAGAGTCTTCTTTCCACTACACCTCTTGGTCACTACAGCTCTGCTTGTGCATATATATATATAAACAATCCCAGTGACAAATACTGGATTAATATTCACTGTAAGTAGAAATCCTAAATGAAATTTGAGCTAAAGACCTAAAACCAGATCCAACTTTGGTGTAATCATATTAATAGCCTAAGGAATGGGATTTTTCCTCCCTAATCCAAGTCTGAATTTTCCTCATTAGCACTAGACCTATATGAAATGCATTGGTTGCAGGTCACATTTAATCAGAATCTGCAGCTGGGAATCAAGGGGGCCCTCATCCACCGATTTTCAGTTTGAGCTTCAGGTTTGAATCAATCCAGCCACACAATATGAAACACAATCAACACTGAAGAGTTTCACCCAGTGTTAAAGTGAATCTATAAATTAATGAACGTTTACTCCAGAGTCCAAGTGTGATTGAAAATGTGGCAGACTTTTCAATAAATGTGGTCCGAGCTTTTTAGTTGGTATGGTAATGACACACAAAGCCAGGCTATATCTTCATAAGCTTACAAGTTTCATAATAAAAGTTTCACACAGCACAAAAGTCACTCCATCAATATAATGAGTTATAATATTGTAACAAAAGCAAATACAACAACATTAACTCAAACCTTTCAACAGTCAAAACACTCTACCACTCATTCATAATCTGGAGGATTTTCAGTAGTGACTTTTCATGCCATTTGATTTGTCTTATATTATTTGATTCAAAATTTATGCATCTCAACGATAAGACTGTTTTCCCTGCATCTTCCCTGCATCTCAGTTATGAGACTGTTTGATGACAATCATAAACCCCTGATTGCTAGGTATAGAGGAGGCAGGATAGGCTTTCAAAATTAGCTCTTGAGCACAAAAGAAGGAAAGGATTCTCAATGGCAGCTCATGATAAAGCATTAGAGAAGGTTATCAGGAATAAACAATGTACCGTTTAACTACCAGGGTATTATAGTATTTTAGTCATGTACTATGACAAGATGATGAAACAGAAAACTACTGATCAATTAGATATTCACATCATATTAAGAGGTTTTCATAAAGATGTTTCCAAACAGTGTTAAGTATTGGACAACCTATGGATCTCATCCACAACACTTGAAAGGCAAATAGAAAGACGCCCATTGATTGCAATAGGCTTTGGATCAGGCCCTATGTGTCTATGTTCATCTCTAAGTATCTATAAAATACTAAAGAGTATTCAGCAATACAGAATATTAGATTGGATGAGCATTCCTAACCCTCTCATTCTGGACAGTAGCCGCCCCAGATTACACATGTGAATAAAACAAATTATAGCTCTGGACTTTCGACTGTTATTACAAATAGTGGCCTCCTCATGTTGTTAGGTGTGAGGAGGGAAAATATCATACTTGCTAACCTGTTTTCAACATCCCTATAGCCAAAAGGGAAAAGGATTAAACTCATGGTGTCCTTGTGCAATGCCCCTTCCTATAGGCTAATAGCTATCTTGTTAAGGAAGGCAGCTGGAGATGGAGAATCATCCTTTTTGCCAGCTCCTGTGTCTCTAAGTGCTCTGAAAATGTCCTTCATTAAAGTCAAGGAGGAAAGTTTCCTTTCCACATTAGTCTCTTTCACTTAGCACACCCCCTATGCAATTTCCTATGTATAAACATAGCATCATGCTCCCTATGTAGCTTCTGATGTTACGCACACATGTGCATTTACCAGTAAAACATTGATAGACTGTTCACTGAAAATCCACTATGGAAGATACATTTTTTAAAGCCCTATAACTTTAATAAATTGCAACCAATTTTCACCATTCCAGTGAAAGGCACATCTATATCTTCCTGCCAAATTTCAAGTCTCTACAATTTAACACCCAGGTGCCAGAACCAAATTTACAACAGGAGAAAACATACATTCCCCCCTCTTCATTCCTAAAAACTTCAGAACCAGTTTTGCTCAAAATTTGCAAAATATTAAAATAATAATAGTTATTATTATTATTATTATTATTATTATTATTATTAATGCTAGTTGCAAGACAGAGGCCAAACTTGCCAAATTTCAGCCTGAAAGCTAAAAGAGTGATAAAGTTATAAGTTGTTGAAAATGATCTATTTGAATGGAAACTCGAGTGCAACCTTAAACTACAGGCATCACTATGAGCTCTGTCTCTAATTTACAAAACCTAAATGACTGAAGGTATAATCCTTCATATTTGCAATGTGATTTATTAGTGCTTTAGTCAAATGTTCTAATTAGCAGGTGCTTAATGTACTGAGATGGGCTCTCTCCTCTAACCATGTAATACCACATACAGTACTAAATATAATCTCAGCATTCCATAGCTTTTTTCCAGAGAGGACATCACAAGGCTCTGAAGCAATTCTTATACGTCTCATTCCCTTCAAATTGTTCACACATGGTCTTTAGGATGCAAAAAGCACAAATATTCATACATATCACCCGACTGGTTAGCCAATTGTAAGAAATAGTTTGTTAAAGGAATAGTCATCTTCTAGATCCACAAGCAGTTATACACTTACACACCCTACATTTGATGGTAGAAGATAGTTGGGTTTTGCCTCATGTCCTACAATATACCCAAAGTGTAGCCAGTATAACCATAGTTTGTCATGAGGTGCTATATTCACACCTGGAGCAATAGATTACAGTTAATTTCAGCATACTAATAAGCAAAGCCATACACAGAGTGTAACTCCAATTTCTCTGTCTTTTCTGATGCAGAATGAAATACAAGTAATTCACGCTCAGAGACCAATCTATACTGAATCTTATTCCCAAAGGATCTTGCATGTAAATAGTTCAGCCTCATGGTCAGATGTCAGAGGAAATTCCATTAGACTTATTCTACCCTAGAGACTGCAGTCAACAGCCTATCACAGTCTGTAAACCAAGATACTAAGAAGATGCTAATGTAAACACCTTAAAATGTCTATAGTTGTAAATAATTCATGGTGTTTAGAAATGCAGTTTGATTCCATATTCTATTTTAGTTAGGTGGTATAAAAAAGTTCAGTAAATGTCTGAGCAAAGCTTCTTTGAGTAAGGTACTGTATGCTATGTCTTTACTATAGTTTGTTAACGCCTTCCCTCCAATATCTTCAGTATGTCTCATGAGACAATATCACATTCATGGGTCTGACTGTAGAGTTATGTAATAAAGCCATATGAAATATGACTGCAGATTTCATTGATGACACCACTGCAGCACTTTTTTTAGCTTTTTTCACATTGAAAATGCAACATGACTGTTCAAATGTAATGGCACAGGACATCTTGCTAAAAAAAGCACTGTATAGTATTCTTGTTTATGGATTATATTTATTGTCTTTGCATTTTTGTGGTGTGCTTTGAAGTCAATTGAAACGCAAGAGCTAATGAAACTTCTACCATAACACATTCATTCTTTCCTACTCCAAATGAGTCTACAACAATATGTAAATGACTTACATATATCTGTTGCTTAGGTTTTATTGTTTTAGCTTAATTTATTCACTGTAATATTCTTAATGAAAGTAATGACTCTTACGCTAGTTTGTATGTTCATACACGGCAATTTTATTAAATCATGCTGTGAAAGTTCAGCTGGCTGCCCTAAACATTTCTGAAGTTTCATGTTAAGTCTAATATATAAATGCAATCTTCTAGAAGATTATCAGCACAATAGATTTTGTTATTTTTTGTTCTTCCTAATTTCATCTCACCAGGGTACATCTACTGTAAATGGCTACTGATGCAGGGAAGGCTGTAGCATTGCTATGTATTGCATTAGCACAGAACATTGTAAATACGGATCAAATTCTAGAAAGTGGCACTAGCTGAGCAGTCTCTCCCCTTGATTTTGTATTAGTATGTGATGTCTGTATAAATGTATTGGTCTAAAAGAATTCTGATTTGGTCAGAGGACCCCTGGCTTTTGTTTTCAGTGCTGGAATTCAAATGTATCATGCACAAATTGGAGATATCCTATCCTATCTCCTAGAACTGGAAGGGACCTTGAAAGGTCATCGAGTCCAGCCCCCTGCCTTCACTAGCAGGACCAAGTACTAATTTTGTCCCAGATCCCTAAGTGGCCCCCTCAAGGATTGAACTCACAACCCTGGGTTTAGCAGGCCAATGCTCAAACCACTGAGCTATCCCTCCCCCCCATTGACAGACAATAGGCAAGTAAAAGTTCTAGTAGTGGAATCAGTTCACCCACATTGCACATACTATCTAAATTATTAAATAGTACTGTACTGTGCAACCATTTCTTCTTAATCATTTGAAAGTCTCATGAAATTGTTAAATAAGTAAGTAGGGTTTCCACTGTCATTGTTTTTTTTAACAAGCTCATGAATCAATACCAGTAACCCTCACTTCTCAAAGAACTTTTCAAGTAGTAATTATATAAGCATCAGAACTCTTCTAAGTGAGAAGTATTATTCTTCCTGTTTTTCAAAGTGAAAAACTGTGGCACAGAGAGATTAAGTGACTTGCTGAAGGTCACACAGTGAATCAAGCAAGAAGTGAACTCAGAATTACTGACTTCTAGTCTCCTCTTCTGGTCAGCAGACTACATTCCTTCCCTATGAAGAATATTATACCGTAACACTGGTGTATATTGAGATGTGGTCCAGGCAATGTTATCAAGTAATATGGAAATTAGCCATCATGTGACTCGTAACTTGTACAATATAACTCCTGATAATGCTTTCTTTCCAAAGACAGAAAGAAAACCAGTTGATTATTTTAGGATTCCTGACTGGGCCAAACAGGCTCAGTGTAATTCCCCCTCACCCCTTTTTAATGCCCTTTTAAAAAGTTATTCCAATATGTCTAAAAGAGCAGATCATAGAGATAGGAAGAAATTGGAACACGTATTACAGTATCTACAATTATTAACTGCTAACCCACTTCTTGAAGATGACATAATCAGATATTTTTGTTGTAGATTAGGACTAACGCCACTAAATTCAATATAGTAAGTATGTAAAACCAGCATTCATGAGATCAGAATCAGACCCTAAATACTGAGATTACTGCAGAAAAATATGTTCAGTGTTGTCATCAGAAAAGAAATGGAAGACTTAAAAATACCTCTTTGATATTGGGTAAGTTGCAGCTTTGATCCCATCTGACTAATTTTGGATAGCACTTGCCATAGCAAAAGTTCTTGAAATTATTGTCATTATGGGTGCTACACTGTGGGATGTGCACATACCCAGGCACTCTTGATTGGAGATTTTAGCTAGCAGTGACTGTGCCCCACACATCCTCATGCTGCAGAGTGAAGGTAGATCGGAAGGTGCTAACCTGGTGCCACTCCAGTTCCTTCTCAACCACCCTGAAGATAAAGACCTTGTGTTTCAGGAAGGACTCTTTCCTCATGCACTCTGATGGGAATACAAATGCTCATTTGATTATTGCTCTACATTTTGATGGTGATGCCATATTCAAAATCATCGTGTTCACAAAAACCTCATAGAAATGTTTATGCCGTGCTACTTCTATTTGCCCCCCATACTTATTGCTCAGTCGTGATTAGGTTTTGTTATATTTCTTTTTTATAATGTTCTTAACACTGGATTTATCAGACCAGTATAATTACAACGACAAGTGCTAAAATAAGTGTCAATAGAGTCGGAAGAAGATTCTCACAGATGGTCTGGCATTCAGACAGAAACCATTATGTCTTTCATTGCTCTTGATTCTTTCCCTCTTTTTCAGAAGGAGCAGTCTCTCTGCTATCCAGATTCTGGTTTGTAGTCATGGCCTCCTTTCTTTTATACTGGTAGCATTTCAAGATGTGAGTCCCTGGAAGGATCAAGGCTAGCATATAATGAAAGGACAATCTCTGTCCCACAGGGGTTACAGTCTAAATAAAGGGCAAGAGATGGCAGGTGGCTACAACCACCAGACGGAGGCAGCCTTAGGCAACAGTGAGACAGTTACGATTAATGCAATAAGCAGTGGTTACAACACACCAGCTGCCTAGTCTTTGCCAGGTGTTTTGTAGCCATCATAGCATAGTTTTAAGCAGATATTTAAAGAAGGACAATGTAGTATCTTCACTGTACTGCTATTTGTACAGTGCACACCTGCAGTGTACTTCAGTTCAGAATATGTGTGCAGTGTTAAAAAAAACTTTAAATAACGCAGACATTGAGTTCCTGACAGCTGAACTTTTATACCACCCAATTATTTCTTTGGGTAACTGGTAAGAACTAAATTCACCAAATAATGTATCTACAAGTGTGTAATATGAGCAGCTCTACTTCTAGCAATCTTAAAATGAAATTAATATAAATTGCAAATCTGCTTTAAGAAGTCAAGCAGCTTCTATTTTTTTGCAGAGGCTAACTAGAATATTAGTGCAAATCTGATTAGTGCAAAAATACTTTTCTAACTCCCTGCACACACACTCCCTCATTGACATTGCCATCCCTCTTCACTATACTGGCACTATTCACATCTTATCTTACTATCTATTTCAAATTCTTCCCTCAAATATGAATGGGCAATTTCTATTGATATCAACGAGCACTGTGCACGTGCAGAGCCAAATCCAAAATCCATTGACATCAGTGGGAGTCTCTCCATTGTCAATGGACTTTGGATCAAGCCTTCATATTTGAAGGAAGATATGGACTTACATGATTTGTAGTGGTAAAAAGGTTATCATTTGTTCAGCTCAGCGTTTGAAGATGTGATTGTTTTCCTAAGCCTGTTTCTATAAGGGATATAACATAACTATCCACTCTTTCAATACAACTCCTATAATACAGTTTGAAGCAATATAGACATATTAGCTGCTTCTGGGTAGCTAAAGACTCAGGCAAACTCAGACTTATAACCTGCTAACTCTTAGCAACAGTCCATCGCTTTTTATTTGCTCTATTATATGAAGAGAAAACTAAAAAGCATTATAATATCCTTTCCAGAAATTTAAAAACAAAATCAAGGAAATATTTCAAAGGTCTCCAGAGGAAATGTATGAGGTGGGTCACATCCTTGGCTCAACATTCCCGTTCAGTATTCACTTTAAATTTAATTCAGAAATAAAGTGTATGATGAAGCAAACAAGAATTGGTGACTGTGTTTAGGGTATAATGTTCACACGCGGATACATGCACATTTCCTTTTTTTAAACTTTGAAACTGTTACATGCATCTTCCCCAGGAGAGGATGGAAGGGGCAGAAAATCAATTCCCATAGAATCATATTGGTGGTGAGATTATTCAGAAGAAACTGAAATGAACTAGTAGATTTTCTGGGGTCTACAAGATGTTCTTCCACAAAAAGGCATAATTTGACTCTGTATCCAACATGATCTTTGACTCCCTGAGTTTACATCCACAAACCAACTTCCATACAAAATTTAGATTTTTTTTGATTTTTGGACACTTTGGAAAACATCTTTGTGAAAGTTGACCTATTCACCAAAAATCATATCTTGATATGTGCACAGTATCTGTCAGCTCCTCAGCATCTCCCAGGGATTGAGGAGCATTTCTAAAATAAAAATTCGGTTTATTTTGCCATTGTCCATTTTAACAAAGGTCATTTAGAGGTAGAGGTGTAGGACATGGATAAGAAGACTACTGGGAAAAGTTAGTTATGCTGTAGTAATAATTTGGAATACAAATAAGATAGGGACCTTTATGATAAGGCATAAGAAATATTTTGTTCTGATTCATATTTTGTTCACAGTAGGTAGGTATAATTTCTAAATGCTTATTTTCATAATTATTTTACAGATATTAATTAATCCTCACAATGAGATAGGTAATAAATTAAACTGGGTGAAGAATTCACAACAATTAACTTATTTGGCAAATTTGGTTATTTTTCCTATTTGTGATGTGTCCCTGAACAGACTAGGAATTTTGTTGATTTGTTCACATTTCATAACAGTTCTACTTACAATTTATGCAAACAAATTTCAGCTCATGGATTTCTTGTGAACTAGCCACTGTTGCTGTGGTTTTCATAGGAGACTCAGAGTTAGATGTAGAACTTCCAGTCGCTTTCAATGGGAGTTTGGCACTGTAGTGAGGGGGCGTGGCCTCCTTCCGAGACTGATGGGGAGAAACTACTTTCCACGCCTGGTGGGTAGAGCCAGGCAAGCCATGCCCCCTGCTGGAAGTAGAGGGGTGGGACAGGAAGTTTAAAAGATGGGCCTGCAGCTCAATTGGGTGAGAGTCAGACCGGGAAGCAGACCTCTACAGCAGTCACCAGAGTAGCAGCTGTGTTAGTCTGTATCCCCAAAAAGAACAGGAGTACTTGTCTCTAAGGGCTGGTCCACACTGGGGCGGGGGATCGATATAGGAAACGCAACTTCAGCTACGAGAATAGCGTAGCTGAAGTCGACATTTCCTATATCGAAGTAAAAGTACTTACTTCGGGTCCACGCGGCGCAGGCAGGCTCCCCCGTCGACAGCGCTTCCTCCTCTCGGCGAGCAGGAGTTCCGCAGTCGACGGGGGAGCGCTTCTGGGATCGATCTATCGCGTCCAGATGAGACGCGATAAATCGATCCCAGAAGATCGATCTCTACCCGCCGAATTAGGCGGGTAGTGTGGACCAGCCCAAAGTCTAAGTCTCTAAGGTGCCACAAGTACTCCTGTTTTCTCTACAGCAGTGGTTCTCAAATTTTTGTTTTTGCAGATCACTTGAAGATAGCTGAGGGTCTTGGCGGACCACTTAATGATCTTTCCAAATGTTGTTTGTACCACTAGCTAACTATTGTAAAGCACTTTGGATAAAAGCGCTATCTGAAAAAAAACTTAATAATTAACGTTTTTTTGTTCTACAAATAAAAGCACACAATTCATATTTTAATATCAGTAGTCTTACCTTTCTAATGCGATGGATGTGCCCTCTCTCCCCCACCATAGCAGCCCCCGAGATGGGGCTTGAAGGGTGGGGGCGTCTCTCCCTCTCTCCCTTGCCGTGGCAGTCCCTGAGCTGGGGCTGGGAAGTTGGGGGGTTTCTCCTCTGCCACAGCAGCCACAGAATTGAGGCTGGGAAGTCTCTCCCCGGCAGCCGCAGCTCTGGAGCTGGGGAAAGTCACCTCTTTCTCTGGCTGCAGCAGCCCTGCACATCCCAAATTCCCCCCACCCCCTCTTCTCACCCCACTGCCCCCCTCTCACCTATTCCCTATTCCCCCCAAGGCCACCACCTCACCTTACATGTGCATCTTCTCCAGGATCCAGGCACCTAATTAGTGGAGCCATGCCTGCATAATTAGGTGGGTAGCCCTTCATTCTCTTGTGTGCAGCTGCTCAGGCATGCACCTTAGAGGAAACTATCCGTGGACCACCTGAATGGAGCTCATGGACCACTGGTGGTCCACAGACCACAGTTTGATAACCTCTGCTCTACAGCACCAAGAACCCAGAGAAGGTGCCGGTACTGCCAACTGACCATTACCTGGAGGAGCTACTGGGACTGCTGCTGGCCATGTACCCCATGGAGATGGAGGAACCCCATAAGATGGATGTACACCCAGGAGGGGTAGTAGGAGGTAGCCCAGGGACACCAGATATTAACCCGGTTGTGTTGCCAGAGTCTAGATCAGTGTGTTTCGGTGGGATCCCCGCTTGGAGCCCTCCACCACTGTCATGGCCCTGGGCTGGGACCTGATGGAGTAGGATGGGCCTGGATCTCCCTACCCCCTGCTGCTGACCCCACCCGTCGGGTGGCAGCCTATCTACCTTAGGCCAAACATGCTGTATTTGTTTGCTGTCTGCCCTAGCCAGGAAGCTTTGGGCTATAGATTACTTATTGCTCTGCCCTGCCCAGAGGGCTAGAGCCCCTTAGACTGTTTGGTGCTCTACTCTGCCCGTAGGGGCAGAGTCCCCTAGACTGCCCATTGTTCTGCCCCACCCAGGAGGCCAGAGTCCTGAGACTGCTAATCCCCCTATTGAGCTTTACATATATAAGCGCACCATGGCCTCCCTCTGAAACTAACGGAGAGGGACAGCCATATACCGCAACAGGCACCTAACTGTCTTTGGCTCCCAGTACTCCTTTTTGTATTCATTATTTGCAATATGCTATTCAAGCTGAGCTACTGGTCACCTAATCACCTTGTATTGACTCTGTTGCCTGATGGCTAGACTTTTGAAGATGGCTAAGCAAACCTTTCCAGGATGAATTTTTGTGTGAATATATATTTGCTTGAATACACGAGTCTTGTGTTTTCCTTGCACATTTTTGTGGACACATCTTACTCAACTGTATGTTAGTAGAAAACAAATACTAAGAGTCGCTAGTACAGTTGAAGCAAATTCAATTTAATATTAGATTAAATATTTAGAGAAAGTTATGCTTGGAAAATTCTCCCTCTTCTAGTGATAAGTATTATCTCCATTTTATGGATGAGGAAAATGAGGTAAGGCAATTAAATGACTTGCTCAAAGTCACAGATGTTAGAGCCCCTTGCCTTTAGTTCCACGATTAATATATTAGATCAGGTTTCTGGTTCTGAATACTATAGGACCTTGAACTACAATATATCCCTATAGATCTAAATATTATTAATAATAGCTGTAATTTATATATATAGTGCTGCAAGTGTCCAGTAGATGGATTCTGCCAAACACACAGCAAGTGGGAATGTGTGTGTAGGTTTGCATAGGAGTTAGAGAGCTTATCCAAGATCAGGCTGGATTTGGATTTCTTCTGTGACCTCAATCATCAGTGAGAGCCACAAAGTTCTACCAACATGGGCTGATGCTGTTTTCATAGTTCCCCAGCTGTGCCCTCCCAACCATGTCTCCCCAGCACTCCCTTCTCCTTAACCTGAATTGAATGCAGTTGTCCTTCCCCCTTCTTGCTCCCTACAGGAAACCTCAAGCCGTAAGATCTTTAAAATGAGCTTTTATTGGCCTTCATTCTCTACAAAAAAAATAGCAGTTTTTCCTGCCCTAGCTCTTTCCTTAACCATTTAGTAATGCTTTGAGATACACAAAAGACCCTGGTGGAAGAGGAATGGAATAACATGTCTCATTCTACCTATAGTGGTTCATATTTCCCAAAAGAGCTATATGATGTTGCAAACTCCACCCTGCCATTAACATATTGTATATATAATATTTATAAATCAATAATAATGAAGTGGGAAGGAGTTGCTCCAGGGTCCATTTCAGCTTCTGAAAAATGTCTGCTAGTTAAGGAGGATGCAGAGGGGAAAGTAACTGCAATCTCCTTTGCTGGTAGTGGAAGATGCCCAGCCATGCAGGGTGTGTTTGGATGTAGAATATTCCCACATCAGTTCCTGACTATGGAGATCAACTGGAACTCAGCTAGCTCAATGCAGTGGTTCAGTAGCCTGTGATGCACAGGTCAGACTAGATGATCTGGTGTTCCCTTCTGGCCTTAAACTCTATGACTAACTCCAGTGATAGTTAAAGATGCTCCTCCCCATAACCCCAGGGTAATATTGCATGTCCTACCAGAGGCTGAGTCTAGTCTGGTGCATAAGGATCCTAGCTGATGAAGGGTAGTGTCATTTACACCTGCATACACTTTAAATAAATCTGGCCCAGCATTCTTGGCTCTACACTTCAAAATGTTAATGGCAGCAACACCATAGAGCAAACCCACTACTGAGAGAGTAAAATTAATATTTGTATTAAAGTACTTTGAACAGCTGGGGAGTAATACATTGGGATGAAGCTGTAAGGACACTTAGCAGGTACATTGGACAGGGGATCTTTGTGCTACTTCCAACAATCACATTGTGGGAAATGGAATACTGTGATGGAATCTGTAGTAATGTTTTAACCCTGAATGACTTTACTAAAGAAAGTGTGGGGGATGAGCATTTCATCACTTAAGGAAGAGTACTCTACCCTGCCTAAGGAGTAATGAAATAATTAATTTTCTCCCTTTAAAAAGGTTCTGTATAAAATGAAGAAATATCAGATATCTTCAGTGCTGAGATGTAACCCAATGAATGGAGACAGATAAAAATCATGTGTTTTATTGACTATTTTCAGTTAAGAGTTTTCAAAAGAATCTCAACAGAAACAGCTCAAGCTTCAAATTATGGTGACGCAGCCTGTAAAAGTACCTGGAGAGCTACCATACCTCATACTGCACATGTAAGGCAGGTAGTTGTGAACCTAAGTGTATTTCTGCGCTGGCAAAAAATCTGGTGGGTTTTGTTTGTGTATGTGTTTTCACATTTTAAAATCTGAGCCATAAACTTTAGTTAAGAAAAAACTCACTGATGTAAATTTGGATATGTGTGTATGATGCATAACTAATTCCTCCTGTGAAATGGAATATTAAAAAAAATACAGCATTAACACTCTATGATGGTAGAACTACATCACTTCTGAAACCAGCATTAAGTACAAAACGGGGAGAAAAAAGGCTTCCATAAGCTATTTAACCTACCTTCTGTAGAGTCATATAGTGCCCATGTCTGGTATAGACTGTAAATGTGTCAACATACATTTCGCTCTTAATTTTTTAAATTAAATACTGATACTTTGCATGTTTCATAGCCTTTATCATCTGAGAATCTCAGTGCTCTTTAAAAGTAAATTCAACATACATGAAAAATACCTATTAATTAGACACATATTATACATTTTATATTTTAATTCAGAAATTGCAGTCTCCAGAGAACAATCACACCTAGGGGTGTAGGAACAGATTATTATCTCTATTTAATCAGTGTAAAACTGGAACAATTCTACTGAATTACTCCAAATTTACACCAGTGTAACAGAGATCAGGATTTGGCTCATACCTACCACTGAAAGAAGAAACATTTCTCCTGTTTAAGTGAATGGGAACGAGATGTGTGTGAACAAGGGAGAATGTATCTCACCGAGGCACTGAATCAGCAAGGTACCTAGGCACGAGTCTAATTTTAAGAATGTGATTAGTCTTATTGACTGTGATAGAACTAATCATGCTTAAAGTTAGGCACGTGCTTAAGAACTGTGTTCAATCAGGAGCTAAGGAGAGGATTGTGTCTTTCAGTCATTCTCTTTATGGGCCGGGGAGGTGAACTCCACAACTTCCAATGGAAGGTCTAGAGGGCATTGTTGTTTATGAAGAACATCTCCCAGAGCTCCTGAAGAGAGCAGTCTCTCCTGAAGAGAGCCAGTCTTAAAGAATTGACAGTGTGCAGTCCCCTCCATGAGATTGATCCATCTCCCACTGACCATCTTTGAAAAAGTCAGAGCAGACAGCAGCCTGATTCCTGCTAGATCCTTGTATTTCCTGAACTCAAGGACCTCTTATTATGGCTGGCAGCTGCATTGGTGTACAGATGGGGAAGGGATCTCTGTGCCCTTTTCCTCCTTTGCTTACTGGTACTAGAGATGATCCAAGAACAATTTGGCCATAAGAATACTGCTTAAATCCTCCTTTGTGAATTTTTTTTTCCCCATTCCATTGGAAAACCTTAAGCAACCGCACTGGAAAGGTTATAATTCAGCACAGATCCCTAGAAACCGTTCCTCTAACACCCGGCAAAATGGCTTCCCAAGTTCCTAATAAATATTTTATTTCTTTGTTATGTGGTTTGAAATTGCCAGTTATATCATTTTGGACATATTCATTATGTATCTTTCAAGCATTAGAGAAAGATAAGACTCCCAGACTTAAACCAGAGTGGCTCTGGCTTTGCCTTATGATTAAAAGGAGAAAAGGGTTTAAACAGAGACCAAGATCAGCGGTGGAAAGTTGAAAAAACAAACAATGAAAATGTTGCCCAATTGTATTATCTCATGATTTTTGCAGTTATTGAAAGTGTAATCTATTTGTACCTGCCATTTGCCTTAGGAGACGGCAGAAGATAATGAAAATATTTTACTATTTATTTTCAAATTATAAGCTGTTGTTTTCAAAGAAAGTCAAAACCCATGTATATTATCACATTATTGTTCTCCGGGGACTGCAGTCACTATAGTGATTGTAATTACATGGCTTCATTAACTTTCTACATTCTACCTGTTATGGGGGTTTCACATTAAGGAAATTTGCATATGCAGGAAATGAATGCCGTTTGCAAGGAGCTAATGTCATTAAACATTTAAGCAGCCTCTTTCAAGTAAAGAAGGGATTTTCATTGGAATATCCTTTTTAGCATGTCTTTAAAACTAATAGTCACAATTTTTGCTTTAAAGGAAAATCTGTAAGAAACATTTAGAGTGAAACATTAGTAAGCAACTGTGATTTTAACAAATCTCATTTACAATTGGAAATAATTAAATTAATGATGCCACAACCATTACAACATACAATAAAGTATAATGTTCTTCTGTCAGATTAACACCAGTTCATATTAAGCTTGGGTATGTTTCCTGATATGATATATTGTATTCAGTGACTCATATTTAAATAGCATGTGCTACAAGAACTTGCATTTTCTCAACTGTAATTGTCTAGTATTTTGTTATGAACTCTGACTATAAAAAATAACCTTCAATTTTTAGTTACAAGCTATAAAAAGCTGAAAATGGAGAAAAGGAGCCAACCTGCAAAAAACATTTTATATTCTACCTTTGTAAAAATTAAATAAAAGCTTTGTTCTTGCTTTCAAATACTTTCTGTGCTTGGGCCTGATCCAAAACCCAATGTTGAAAGTCTTTCTATTGACTGCAGTAGGCTTTGAATGAGCTCCTGATATATTATGTGTGAAATCCTGGCTCCATTGAACTCAATGGCAAAACTCCCATTGACTTCAGTAGATCCAGGATTTCACTCTGTCTACAGTCCAAAGCTCTTGCACCTTGTCTTTCCTAACTCCCTCATTGGAACATTTAATTTTGTTATAAAACCCCACATTCCCATGTATTCCCATACTTGGTTCCCAAGAACTGCATAAAGTAGAAATAGTGATAATCTCAGAAAAGTTTAGATAGTTAGGGCTTGATCCACACAGGGACTTAGGCGTTGAATTGCCTCTCTTTTGCCTACTACCCAGCGGAATTCACAGGCCCAAATTAGGAGCCCAGGTTCCCTATACAATGCATGGGGAGAGTTAGGTGCCTAAGAATGGGATTCTCAGAAGCCAGCAAGCTGAGTAGGGAGCTGCTTAAATTAGTCAATAGGAAATACTGAGGAGAGAGGTAAGGTTTACATCTTGCCCCTCTGAGACCGTTAGATGCCTCACTCCAGGCTGGGGAGAGGTACCTTTCTTTTCTCAGGATTCTCAGCCATAAGACTCCTGGAATTAGGTGCCTAAAGCAGGTTATCCTGTTCTTGTGAAAAAACAGACACTAAAATGAGGGAGAGAAAGAAAGACTCCCATTCTATTTTAGCCAATAGCCTGGTGATTAGACCTCTCAGCTAGGATGTGGGAGGCCTGTTTTCAAATCCCTACTCCGCCTGATTTGTAGCAGCAATTTACACCCAGGTTTTCCATCTCCCAGATTAGTATCCTAAGTGGTGGGCTGTAGATTCATTCTCACTCTGGCCCAATGAATATTTAATTATTTATACAAAGTGGAAGAGCTACAACAGGTGAGATTCCCATCCTAGAATACCCATGGCTAGGACACTGACCTGGGACGTGGGAGCTCCAAATCAGGTGGAGTGGAGATTCAAGCCTTGGCAGACACAGGCACACACACAACCAAATCCTAATCTATTTGCCTCCAGTTCCCTTTTCTGCAGGTCAGACATGCTCAAAACATGCCTACCAGATCAGGCCCATCAGAAAGGAGAGGCAGGGCAACACCTAGTTTGTGAATCCTACCAACACTACGATGCTGAGCTGCTTGGCACCATCAGGATTTAAGTAATTTTGCCATGCCCATTGGGAGAAACATAGGCATCTAGAAGTTTAGTTGCATATGTGGTTAGGTGGCAGCTGAGCAGGCATTTGAAGATCTCTGTGGTGCTTAAAAGATGGACTTAAGTGCCTAAAATTGCAGTTAGGTGCCTAAATCCCTTTCTGGAACTAGATTTTAGAACTTTCTCCATAGTAGCCATCTCTCTTAGTCGTGATAGATATGGCTAGAAATAAGAGAACAGGCTTTGTCATGACAGTTCTGTTACTTTCTATCTCTGGTCGGCTTGAAATACCAAGGAAACAGATTTTCTTACCTCTCTCACAAGAATATTATGAGGTTTATATTTGGAGAGCAGTTTGAGATTTTCTGAGGAAAAGTGCCAGAGAGAAGCACAATACACTAAAGGCTGGATTGTATCCTGCCACTGTGGGGGTGTACAAGGGGAGGAAGCTTTCCCTCTTGCATCAGTTCTGAGCACAGTATCAGACTTGTGGTTACCTGGATGTAAGGATTGTATGAGGTTAGGAATCCCAGACTCACCAAACAGGGTGGGGTGGGGAGGAAAGGAAGAAGCAGGCCATGACATTAACCCTTCTATATCAGCCAGCTCACCACAGTGGGAAATGCATGATACATCCATTTTAAACATTTAAAATCCTTGGTCTTGATCCTGGACTGCACTGGGGCTGCTTTAATGCAGGAGGATTATCTCTCCAATGTTGAAGGATCTTTTGGTGGCACAGAAGCTTATGTCTCCCACTCCTCATTGTAGGCTGTGGTGTGTGCAAGGGACATGACCAGGAGTGAGGAGACATGTGGTGATCCTCAGTTGCTCTATTAACACACTGGGGCCATTGTCAGCTGACATTACTTAGAATAGCCATCAGGCTGCTCAGAGTTATGCTGAGGGACTAGCAGGCAAACAAGTGGCTCAGAATTTGAGGAGCAAAGTGTTGGATTCATGCCACCTTTACAGGCCCTTCCCCCTATTGAGTTGTACTGAGGGCTCACTGGCTTCTGCTGAGGACTAGCGCTGATGAATTATTTTGTTGTCCACTGCATTCTTATCTCTTACTACCATACTGCAGTCTGACTGCGGACCCCCAGTCTACTATCCTTGGATGTAGTAGTCCTGGTTTCCAAGTCCAAAGCTGATTACGTGTCCACGACTTTTCCTGAGCTTAGTTTCTCTCTCCTTGTTCATTTGCTTTTTTGGATACTAGCTAATAAATGTTTCTTGTCTCCAAGCATAGCACTAGGTCTTTCATTTTTCCTGGTCAATGCTACAAAGTTGTTTAAATTGATGGATAAAGCCTCTTTCCCACTCAGACATGGACTAATTTCCTTGAAACTGCTGACATTAACGGTTTCCCTCCTTCTTTTTCAAAACTGAATAATTTTGAAATACAATATTCAGTGTATATTTTGTCCTATAGAAGTGACTTGCTGATTGAACATTCCCAGATCTCCAACATCATTTAAAATGTATTGGTTTTCTGGACTGCATCAATTGATCTGCTCTGTGTCACTGGAACCTTGTGGTCTGAACCCTTTCTTCTGTGTCACAGTTAACCCATCTTTTCTCCTCTGCATTTTCTACTTCTCAGTGGGTATATTTTTTCCCTTTGCTTTGTTAACAGCTGGTCTTAAGGAATCTCAGTGTTGTATAGTTATTTGTGGGTTAGACTTTTTACTCTCTTGGTACCTGCTGTCTTCACTTCAAGCTTCTAAACCGGTAATTGGTAACAAGTTTCTCTCAGTGGGTTTTACACACAGCTGCAAGGCAGAAAATAAACAGTCCTTTCAAGCCCACAGTCTTAGGGGTGCATCCATATACTAATTACTTCTCCAATTTGCTAACCGAAATTTTAAAGGGATATAGTCCATTTTTATTAATGAATTTTAAAGCATTTCCAGACCTTAGGTAGTGCCTTCAAAATTGCTACAAAATGGTGAAAATATATGACAACGTATGACAATCAGTGCCTAGTTTGTTTTGTTTTTAATCACTATGTAGGTTCTCAGCCTTTCAATTAATTATATTAACTCACTTCCCCAAAGATATTTCATGTTATCTTATAGACGTTTGTTATATTTTTGTCTCATCTAATTTATATTTTAAGTCACAGAATACAAAATTACAGTATCATGGCAGTGCAAACTTTGTTTTAATATTATTAACTAGGTTGGTTAAAAAATGTCTGTCAATACTTTTTTGATGGAAGATTTGGTTTTCAACTTAACTAAAATCTTCATAGAAAAATTCTACCTTCCTCCAAAATTTGATTTTTCAAAAACCTGAAAACCATTTTTAAAAAAATTTCAGCAGCTTTTATCTGAAGAATTTTGTTTTTTCTGGTTTTCGCTTTGTTGACAAAAAGTCAAAATTTTTTTTAGGGAAAGAAAGAAAAACAAAAACATTTTCCAATCAGCTGTAGTATTAATTGTATAGGTCATGACTTCTCACATCCCTGAGAGGAAGAAAAAAGAATATATATTTTGCTGAAGGTACAACATATATACACATATTTGTGTGTGTGAATGAGCACATGCACAAGGAGATCAATTAAGTAGAATGAATCAAGATAATGTTTCTTTATACTGACAGCATAATGTTCCTCAATCAAGAAAAATATTCTCTTTCCAAAGATATTTTTTTAAAAAATGTGTTATTTAGAGCTTTCCTCCAAAAGTTATTCCAAAACTGGTGTCTAGTATTCCTTTCTCCCAAAACGGAGACATGTATTGACTCTGGTTGTATTAAGTTAATTGTGTGACTGTTTTACATCTTAAGGGATGTGTAAAAAATTCCTCTGATGGGTTTGCACCACTATTAGTCTGCAACTAAATCAAACAACTAAACAGTTGTGATGTGGGGCACGGATGTGGATATTACCACATAGAGAGGAAAATGGAAAGGAGGGGAAGTGTTCATGCTAATGCTAAACTATGGCTCTTCTGAACTCAGTACAGAATAAGAATTAGCTCCCCACACAAGACAGAGTAGCCCTGTTACTGCTCTAATATTTGTCAAAATGTAGCCATTATATTCTTTATATTTACAATATACATTCAATATTTGTCAGAATGTAGTCATTACATTACTATCCTTACTGCTTCAGCTCTAAAGCTTGTCTGGCGACATGGAGTGCTCAATGATATTTCAATAATTGGATCATGCTAATTCCTCGCATTCAGTGCTTGTAGATGTGTGTTGTTGTTGTTTTTTTTTTAAAGGATCATAAATGAAATGAGATATTTGGTTCCACACAATTCCACATTCTGCATTCCATGGCATCATTAAATACTAATTGTGGTGAGAAAAACGAGTATTTGCCTGAGTGTATCAAGTAGGAAGTAAAGGGAAGTAAAGCAACAGCAGCAAGGAGGACCTGGCACCATTTGAAAAGTCTGAGGTGGTGAGAGATAGCTGCAGTCACAGCATTCCTTTTGGAAGATGCAAGGCCAAGGGAGTAGCCCCAAAGGCCTGGCAACTACAAAGACAAACTAACTGTTTTTCACTAGCCTAAACCAGACTTTCTCCTCTATATTGTTGCTGCAGCATAGGGGAAAATATTATATTACCTTTAGAGAGCACCAAACCCATAACTGGCTTTACTTAGAACTGGGCCTTTGGACTTGTACTCACCAAGAAATGAGCGATGACAACAAGGATACTCTTAAGGAAGTTAGGAAAAAATGAAATTTCTTAAGAACGTGAATCTCCACAGGAGAAATTTTGTCATCAGTTTCTTTATTTCTGAATGCAGAATATCAGAAGTTAGTCTCAGAGCAGCAAACACTGCTTTTTCTGTCTTTGAGAAGCCATCTTGACTGTTTCAGAATGTTATGTGAAATCTATACCTTTCTATTTTCTCAAAGGGATAACACCCTCTCATTTGATTCAGTGCATTGAAGAGAATTGCATGGGCAATCTCGCTTTATTACCTTCAATGGTCCATGCACAGAATATCTGAACAAAAGGAGTGTTTTTTAAGCTTGCTCCTTTTCAGAAAAGTGCGGTAATAAAGTATTACTAAATGTCTTTCTATTACTTCCAAGCTGGCAAATGTAGGATTTTTTAAGAAAATGAAGCTGTTCTTTTGTAAGTACTAACATGATGAACCAAATGACACAAAAAAATAAAAATAAAAAAATAAACAAAAAGTCATTGAGAGTCCTCTCGTTTCTAAGGGCAATTTCTAATGAAAATGTCCATGTTATGGTAAGGTATATAGTTTTGACAATGGTGTAAATCAAAATGGTGGCCTGAAGGGAACCTGAATTGAAATGAAACATCTATTATGATACATTTAGTTTCCAAACAGTGTTTTCTTCTTCTTAACATTACATGGTGAAGGGAATTTGATGATTCACAAAACCAGAAAACGTTCAGCTTGACCACATTATGTGCTGTTGCAAATAAGAATTCTTAACGTTGTTTAACAAATTATTTTTTTTACTTTTCATTAGAGCCCCTTGTTGCCATCCAATCTTGATTTTAGAAATTAAAGCTAACAACCAGATTGAAAGAATCAGGAGGATGACAGCATGGGGCATAGTCTCTGAGCCACAACTAACAGCATGAGGCTAAGCGAACCTCAAGCTATTCCAGCTCTCTGAGAAGAAAGTGGGGAGGGGGGAGTCCGAGCATTTGCTGGAAAACTCAATTATAGCAACCCTTAGCTATAGCAAAGCACTCGTGAATGTTGACACTAAAGCTTTTTCTGCTTAATGTTTTAATTAAATACCTAGAAGCCAACTATTCTCCTCAGTCAGTGTCAGAGCAGTGCTTCTCTGTGGATAAATGTTTACAGCAAAAGCTCTGCTGAGGGTTTCAGCAAACAAGTCTCCAAGAACTGGGAAGGCTTTCAGCTGAGACACTTGAGATCAAGAAAGCACCAGTGATTAGAAACTAGCAGTACAACAACAGGACGGTTTAATCCACCCAAATGTCAGTCTCTGGTTTACAAGTTGGCAATCCCATCTTCATCTGCAGACAAAAAGGCACTGGTTAGTCATCTGTTTAATTCTCTCGCTGCAGCATGTCATTTGGATGTTGAAGAAAAATCCCTTGATTCAGTCTGCCATTTCTGACAGTCTCCCTCTAGACCACATTAATAAGCTTTTTAGAGAACTGAATGCAGAATAAGCAGCAGGCAGCCCACACTCAAAATGGAGACAGAAAAGACAGTAGAAACACTTTTTCCCCCTTTGTAGAGGGGTGCTTAAGTGACCCTTTCCCTTATAGAACAGCAAATGATCTAGACTAAGATTTCTTTTTAATACACATTATAATAAAACACCATATGCATATCATGTCTTTCTAGCTTCAAAACCTGATGCTTTGCAATGAAAACTGTTCAGTTGCATTTGAATTACATTTATGAAACATACCAACAACAAAGCAGACAGATAGGAAGGCTGCCTGGCATTCTGTAATACCTGGGGAATTTCCCTCAGAAAACAAACATGCTACTCTTTAATGTAGGCTCACATCTCATTATAATATCACAAGTGGAATGAGACACACACTTTGCCTTTGTAACTCTGTTGCCAGGAGGCAGGTAAGTGTTGTGATACAGACAGTCCTGCTAAGATTGCACGATTTTAATGTACTTGAAAGTAAATAATTTGTAAGATAATTCCTGTTGATATTTCCGGTTATATTTAATAATTTCTATATAGCCTGTTGTAAATTGTAACTGTCAACAGTGTTGTTTAACCCGTAGCACACTGACTGATGCAAAAGGTATATCTCAGAAATAAATTATTCCATGGTGTCCTTGACGTTCTATTTGAGGGAATGCATTTCTGGCAAAATGCTGCAAAACATCTAAGGCTTGACTTTCCGGGGTGCAGAGTCCTTTTACTTCACCTGGAGATGTAGGAACTCAGCACTTCTGGAAACAGAGCCTGTGCTGTATATACACGGCCAAGCAGAAGTGAAGAGGTTAAAAAGAGAAGGAAATAATGTAATCCTTTATGATGTGGTATGATGGAGGTAAGGCTTTGGGTGGATTTTGTCAAGCAGAAAATTGACAAAACCTGCTATTAATTATTATGCTGATGCTATCAGAGGCATTACCATAATCAAAGAGTGAGGCGTGGGCATAAATTCACAAGTCATTGGGTAGCGTTGGGGTTAAATCACTTCTTTTCAATGGAGACTGTAAAATCATAATAATAAAGAAAGAGAGCTTTTATATAGACTGTATAGCCAGTTTATATTTTAGTAACAAATTCAGCTATACTGTCCTATATTCGTGAGTGTGTGTGTGTGTGTGTGTGTGTGTGTGTGCGAGTGAAAGAGAGAGATGGATAGTTGTAGGAGTTTTATTTACCAATATTGACTAGCAGGGGAGTGGACTATATCACACTTAACCTACCTTTTGCTATTTAAAAAGGTAACTAGTTCCTCTTCTCTGAGATTATTAATTATTAATTATTATTGTACCAAGGGAAGTAGAAAAGGAAAGCAACCCAAAAGCACAGATACATAAGAACTTCAACTCACCAGTGACTTGTAAATTTAAGCTATTAAAGATGTGGTGACAAATTCAATATTTGTAGTAGCTGCCATTAAAGAGTCAGCATTGACCAACAGTTACAGATAAATGTGCACAAAGAGTGCTAAAAGTATATACTTTGAATAAAAACAGCAAATTTGCTTGGACAGAATTCACAGCCCCTTTTATTCACTGTCTGCAAACATTCATACAAGCAAGTTTTTATTCACATGTAGTATTGTGCGTTATCATGCTAATAACTATTTGCATAACTATTTATACTGGTAGTGTACACTTGACAATCATGAAAGCTGCTTTTCTGAGAATCACCCATTCAGAGAGAAGAAATTATACCATGTGATTTAGGTGACGAATTACAGAATATGAGTAGCAAATTATGAAGAGCAAATATTCAAAGCAGAGACACAGTTAGCAGTTCTTGAAGAATTAATTGTGTTTGTATTTAGTTTGTGTTTCTTTGTTGCTTGGTTCTCCTCCTGACATCACATGTTGTTTGACTACCTTGTTCCCTAAATTAACTATATGTTACTCATGGAAATTCTTCTCCCACTACTGGCTGCTGTAACAGTAGAAAGTGAAGTCAATGGATATTGACCCCTGTCACATGACATAGGCATAAACCTTTTCTGGCTCTTACCAATATCATGTGACTAAGCCAAGAAATAAATTCCTGTACATGGAAGTAAACTTGGCAGAGAATTGGAGGACGTGGTACCTACCCTTACAAATTTGCCAGCAGAATGTAGCATTGAAGAGAAACCAGAAAGAATGAAATCTTCATACTTCTCCATGTGGCTACCTAAAGGTATTCAAGATTTACAATACATTTCAGTGGTAATGTAAAGAAGCTGTAAACTTCTATGCAAATTCATTCAAAAATTTGAAGAATGCTTTGATTTATGCAAGAATGTCACTTGGGAAAGGCAAGGAGAGGTCATATCTTTTATTGGACCAACCTCTGTTGGTGAAAGAGATAAGCTTTTGAGGTTACAGAGAGCTCTACTTCAGGCCTGGGACAAAGGAGGGGATTAGTGGGTTACAGATTGTTGTAAAGAGTCATAAATCCAGTGTCTTTTTTTCAGTCCCAGATTTTTAGTGTCTAGTAACGCACTAATCCTCCTTTGTCCTTGAATAGTCTCTTGCAATGTATGTTAACTCCATATGCTTAAGACTCTGTTACACCTTGTATTTTGCTATGATACTCTGAGTACCTTTCCCAAACCTGAGAAAGAGCTGTGTGTAAGCTCAAAAGCTTGTTTCTTTCACAAACAGAAGTTGGACCAATACAAGGTATTATCTCACCTACCTTGTCTCTCTAATACGCCTGTACCAACATGGCTACAACTACACAAACAACTTCGGAAGGGCATGATTTCTTTACAAGCAACCAACAGCAAGTGAAACCATTCAGTAACGTGATAGAGCTTTGTAATAAAGCTAAATTGTGTGAATCTGAATGGCAGACAAATGATCATTAACTTTGGTTACAAACCAAACTTTTTTAAACATTTATCTGCCAAAAGAAGGAAGGGTTTTGTACTTTCAGTATCAAGTAGACCTGCCAGCATCCATGACTTGCATCCAAAACTGAAAATATACAGGCATTTTGAAATCTAGAGAAGCCGTCCCCGATTGTCCTCATGGGACAGCACTTGGTTGTGAAGTTTTATTCAAATCTTATGGATCTATGCAAATATTTAACTAGTATGGTTTTTTACAGTGACCATTCTTTTAACCTAGTCAGTTGGTGTCTGAGTTAATTCAATAACTTATTTTCCCATCCAGTCAAATTCAACTCATACTTTGCTTCCCAATGACAAGAGAATATTAGTCCAACATGTACCAAAGCAACATGTACTGAATCTTTGAGTATGTGGATGGAATGGAAGTATTTGATGGTCTGCTACTTTGGGGCAAAAATTACCAACACCACAAGAAAATACTGCAATGTTCTGCAACAAAACAAAGATCGGCTCCTTGAATTGAATAGGACCAAATGCCAGGTTGAGTTGATTGAGATTAGTCATGTAGGACACATGTTCAGGAACAAAACTCAAGCTAGGCCCAAGAAAGGTAAAGTCAATTGTATAAAAAGAAAGACCCCAAAACAAGAAAGTCTTACAGAGATTCTTCAGCAGCTCAAAACATCTAAGTAAATGCATCCTGTGTTCAGTAGAATGCTCCACTTAGAGTACTGCTTCAGGACAGGACAGAATAACACTGATGACTGGAAATATAAAAGCATTCAGGTATTTAAAATACCCCACCCATGATAACAGAAGTACCAATACTAAAGTATTTTGAGATTAATATAGAGCCTAGCCTAAGAACTCAGTTGATGCAAACTCACATGGGTTCGAAGCCATCCTTGTACAAGTTGGTCACCCAGTGGCAAATGCTTCTTAAACACTGATTTAGAAAAGCTGGATGAGCACAAATCCATGGGGCTGGATGCGCTGCATCCAAGGGTGCTAAAGGAGTTGGCAGATGTGATTGCAGAGCCATTGGCCATTATCTTTGAAAACTCATGGCGATCGGGGGAGGTCCCGGACAATTGGAAAAAGGCAAATATAGTGCCCATCTTTAAAAAAGGGAAGAAGGAGAACCAGGGAACTACAGACCAGTCAGCCTTACCTCAGTCCCTGGAAAAATCATGGAGCAGGTCCTCAAGGAATCAATTCCGAAGCACTTAGAGGAGAGGAAAGTGATCAGGAACAGTCAGCATGGATTCACCAAGGGCAAGTCATGCCTGACTAACCTAATTGCCTTCTATGAGGAGATCACTGGCTCTGTGGATGAGGGGAAAGCAGTGGATGTGTTATTCCTTGACTTTAGCAAAGCTTTTGATACGGTCTCCCACAGTATTCTTGCCGGCAAGTTAAAGAAGTATGGGCTAAATGAATGGACTATAAGGTGGAAAGAAAGCTGTCTAGATCGTCGGGCTCAACGGATAGTGATCAATGGTTCCATGTCTAGTTTGTAGCCGGTATCAAGCAGAGTGCCCGAAGGGTTGGTCCTGGGGCCGGTTTTGTTCAACATCTTTATTAATGATCTGGATGATGGGATGGTTTGCACCCTCAGGAAGTTCGCGGATTACACTAAGCTGGGGGGAGAGGTAGATAAGCTGGAGGGTAGGGATAGGGTCCAGTGTGACCTAGACAAATTGGAGGATTGGGCTAAAAGAAATCTGATGAGGTTCAACAAGGACAAGTGCATAGTCCTGCACTTAGGACGAAAGAATACCATGCACTGCTACAGACTAGGGACCGAATGGCTAGGCAGCAGTTCTGCAGAAAAGGACCTAGGGGTACAGTGGACGAGAAGCTGGATATGAGTCAACAGTGTGCCCTTGTTGCCAAGAAGGCTAACTGCATTTTGGGTTGTATAAGTAGGGGCATTGCCAGCAGATCGAGGGACATGATCATTCCCCTCTATTCGACATTGGTGAGGCCTCATCTGGAGTACTGTGTCCAGTTTTGGGCCCCACACAACAGAAGGATGTGGAAAAATTGGAAAGAGTCCAGCGGAGAGCAACAAAAATGATTAGGGGTCTGGAGCACATGACTTATGAGGAGAGGCTGAGGGAACTGGGATTGTTTAGTGTGCAGAAGAGAAGAATGAGGGGGGATTTGATAGCTGCTTTCAGCTACCTTAAAGGGGGTTCTAAAGAGGATGGATCTAGATTGTTCTCAGTGGCACCAGATGATGGAACAAGGAGTAATGGTCTCAAGTTGCAGTGGGGGAGGTTTAGGTTGGATATTAGGAAAAACTTTTTCACTAGGAGGGTAGTGAAGCACTGGAATGGGTTACCTAGGGAGGTGGTGGAATCTCCTTCCTTAGAGGTTTTTAAGGTCAGGTTTGACAAAGCCCTGGCTGTGATGATTTAGTTAGGAATTGGTCCTGCTTTGAGCAGGGGGTTGGACTAGATGACCTCCTGAGGTCCCTTCCAATCCTGATATTCTATGATTCTATGATTAAAACACAACAAAATTGTATTCAAATCAAAAAGTAATGCTGACAACTGACTTTGACTGTTAGCAGTGAAGAAAGACCACAAGCCTTTGGAAGCCATGTTCAAGAAACCATAGTGAAAAGCACTGCCTAGCCTTCAGAAAATGATCTACCTTGGTGCCACACTGGCTAATGTAGAGAGAATTGTTTTGAGGTTAAAAACCAGTCATGTGATTAGAAAGCCCACTGGGATCCCGAGAGTGGCTAGTGACAGATGTCCAATAAAATGTTAGAGTAATCTTTTCATCAGTCAGGAGGAGTCAGGTCATTTACATGAACCTCTTTCCTTGACATCTCCATTGGTGTGGTTTATTATTTGGATATATCAGTTAGTGGTTAGTACTGTATTTTGATCTGGTATTTGCATTTGAGTTGTTTTGCTTTATAAAGGAAGATGCAATAGTAACCATTGGAGTCAGTGGATACTGACAAAGGAATTATTATTTGTAACCATGACCTAGATCATAGAATCATAGAAGTGTAGGACTGGAAGGGACTTCAGTAGGTCATTTAGTCCAATCCCCTGCACTCAAGGCAGGACTACGTAATAACTAGACCATCCCTGACAGGTGTTTGTCTAACTTGTTCTTAAAAGCCGCCAATGACGGAGATTCCACAACTTCCCTAGGCAATTTATTCCAGTGTTTAACTATCCTGACAGACATTTTTTCCTAATGTCCAGCCCAAACTTCCCTTGCTGAAAATTAAGCCTATTGCTTCTAGTCCTATCCTCAGAGGTTAAGGAGAACAAATTTTCACCCTCCTCCTTGTAACAATGGCTTACGTACTTGAAAACTGTTATCATGTCCTCTCTCAGTCTTCCCTTCTCCAGACTAAACAAACACAGTTTTTTTCAATCGTTCCCCATAGGTCATGTTTTCTAATCATTTTTGTTGCTCTCCTCTGGACTTTTTCTTTCCAATTTTTCCACATCTTTCCTGAAATGTTGCACCCAGAACTGGACACAATACTCCAGTTAAGGCTTTATTAGGGTGGAGTAGAGCGGAAGAATTACTTCTTGTGCCTTGCTTACAACACTCCTGCTAATACATCTCAGCATGCTGTTTGCTTTTTTTCTTATGGTGTTACACTGTTCACTCATATTTAGCTTGTGATCCACTAAAACCCTAAGATTCCTTTCTGCAGTACTCCTTCCTAGGCAGACATTTCCCATTTTGTATGTGTGCAATTGATTATTCCTTCCTCAATGGAGTACTTTGCATTTCTCCTTATTGAATTGCATCTTATTTACTCAGACCATTTCTCCAGTTTGTCCAGATCATTTTGAATTTGAACCCCATCTAAATCATTTTTGAAGATATTGAACAGAACCAGACCCAGGACCAATCTCTGAGGGACCCCACCAGATATGCCCTTCCATCTTGACTGTGACCCACTGATATCTATTCTCTGGGAACAGTTTTCCAACCAGATACGCACCCATGTTGTAGTAGCTCCATCTAGGCTGTATTTCCCAGCCTCTTCTCCTCTTCCCACCCTCCCCTTTCACACACCTTCCAATCTCCCCACTCAATCCTTGTATGCTCCTTCACTTCCACCCTCTTTCTATTCTTTCCTCCCACCCACTCTGTCACCTTATGTCTTTATACCATTGCTGTTCCCACTTTTATATTTAGTAACATTTGTATAGCTTGTCATTCCAATAAAGACTCATTGAATTTACTCATCCTCCCCCATTACAGGATCCAAAGAAAAAGTAGTGTTGTTGGTTGCTGTTTGATAATAGTACCTGATGCTGGCAATAAACATGGCTGCTGTTCTATAAGGCTCTCCATTTGCTGAACAGTTCTCTCAAAGCACAAAGAATGCAGCAATGGGGTAAGTGTCAGAACCATCAATTCCATATCGGTTGGACTGATTGTTACAAAAATTGCAGAGCCTATTGCAATATGCTCCAGCTGGTACTCTTGGGTGTTCATCCCCTTATGTGTGTGTGCTTTCACTAATCTTGGCTGTAGTCTAAACTAATAGTTGATTACAGTGGACTAGAGATACAGAGAACACTGAAAGAAAACATACATGAAAAACTTAAAGACAAGTTGCTTTGGAAATGTAACTGTAGTTAGATTAAAAGTTGACCCATTGTAACCCAAGAAAAGATAATATAGTATTGTAGACTGGAACATTATATTTGTCAAGCACTATTGTTGATATCATAAGAATAAGTCAGAAAAGAAGAAAAAACACCCTCTCTCTCTGCTGCAACATCTCCCTCCTTTTTGCATCAGAGTTAAAAATCAAAAACACAAATTATGTTCCAGAAATAAAAATCTTAACATGAAAACCTCCGTCTAAGCCTTTGTTAGGGCTAATATGGCATAGTGTCATGTGACTTCAGAATTACTGATCACTGCAGCAGCTGTGAATGTCTATGAAATGAAAAACCTCTGCCTTATTCACAGAGAATACAAACAGTGCCGGGCTTTGTTTGTTTTGCTGTACTTTCTGCATCAGGGTCTGATTCTCCACTCACTTACGCCAGTGCAATTATGAATATAGGCATAGAAAATTTTCATTTTGCAGCAATTGCATTTGCTGACAGAAAATAATTCCAATGGAAAATTCCTGAACAGATCTACTGAGAAAGTTTCTTCCTAATTCAAAAAACAAAGAAACAACAACAAAAAACGAACCCAGTAGAAAGTCCAGCACCCCGTACATCCAGAGGTAAGCCATGACAACAGCCACATTTTCTATGTCTGAGTCCCTATCACAAAGAAGGTCTCACAATCAGTCTGATCTAAAATAGGTTGAATACTGAGATAGCAAGCATAGAAAAGACAGCTAATATTAGTTGAGTGCAGAGGTTAAAGGGCAAAGGAAGGTCATACATATACCAGGGTCCCAGCTTACTAAGGGCTATATATAATCAATAAGGAGATCTTGAAGTTTACCTACAGTCTGTTCTATTCATGTGGAATGGACATCACTGACTCCACTGCTATTACAATAAGGCTCTGGGAATTGCTGTACTGTGGAAATGCTGCAGCTTTAGCTTCAGGAATTAATCACAGCAAACCAGCATACAGAATATAGCATTTTAAGTTTCTTAGAACACAGGAACCCAAGTCAAAAATTCTAGGTCTGGATCCAGATTTCAAACACTCATAAGTGCAGAATGTTCAAATTTGTGGTTTTGGTTTTTTCCATTATATAGACAGGGTCCAATAGTATAATATGGATCCAGATCTTGCCTTGGATTTTAGAAATGTCTGGATCTAGGATTTTGGGCCTACTCTTAGTTTTATTTAAAAACTGTTCTTTGTTTTCTCCCATCTCTAAGCAGCATTCTCTATATTCTTTAGAGCTGACTGGAAGAGAAAGTGTAAGAAGAGCCCTTTCGGTATAAATCCTGCTGCTTTACTTTAAAATGAAGTAAAACAGAAACACACACAAAAAAGCTTTCTTTAGTCATGATGTTTGACTCTGTCTTATTGTCTCCAAATAACTCTCCTAAATATAATGATGTGAAGAATTCCTTCATATAAAGAGACAAACTAAAATGGCTGCCAGAATGTCACAGAGAACTCATGTATCAAAGGGAATATTTAATGAACCAAGAGAAGTCATTTACTATACAGTCCTTAAATTGAACATTTCATTCTAGTTATAATATCCCACCCTCCTGGGTCCCACACTACACAACCATTTATGTAGTTTCCAGGGGATTTCTTGCTAAAGCATAAACAAACAAACAAACAAAAAACAACCCACAACAACCAACCCAGAGGATTTGGCGCACTTTGGTCCTGAAAAATCCCAGGGAAAGCAGGTTCATACTCAATGTATTTTATAGAAATTTTTTTTACTGCACAGAGTTAGCATTTATGAGTCAAACTGTGCCTTGAGTCAAATTCTGTTCTGAATCTCAGAGTCTGTCTCACTGACTTTACTTCAGCTGCCTATTTAAGATATCACAATTTGACCAGTGTGTAGAGTTTTTCTTTCTTATTGATACTGTTAATGTTATATTAATCAACCTCTGGACCGTTTGTTCTAGTAATGTACGAATAGGGAGTTTTGTAATTGTGTTGCTCCTTTTGTTATATAACTATTTGAGATATAACCAATACACGTACATATTTATTAATTAGTATTATTCAATTTTATGGAATCATTTTCAATTATACAAAAATAAGTAATGAAATTACCTTAATTCAAATGCAGCGCTATAAAATAGAAACTAATCTTATTACAAATTAAATATATAGAGCTAAGATAACCATTTTGGGAAAATTGTGTCATATGTCTTCAGCTGTCCTCTGCTTTTTTCCCCTGCAAACAATTCTTTAGTTGGTATAAACAGCACAGTTTAAAACTATGAAGTGTGATGAAAAACCTTGTTATCCATTTACATTGCCCTTGAATGTTTCTTATTGACTAACTACTTCAACTCCACCTTGGTATGCGCATGGGGGATGCTGAGGAACTGACAATTATTTTGCCAACACGCAAAACTGAAAGGAAACTGACCGTTATTAATGTTATCTACCCCCCCTTTCCCATCAGGCATAGAACCTATGTTTACAAACAGGTTATTTATTAATGTGACTCACTGATGCCTAAATTTAAACAGGGGCCCTGTTGTGATGAGTAAAAAGCATACAAATGTTCAATTGTTTTGTGAGGAAAAACTAATTCTGCAACATTTTCTGTCTCCTGCCCATAAACCCTGAATTAGAGGAATGTTCAGTGTTCATTTGAATTTGAAATTTACAGAGTGTGAATCCTGCCAAATTGAAACCATGACAAAAGTTGGCAAATCCCTAGTGAGGCAAAACGATTGAAGTTTGCACAGCTGTACCCAAAATGCCCTTTCTGCTCACAGGTTTGACACCAAAGCACTGGAGTCAGAACAATAAGATCAAGCTATAAAAGAAATTAGAAATATATTAAATTACTTACAATCAATCACCTAGGAACCACTTGTCAGCCAATTCAGTTTGAATCAGACAAGGTATTAAAGTTTTATGTATTTACAATGCATAGGGTAAATACACCATGCCAATCAAATATAAAGAATTCTGATGGCTGTTCCTCTAGAATTCTCATCTAGAGGACAATATACAGAAGAACACTCTTTTCAAAAGGAAGATACAGACAGTTCAATGATGAAATGCATACATGAATGTACAATGTATGGAAAACACAGAATCGATAATAACATTAAGAGAAGTATTCACAATGTATAATAGCATGATGGCCCTGATCCCGCAAACCCTTATGAATATGAGTAACTTTACTAGTCCCATAGGCTTGAACTACTAACTCATTGGCTGCTCCCATATGTAAAGTTACCTGCATGCCTATGAGTTTGCAGAAGTAATCTCCAAAGAAAATATTTAGTCCTGAGAGATAAAAACCATATAGATAGTGCAGATTTAGTTTCATTGCTTGAGAAATGTTTAAGATTAGTATTAATACTATGTTTTAGCATTTCAAATATTACTGTTACTAAACATTTCTTAAAGGAAAGTTTATGGTGCCAGTTGTAAAAAGAAAAAGCACTGGTTGTAGCACAGGCCTCAGTGGTGTTATGTGTCCTGCATATCTGTAATCAAATGAAATAACTGTATACGGAAAGTATAACTCCTGCCTCTGAATTATATCAGAGTGGAAATTCTGGCTTACTATCTAAAGGCTATGTCATCACACTGTATATTGAAAGGTCATAAAATGCTGTTGATGAAGCTCATGTTTTCTTTCCTTATGTGAGAGTTGTTATGAAAGCAGTATGCACACAGCTTTTTAATATAAAATACCCTTTTCATTTTAGAACTAACACCATATGGAACAAGTGGCTATTTTACCTGATGACTGAAGATGAAAATGAATATGAACAGATCCTGCTTTGATTTAGCTTATCTATAGCATAGCATGATGCAGCCAGAGAGACGTTTAAACAGATTAGAGTTAATACAGGAGTACACATGCTTAATTTTCTTAACTACAGCATACTAGATCAAACTTCATTCCGTGATCCTTCCAATGTGTGCAATAACAAGGCAACAATAAGAATGCACATAGGCAAGAATAAATAATGTGTCTAATTCAAACAGATGTACACTACTGCACATGGAGCTTTCTCATTATCTGAAATAAAAGGATACAGACATTCTAACCTGGCAAATGTTGGACTCAGAAGACATTATAAATAGCACAGATCTTTTTAATTGCTCAGATCTTGGCCAAAAAATGAAATTGAGCTTGACTGATCTATTTTGTTCTTTTTTAAGGCATATTTATGAGAATACAGGCAATTAAATGATCAAAGGAGGAAAAACCGATGAAGAGAACTTTTCTAGTCAGGTATTAAATTTCTAGGCTGACCTTTACTTTCAAAAACATTGAAGTTGTATAATATTAAAAAGATGTCATACCAGTGAAAGAGAATGTGCCTTTTTAAGCAGTCAAGATTTTTTTTTTTCAATCAAAGTCTTTTCAATGAGAAAATGTTTAAAGGGCTTCTGTAAGTAGTGTCTAGAACTATAAATATTTACTGGATATATGTTCAGCTACCAAAAAGAAATTGAAATCCTTCCAAATTTAGGGTCAGTATTATTTATGGTCATTAGATATGGGCTAAGGAGATGATGTTAAAGATCTGGATCAAGATTAGGATTTGACTAAACCCTGTGTTCAGATTCTGAGGGTTAGTCTGGATCTGTCCAAGAACCAAATCCATATAAAAATCTCAAAGCACTTTACATTAACATTCTAGCATTCATAAATTTAGCCTCACAAGACCCCTATAAAACAATTAATTGTTATTCTCATTTTACAGATGGAGAAAGTGAATTACAGGGAGTTTAAGCAATTGCCCCAAAGTCATATTGCAAATTGCTGGCCAGGCATAGGGAGGGGAGGCTTAGCATTCTAAACATCAGGTCTGGGTTACTTTGACCTCTGGAAGCACAAACTAAGGTCAACTTATCCATTCATCCATCTCAGGTGGATAACTTGAGTTCTGTGTTCTCCCTTCCCTTGTTCAGCATCTGCCTGAAAGCCATTGGGGAGAGACAAACTGCATGGACTAAAATGCCAGCAATATTAGATGACACCCATCTCTGTATCACCTTTACATCAGATACAAAAAGCATCAAACATCCAAGGGCTTGACTGAAATCAGCAAGTGGATAAATGGCAGATGGTTGAAGATAAATCTTGGTGAGACTGATGATGATACTGGTGTGGAAAGGGAATCATTTTGAAGAACTCACCACCTCTTCTAATCATATTCTGCATTGAGGGTATCTAGCTACATAGGCTAAACCAATCCATAGCTTCAGTGTTCACTGCTTCTGGGTACCCAAACTGTTATGGCCACCAAAGATGGTTTTCTCCATCTGTGTCTGGCAAGAAGAATGTTCTGCCTTCTGACAGATTAAGAGTTAGCCAGGATGACCCATACATTTGTAACTTCCAGATCCTACTTGTATAGTTCTCTTTACCTAGGCATAGAAATACTGACCTTTAGAAAGTTGAAATGCATTTAGAACAGAATGCAGTTGATGAAAAATTGTGAAGAAAAGAGTGTCCTAAACAACATATGCCCACAAGAGCACATCACTCTAGTCCCTACTCTGTTCTCTAACTGCCCATGGAATACAATGTCAAAATCAAGGTTTATCCTCATATTCAAAACCATGCCTGGAACTGACTCAAGTTATTTGGATGACTGTCTCAATCTTCATGGTTATCGTCACCACTCATGTCAGCTATGCTCCACTGAAACAATGGATCTGTCAACCTCAAAACCTCACACTTGTGTGTGAAAGAAACAAAGGTTTCTCAGCAATTGGCCCAGGGATCTGGAAGTCACTCATGAAAATCAGAATTATATGTTCAGAGCAAAATACAAAACCCACTCCTTTGAAATAACCTCCCCACAAAACATCACATTATACCACAAAAAATATTCAGATAAAATGAATATAGTCCAATCACTGCTGGCATGTAGGACAAGAGAAAAAGAGACAAATATATATTTATATGTACAATGGGGTGCTTATAAGAACTTGGACAAATAGAGAGAGTCAATTGTAGAATAGGGGTGGATGGAAAAGTCTCCCTTTACCAGGGAAATGGTGGAAGCTTCATTCTTAGTGGTTCTTTAGAATAGATTTGAACACTAGAAAATATACGTTAGGGAAATGCATTGATAAGGAGGAAGACATGGCTAACCTAATAAGTTTTTTCCATTTCTAACTTTGACAACTCTATGTAATAATAAATTTATTTTATTATTTGCTTTTCATCTGTTCTTCTCATGTTTATAGAGACGATCCCACCAAACGTGTTATGTCAAAACCCAAAGCAATAGAGTGCATGTAATCGACATACCTACACCCTGCCAGTATGCACACATATGCCAGTCTTCTCTAAATATATGCTTAAATGTGGCAGGATCTGGCAACTGATGCTGACATCTTGTTTCCAAAAATATTCTTTTTCGGACAATGCCACATAAAAGTAACATCAAAAACATTGTGGCTCATTGGAAATCACAATACTCCACCTTGTCTCTTGTGATATTGTCATATTTTTACAATGCTTTCCTGACCATCGCAAATCCCCCCCCTCTTCCCCACAACCAACAAAAAAAGACCTTCACAATTTGCAGTGGTTAATTTTCTTCTACTAGCACTAGAGAATTTTTTAAATAATTTTCCTTGTGCCTTTCTGAATTCTTTTGAGCATGTGGTAAAGAGCCTAGCGAGTTAGAAAGTACAGTGCATGTGGGATAAGAGGGATGAACATCATCTGAGATTGGTACCTTGGAAATTATAGGGGGAAATGCTTATCAAACCCCTCTCAGCTGCTGTGTAAAACCCGCTAATTCAAAGTACTATTTTGGAAGTTGTTTGGTATTTTAATTTTATGCTTATAAGTTTCAAGAGCAGACTGTCAGGTACAAGATGAAATCCATTACTAAGAAAAATGTAATGCTCAAGTGTTATGAAAGGTTATACATCTCAGACTTTCATGTATATAAAGGCATTTGAGTAAAAACAAAAGGGTTTTTTTTTAAATAGAGCTGTACCAAATTACCTGAAACAACTATTGTAAGCCACTGATAATAAAGTGGAGTGTAACCAATATTGAGTATTTCTTCACAAACACTCTGTTCTATACTCAGCAGGAATACATTAATCTAAGGGCAATATTGGAGCTAAAGTCTGGCTTGAATTCCCCTTATGTCCTCAGCATGTGTTACCTGGACCTTGAGTCCAAGTACATAGGAGTTGTGTGGACACTTTCCTATTTACTACTTCCATAAAGCAGGGAGGGCTGGAGAATGGATGAAGCCTCGATTCCACCCCATTTAATTGCAGGCCTGAGTAGTTGAGCCAGTGCCAGGTAGGTGGAGGAATAGACCAGTAGTAAATTTACCACCCAATTCAGACAAGGAGAAAGCAGGGTTCTGCAGCTTCTGATCCCCCTTGCTCAGGACTCTGCCTACCTAGAGCAAACTCTGGCTCTTGATCAGCAGGAAACAAGGATGGGATTTTCAAAAATAGCTAAGTGACATAGGAGCACAAGTCCTATTAGCTCCTGATGGAATTTGTGCTTCTAAATCAGGTAGGTACTTTTGAGAATTCCACCCCAACCCTTCATTTTTGTATTGAATATCAGTATTTCCTGTATTTTGTCCAACTGCTATCTAGACACAGCATTTCAGGGCTAGTATTTATTTGTGAAGGACTCTTCCTTTTCATGCCTAGCTACCATCAAATGGACACTGCAAAGAGGTTCTACTTCAAGCGCAAGACCCATTGCAACTCTGGGTCAGTGCAGCTCTGCAGTGCCCACAGTGAAGGGTGATGCCTTGAAAGCCCAATCCTATTTCTATGAGAGTACAGCATATAAAAACCCTAAATCTGTAGCTGTTCTATAACTCCACTGTTGTGTCCCAAGCTAGTTATCTGGATACCAGCTCCTCTTTAGTCTTTAAAACATAGTTGTCTTGGGTAATACTCAATCTGGCTCATGTGAACTGCTGTGTTAATTCTCACCTGAGATGGTTGTAAAAGAAATAAGAAGGAATGAGTGGGAGTTAATGACTGAGCATTGATAATGGGTTATGGAGCCTTTCTTCAGTAGGGTGCCAGCTTAAATGCAGCCCAGGTTGATACTGAGTGCAACTGAAAGCCATTACCATCTAATGGCTGTGCAGTATCCTACAGGTAATGACTCTTGTGTTCTCAGGAGATTCTAGACTGGGCAGTTGCAATATACAGCTTTATTCATAACCCCTCATTTCATGTTGCAAAGCCCACATCGAGTTTTGGCTAGGTAGGGCTTTCAATATGGACTCAACAACCAACAACAATTTCAACTCCTGTGGATGGCAAATTAATATAGAACATCATTGCTTTGTGTTTATACATCACATGGATTTACAGATATAATCTTGTTTAAAAAAAGAACAAAACTCCTGCACCAATTTAATGAGTTACAGACATTCTTATTTTTAATATTTGTAACACTTTTCTGCCATTAAAACATAATCCTGGAAATTTTAGGTATTCCTAAAAGATAGGAGATTTCTATTCCATTTCTTCAAGGTGTTTTTTTTTTTTTTGTATAGGACAGGAATGTTTGTAATGCCAGATAGATTTCAGACACAAAATGGTTCAAAAGTCAGAGGGTATTGTCTCCAAAAATAAAAATAAATGTTAACACTAAAGAAATAGCACCCAATGTCAGTGTTTTTAGGAACAATTGAAGCACTTTTGAAATGCTAAACAAATGTAACCAATGTGCCAAAAGTATGACATAAATAGTTTTATCTAAATAAATACTTGATGTTATATTCCTGCAGAAGTACTAAGCATGAAGGGTAAAATTTTCAAAAGCATCTAAGTCACTTAGGAGATAAATCCCATTTTTCAAAAGTGATTTAGGATCTGTAGCAAGGGGTCATGACGTCCCTCCAAGATTGACAGGGAGGAACCACCTCCTGCCCCTGGTGGGTGGGGCCAGGAAGGCCATGCCCACTATACCGGATGTGTGGGTGTGGTACAAGAAATACAAAAAGCGGGCTCTGCAGCTCAGTTGAGCCGGAGGCACTGTGGGAGACAGATGCTCCCTACAAGCTGCTGGAGCAGGAACCCAAAGAGGACCTCTGCTGCGCTGAGGAATTGCCAGACGTACCAGAGCTACCGGACACCCCCGGACACCGAGAAGCTGCTGGGACTACCACTGGCAGTGTGCCCCGGGCAGATGGAGGATGACCTCGGGATCCAGGTACCCCCAAAGGGGAGGGTAGGAAGGAACCCAGGGACAGCTGACTCCAGTTCGGCTGCACTGCTGCCTGAATCCAGGTCAGTGTGTTGTGGCTGGATTCCCCGCTGACCTAGTGGCAGAACACTCTACCATTGTTAGGGCTCTAGGCTGGGACCCAGTGGAGTAGGGTGGCAGCCTCCCCACCTTAGTCCAGGAGGCCTGTGCTAGTCTACCATCTGCCAGACCTAGGTCACTAGACTCTTTATCACTCTGCCCTGTCTGAGAGCTGGAGCCTTACATTGTGTGGTGCCCCACCCTGCCTCAGGGCCCGGGCCCCATGACTATTCCCTGCTCTGTCCTATCTGAGGGCTGGAGCCCTAGACTGTTTGGTGCCCTGTCCCTGCTTGAAGGTCTGGGCTCATAGACTGCTCCACCCTGCCTGAGGGTCAGAGCCCCTCCTAGACTGTTTGGTATCCCACCATGCTTGAGGGCCTGGGCTTCTAGACTGATTGCTGTGCTGCCCTGCTTGAGGGCCAGAGCCCTAGACTGTTTGGGGCCCAACTCTGCCTAGGGCTCAAGCCCCAGAGACTGATCACTGCCCACTCCAGCTCAGAGGGCCTGGGCACCAGAGACAGCTAATTTCCCCTGTTTAAGATTGCTTTTTTCTAGGAACAAGACAGCAAGGAGGCGTGGCCTTCTTCCGAGATTGATAGGGAGGGATGGCCATGCACTCTTACAGGCTCCTTGGAGCTTTCTGGGAATATCTCTGATGTGATGGAGGCCTCAGTAGGTACAAAGCTGGCATAGCCATCTTCAATGCCATCTCATGCAGGAGGCACAGTGGGTGTGGGGTGGGAGAGTGACCAGAGTATATTTTGCTCCAGCTGTACTCAGCTAGCAGATGGTCCTTTATGGACTGTTTCCAGCTAGTGAAAGTTAGGTCAACCTAGAGAATGTCTAACTTACACTGGGACCATGGTGCAAGGGCCAGGGCAAAAGTGGCCTGGCTTAGGGGTTAGCATCAGGCATGGGCAGGAGCCAATTACCTGGAATCAGGGTGGGTTGGAATACCAGGAGATCAGAATCAAGAGACAAACCAGAAGGCAGGGCTCAGGAGTCAAATACCAGGAGTCAGGCCAAGTCAGGATATCAGGTCAGGATCAGAAAACATGAACCGGTAAATGCCAGGCAAGCGGTCCATCACAGAATGAAGCCCAGTTTTACAGACAACTTCCTGTTTCCTCCTCTGGCTTAAATAGGGACCATGGCCCAGTGAGGACCCTTGGAGCTGTCCCCATCAGAGTGTAGGGGCAGGGCTTGTGCCCCAGTTGGGCTTCATGGATCCAGGTCCCAGCTGTTCTCTGTGAGTTCCAGCATGGAGAATTGCACTGTGATGACTCCCAGAATTCCCCAAGACCTGGGTTCAAGACTTTTGAGGCCTGATATCACCCCTGTCCCCCCTCTGGGAGCTGGGCCTCTTGGGCTGGGTCTTGGCCTCATGGAAGGCTTGTATTAGGGTGGGAACATGAACATTTTCTACTAGCTCCCACGTATGCTCCTCAGGGCCACAGCCTTCCTAGTCAATCAGGTATAAATGTTTACTCTGCTGGCATTTAGACTCCAAGATCTCATGTATTAGACTCCAAGATCTCATGACATATTCCTCATGGCCTTGTACATGCACTGGCAGTGGAGGTGGCTGGGTCATGTGGGGAAATGAATTTTTAGTATATGATTTCAAGAGGGACATGTGGAATACTGGGTGTTTCTTCAGAAATTGGGGTAGGAGGTATTCAACAGTAACCGGGCTAACTTGGCAGTGGATTTGATGAAGGCCAAGGAAATGGAAGTCTAATTTATGCAAGAGTTTGTTTGATGCACAAATGCTCTGTCAGGAGCCACACTTTTTGTCTGACTGAATATGTGGAGCCTGGTTAATGATGCGAGTCTGCATGTTGCTTGTAGTAGGCTGTTCCAGGTAGCACCTAACTTCTTCCTGGATTTGATGAATCCTCTACACTAAGTCCGAGGTGGACAGGTTAAGAGAGGTCATAGTTAGCTCTGGGTGAAATTGGAGGTGGCAACCTGTATGTTTTTACTGCCTTCAGGGACATGTGATGCAAGAATTTGACAGTACATCTCATGATTTTCAGTGATCAGCTTTGGGATTTTTGAGTCATTCTCATTGAACCAGTCTTGGTGATGTTGTTTTACTGTACCCAAGTTTGTGAGAGGGGCTTGATATACACTCACCCACTCACTCTTTACATTAGCACTAGTAGTCAAGCCAGCAGGGTCAGACAGAGCTGCTGTGATGTTGTTGCAGAGCTGTGCTTGTGAAGTTTCATCTTCAAGTCAGTTTACGTTGAGCAGTCTGATTGCTTTAGATGATGACTTGCAATGCACTGGTCATATTGCCAATAAACAGTTGGAGTAGACCATGTGATGGTCTCTCTAGCAGTCTGCACTGTGCATAGCTGCAGTTATTTGTACATCCTGTAGGTCTCACTGCCAGATGATGATGTAGTCAATAAGATGTTATTGTTTGGATTTTGGGTGTATTCATGATGTTTTATTTTTGTCTGGAAGGTGGAAAAGGGCATTTGTGATTGCTAGTTGCAGTGATTGCAGTGAGCAGCAGAGTTTCATCGCTATTCTCTTCCCCAGTCCTATGCTGTCTGATGGCATGCTTCCAGGTTACCACATTACTTCCAACCCTTGCATTAAAGTCCCCCATGATGGTCAGTTTATCTGACACCAAGGTAGACATGATGAGTTTGCTTAAGTCATTGTAGAACTTTTCATTCTCATTGTTGGCATTTGTCATGGTGTGAGCATAAAACATAGGATGATCACTCATGTCTTTTGGAAGACTTTTGAGCTTGGTAGTAGTGGAGTTGCTAATGGCAAAACCAACATCTGATTGTTGTGGCTCTGTAGATGGGTGGCCTCACCAGAAGAATGTACACTCTGCACTGATCTTGGTAAGTTGCCATTCATTGGAGAGTGTGGTTTCACTCAGTGCAGCAACGTCAACCCTATACCTGGCCAGGTCTCTTGCAACAAGTGCTGTGCCTCTCTCAGGTTGGTTGGTGCTATAATTGTCCCATAGCATCCTAGCTTCCACAAAGCTATTGTAATTGCAAGTTTGTTCATTTTCTGACTGCATAGGTGCATGAACTTCCAAATATGGTGGTCTGGTCAGGTTCTAGGGAAGCAGGCAATTTTTAGGGCACCTTTTCTAGTGCCTTCCCCATGTGGGGTGAGTAGTGCAATCCTGAATAGAGCTGCTCAGACACCCAAGGATGTTGCTGAATGGTACTGCTACTTCAAGGTACAGCACCAAGTGACCAATGTCATGGACTGCCTACATGCAGGTGTGCAACTACAACCACCAGCATCACCTCTCCTAATGCTTTGCCACTTGCCCATCACTGTAGGATTTCTCTCCAATATCGGAACACACGTGAGTTGTTTTTAATGTTGATGGCTTGTGTCGCACCACCCACCATTTCTCACCCGTTCTCCTGAACTCCAGTGGCATGCATTGGCAGATGTTAGGTGCAGTCTATGGCCATCACTATGGAATCATTTCATGTGCCCTCTATGGTCATAATCAACTGCTATGTCTGCATCTGCTTGCTATGCTGTTGTAGAGTATAGCACTCTCAAAGACCATAGAACCCATTGAGGTCTTTGCTGCCAGTCTGGTAGCTGGAGTCACATGTTAGTGAATGTCAGGATATATTCCACACATTGGGTAGGCCTACTCATTACATCTCTGGAGCCCCATGCTGCTCTGAGATCCCTTGCAGAATTAGCCTGGGCAAGCGAGGGCCCAGTTACCAGTTGGTATAAGTTGGAGGTACTGCAAAGGTCTTTTCAGCGGAGAGGCTATGCACCAACAGGGAGAACATATGCACTCAGCCTCCTTTTCACCTAAACAAGGCTAGCTGGTGACCAATTATGATAATAGTGGAGTCACTATATTGGTCACCAGCACTAGACACTTCTCACAGGCCTGTACTGTAGCACTAACTAACCAACATGATTGCAGCCCCATCTCTTGACAAAGTCAGCACTGCAATCAGTGCCATGAAGAACTGCAGGGTCTCTGAATCTGATGGCATTCTTGCAGAAATATTCAAGTGTGAGGGAGAGACCTTGCTGAGGTGACTGTGTATGTTTACACTGCAACTAAAAACCTGCAGCTGGCCCATGCCAGCTGACTCAGGTTCACACTAAGCAGTTGTTTAATTGTGATGTACATGTTAGGTTTCAGCTGGAGCCTGAGTTCCAGGACCCTGTGAGGTGGGAGGGTCCCAGAGCTCGGGCAGTAGCCTAAGCCTGAACATCTATACCACAACATCTTTCTTGGTGTCTGGCTGTTGGGTCTTGCCGAAATGCTCAGGGTCCGACTGACTTCCATATTTGGGGTTGGGAAGGATTTTCCCCCCAGGTCAGATTGGCAGAGACCCCAGGTTTTTTTTGCCTAGCTCTGGAGCATGGGGCACGGGTCACTTACAGGTTTAAACTTGTGTCAATGATGTAACTTGAAGTCTTCAAATCATGATTTGAGGACTTTAGTGACTCAGCCAGAGTTTTTGGGTCTATTACAGGAGTGGGTGGGCAAGGTTCTGTGGCTTGCAATGTGCAGGAGGTCACACTAGATGATCATGATGGTCCCTTCAGGCCTTAAAATCTCTGATTCTGTGAATCTAATTAAACATCTCCTTAGCCCAAGCCTCACGCGCCCAAGTCAGCTGGCACAAGTTAGCCACTAGTTTTTAATTGCAGTGTAGACATACCCTACACGTACTCTTTCTCAGTCTATGGAGTACTGAAGATGTACCGCAAGACTTCAAAGATACCACCATTGTCACCATATACAAGAAGGAAGGTGAAAAGTCTGACTGTGGCAACTATTGTGGTATCTTGTTACCCTCCATTGTTGGAAAGGTTCTGGCCAGAGAACTCCCTGATTGTCTGCTATGGAACATTATTAATCTTGTGCAATCGGAGCCTCAATACAGAGAACAGCAACAGGACTGTTACAGTGTCTTCATCGACTTGGCTAAAGCATTTGACACAATCAGTAGATCTTGACTTTGTCAACTATTACATAAGTTTGGTTGTCCAGAAAAATTCACCAGCATTCTGAGGTCATTTCATGATGGAATGCTTGGACGAGTCAGTGTGGATGGTTACTGGCTGACTAATTTCTTATCACTAATGGTATTAAGCAGGACTACGTAATTGGTTCAGTCTTGTTCAATCTCTTCTATGCAGCAATGCTCAATGATGCTACAAGAGACCTGAACGCTGGTATCAGGATATGTTTCCGATCCTTTTGGAAAATTATTCAACCCGAACAGTCTGCGATCTTCCACGAAGATCTCTGAGGCAATTGTTCATGAGTTGCTGTATGCCAATGGCTGTTTGGCACAGCTGGACCAAACTGTACAGAAACAGGAGCAGGCCATGTGGGAAATGAGGTGTTAAATGCTGAGCAAAGAGATATAAACCACCAGGTCATTTCCAAAGGGAATGGGAAGAGAGCAGATAGAAGTGCAGTGAAGTAAAGGCAGAAAGATACAGATTCAGGGAATTGTGGAATTGGCAGTGGTGGATTATTTTGGCTTGAGGCAAGGTACTTGAACCTTTGTTACCTCCGCACTGCAAAGTGGGTGGCTAGGAGTGTGGGTCACAGCTCAATACATATCTGTCCTGTGCCCCTAGGTAAGCATGCCATCTTGGGTACAATTCACCCCTAGATGCATGATTGAGGACTTTGAGTGTGGATTATAGAGGGGGTTGGGAACAGGTGTGTGGCATGAAATGAGGGAAGATTGCAATATAGACATACCCTAAGAAGGGTCGTTCTGGCATTTGGTAATCACTGAAATAAAAATGCACCCCAGCCATACCCCTTTCGCCTGGCCAAGGCCCCTATGCCAGGGGCTCTGAGAGGACACTATTGAATTTGGGGCTCCTCCCATGCTGGGGGAATCCTTAGCTAGTCAGCTAAGCTGGTTTAACAGCCCCTTTCCACCACCAGAGCAGGGTCAAATGGCCATGTTGTAGGGGAGATTCTGGCCACAGGAGCCTAAACTCTTCTTGACCTCTAAGAAACTAGGGCAAGAGTAAAAGTGTACTAACACAGTTGTGCAACAGTCCAACAGCATATTCATGTCCTCTATGCTCCCTTTAAAATAGCTATATCTTACATAAGTGCAATATGGATTTAGACTGACGTACTGAGGGAGCAACGTCTTTATTCTACACCAGCGCCCTGATTCAAAAACAATTTCCTCCCCCCCTCCTTAAACTGAGTGATAAATCCTTAATTAGAGCCCTTTTGGTTTCCATGGCTATTCATTCTGGGTTTTTTTTCTGAGTTATTCTCACTTGGCAGGCTGCTATGCAGGCCACAGCAGAGAATGTGCAGAAGAAGAGAGCTAGTCAGATTTGGGATTGACTTTTAAATTATTCTTTCCAGTATCAAACCTCTGAGATGAATTCGATTCATTAAAAAAGGTTATTTTCGTAGGAAGTCTCTTAAAAGGTTGTTTGAACATAAAGCTGAGGCTTTGTTGGTATTCACACTGTACCTATTCTGCACATTATTTGGGACCAGGCTTTGAAGTTTTCCATATCTCCTGGGTATTCCATTTAATTCAGTTCATTGTAAAACGAGAACACAGAAAAATACAGAATCATCATATTACTTATTGGAGGTTTGACGAGCCATGAACAACTCAAAAAAAGAAGGAAATTCCTTTGATTACAAATGGAGGGAGGTCAGTAAATCCATGCAGTCACGGGCCAATTGTTTTATTTAACTTTTTCCTTCTCCGCCCCATATTGATTTGTATAATGTGCAATTTACCTGTCACTTGCCTGGACATTTCATATCTCCTGCGATGATCACTACAAGCCCATCATTCAAAGACAGCGGGTTTGAACATTAATCAACTGAGAATCTGGAAGAAAAGTGGAGCTAGATTTACTGTTGCAGGGAAAGGCTGTACCCTAAGGGGAAATTCATCACCAGGGAAGGACCACCCACCCTCTAGGAGTATCTGTTGGGGAGGTCCTGTCCAGGAGGATGTGCTGACTCAGTGCATCTCCCAGATGTCCCGGCAACACCTCCATCCTGGACAAACTGACTTTTGAGGATGAACTGGCTACTTCTAGTTTCCCTGGAAGAGCTTTGCTCCTTTCCTCCAGGGATTTTTTTTTTTTTGTTCTTTTTTGTTCTCTGTGCAGTTTTACCTACCAGCCAATACCTTATACCATTTCGTAACTAGATGTGATTTGTTCAACCTATCACAGGATGATAAAGCAGCTAGGCAATTTAAACAATCTGATTTTGTCAACAGTGGTTTTAGAATGAAGTAGATTTAGCAATCCTTGTGTTATAAAAAATGAATTTAACAAGGGGCAGCTTGTACATATGGAAAGCAATTTTGTTAGGCTCCTAATGGAATAACAAGGTGGTCCATGTGGTAGGTTTTCAATGTAATCCATCACTGAGGTTACCATTGTTTCCTAATCCCCTCCTGCAAAATTTACCCAGGGATCAGGACAGTTCCAAATGCCCCCTTACCCTTCTCATGTATTTGTACACCAGACATTAAAACTCTCCTTTTAACTTGCAGTGCACAGCAAAGGCCCAGCACGATGCTACCCTGCCAGTGCCTGGGATTACAGCAGCAACTCCAGTCCTACTGCTACCTCAATTAACATGCACCAGATGCCTACAGTAAAGGTGCAACAAAAAATGATGATAATACATTACTCCCTCCCTAGACAAACATCTTGCATGTGATGAGATAGGCAACCACCCCACAACACTAGATATCATTTTATGAATGAGGAAAAGTCCTTCCTAGCTTCTTAAAGGAGCATTGGCTAAAACTCAGAGGAAAGTGATTGAAACAGAGAAAACCCAAATGCCTAGGGAAGGTGGGTGGGACAAAGAAAATAGGTGTGAATAGCAGTTCATGCTGAAAAGGAGCAATATAAACTCCTCCAACATGGGTCCAATGAGGTGCCATTGTGGCCCATTAATGGGCCAGACAGGCTGTAGGGATGCAATTCTGCCCAACCGCACATATGCATCAACAGACTGCTGAGTGAAGAGGATGGATTGCCATTCCTTTTCCTTATGCTGGCCAGGACTCCAGGGGGTGTCTTTCCTCTTTTAGTCCTGCCAAATATCTCCTTCCTTCTTCCTCACCCCCAGCTGCATTTTGGCAAAAGCTCAACTGCTGTGGTTTGGTTTTGCAAGGATAAAAATGGAACCATTGTTGGCTTTGTTTCTGGATTGCTGGAGTGAAACCATGGCTTCCTTGAAGTCTATGACAAAACTCCCATTGACTTCAGGAACCAGGATTTCACCCAGGATCTATAAGAATAGTCTTGACTTGTAGTAAACATGAAGCTAATGTTTAAAAATACAGTTTACTTTTCGGTATGTGAGTGTATGCAAAAATTGATTTAACTCTCTTGGATTTGTCCTCTGTAATGGAGGGATTCAGAACTGAGGTAATTGGGACAAAGGAGAAATTTTCTGGCTACATAATTCGTGATTCTGTAACACTGATACCGCTTAGTTTTTCCAAATACTGTATTGGTAACTGCCATAACCAAAAGAGTTTTCACCAGTGAAAATTGGTTTTTCCTTTGCAAAACAGAAACATTTTCAGAAGGGCCAGTTAAATTTAAATAAGGAACATAGCATATTTTTCTTTTGTAAACATTTCCACTTAATTTAGTATTCAAGGAGAGGTGAGGGTGGAGTGCCAGATATACCCTTGAGAATGATGTTCTCTCTTTACTCACAGATAGGATAGAACATTGGCTGTAGAAGTACCAGCTTTCCCAACTGACTTATACCATCTTTGTTCTACAGAGACCACTATGGCTATAATTTTCAGAAGGGGTCGGCACCCTCAACTGAGGCCTGTATCATTCTGGGCCTACACCCCCCACTTGTGGCCAGGTGTGGCACTGCACGTAAGCCCCACTTTACTGCCACCAACTGGGCATCAATGCATTCAAGGCAATGAGAAGCCAAAACAAATTAATCCAAATGCTTTGATAAAACTTCATGGAAGGAACATTGGAGTAACCAGTTACCTCAGGACCCTGATTCAGAGATTCCCCAATGTAATGAACAAAAAACAATCTTTGCACATGGTCAGACTAGTCTTTCAGAGCCAGAGAGAGAGATCACCTTACCTTACAACCTGGATGGTCTCTAGTCCCTCTCTCCTATTCAGCCTCCTATTCAAATAGGTCAGACCGAGGATGGAGCAGGGAGCCTCCTTAATGGCTTATTTGGGTTGTGAGTTCCTGGCTGTCTCTTAAATGGGTAGTACCTGCCTTCACAGAGCTAGGTTTTGAAAAAAAATGTCTGCTCCCAGTTAGGCACTTAAATAAATGGCCAGATTTTCAGGAGAAAATTGGGCATAGAGATCATCAGAACATGTTCAACTAAATGAAAATTTGTCACAGAGTTTCATGCAGACGTAGCAGTTGTGACAAAATTTCTGTCAGGAGGTGGGGGAAGGGTAGGAGAGAGAGAGATTCACACACTCTATAGCCTACTGGATAGGGCACTGACCTGGGCACCCATTTCAAGTCCCTGCTTTGCTTTAGAGTGATGTGAAAGGAAATGCTCTGAATCAGGGAATCCGGGGCTTTTCAACCTGGGTGCCTCCCACATCCCAAGCCAGGACCCTAACAACCATGCCCCCCGCACCACATTCTTCCAATGCCAATTATATGAGCTCTCCCTTTCCTTAGTTCCTTAGTTCTGAATTCACAATGCTCTATTTTACACACACACTCTCTCTCTTTCATTTTATTTTCAAAACTCTTGTTCTAAGGGATCCTCTAGTCAGATTTTTAGCATGAACTTTCCTGAGTGCTGCAGGACTGAAATATTCAAATCAATGAACCATTCTTGATATCTCCGAGTTTCAGATTGTAATCCAGAAAATATTAATGATTGATGTCTGATCTTGTTTCACTCCACTGCAGCAGATGTCCATTATGGCACATAATGACAAAATATAAATTGCCTTAAAAGTGCAGTAACAAATATTTCAAAGGAGACAAAAATAACCCCCTCAAAACATAATGCCTGTATTTGAAGCAGAGATGTGGGAATTTGAACCAGAACACAGATAGAACCCGAGCCACCTTTTCTGTATCTGAGGATGCAGTTGAGCTAGACCAAAATGCTACAAGGTCTGACACTTGAACTGAAGGAAACAAATCAGGCTCATTTCAAAATGGTTTTGCTTTGTAGTAAATACAACATGGTAAAATGCAAATACACAATAAAACTTAAGATTTCAGTTCCAAAAACAAGGCTGGTAGACAATGAATGATTTGATCAAGAGGGACACAGAGCTTTGATATGTGAAAAGGTTTTCATGAGTGAGCATTTTTCAGCAAAAATGACACATTTGGAGCAGATTTTTACATAGTAAAATGTATTCTGATTTCATGAAATACTGCAGCTTTTCATTAAATTCGCTGTTAATAATGCCATTGTTATGAATTGTTATGTTTAGGAGACTGATTTTTTGAAGAAGAGTGGTGATGGACTATTTCAACAGCAGAGTTATTAGGTAAATCCAATAGAATCTTTCCATTGACATAAGTGGACTTTGGATCATAAATGATAAACCAGGAAAGGCAATTTAGAATCTAATTCAGCAAGATGTTGGGACCCCTTAATTCCCACTGACTTCAGAGGGCATTTTTTAGGACATTTTTCTAATGGACAGGTGGCTAAACATGAATAGGGAGGGATCCTTATGATCAGCTTTTCAAAAGAGTTCAGCACTCAATGTACACTCAACGAGAGTTGACGGGAAGACAACAGTTGTTTCACAGCAGCTTTAGAGGTTTCAAAGTGTGGTTTCATCCCACATTGGAACAAAAATAAAACCTGTTTTTGCAAAACAGTTGTGTCAAAATGTGATTTTGGATCAATACTTGAATGTGCATGTGTATGTGTGTATACAGATGTGTGTGTGAGAGAGAAAGAAAGAAAGAAATGGAAGGAGCAGAGATTAAAAACTGGATGAAAAACTCAGTGTCATCAGCATACAGGAGAACTGCCAAAGATGCCAGCTTCATCATTTACTGCAGCTGTGCACCTGCAAATTCCACCTGGATTGTCTGTCACTGCAGCAGTCTTAGGAAGGTCTGAATATTCAACTTGTATTTTATCTACTAAACATTCTAATTACTTTCACCCTAATAAATGTCAGGGGAAAAAAGCCTCTAGGCTTTGGATCTGTGAGTAATAGGGGCTGCAAGTGATTGAGAATAACTTCATATACTGGACCAGCAGATGACTGCATCAAGTAATTAAATACGGATTATGGAACAGCTCATACTGTTTTTAATTTTAGTTCATTTGACTACTTGACAAATCTTGTCTCAGCACATTTAATTCATTCAGGTTGCGCCTCAAAAAGTTCAGCAGTTTATTATGGTATCCCTGGGTTCTAATTTCCGCTCTTCTACCAATTTACTATGTGACCTTGCAAGATATCTATGGCCAAATTCCACTAGCCTTATTCAAGAGTCATCCCACTGAAATTGATACCCCTTAATGTTTCTGTAACTCCACCAGAAAACTAGACATATAATAACACATTACTTTCCTCACAGGATAAGGCTATTATTTATTATTTGTACTGTGGTAGCAGTCAAAAACATCAGTCAGGATCAGGGCTCTATTGTTCTAGGCTCTGTCCAAACATAGCTCCTTGCCTCAAAGAGCTTATTATCAACTTTGAAATAAGACACAACATGTGAGTGTGACAAATAGAAGGGAATCAGGGAGGGAGGACGAGGGTAATGATAATAAAATGGATTACATAGGTCAGCTAATCACCAACTTGATAGATCCAAACCATCTGAATTTAAAGTAAGTAAATATATATAAAATCAATGATCTTTAAAAGCCACAAAACCCAGCCATCATGGATTGGTTGATTTCCTGTAGGCTTCACAGCAGTTGGAGCTGTGGGAAGAATTTGAAGGGGGAGATGGTCATGGCATTTGTAGGGGTTATTCCAAGTCTTCTTTGGAAGAAAATACAGAGAAGCAGACTAATGGGGTTTCAAGGCAGTCATCACCAGCAGAGGAGAGGGGATGAGGTGACCACAGAAGAGGCAGAAGAAGATAAGCAGGGAAGGTCAGTGCTGTGAAGGACCCAGAAGGGTCCAACAGGAAGCTTATATCTGATGCAGCAGAAAATGAGGAAGCAGTGGAGGGACTGAATAAAGGGTGTGACATGGTCAGACAAGATGGCCAGGAGATAAACTTGGCTGTGTTTTTTCATAACGCCTTCAGGCTGTCCATGTGGGTGTCAGGGAAGCCAGAGAAGAGGCTGGGGCAGTAATCAAGATGAATGATGAAGGCCTTGATGAGAGTTTTAATTACATGGACAGAAAGGAAAGGTCAGAGTTTTGAGATGTCACAGAGGAAGAAGTGGCAGGATTTGGATACTGACTGGATCCATTGGGCAAAGGGGAGGGAGGAGACAAAACTAAGCCCCGTCTTATGGGACTGCATGATAAGCGATTAGTGGCATTGCCAACAATGGTAGGGTAGGAGGGAAGTTGCGGGAGGAGGCTGAGAGAAAAGATCCCATATGTTCATTTATGTGAGTCATTTGACTAAAAAAATCACAGGAGGATTTGCATAAGGAATGCTTACCAATGTGAGTAAGGATTGCACAAGCAGGCTCTCTGAGTGAAACTTTTCATAGAGTTGCATTTGTCAAAGATGGTGGAGGTCACACATAGGCAGTATTTATAGTATGCATTAACCCTGATGCACAAATGTGGTTAAGCAACCAAAATCATTTCACACCTTTACATGTCTGATTTTATTGGATAAGTAACATTACTACTTATTTCACATTGAAGCCTTTGCAGCTTTTTAAAATAAGTCTTTACATTAATGTTCTGCATACTGTGGGCCTTAGTAGCTTCTGCACATTGTCATATATGACAATTTGAACAACCAGAAGATTTCTTTCCTATTTATGTCATACCTTAAAAAAGATCACACTTAACTTGCTTTTCGTAGCTATATTTTACAATGTGTTAGCAGAAGAAGCCCACAAAATGGAAGCATGAGCTCAATTGTATATCAGTAAGAATACTAAGGACTAGATTGTGCATGTAAGGTACATGCAGTGTAGTTGAAGCTGTATCTGTCACAGGATATTAGAGAGACAAGGTGGATGAGGTAATATCTTTTATTGGATCATCTTCTGTTGGTGAGAGAGAAAAGCTTTTGGACCATACAGATGACCACCCACAGGGGAGCAGCAGGAGGCAATGCATCCTGGAACTCCCTGATGATGGTGATATTGAGAGCAGAGAAATTTGCTACATCCCTTTAAGGGGTACAGCATCTTTTCCTATGTGTGACAAGCCAGTTGTCTACCTACATTTTTAATGAAGAAGGGATGGAGGGGTAACTCCATAGCAGACTCTGCACTTCCCCAAGCATAGGGACTGATATTTTTGGTGACTATGGTGTGGGCTGTGCAAGGTGGAGGAGCCTCCTTTCTTACTCCCCTGCATAAGGGGTGTGTGTATACATAATGTGGACATAGCTGGCCATGATATGCAAACTAGAGCTGGTTTGGAATTGTTTGTTGGATTTGTTTTTTGATGGAAAATGTGGTTTCTGCAAAAATCATAATTTTCCTTGCCAACATGTTTTAGGAAAATCAAAATAAAATGCTTTGTTTTGGATCGGGTTGTCCCAAATTGAAACATTTTGGGTTTTGTTCCAATGAATTGAAACATTTTGACACTTCCCAATCAATTTTTTCACAACTTTTCATTCTATAATAAATTTAGATATTACATTTTTTTATCCAGATCCAGGATGAAAAACTGTTTCTAAACACTCTGGATGGAAATTCTAATTGTTGATCATCTCTAATAAAAACACAAAAGTAAAAGAGATGATGGAATAGTTATTTTCTCCATACTTTACAGAAGAAAAATTAAAGATAATTTTAACCCATTTCACAGAGTTTGAAAATGCTCATATCACTTCATATGGATAGGGCATGCGTAATTAATGACAATACATGGATAATAAAATACCAGAAGACTATGAGATCAATCCTGTTCCCACTGAGAAAAGTATAGTCTTTTCATTGATTTGAGTGAAATCAAGATCAGTTCCTAATTGGAATTTTCCCCACTATTGTGTTTGTCTTCACAATCAATTTCCTGTGAGTTCCGAAACCGTAGCAGTTTGGCTGTATATTGCACACTTTAGAGTTAAGTGGTTTCTAAGAGCCCACAGACTCTTTTAGATTTAAATTTAATTGTAAAAGGGCCCTTATGCTTGTCTCTTCTCAGTAGGGTCTTATACTTCACCGTACTATCTGAGCACTTTCCAGCAGTGATTAACATCTGTCACAGGTGGTTCTCTCGCTCACCTTCTCCCTAGGCAGATAATTGTATGTGCAGCATAATGTTTTCTTTGGTAGTTTCCCCCCCCCCCCAGATGTTCTCAGAAAAGTTCGCTTCTCCATCCAGTATTTTGACTACCGGTATTATATTTCTGACCTTTCTTATTTTCTGCATAATCTTTGTGGTGTTATTTATGCTGTCTTTTTCTTCTTTTGCGTCATCTCCATTACTAGAGGCTTGCAACCACAGTAGCCCATTCAGTATGATCCCCTACTAATCTCTTTATAGATGAATAATCCTTTTGATATATTCAGGATACTATGTCATCCATCCAAAATCTTTTTCTTCCTCATGTTCTTCTGCCATCAACTTTCCCTTCCAGTGCCTGTGAACATACATCACCTGCTGAACCCCTTAAAAATATGACCTGAAAATCAAATCTTTCTTTTCATAAGAACTCTGACTAATGTTTCCTGAGTTCCAATCATAGCCAATACTTTTTCATTGGTTACCAGGTCAATCCATGATATTTTCAGAATTCTTCTGAAGCATCATAACTCAAAAAGATTGTAGTTTCTTTATTATCAATTGTTTGAATGTCCATGTTTCACAGCCTTAATTTAACACAGACCAATTGTAAGTTTTTAAGAGTTAGAATAAAGTCTTCAGATTTATGTCCCTTTTCATCAGATGTTTATTCTTTCAGAATGTCTCTGACTCTTGCTATTCTGATACTGACTTCAGTATCTGATCTTTCATCTTCTGTAATGATGCTTTCTAAGTAGAAATAATTTCTCATTTGCTGTATGGCTATCTCATTTACTGGAATCTTGCATCTTTTCTCAGGAACCTTGCATACTATAGGGTTGTTGGAGGTTTTTTTTTTTGTCCACATTCAACTCCAGACCATATTCTTTGCCATATTCATATATAATCTCCACTAACTTCATTAAACCTTCTTCTGAATCAACCAACAACACTGTGTCATCTGCATAGTGAATGTTATTCACCCATTTTCCATTCATCTTAATATCTTCTTCTGTTTCATCAATTAATTTAATCAAATACTTGCTACAAATGTTGAATGAAATCGGTAACATTACACAACCTTGTCTCACCCCTCTCTTGATCTCTATTAGATATTCATTTCATTCTCCCATTATAATCACCTTCTGATTCTAGTATAATTGTTTTATTACTCAGAATCTGTGTCCATCAATCCCTACAAATCTTAATATGTTGAGCAATTTGTAGTGATAGACTCTGTCAAATGCTTTTTGAAAGTCAATAAAACACAAATGTATTGTTTTCCCCATTTCAGCTGATCTTTCTAATATGAGCTTCAAGTTCATAATGGTGTTTATCGTGTCCTTCACACATTTGAATCAACACTTTTTGTAAGAGCATGTAGTTCTTCTGATTTCTGTTGTTAGTGTTCAGTATCACTCCAGTACTTCCCATTATCTCAATTCTCTTTGAAAATATATCTAATTTAGATTCAGTTTTAATTCTTCTAAAACTTTTTTTGTTCCATGGACCATATCATGATTCAGTGATTGCCTTGTGGACAACTCCTCAATCAAAGATCACACAGGACACTTCCCTTCTTATTCATGTTCATATAATACCTGTGTGACAAACGGTGCCAGTTTCTTACCTGGGAAACATTAATATTTAATGCACATTTAGCTCTTTTAATGTGATTTAGCAGCCAGAAACAAGCTAGAGAGCTAACGCCATGTGCCCGGTAAGTGCTCCACAGAACACTGTTTGGGGATTGCTAAACTATTCAATTCCTTTGTCTCTCAGCCTGTGCCAGGTAAATGCTAGATCACAATTTTCTCATCACATGTTGACATTATCAGAAGCCATCTCCTAAGGTTGAACAGCCATACAATGACCAAATAAGAGACCGATTGAAGTAAAAAGGACTACTTGCATGAGTAGACGCTTACCAATATGAGTAAGAGCACATGTGGGCAAATTGTGATTTATTATTAATTATTATTATTATTATTATAATTATTATAATGTGATGTAACATAGGGAGAACTAAGCAGAAGATCAGAACTAGGCTATTCTAATTCTTGTTAAGATGCAATACTATCTGAAATATTCACCATATAAGTTGTATTTCAGTATGGATAAAAAATGCAAATTCATCAGTAATCTTACAGGAACTCCAGGAATATATTACACTACAGAACCAAACAGGATAGCTTTCTTAAACAAAGAACTGGGAAGTAGAAAAGGCAAAGTATGGAAAGGATAAAGAATGAAAAGCATGTATTTTGATTCTATTTCCCCCCCTAGCTATAAAAGAAAATGTTAAATCAATTTTCAAGGTCTTCTACTGTTTCTCCCCAAATCGGCAAGTAAGAAAGTTGGTCTGGGATGATATTCCTTCAGCATTTGATAATTTCTGGGTGCTATACTGTGACTGAGAAAAATGAAATGTCTTTATCTCCAGGAAATGTCCCTATATTAAGTGCTTTGAAGTACTAGCAACAATTTTTGTTTGTATCTTATGCTGATTCACAGCTTTCTACTAGTAAAACCAAAGCAAAAAGCAATACTTAATGTTCAATGAGAATACAAAGAAATGCAAATGGCAAACTGTATAGGGTAACTGTAACAATATAATAGATGGGGTTTCTGTGCCATTGATCTGTTGTAAAGAGATCTTATTGCATTTCTCGACTGCTAAGGTAAATTACAGTAATCAGTTTACTTCCTTATTTTGTCTCTTTGGATTCAAAATAAAAGGGTCTAAAATGTTCCCTTTCTCTACCTATGAAAAGTACAGTTAAATTAAACCTAGGGGAATCCTAGGAATGGATGAGCCAGGATAGATGAAATATTAGCCTTTCACCTTCACAGCTACCCCAAAACATGTGCATAAACACTCACCACGTTACCCATATATTTAACTAAACATTTATTAAGTTTGAAATACATTATTTTCCATTTTTGGTTGCCTTTGCACTTCCAGTTTCCACTTTATAAGTCCCAGAAAATAAATAAATAAAGGAATATATAATGCATGGCAGCCCATGCAATTAAAGTTGAGGGTATGTATCAGTAACATACAGGTTAAAAATATATAGGGATGTTGAAATTATCTCCAATCAAGCACTATAAACCCAGGAAATTCAGAGTTTAGGTTAAACTTGAAAGAAATCTTAACATGCAAAAGTACAAAAAAATATAGTTAGGGTACCCAAACAGCTGTATCTTTGTTCTGTAATAACATCATACAATAGCCACATGATTGATTATTCCATTTTAATTAATATTTTATCACAGATTAGATTAAACTAATTTTTAAAGTCACATTAGCCCTGTCTCCACCCCCGCCTTAGTACAAAGCAGAAATAAAAAAAAGGAATATAAAGTCGTTGGGGAAGAAATGATTATTATGAGAAGAAGGACTGCAGAAAGTGAGCCAGAGAAACATGAAGAGAGGAGCTGTCAAACAGACAACAGAAAGAGAATTAAAGGGTCACACATGGAAAAAATAGGTGAGATTTTATATCTGCAAAAAAACCAAATGTGGTCACAAATATGCAATGGTACATACAAGATATGTGAGGTTAAATATCTACACAAACACTTATTTGTAAACGCAGTTACAGCTACATTAACTTGCAACTCCAATTAGCTGTTAATACATATTTTTGAGGGGCCAACTCAGGTGTCTTTTTGTGTTTTTAATTTGGCCTAAAATGGTTGAATAAGCTTCCAATGAACATTCCAGATTTTGGATAGTTATTGAAACTAAATCTCTAAAAGTGTTAGTGTTTGTCTGTAACTTCCTATATTCTAGTTAAATGCTCTTCCTACTGTAGGAGGGATAATTTCCTGTCTTTGAGCATATCCGGAGGTTATTTGTGTGCAAGAGTCAAGGCTATAGTGAAAATGGGTGGAACTGACTGATAGTGATTGAATAAGGTGCCAGCCTAACGGAGTAAGATTGAATATGACTCCATGGATATGCCTGAATTGGCATTATTATTAATGAACAGGACAGCACATATCTTGACATGAGTGAATGTAGAGTGTGGAAGGGAATTTTAGCTCACACGACCCAATATGACTGTATGGTTGTATGTATGGCATATGAATGATTACTGGAAGTCAGTATTGGTGGGTGGGAATGGCAGTGTGTCAGGCAATATAAATGAGTATGACTGGGTAGGAGAAACTGAGTTTATAGTTCTCCAGTTGGTAGAGAATATCCTACCATCTTCTCATGACGAAATATTCATTCTCTTCAGGCAGTTACCCACTTCTTTCCTTATATAGTGGTATTTCTGACACAGTACATATGTATCAGACTGATTAAGGTTATCTCAGTAAATTGGGTTGGAGGAAGATGTTATATTTAATCTCAGATGGCACCTTCCATCCCCCCAAAAGCTATTTTCAGTAAAATGAAAAAAATATGACTAGCTGTAATAGGAATATGGCAACATACAAATAAATATTATATATAAATTCCTGGCTAAGAGGAGTATAAAGGTTTTCTGACTGTAGTGTGTACATGTAGAGTATTTTAGTATCGTGGGAGAGGATATTAAAGTAAATCTTAAAAACATTAAGAGCAGCTTCTGTTGGCATTTTCTTTATGGATACTCAGAATCTTTTCCCCAAAGTACCCATCTCAAAACAAGAAGTGGGCTTTTGTTGTCTCTGAACAAAGGCCCCTCTTAGTGGGTGCTAACTGTTGTTCACTAAGGCCTTGTCTACACTGGCAAGTTTCTGATCAGTAAAGCAGCTTTCTGTGGTGTAATTTCTGAGGTGGACACACTTCCAAGCCACTTAGTGCGCAGAAGCTGCGCAGTTGCAGCATGTAGAGGGGTGGACTCACCCCTGCGGCGCCTCCTGCTGGTCTCTTCTGGGAATTAGCTCTTCCAGCATCCTGGAGCACCCCCTGCAGGCCGGTGATACGCCTGTCCTCTTCTGGCCCCCGTGTCCCTCCCAGACCCCGGTGCCCTTGTATCTGGGGTGCTGCCCCCTGGCAGTACAACCCTCAGTACTAGGGTCTCCCCTCTCCGGGGAACCCCCACCCACTATCCCTACCTTGCCTCAGAATAAGGCCTCTGCCACTCACCAACTAGCCCCCGCTCCCTGGGGCAGACTGCAGTATAGGCCACTCATCACAGGCAAGGTTGGGTTCGGACCTGCTGCCTTGGCCTACCCATGGGCTACCCTCTGCAACCACCAGTACCCCTTGGCCTCCTACTAGGCCGCAGCCTGGGGCTATCCAGGCTGGCGCTCCCCAGCCTTTCCCCAGCCCTGCTCCACTGAGGTACTCTGTCTCTAGCTCACTGCAGCCAGGCCCTTCTCCCTCTGAAGGCAGAGAGAGACTGTTGAGCTCTGGCTCACAGCCTTTTTATATAGGGCCAGCTGTGGCCTGATTGGGGCATGGCCCAGCTGCGGCTGCTTCCCCAAACAGCCCAGCTTTTAGAGCTGCAGCCCTTCCACAGCCCTCCTCCAGGGCAGTTTTAAACCCCTCAGGGCAGGAGCGGGTAACCACCCCGCTACACAGCACTGTAAAAAACACACCGATGAGAGGCGTACGGCTTTCTGCACTGGGGATACAGCACTGCGGTGCCAGTGTAGACATCCTGGTCGATTACAGGACAGTGATTGGTCTCCGGGAGGTGTCCCACAATGCCTGTTCTCACCTCTCTGGTCATCAGTTTGACCTCTACTGCCTTACCCTCAGGTGACCGACCATGAGCCCCACCCCTTAAAATCCTTGGGAATTTTGAAAATCTCCTTCCTGTTTGCTCGGTGACGCATGCAGTGGTCTCAGTGTGTCTTTCCAGGTGACCATGCCTACTCCACGCACCAGGCAATCTCCCGCTTGGAGCAATGCCGAGCTGCTGGACCTCATCAGCATTTGAGGAGAGGAGGCTGTCCAGTCCCAGCTGTGCTCCAGCCATAGGAATTATGATACCTATGGGCAGATTTCACGATGCATGATAGAAAGGGGCCATGACCAGGACACACTGCAGTGTGTCAAAGTGAAGGAGCTGCGGAAAGCCTACCACAAGGCGTGGGAGGCAAACCGCCATTCCGGTGCTGTGCCGATGAGCTGCTGGTTCTACAAAGAGTTGGATGTGATACTTAGTGGCAACCCCACCTCCACTGCAAAGGCCACTGTGGATACTTTGTTGGCTCACGTGCCAGTCGAGAGTGGACCGAACCAGGGGGAGGAAATCTTGGATGAGGATGTGGACAGGGAGGGGACCCAGAGGCAGAGGACGACTTGGAGGTCAGAGGTGCATGAAGCCAGGAGCTCTTCTCTACCCAGGAGGAGGCTAGCCAGTCACAGCTGTCAGAGCTTGGTGAAGCACAAACAGGAGAGGAGGCCCCTGGTAAGTAGCTTTGATTTTGGGAATCGCTGAAGCGAGTTGTTGGGGACAGGAGGGTTGCAGAAAGCAGGCTTGTGTCTGTATGATGCGTGTACCACCGCATGCCTAGTCTGAGCAGTGGAAGTGGGTGTTGATTGACTCCCTCACTTCACGGGAATCTGCCGCCGAGATCTCCATGAAACTCTCATGGAAATACTGGGCAATCTGTTGCCGCAGGTTCTTTGTCAGAGCTGCTTTGTTTCTTGCCCCATTAAGGGTAACTTTCCCGCGCCACTCTGTCATCACTGTGGTGGGGGATCATTTCTGCACACAGGCGAGCCGCATAAGGGCCAGGACGGAAGCTGCAGTCTTGGAGAAGACCCTCCCTTGATTCCCTGCTCACCCTCAGCAGCGAGATATCTTCCATAATGAACACAGCCTGTGGAAAATGTGGGGACAGTAATGATTATAAAGCCCCGCCATAGTGCTGGCTCTTCCCCAAAACCACATGCACAGTGTACAGTAGGTGTCCAGGAACACTGATTTCCCCTGCCCTTGCGGTTACTCACCATTTTGTGGGTCTTGTGGCTCATGTGTGCTTGCTTGGGGTCAGCCGGTTAGTGACTGGTATGTGAATAGTGGCTGTGTTTTAAATCACTGAATCAGTGGTCTGTGTGTTGCAAACAATGCTGCTTCTGTAAAATGTTGCATTTTGGCTTCACAGATATGACCTTTGGAGCCCAGCCTCCCTCTTTGTTATAGCCGGTTGAATGGCTGTGCAGAATTAGAAAGCAGCCATGAAAAACTAAAGAGGACTTTCTGCATGATGTCATCATGCACTCCGCGGCCGAAAAACAAGAATTGAAGGAGTGGTGGGACAGTGAGAGGAGGGACTGAAAGGAGAATGTGGTGCGCCAGAACAAAGCCATGGAGTGGCTCTTAAACATTATGGAGCGCCAAGCGGACACACTCCAGGCACTACTAGCACTGCAAACTGAGCAGCTCCGCGCCCGCCCTCCCCTGCAGCCACTGTTGCAAAACTCTTTCCCATGTGCCCCGCCCCCCGATCAACACACTCTTATCAACCTCCTGGCTTCAGTCTGTACCCACTGCATTCCACTCCTGCCCCGTCACAGTCTAGCACTGCGGAATCCCAGTACCTACTGCACTCAACACCCGTCCCTCTGCAGTTTAGCCCTGCTGAAGTACAGAACCCGCTGCACTGTACTCCAAAGGACAAGGGTATATATGATACCTGGACATACACAAATCTTTAACCATCCCGGGACCCCACCTCCTCCTGAGTCCCTCCCTTTCCTATCCCTGACAGTGCTGATGTGTTTTTTTGTTTGTCTCTCTCCTCTGGTTGTTGTTTTTTAATAAAAAATTGTTTTGGTTTGAAAGCAATCTTTATTTCATTAATTGAAAGCAAAAGAGCCCTGCAAAGCAACAGGCAATTTTCTTAAACCTTCACAGTGCATCATCTGCACCAATCACAATCACCTCCTAGCATTACAAGCACTGCACTCTCGAGCATAGCAACAAATATTAGTGGCTTTCAGCTTCAAATTGCTGCCTCAAGGCATCCCTGATCCTTATGGCCCCGTGCTGCGCCCCTCTAATAGCCCTCATCTCTGGCTGTTCAAATTCAGCCTCCAGGTGCTAAGCCTCAGTGGTCCAGCCCTTCCCTTCACAAATATTATAGACCATACAGCATGCGGCTGTAAGCATAGGAATATTGTCATTGGCAAGTCCAGCCTCCCACATAAGCAGCATCAGTGGACCTTAAAAATGGCCAAAAACACACTCAACAGTCATTCTGCACATGCTCAGCCTATTATTGAACCACTCCTTACTGCTGTCAAGGTTTCCTATGTATGGTTTCATAAGCCATGGCATTAAGGGGTAGGCAGGATCACAATGGGCATTTTGACTTCCCCTACGGTGGTTTTCTGGTCCGGGAAGAAAGTCCATGCTTGCAGCTTCCTGAACCGGCCGGTGTCCAAAAGATTTGTGCGTCATGCACCTTTCCAGACCAGCCTGCATTAATGTCTGTGAAACGCTCATGGTGATCCACAAGCACCTAGAGAACCAAAAAGAAATACCCCTTCCGATTAATGTACTCAGTGGCTAGGTGGTCTGGTGCCAGAATTGGAATATGCGTGCCACCTATCGCCCCTTCAGTTAGGGAAGCCCATCTGTGCAAAGCCATCCACAATGTCATGCACGTTGCCCAGAGTCATGGTCTTTTGGCGCAGGATGCAATTAATGGCCCTGCACACTTCCATCAACACAAGTCCAGCGGTCGACTTTCCTACTCCAAACTGGTTAGTGACCGATTGGTAGCAGTCTGGAGTAGCCAGCTTCCACAGTGCAATCGCCATGTGCTTCTCCAATGACAGGGCAGCTCTCATTTTTGTGTCCTTGTGCCGCAGGGCTGGGCGAGCTCATCACAAAGTCCCATGAATGTGGCTTTCCTCATCCAAAAATTCTGCAGCCACTGCTCATCATCCCAGACGTGCTTGATGATGTGATCTCACCACTCAGTGCTTGTTTCCTGAGCCCAAAAGCGGCGTTCCAGTGTGGTCAGCGCCTCCATGAATGCCACAAGCAATCTCGTGTTGTAGCTACTACGTGTGGTGAGATCAATGTCAAACTCCTCTTGCTTTTGTAGTTTAAAGAATAACTTCACTGCCACTCGTGATGTGTCAGTGAGAGTGAGCAGCATATTGGTCAACAGTGCAGGATCCATTCCTGCAGACTAAAGAGGCGGAGCGTGCTGTACACAAACCATTGAAAGATGGTCCCAAATGCGGACGGAAGCACAGGGATTGCTGGGATGCAAAGCAATGCATCATGGGGCATTGGGACAGGACCCAGGATGCCTCATGACCCCCTCTGCCTTCCCACAACTCTTAGCAGCAGCAGAAGAAGAGATGCTCTGTGTGATAGCTGCCCAGAGTGCACCACTCTGAATACTGATGCAAGTGCTGCAACTGTGAACACGCTATTGCGCAGGCAGCTGACAGTGTGAACACACAACAGCGGTTTCCCTTCAGTGCTCTCTGAGTGGCGATGTAACTCTGCCAGTGAAGACATACCTTAAGTACAGCTGCAGGGAATTTAGTTCTGAAAGCTCTCTGGTCATCATCAATCAAAGACAGCCGCACCCAAAACTGACTGGTCTGTGGTTGCTTCCTATCATAGGCTACCAATCTGAAAAGCAACCGCCTACAACCCAATTTGCATAAAAGCCCCTCCTGATGCTCAGCTGCATATTATAGACTCTACAGCCAGAAGTTGATGAACGATTTTATTTCTGCAAGGCAATAAAAGTAACAGAGGGAGAGGAATACTGAAATTGCACTGTGTATACAAAAAGGCGAAAGATACAAATAATGCTTATGTGATTTTTCCCAGTTACAAGACTTACCCATTTACTTAATAGTAATTTTCATGAGACATTTTCACTAGTGACCTTATAAGTAGGACCCCATGTAAATCATGAATACCATCATGTGGGAAGATGACAGATTTTATGGATTGGTCATGGCAAAAATGGAAAATTTCACAGTTTGTCACGGATTAATGGAGAGGGCTAGAAAAACATAAAGTCATTTATATTGATAAAGAATGATTCTGAGATGTTTCAAGTTATCTTTTAAATGAATATAAATCATAAAAATACGTGACAGCCTGTCAATGTAATCTGAAATTACTATTTTTAAAACGACGAAAGCCACAGAAAATAAGGAGTCAAATGGTGAACATCGGGGCGGGCTCTGTCAGAGAAAGCACCAAACATAACACTTTAGGATGGCACCACTTCAAATGAAATTCAATATGTTCGAAGCAGACAGCGTTACATTTGTGGTGATGTGTTCAGCATGTTCATTTATATGAGCTCTGACACATAAAGCAAACACTAAGGGACAGTGTGGGGAATCTCAGTTAAGTCACTGTAAGTGTAAAGTACCTTCAGTAAACACAATGAAGTCCAATTTGAAGGCAATGGAATTACTCTGGATTTACACCAGTATAATTAAAATCAGAATCAGGTCCCATGCCTGCTGTCATGTCATCTTAGGCTGTGCTCTTGGAGGACTGAAACAGCTAGATAAAGCTGAGCCTGGTCTATATTTGGATGGGTGTGGGCACTGCTTTTTGGGTGCCTGGGCTTTTGGGTGGCCAGTTTCAGACACTGTATAAATGAACATGTTCCTTGCAAAGGTAACACTGGCTGCTATGAACAGGTCTCTCAAGTTGGGCACCTCAGAGACTGAGGGACCCAGAAATCAGTGACTGTAAAATTGAAATTTGGCTGTATTTAGAAGGAAAAATCCAGGTACGGCAGGAAGTGATGTTGGTAAAATATGTTATAGGAAAAGCATGAGATAAACAGAGTAAGCCAGAATCGCTAAACCTTGTGAGGCAGCATGGCTCAGGGATATATCCCTCATCCTTTTCTCCACTGCATCTCTTCCAAAATGTGGCTTCATTTGGTGCCTGCTTTACTCCCGTGCTCTCTAGTTTTGAAAATGTACACGGCCCATGTATTTCTTCTGGGCATGGCCTACCACTGACGTCAAATATCTCTCAACATTCTTGGCGCAACTAAAGTAAATCCAAAAATCCCAAGAAATCTGGAGTAAGCAGCAATCTCAGGCCAGTGGAGAGATTGTTAGACACACTGGACATCACAGATCCTCATAGAGCAGCAATGGAAGGGAGAAAGATCTGGGGGACAGCTCAGGGGACATCCTACTATTGAATCCTGGGGGGATTTGGGGATTTTATCAGGGGGGATTTAGAAGTGGTAGAGTGAGTAAAGAAAGATATTAGGGATTACATTGATTTTACTTTGCTCAAATCACTATCCCCTCAAAAAATATACTTAGAATATGTACCTGCAGCTTACTGCCCTGCAAAGCCATTCTTGGACTCTGTGTCTGGAAAAATTAATTCCCATAAGGACACCGCATTACCTAATGAACTCTGCTAAGGGCGTAATACAACATGGAAATAGCACCTCCTGCAGTGGAATTTTACAGAACAGTGAAATGATAGAAAGGCACATAGCCAACTAAAGGGGCAGTTTTCACTGAGGCTGCAGGCAATCCCCTAAAACATGTTTGCAAGAGCGCCTATGGCAGTAGGAACAATTTGCCTCTAACTAAATGTATGGAATGTATCAACTTTACATACTACATGATCGTTATAAAACACAGATGGTCATGCCTTCAAACTAATCTAGGTCCATGTATTCTGTGGCAAACTGGACATATATTCTATAGCAAGGTCATTGGATTCTGTAGCTCTACAGCGTAGCAGCCTGAAAATTCTGTTGCTTTTCATTTCAGTTAGAAAATACACAATATAAGTAGCACAGTGTTCTTTATGTTGATATTAAATTCAATTTCCTTCATCCCCAATTTTCAGTGTGCCAGAGATTTCAGTATTGACAACTGGTAGAAATGATCAGGGCTGAAGCTGAAAGTTTTGACATCTGGGCATAGGACAGCTGTTCAGGCATGTTGGCCCCGAGTCTGTAAACTGATCTGCACAGGTGAAGGAGTAAGTTTCTGCCTGCATGGATCACTTTGCAGGACTGAGATCTTTGGAACTGCTGAATAAACGCTTTGCTGCATGTTTCTGCTAAACTGGGTAGCAGTGGATAGATGTGTTGAAATTTAAATTCTCATCATTAGGTTTCCTAGCTTTGAGATGAGCGGATCTGTTCACAATATGCAGAGCTATGGTTTCAGGCTGTCTCAGGAAGATGTCACAGCATCAGTTTACATTTGCGATTGGTTTGGAAGGTTTTCTTTGCAACCAGGAGGGCTCGAAACATTGTTTAAAATACAAGCTTAGATTCTGAAGCATAATTACACACCAAGAGATGGATTCCACAGCGAATTCCACAACAGGAGTACTGTGCAATACAAAGAGCCCTACCCAGTGTGTTTAACTTAGGCTGTGATGAAAAGAAAAAAAAACCCTGATATTACACCCAAAGGTAGCTACAGATTGAAATCCTCACAGTAATGAACCTAGTTTTAGAGGAGAATGCAGACTGTCATCTCCCATTCAATTTCAAATTATCATCACCAAAATCTATTCACTGTGCCATTTTCAGCTCTCATTATGATTTTTCTCAGTAGAATTAGGTACTAAAAATCCAATTCTTCATATGTTTTATAAATCGTAGTAGTAGACTTGACTATTTTGACCTTTTCAATATTCCTTGGTGTGATTGGCTACATTGCTCTGTTGATCTGTTCCACATCTCATAGTATTTTACAGAATCTCTAACCTAGCGGGAAGTAGATGGAGTAGATAGTCAATGAGGACATAGGGTATAATGGTCAAAGTACAGACATTCTTGCAAAATATTTCACTGAATATATTAAGTATTAAACCTCTGATAGAAAATCCTTATTATTAACATTATACCAAGAACAGAAAATAGAGTTAAATTTTTGCAATACATTGGAATAATAGTAAATGGTAAAAATGAAACCCATCCATGATACAGACTTATGGCTAAATTGTTGTGCACTGTCCTATATTAGCTCAGACATTTGCCTTTCAGTAAATACTCCGAATAGGATAAGATTATTAACCACATTCTTTTAACCTTTACCCAACACTTGAACTGAACCTAATAAAAATGTGCCAGGTTAAAAAAAATATTATTTTTCATTTCTATGTACTTCTCTATTTCTGGATTCCATCTGGGATTGGAGGATGCCTTGAAATGCTATGATAATGTTTGATTGTCTATTCTTGTGCTGATCCTGAAGCAGTAAATGCCACCGTTTTCATAAACAATCCTTTTCTTGTAAAAAGCTTTTAAAAATTCCAGTCCGGTTTTGCAGATCTCAATAGTCTGAATAATGTGAATAAGCATCTGAAATTCTTGAGGTCTACTTGCTAACACAAGACTGCATGCTTGAAAAAGCAAGTAAATAAAGCATTTTGGTACACATATTTTAGACGAATTAGTAACAAGAGACACCATGCGTCTGATACTCCACTTTTTTAAACCTGTTTCATGGCATAGTGACTTCCTCAGCATTGTGGATTCAGTCACACTAACATAAAGTCAGTGCAACAGAGTGGAGAACCAGGCCTTTGTGCCTCTTTTAAAACCTTACAGATGCCTTTTACGTGGCTGCATTTTTTTGGGCTATGGTAGTGTGATCTGACTACAGTTCAAATGTGTTTTTTGATGAAGTAGTGTGATCTGACTGCAGTCCAAATGTGTACATCATATCCCATATCATTAGGGCCCCATCTGTGATGGCAATACACAATTGAGACTGAGATATTTGTGCTCCAAATAGTTTGGGTGAGGCCCCCCAGTATTTAAGTTGCTTCTTTACCTTTAAATAAGGAATTGCCTTCTATTGCTCCTGATTATAAAGTATTATAAAATAGGGTTTTTAGAATTAAAAGTCAAATTTTGATCTATATCTATTTGAATGTCAGGGGTATTTTAAAAAGCATTTGCAATTAGTGTACATTTAGTAGAAACATTGAATTTTCCTAAAATTAGGCCTATCAGTCTGCATATTAAATATACTTACATTTTAGAGATGAAGTCTGACCCTATTGAAGTCAATGGAAGTTTTGCCATTCCTTTCAATGGGGTCATGATTTCATCTTTGATACCTAAATATAGATCCAGTTGCCTAACTTCAGGCATGTTATGGGATATTTTAAAAATACATCTCTACCCCGATATAAAGCGACCCGATATAACACGAATTCGGATATAACGCGGTAAAGCAGTGCTCCGGGGGGGGCGGGGCTGCACACTCCGGCGAATCAAAGCAAGTTCGATATAACGCGGTTTCACCTATAACACGGTAAGATTTTTTGGCTCCCGAGGACAGCGTTATATCGAGGTAGAGGTGTAGCTTTTTAATCGTAATTCTTTTTCAGTGGGCCAAATTCATTTAAGTATCTCAGTATCCAAGAACATATATGAGTCCAGTATAATTTACAGCAAGCATTTGGAAACTTGAAACTAAAATCTTTCGCTTCCTCTTGCATGCTCACCATACACAAGGGTGTTTGCTTGTATTTTCCATGGGTGATGATGTGTTGTCACTGAAACAGTGGTTTTTTTTTTACTTTAAACAAAAACCAAGGCAAAAGAAACACACATCTGAAGAACTGCATACATTTTGTGAACAGCTATAACAGAGGGATTGAATGACAAAGATGATCAGTAGTGTGATCTGGATCCACCAATAGGTGACAATTTAAAGTTTGGGCCAGAGTTTCCAAACACAAATTCAGGAATGCATTCGTTTTCTGGACGGGTGCATAAGCACATGCTTAAAGTTAAGCATGTGCTTAAGTCCCATTGAAGTCATGTGCTTAATTGTTTTACTGACTAATAGGGATTGATTAAAATGTGTTTATGTGCTTTTCTGAATTGGGCCTAAAATACACTAAAATTATATGTATATATCTAATTATACACATATGGGGAAAAAACACCTCATTTTCAGCCTACCAGCCTTGACAGTGTCTCTGAATGCAGCATCTCTGGTATTTCACTTTCATGCTTTTAATAGATGCTAGCTATATGTGAATAAGCATAACTTTATAATTAAGTAAATTGTGATGCATGCAATCTATATAATAGACCTCAATTTCCAGGTCGCATGCCCTTTTAATTCCCTGCATGACATTCCAGCCTAAAAGGCACTAATAGAGAGATTCCAGTGTTGAAAAGAAAAGCAAGGGAAATCAGCATCTAAAACTTGGTAAGACTAGGTAGTAAAAGGTCTTTGTTCTGAAGATTGTTCTCCCACAGAGAAACAGAGTTCTCTTAGCCTTTACAGCTGATTCTCATGCTGCCGAAATATCATAATCAAAGCTCTTTGCCACCTTGTGTTGAATCCACTGTACTTGAAATCTTTTTTATTTAGTGAGAAACACTGTTTCTACCCTAAATAATGTAATAAAAGCATTTAAAATGTCAAATGAATATTCTCCAGTTAAAAATATCTTTTTTTTATTATTATTATTACAATGGTACAGGGAACTGCTCAGAAGTGACTGGAATGATTAAAAAGGAATGGAGAATATCTAATGGTTTTGTAAGGGGGATTTTGAGAATGCATCATACTGTCAGGCATCACTGATACTTTTATCCCCTGTTTTCTAAGCAGGGTGGTGCAAGAGTTTTGGCAGGCAGTGGAAATGTCAGTCTGTGGGGTAAATGGAAAGGTGCTATGTGAAAATAATGCACCTGAAAATTCATTACCTGAAAGTCCAGCGCATCATCCTGTGATGTACACTGATTTTTTCGGCTATGTTGCTTAAGGAATAGATCCAATTCCTAAATCGGGCTGCAAGGTAGTAGCACAACATCACAATAAAAACAACTATAATCATATAATAACAACATATGCATATTTTGCACTTCCATGGCCATCCAAGAAGCTAAAGGATTTTAAAAATATTGATTCATTTTATCTCAACACACCTATGAGGTAGATATCATTATAGCTAGACAAAATATTCTTCATGCATGGTGTTTTTGATTCAATGGATCTGTTTTTTAAGTCTGCAAAATTTCCCCAAAGTGGAAGATAACCCCATACTAGCAACTTAATGCTTTACCTATCCTTACAAACATAGGCACTAACAATGCAGGATTCCCTACACTGCCCAACCAAAGTGCCAGATCCCAGGGTCAATTGCTGAAGTGGGTTTTGTGATATACATATCCAATACAAATGGAAAAGCATCACTTCTGTTTCAAAATAACTCTAATTCTTCTGAACCCCTACCCTTTACAAAAGCAGAAACAGATTAACTGAAAGGAAGGTCTGGATTAACTGATATGAACTGTGTCATGCAGCAATCAGATCATGTGACAATGTCCGTGATGTCATCACATGATCCTGGAAGACACAAGACATGAGACAGCCTTCACTAGAAAGGGGGTATGGGGAGGGAGGAGACTATCCAGTTGTTCCCATTTCACAGCACTGGACCAGGCCTCTAAAAAGGTGCATGGTGAGGAGATCTGGCTGGCCAAACACCTATGATTGAGGACTGGGGGAGGGATTCAGCTGCCATTGCTCCAGATCTGCGGCTCTCCCTTCCTCTTGTACGTCCCTATCTTTATCTCTGTCTCTCACCATGCCTCTTACACTTTGTCTGTCTCTCCCTCCTCCCCACATGTTTCCCTTTCCCTCTCTATTGAGATGATAGAGAATGTAGAGTCTGGAATGAATGAGGTAGGGAAAGAGAGGAAATGATTTCATGATGAGGAAGACAGAATGAGGGAAAGGCTAGTGTAAGAGTCTAGGGATGGGAGAGGCTGCAGTCACAGGTTCTAAACCTGAGCTCTGCTACTCATTCATTTTATGTACAGGGAAGAAAAGAAAAAGGTTACAGGGAACATTGGCCATCTGTTAGAGCAGGAGCTCCTGAATAAGGGGAAGGTGCCCTGCCAGTCCATGTAACACCCTGTCAGCCCAGTAGAGGAATGTGTCTGGGTGACAGGGGTTCTCACTGGGGATTGGGACGCCCAGCATGGCTGTACTTACAAAAGGTCTTGTGTGTGCATTATGGGATGGAAGTAGTGAGAGAACCATTTGCTGGGGTCATAAGGACCCCCTCCGCATACAGTATCTTCTGCACAGGTGGATGTACGCTGAGTCCTCCCTCCTAGATAGACCCTAGCCCATCTAGTGGCTCCAGGAAGAGGGAGGCCCTAGTCTAGCTAAAGAGAAGAAGCAGCAACCTACACGAGTCCAGCAGATGTCTCTTGTGTGGGTGGTACCTATCTTGACCATTACCATAAATATGGTGTAGGAGGGCATGTAGGGGTGTCCTTAGGGTCCCAGACTGCTATAATAGAGACCTGTACAGAGCAGCCCTTGCTCATGTGAATAGCCCCATTGACTTCAAGGGAAAATGAGTAAAAGCTTGTAGGTTCATGCCTTTATTACCAACCTGATCTGGCTTCAGACTGACAGTGGAGGGCTCTGCTATCACTAAACCCCTACATCATCTAGTACCCTGAGCATTCTTAGAGGATAGGCTTCCATCTCTAAACTATGCAATGTATTGTTAAAGATAAATAATCGTTCAGCTATGTTTATTGGTGCAGGCAAGTGCTAAAATGTCACTGTTTTATGGGGAAAAGATTATGGCTGAAAAAACAACCTTCCGTTCCAACTACACTGCCTGCAGTACTAGAATACCTAGCATATTGCCATTACTTCTAAATGGCTGAAATCAATCAGGGAAATGAAATGTAAAATATGACATTTTAACTAAGTTATGCTATTTACAATAATGCAGGTGACATAATGTAGAGTAAATTAAAGATATAAGAAGACTGTTCTGTAGGAATGTTAAATTTTAGCCAGCATTAAAAGTTTTCTTTTTAAATTTCACTCAGCCTTTAATACTTGCAGAATAATGAAAGGAAGATTCATGGTATAAAATACCCTGTCACTCATTTCAGCTAATGAATAATGATACCATTTTATGCATTCAAATATTCCCAGGGTAGCAACAAAGGGTACACTGAGTATGTACTCTTTGATGAATAGTATTAACACTTGTCAAAATAATTATGATGGCGGATAGAAACCACTGAAAATAATTATCATATTCTTAAATGCAGGGAATCATAGGTATTATGTGATACAAGTTCCTCTGAGTTTATGTTATCCTGAAATTTCAAACTGATGAAGTGTAGCTATTTTAGGCAAGTTCATTTTAGTTACAGAGTGGGATGAAATACATTAAAGAGGACTAGATTTAGAGTACAAGCAGCTTTGTCTTAACTTCAGTGTATAATTAACAGATATTCTAAAGCCCACACAGCTATTGGATGTTGAGGAACAAGTCAAATAGCATTTCCACTGGGTAAACTAAATTATATAATTACATTTGCAATGAAATAAAATATTTTGTAAAAGTTTTACATTTTTTTCTCTTGGGGTGTTTACCTTTCAACAACTTGCAAAGAATATGAATACCTGTACATTTATTGGTCTCTGGGATGTAACTCGACTATAACTTTAACATAGATCTTTTTAAACAATTAAGTGTTATGATCCAGAAAAATGTCTATAGAATGTTTGAGCCACTATTTATATGGAAAGCATTATTCTGTGATTGTCTTATTCCTCCCACCTTTAGTATAAACCATATATTTAGTGGGTGGCATTTTAAAGAAAGAGAATTTATCTGGGTCAGATTCTGCCACTCTTCCTCACAGTGAGGAGTATCTTAATCTGAGTAATGGCCATAGATTTCATTGAGGGTATTGCTGAAGTAAAGTATTGTTCCACATAAATAAGGATGATAGAATCTAGCCCATTGTATTTTTTTAAAGAACAATCTTAATGTCTAAAACTTTTGTTTATTTCCTAAAACAAAGCTAGAAAATATACAGTTATCTTCCCTTACTCCAAGAAAATGAGTGCATGAAGAATTAAATGAAAGCTTTATATATGTAGCTTACCTTCCTCTGGATGCATTTGTAAAAAAATGATCCACTTACAGTATTTTAAATAGCCATTCCTTTCAGGCATTCTTCTAGTGATATTGTAGGTCACTTATCATTACCTAGATTTACATTGTGGAATTGATTAACCATGAAAATAATTTAAACCAAATTAGGCAACTATCAAAAATGAGCATGAGGATTATAGTAGAAGGCAGTCTTTGAAATAAAGGGTCAGGGAGGAGGGCAAATGGATGGCAACAGTGACCTATTTCTATCTGTTTATCTTAAACGTGTATCAGATACCTATCACCTTGGTATATAATCTCCAAACAAAATTATAAAGAAACAAAGACATTTGGAACTAATGATGTTTTCTCTCCCCATGCGTCTGGGTTACAGGGGTGGGTGAACTTCTCTGTCTTCAAATTTTGGGTTTTTTTTAATATTGACAGGTGGTTCTTGTGGTAAGGTTTTATTAAAACCGTGTTTCACACAGCAGTCTGAATACAGTCAGACTTGTCTTATTGTGATCTGTTCTTATGAAGAGTTCCAAAGCAAGAGTCCCACTGCTGAGAACACTGACCCAGTGCCTGATAGGCTAAATTTGGATCTCTAGAGCTGCATTATCCTCGTGGAACATCTTGGAGAGTTGTAGGAGACAAAATGGTCTCTGAGACAACAGGTCCCTATTCAGTAAGGACTTTGCAGATTAGGACCAGGTTTTTGAATTCTGTTCAGGAGTAAAGGGTGGCCAGTGGAATTTACAAACCATATGTGATGTGTTCATGGTGGTATTTGGTACATCTGGCATCAACTTTATTTAGCCCCAGGTAGAGTGAGCTGCAGCTAACCTGGGCATATATGAGAAGATAGCATGGATCAACACAGCTAGGTACTTGTCCTGACCAGTTGAAGCTAGAAGATGATATTTTTGACACTGTGGCCACCTGTGATCCAAAAATAATGATAAACTCAGCAAGACATCTAGGATTTGCACCATTTTGATAATCTGTGGTCAGATTGCCTTGATTGCTGGTGGAGTGAAAGTAGCTCAGTGGTTTGAGCATTGGCCTGCTAAACCCAGGGTTGTGAGTTCAGTCCTTGAGGGGGCCACTTAGGGATCTGAGGCAAAATCAGTGCTTGGTCTTGCTAGTGAAGGCAGGGGGCTGGACTGGATGACCTTTCAAGGTCCCTTCCAGTTCTAGAGGATAGGATAGTTCCTCAAAGCATTCCTACTTCCAATATAATTTCTGTCTTTCTGGGTAGACCTTAATGGATTGGGACCTGGCTGTCTGTAAAATCACCTAATATTTTGCACCTCTATAGCAACTTCCACCAGTGGATTTTAAAATGCTTAACAAACATTAATGAATTTAGCCTGACAATACCCCTGTGAGGTAGATAGTTATAATTATGCTAATGTTATAGGCAAAGAAATTGAATCACACTGAGATTATATGAGTCACTCAAGATTACTGCAGCAGGTCTGTTTACTCCGTCCTCATCTGGTGTGTGTGCTCCCTCAGTTGGTTGCTGAGTTAATTGGTGGTTTGGTGCTTTTGGCCCTTTGGGCAATAGCAAAAATCCTCCCCTTCTGGGTAACACAAGGGGAAAAAAGCACCATAGGGGTTTCAGCCAGTTCCTTTGCCTCTTGGCTGCAGGGTTTTCTGCTCACCACTTTCTACTGGAGCTGAGGCATTGAGGAGCCCAGACCTGGGCTCTTCTCTCCATAAAGAAGCTCCAGCCTCAATAATAGGCTTTCGCCTTCCCCTAGTGTTGCTTCCTACCTTGGTTTGCTTGCTTTCTTATTCTTTTTGATTAGGAAACTCCCAGGGCAGGTCTTCACCTTCTTCCTGAAACAGGCTCCAAACAGAAAAAGTGGCTTGGTTTTTATTCCCACTTTCTGTAGTTTCATGATTTGGGAGGAAGCCAAACTCAAGTCAGAGCTGGGACTTGAAAGGGCAATGATACATTATGTCCATGGCATATCCAAATCCCCTCCCCCCCAAACCAAACCAAACAAATAAACAAAAAACACACAACAACAACAATACACCCCCCATTCACAATTCCTGCTTTTCTGTCCTTTTGCTTTCCTCCTTACCCTGTGGCTCTTTCAGTTTCTGCAAAAGTACACACATAAATAGCCTCTAATAGCAAAAGAGAAAACCATCTAGAGTGTATAAACTAAATTAGCAGTCCATACAGATTGTTATACATGTGTAACTCTTTAATACCTTGGAACAGATTCTACGGTGTAGGGGAACTCTCCGAAGATGGAAAGTTAATGGAGGTGGTGTAGCCACCTCCTGTATCAGCCACCTTCTCACACTCATACCTACTGTAGAAGGTTTTGAGGGAATGTTCTTGGTGGGCATGGTGGAAGGGGGAGGGACCAGACCTAAGAAGTGCTCCACTCCACCTGTAAGGTCTCTGAGGCAGCTTCTAACCTATATCAGGAGCCTAACTAATTAACAGTGTTACAGAATGACTGTGCAAACTGAATTCCTATTAAATAACAGTACTGAAGCAACATAATGGTGCTGATAGAGGGGTATTAATTTGTTTAATAGGTAGTGTTCTCTTGACTTGAAAGTCAACTTCAAGTGAAGTGAAGTAAATTGGGAGGAAATTGGTCAAGTCTCCCAAATGTCAATTTAAAAAAAAACACCCGGAAAAATCAATTATTGTCCATATTCAGACTGTTGAACTATTCAGTGCTATAATTAAAGCTTGCATGTAATAAATGAAGAATGGTTTACTTGAGGCCCTCTAACTGTAACTAACAGCAATCAATCTTTTATTCAACTTTGGAGAATCACAAGCTTAATTCAGAATTTTACTGCAGCAAATACCCTGCTATCCAGCATGTGGCTAGTTCTGTAATTACTTTAGCTTTTGTACTATCCCAGGATTCACTAAGACTCAGACACTGCAATCTAGAAAGAAAGCAAAACAAAATGGGTACTAATTAAAATGATAACTTTTCTCCCACAATTTTGCCAAGTAGCAAAACAGGATTTTTTTTCTTTTTTAATTTGGAAGTGATGAAAATGTAGAAAGGTTCTCTTCCTTCTTGGTATTTCTTTAAATAAGAAAAATGGATAAATGCAAATACCAAATGCTGCAACTGATGGTATTACAGCTGGTCTATAATAGGCATGAAGATGCAAGTATATGGATCGGAGCCAAAACCCACAAGGCCCTATGTGCACATGGGTATACTTAAGGACATCTTATTTGAGATCATTTATCACACATGTAATTTGCTGTTTCTCACCAAGGGAAAGTATCTACTAGGACCATCAAGCTGACATCTCTCTAAACCCTTACCTTACATCATTGTGAGAGTAATACATTTTCCTTTCTGTGACTAATATATAGGCAGAAAAAAACACAGCTATTAATTATTGTGCATAGCATTTAATACTTTAATGATTTGGCTTACATTCAGCTTCATATGTTTAACCAGTGTCCTCAGGTTATACATATCCATAATATTGCAGAGCTGACAGAACCAGCCCCTGCTTTGAATGTAGTATCTTGTCTTGTACCCTCAAATGGCACCAGCATTACTACAATACAGAGGCTAATCAACTATTTATAAAACATTGAAATCTATCAGGATGTGGAAAAAGTTGCCATTCCCCATCCTCAAAAGCACAAAACTGTGACACTTGCAATGGCAAGAATGTTTTGTAACAGAGTCTGGGTGCATGAATTCAGATAACTTGACAAATGATACAAACCTTCATTTAGCAGTTACACTAAATATTTTGAGTGGTTTGAAATAAAAATCAGTTAACATATTATTATTTTTTATTTTGCCAGCCAGATCTGGAAGAAGTTCCATGCAAATACTGGAGCCAGGAAATGCCAGATAATTGGAAAGAGAATTTGTTTTGGTAAGGTTTCTAGATCAAAACAAATCCCTGACTTACTTGATCATCTGTTTATCTGTCTATTTCTCGTGCCCCTGTATGTTGGCAACATATACATAATGAACATTCCTAAAATACAAATTTGAGCAGTTTTGCACTTAAATTTGATTGAAAAATTGGCCCCATTTTCACACTAACCTAAGACCTTTTTCAGAGTGGTGTGCAGTCCTAGCTGGGTGACAGTCTAAAACAAATCCCATCTCCTTTTCTCACTGTTCTTTCAGTCCCCCATCACATTTTGTATCAATAAGTGACTCAGCAATATGTATTCCACATCCTGCTAAATCTGTTTGTCCTAAGGTGACCAGATGTCCCGATTTTATAGGGACAGTCCCAATTTTTGGGTCTTTTTCTTATATAGGCTCCTATTACTCCCCACCCCGTGTCCCAGTTTTTCACACTTGCTGTCTGGTCACCCTAGTTTGTCCCTTCACTTCCTACGTATTTTCATGGTCACCTCTACAAAGGTGCAGTGCTGAGCACTGTGTGTTAGTTGCCAGGTAAGATTAAAGGTATCACTGGGAGATGCCTTTGAAGTGGCAGAGAGTAAATGGTTCTAATCAGGCATAAGTTCCCCCTGTATCATAGGCTTTCATGGCTTTGGCATGTAATTTCCAAGGATCCCTTACTTCTACATGCCATTTTTGTTTAGCAGAGAGTAATTTGTCAGCTTTTTGACAGAATAGCAACTCATGGTCACTGGCAGTCTTTGGTGGATTATGGTGTCTGATTATTAGAGAATTAGGTAGCATGCAATTTCCTGTAGAATCTGTCAAAGTCAAAATTCCCCTGAGCCAATGACTCATTAGGCTGTTGCAACCAATGCACATCAGTTCCATAGCCAACAGTATACACAGGAATGATGTGGCCAGCATCATGCCTGACCACCTTCAATTGCTGTAACCTGATGGATCAGGCACCCATTTTGCAGCTGCGTGAACTGGAGGTGGCCTTTCATTATGAGAAACCTATTTAAATGTGTGTGTGGGGGGGTGTTAGTCTATTGTATTGGTGATTATATTTTATTGTTACCTATGTGCTCTATCATGTTCCTGCTGTTTTCCCTCACGTGTCATAGTCTGATTTAATTCAAGAAGGGTTGCCCTTCATCTGTGTCATTTCTGGAAATGGCATTACCACACTAGTAAATCATAGTTTCAGACAGTGTAATATCTTACAGGGAGAATCTTTTCTAAAGATGGTATTCATCCGGGAATTTTGTCATAAATGTAAACATTTCCCCTATTAGTCAGTATACATTTGGCTTTCAAAATATATGCCAATATACTGCCCTCTTTTTGTTGGGACCATGTTCCCTATACATATACTCCTGGGTTAAAAGGTTACAAATAGAGGTGAATGAATTTTGAAGTGTGAATTGAAGTTTCATAATTCATGTTGACTTAGTTAGTTATATGAGTCTCATGATATTATTTAATTTACCTCTTTAGATTACTTATGTAACTGAACAACCAGAACAGCATGAGTTTCAGTTTGTATATTCCACTATAATAATCGTAGTACACATATAGCACTGTTAATGATCAGATATGGAATTTCAACACCCATTTTTAGCAAATATTTGAATGTTCCAGCTAAAAATATAATTTTGCAGGAGTGACGTTATTAAGGTCTGTACACTAGCCACATAGATGTTTTAAACAATGTGGAAATATAAGACCTATCCTTCCCAACTTTCACCATCATCCATCTAAAAGTCCAACCTTCATATAACTTTGGATTCCTATAATGTGTCTTCTACAGTCTTCTCCTTTAGTGGCAGTTCTGGATGACCTATGTTTTATAGTCTCTTAACATTTCTAACTGGGCTGACGTAATTTTTCAACAGTGACAAACTTGTAATGCATCAGAAATATATATATATAGTTTTGAAAATTTAGTGCCAACAAACCAGTAAAATATCTCTAGAGAAGAGCTTGGTGAACATCACACAGCAGCAACACATCAATCAGTTGCTTAATATTCTTTCTTTCTTTCTTTCTAGACTTAAGCCTGAGATGCTCAGTATTTCCAGTAAAAATCTAGCTTTAGATTACTCTTTTAGATATAGCTTTACATTGGTAAAGTAGTTTTGGTTTTTTACTATAATAATCCTTTTATTGGTATAGATACACACTCTATTCTTTGTATACAGAGGGCATTTTCTTCCTTTTTTTGAAAATCAGGACTTTATTTTATTTTTTTCCCTAAAATCAAAACGGTTCCTTGCACTAGATCCTATGAGAAGAAGAAAATGTTACTCCTAGGGCAGGTTTTAAAGGATAGAGTAAAACAAATAATTACGCTCTGTATCTCTATACTAGAGTGAACAAAAGTCCCAGATCTGAATACTTTCAAAATGTGAAGTGTTCCAAATATGATCTAGAATGGAAAGCTTGGACCCACCTCAGCATGTAATATGTGTATGCTGGGGGTTCTAATCACCAGCTGGGCTCAGATAGTCAGCCAAACCAAACTTTGTTTCTGTCCCTTCCTTCAGGGGTCAGTTTTATTGTGTTCACAAAGAAAGAAATAAAAATGTGCCAAAGTAACACAACCAACCATTTGATAAAGGGTTCAGACAGGAGCCTTCTGGCCTCGTAGCTACCCTGCAAGGCCTTCCCCTACCCTGGCAGAGGATCCACAGGGCCCACCTGCCTGTGGCCTCCTGCTCTGGTTACAGGAAAGTATATTCCCTACTCTCTCCTAGTTTTCCCCCATCCTCCCATGAAGCTGGGTTCTCTTTTATATTGTCCAGCTGAGAGTATGGGCCAATCATGAGGTACAGTTCAGCTGTGTCAGCTAATTCCCAACACATGCCCACTGGGCTTCTCTCTGGAGCAGGAGCATTTGCTCTCTGCCCCCTACCCCAAGGCCATTAAAGGGGCAGATCACCCTGCTACACTGTGGTTTTGTGGTTGCAAAGCCTCCACATACCTTTTAAATAATGGTTCATGTGTATCTTAAATTCTTGCTCAGATATATTTTTATTTCCTGAGGCATTTGTCTAATCTAGACTTCCATCTATCATAACTGTCTCCTAGTATCACTGGAGTTTATATGACCAGATTTTATATGACCAGATAGATTATAAATAAATACATACATACACAAGAAAAAAATATAGGTTGTTCTTGTTGAGGCAAATTTATACACGTATACAGAAAGAGAAGGTATCGCTTCAAGCCTTTCCTTAGGTATATATTTGCTATTCATTTTAACAGACACATTTTTACTAAACAGTAAAACAGTATTGTGTATTAGCATTCTATCCACAGGTACATTGTGATAAGTATGGTATAAATATCTAGACTGATAGTTAGATGATATCTACCATTTTCTCTTGGAAATATACCAAGACTTTTCTCTTCCATTTGACAGCCCATAAGTCATGAGCAGTGTTACAAACCTCTCCTGAAATATTAATTTACTTGAGTTTTACATACCAACCAAGGAAAATCATTAGCAATAACCATTTTAATCTGTCAATATAGTTGTATAGGCATACTTATATCCTAACTTCTTCCTTTTGTGCTGATTGTGTTTAGAGACTGCAGTCCAATAAGTGAAAATAATTTTTTTTAGTAAAAGGTGCCAATATCACACTGAGTCAATCCAAACTAAATTTATTTCCAACATTTATTTTCAATATACTGCTGAAATCCATGAAGCACTGCATCTGTGCTATTGTAATAATAATAGTAGTAAAAAATAAAAAATCCTATCCCAAGCTGTGTCCCTGTCCAAAGCAATGTTAAGTTAATAGAAAATTAAAACCAAACAAACAGTAACTTAAACACAATTGTGGCATTAGCAAGATGCATACTGCTCAGTCATTTACTTGATTCGCATCCCATCCCCATCCATTTGTTGTTTAGCAAGGGCCTAATCCAATGTCGATCAAAGTCAATGGGAGTCTTTCCATTGCCTTCATGGAAGCTGTATTATCCCCCTTAGAATGTAAGTTCTTTGGGGTGGAATCTTTATTGACATATTTGCCTTTAAAACATCTAGCATGCCTACAGTGCTGAATGAATAATTAAGAAATAATAATGACTATTAAATACAAATAATATTTGTATACAGTAGTGTCTGTCATCTCAAAAAACCTCAAACAGCTTCAAAACTTGACAAAGGGTGGAATCACTTCACACATTCCTGACATAAGTGAAATGAGGGGGCTGTTTGACAGCACTTAGCAACATTTCACAGCTGTTAGGGCAGGAAGGAGCAGGAAGACCACTGTACACAATGGAAACTACAGGCAAAATGTAGTTACTTAAATTGGAAATTTGAATAAGATTTCAGGTTAAGGCCCCTTTTCTTGCAAAAAGTACAGTGGCATCTCTCTGATCCCAAATTATTATATCCTCAGGCCAAAAGCATGGTATCCCTAAAAATGGGGCATTGATAGCTTACTGACTCAGAAGTAAGATTTCCCTGTGGTGCTATCACTGCACAATGTAGTGTCAATGAAAGGTCCCTACCCCTGTAAACAACCAAATTATTTATTCTATTATGATCACTCTTATGACTCAGCAAACACTGTGCTCACTGTTGAATTCTCTGAGCAATTATTTATATATATACACAAAACATAGCTTTTTATATGCCGCTAATATTTGGAGCTGTGGGTTTGACTGTTAGATGAAATATACAATACTACATCATTATGTTATATTTTATTTTTTGATAAATTAAATTTACCTTCTTGATTCTAGCTCCCTTCCTCACACCCACTCATACTTAGGACTAGTCTCCTGTCTTGTCCCTTGTTGTTTTCTTGCTATTATTCATACGAGAGCCTTCTGCTCCACTATTCCTGACTGAGTATTGGCAAAATCCTAGCCCCACTAAAGTCAATGGAAACATTTCAGTGGCAGTCACCCACCTTTTCTACCTAATATTTATGTTCTATATCCCTCAGAGATCATTTGTTTTTAAACTCTGTAACTGTACTACTTAGTTCTGTAAAGCATAATAGGCCAGATGGAAACCTCACTGAAGTTAATAGGCATCTTTCAAATTCTTTCAGTAGGGTCTGGATCCAGCCTTATGAATGTGCAGTTAATATGAAAGATCATATATAAACTTAAGTGTCCTGTGGCACCTTATAGACTAACAGACGTATTGGAGCATAAGCTTTTGTGGGTGAATACCCACTTCATTAGTCTGGATCTGTAAAAGCAGCAAAGAGTCCTGTGGCACCTTATAGACTAACAGACGTATTGGAGAATAAGCTTTTGTGGTGAAGTGGGTATTCACTTTGCTGCTTTTACAGATCCAGACTAACACGGCTACCCCTCTGATACTTGATACAAACTTAAGTTTTTATTGCTGTATTTTTACCATCAATACTGAAAATTGAAGAATATTTTTGTTTGCAGTAGTAACTATGCCAAAGAAGCCGCTGCCAAGATATGTAAAGAATTCTGTATGCAAATAGGTTTTCTACTGAGTTTTGCACATAGGACTGAGTTATACATCAAGGCAGTACTACAATCAACTGTTTGAAAGTGAAAATTAACTCTTGAAATTTGACTAACAAAATCTGCTGCACTTGCATAATTGGTTTCTCATTCCACACAAGCAAAGCAAGTGTTTACAAATGTGACACAGAAGGATGCAAATATTTGCTCCATAAACAATAGGTGGGCTTTTAAAGATACTGGGTTGTTAAAGCTCTTGAAGTTAGCTGATTAGGACTTGTGTGCCCATAAAAGTGGAGAGATTAAAAGAAAGGCTTGCAAATGTATTCATAATGAGAGAGAGGACCAGGGTTGTGTTTGGGACATGATTAGCTGGTAATCAGTAAAGAACAAACTGATTATTAGCTGTTCAATTCTTGTGATTCTTAGGGGATTCCTCTCAGTGGCCTAATTAAACTGAGCTTGAAGTCCTCACATCTCCATTCAGTGGCAATTTCATTAAAATATTCAGTTCTTTGCATGAGATTTGCCTCCCCCCTCTTTAATCATATGTTTTGCATTTGTGTAACACCTTCCTTGATTAGTTTCTCTACAGGATTAGCTTCTGATAACTGCATGGCTTATGAAAGCAAATGTCACATATAAGACAATCCAGATATTTGAATTTATTATCAACTTTGCGATGGAAAATAATCAACATGGGCATTTTTAATTAAAAGGACTTTCCTCAGATTCAGAACTATTAATTTTTTAAAAGCTATCATACTGTGTGATGTAAAGTTTTTTAAATACTTTACATCAACAATTGGCAACAGGATGTTGAAGAATGCAAGAATCCATGGCCACAAAAACAAGGTCCTCTGTTAACTAAACACGAGGAGCAACAGGATTAGAACTCAGGACTGCAACATTACAACCCAGCTGAAGGCACATTTCCAGCATGTCGCATAGAAGATAAGTCTATATACATGAGTAAGACTGTTACATTTCCAGCAGAGGGCCTGTGGCACACAGAATAGGTTACAAAGAAAGTAACTTACTAGATTACTGGTTTAGATCAAATAGAGGGATCCAAATGTTCCCCCCCATAAATCAAGTTGCTTGAACTTTATTAATATTTAGACTAATGTTTTTTTTCTTAAATTATTTTTTATTTCTGCATCTCTTTGAATTTCTTAGATGTGCCTGTGTCCTGAAATGAGGTGGCAAAATAGCCTATGAAATGATGTTTTTATGGTATATTCAAGTCATAAGAGAGGCAAGAAGTCCTGGATATCTTGCGAGAAAGCCTCTACTCTAGTTTTTGCAGACTCTAAACCTTTTTAGATCCACCTATTTTTATTTTACAAGAGACCTGACTCTTACTTCACATACACTGGTGACATTTCACTGATTTAAGTGCAGTTACTCCTGATTTACACTGGTATAAATGAAAGCAGAATAAGGCCCAATACATTCAAACATCTAGGGGAGCAGAAAAATTAACCTTCATATTGCACTCCAGAAGTTGCTGTGTATGGGCTAGATCCAATGCTCATTGCAGTCATGACTTTAGTGGGCCATGGATTAGGCGCAATAATTTACACCTGTTGAAGAGCTGACCCCTGATTTTGGGAAGTGCCAAGCTCTCAGAACTGCAGTTGTGTTCAGTGAGAACTATGGATGCTTATCACATCTGCAAAATCAGGCCTAAATAGCAGAACAGAGCAGTTTTCCGATATTTGGTTTTAGCAATATCCTGTACAAAAATACTGAATGCATAAGCCAGATTCAGTTATCAAACAGTTCAAGGGGTTTTCACTGTGTGACTTCTACTGATGTTAATAATAGCTATGTAGCTAATATGTAGCTAAATCTCGGGGACCCTTTACACATTTTCCATACCATGATTTAATTTGATTATTTTTGAGATCTGTTAAATATATTGGCTACTCTAAACAATTCCTAGCTTCTATGGTTTTGTTCATAGGCCAAAGAGAGAGGGAAACACCTGATAATTTGGTGAGGGTTTTTGAACAGTAGCAGATATTACTGTAGTACGTCGTTATCAGCTCACATTGAAAGGCCTGTCAACTAGACTAATAAGAAATGAGGAAAATGTCAGCTCTCCTCAGAATTTTGAAAAATGCTATAAAGAATTTCTTGGGATATTTCTAGTTTTCTTTCTTTTTTCCCCCTCCCAAAATGCTTCGTTTGTTGGCGCACTAGTTTAAATGATAAGACTAATTACTAATAGATAGTACTTAGATAATGCCTGTCTCCAGAGGATCTTAAACTAATTAATAATTAATTAAGGCTCACTTTACTCTTACTTGATCATTATTATTATTGTTACCTTCATTCCAAAGCAACAGAATCGAGGCAGAGAAAAGGTCAAATAAATTGCTAAAGGTCACATGGTATTATCAGTGGCACAGCAGGGGTGAGACTCCAGAAATCCTGCTTTACAGTACCCTGTTTCACATGCACTCACAGGATTTTAAATGTTATTTTCAGTGGAAACTAGATTGGCTACAATAAGAGTGCTCCAAGGGAGAGAACCATTCTGTCAGTATAAAATTGTATGTAAGCATGAAGGCATCTTTTCCATTGTCACAAGGCTGAGGACTTTCACAGTGTTGCTTTAGCACAACTGCAGAAGCACGACTTCCAGCAACAGTAAGCCCACAAGTGTAGACCAGCCACTTGTTTTTAGCGCTGTGTTGTATAGCTCTGTTCTTATACATTTTCTGCTGAATACTGTTGCTAGTGTTGATGTAGTTGTATTGGTGCTAAAGCAACAGTCGGAGTTGTTCAGAAAAACCTTAGTGTGGATAACATATTATTTTAATTGCTTAGTAGTACCAGCTCTAGCAACCAGAGACTATGTGTCATATTCCTAATATTTAATGGGATGAAAAGGGATTCTATATACAGACACACTGCAGATTGCCTTACATTTATTATTTTCTTCAAGCCAATAGTTAAAATATTCATAATTTAAATTCCTGCCATATCCTATACAGAGCACTGTTTAAGATGGTGTTAAACTCTTTAGCTTGATAATTATTATTAAAAGATTTAAATAATCTTAATTTAATAAACCTCTGCATTATTCCATACATCAAGAACCACTATTATTTAGTGCTCTTTACATCTTCTGGCACTGGAAGATCATCCAGCCCATTAAAATAAAATAAAAAAAAAGGGGGCAGATCCTTAGCTTGTATAAATCAGTGTAGCTCTGGCCCTTCATTTTTTGCAGGTTTGGCTGAAAAGGGGAACAAATTGTAACCTTAATGTTTCTGGTACTGGAAGGTTTATTGATTTAGTCTACATAAGAAAAAAAAAAAAAAAAAAGGAAGTGAAAACTATTTGTCAGTAAAAGAAGCCGGTAAGCAGAGAAGACCCTCAGCCGTCATTTGAACGCTCAGCCTAAATAACTGTAGTTACTGGTCAGGAAGCTATTGGTCTTGTAAGAAGAGTAATATTCAATCATCACAAAGGCCCCTGTGAAACCATTTAAACAACTTTATTGATTTTTTCCTGGTTGGCAGTGTTTAATTCAAACAACTCCCAAGGAGTACAAGCATCACTGCAGGCAAATTATCAAGTATTCTGGCCTCTCTCATTCTTTGACCACCACTGATACAATTTCTAGCGACAAAAGTGAGCATTTTTCCCCCCTCTGCTCTGGGAATTGTCCTGTGTTAAGCTAACAAAAGACAGATAATGCAAGTGGAGGCTGGACCTCCATCCTTAACTCATGCTGTTGTGGAAAGAAAACAACAAACTCATGCATCTTCTCATCAGTAGTTGGAATGGTGCTAAATAATTTTGTAAAAGGTTTTGAGATTTTTCTTTTTCCATTCAATGTAAATCCCCATTAAAAGCTTGAAGAGGCACCTTTATTTCCCTCCACCTGCAAATATGTCACATTCAGACTCAGTGCTGAGAAAACAGTAAATTTGCTCCCAAAGCACTTGTCTCTACCCAGTAATGTAAAGGGTCTAGCCAAGTAAATAGAAAGCCCTAGGAAACAAGCAGATCTAATCTAAGCTTCTTTGAAAGTATTATGTATCTGCTACCAGGGCTGGATTCAGGGGCAGGCAACCCAGGTGCTGTTTTTGTTATTAGTGACAAAAGGGAAAATAGAATGTTTGAAGTAACATGTTTTGGGTATTCTGTATATGGATTAATTTTTCACTAACTCCCTAGAAAGTTTTGGACATTTGTAGAATCTCATGGAAACTTCCAGATTTTCTGAAAACTATATTTTCCTCAAACCTCCTACAATGTTGTCAGCCATGCCATCGTGGGTATATAAGGTGTGTGGCATTGCCAGTCAGTCAGTGAGATATAAGAACAAAGTGAGAGCCCTGCTGTGATATTGTGAATCTTGTTATATTGTGTAATTGTGAATATGTACGCAGTTTTAAGATTTTAAGAGTGTAAGTACTGACTAATAAAGGACATATTTAATGAGACTCCAGAGATATCTATCAAACCCCTATCTATGCAATAATATAAAAGAAATACTGTTACTTCTTTTGCCATGCTTAACATGTGATGTATGACGACTTTCGAACACTGCGGAACATAGACTTTTGCTTTCCCTAATATTGTCTGTTTTCCCCTGTAGAAAATATAAGGTGCCCCCAAAGAAGCCTTCAGGAGCTCAGTATAGGAAGTGAAAAGCTCAATTGCAATCTAGTTTGCAGCAAGGGGCAAATTTGATGGGAAAATATCTGAAACAGAACAACATGGACCAGGCTTTACGCAGCACCGATCATCCCAGTACAGAAAAATTGAGGAGTGAAGCGTAAATGATGGAAGTCCTATTACTAAGGAATTAGCAGATTTATCTGAAGATAAAGAATGGAAATGTGTGGAAAGTGATGGAGAATTGTCCAGTTTTCTTGGTGGCATCAAGGAGACTGATGATAAAGAAGAATGTCGCTCACATGAAAAGGAGAGTAATGACAAAGAAAAATCTGGTTTACATGAAAAGGAGAGAAATGATAAAGAAGAATCAGTCTCGCATGATGACAGACACAGCAATGAGAAAAATTGCACACCACAAATCGATACATCAGATTCTGCTTTATGGCCAGTGAGCCTATACGCTGCCAATATTGATTGTACAATTTTGAATGGGCTGGGCAAAATCAAGGCTATGACATTTCCAGTAAATGAGCAGAAGCGACACATCTCAAAATCATACTGTGAAAGAGTGCTCAAGAATGGTGAGAAACTGAATCAATGTTGGCTAGTTTGCTTGAAATCAAAGTGTTCTGTTTTTCTTGCAGAATATTTGACAAGAATGACAAATTGTTGCTTGCGCTTTCTGCGTACAGTTAATGAGATAACTTAGCTGATGTTCTGAAGCAACATGAAAAGTCACCCGGCCGTTTTATGGCCTACACCAAATGGATGGAGGTTGAGTCAAGACTCAAGCTGAATAAATGCACAGTCACAGAAAACCAGTGTATTATTAATGTAGAAACCCAGAATTGGAGGGATGTGCTCAAGCATCTGATCTCAATTATCATCTTCCTTGCAAAGACTAAATAGGCTTTCTGGGCTCATTGGATAAGTTCTTCACTGAACTTAATGGTAATTTCCTCAGTTTAGTAGAGCTTTTTGGGAAATAAGATGATGTCATGCATGAGCCCATATATTGAATCGTTTGTAAAGAAATTATGGACCATTACTACAGCAAAACAATTCAAAATGTGTTGATTGACCTTATGGCAAGGAAGGTGCTTGATAACATAGTGATAACAAAGCAAAGTATAACACAGTAATAATGGACTGCCCTCCTGACACTAGTCACAGTGAAAAGATGTCATTTATAGTAAGATTTGTTGACGACAAGGATGGCTGTATCCAAGTAAAGGAACATTTTATAAATTAAAAAATAAATTAAATTAATGGAGATGTCCCATCTCCTAGAGCTGGAAGGGACCTTGAAAGGTCATTGAGTCCAGCCCCCTGCCTTCACTAGCAAGATCAAGTACTGATTTTGCCCCAGATCCCTAAGCGGCCCCCTCAAGGATTGAACTCACAAGCCTGGGTTTAGGAGGCTAATGCTCAAACCACTGAGCTATCCCTCCCCCCTTATCTGTTTCTGGTCTGTGAATGACTCTACTGGAAAAGGCCTAAAAGAACTGTTTATGAACATTTAGAATGAGAATAAAATAAAGCTTCAGGATTGCTGTGGCCAAGGCTAAAACAATGGCGTGAACGTGAAGGGAAGAAACAGTTGCATCCAGGCAAGGATCCTTGTGCTGAATCCAAGAGCTTCCTTCATGCCTCGTGGATGCCATTCCCTCAACCTGGTTGTGTCAGATGCAGCATCATCTTTAGATTCAGTATGTCTCTTCGGAGTACTGCAAAGGATATATGTCCTATTTTCAGCATCAACTATCAGGTGGAAGATCCTCATGGACAATGTTACAAATCTGACCAAGGGAACTGGAGCCTTCCCAAAAGTGGGGGGGGGGGAGAGGGGTAGGTTCAACTGGACAACATCCAGTTGCCACACAGGAAGCATTCTCCACTCCAAGTTCTCCAATTCATTCATGATGCAGAGCTGAAGGACACTTTTCCTAGTGTGTGGATAGCTTTGAGGATTCTGCTCATGCTTCCGGTCACAGATGTGAGTGGTGAATGCAGCTTTTTGAAATTCTGGCTCATCAAAACATATCCTCGATTGACAATGGTCGATGAGAAACTGACATTGCTTGCTATTTTATCACTTGAAAATGACATTGGCCAGTCTTTGTTTCTCTCTGACACTGTGCTTCAGTTTACAAGGGCAATGGTGAGAAAAGCGACCTTTTAAACAAAATTATTAGGTTTAACATTCTAAGGCTGTCACCTACTGCAACACTATTTAATACTGGTCCACCCAATATTGGTGCACAGTTCAATTTCTTGATGTTAGTACATTTCAGTTATTCTTAAAATTAAAAAGTTTCTATAAGCTTAGAGGAAATAAATTTTTTAATTGCTTACATATGGCATAAATAAATACAGATGTACAGATCCTAGCATGCAAAAAAGAAAAAAGAATGATTTTGGTGACATTTACCATCCAGTATATCTATTACCAGTAACATCATAAATTTTAAGAGGAAAAAAACTCACTAAACATCTAGAAGATAATGGAGCACAAGCAATAGCACAATATAAAGAAAAAAATCTTAAATCCGATTATTGTAATTGATAGAATTACAAAATTAATAGATGAAGGGGATTTGGAATTTAATACAGCATTTGATTCTGTCTCATGAAAACCTACTTGCAAAAGAATTTCAACCTATCTTGGATATTAACATGGTCAAAGGGTCTCAAAATTGATGAAAGTAATGTAAACAAAGGGCATGTTAAACAATAATGCCTTGAATTGGGGAAAGATGTCTAATACGGTACTACAGGGATGGAATTTGTTCCTGTTTTCATATAATTTGAAGTTTCATGAATGTTTCCATTCTCACTTTCTGTTTTACGTACCAAAACATACAAGCAATGTGGAATCTAATCTAGTTTATACTTTTTATCCTTCTCTACTTATTTGTAATTTTTAATAAAGAGATCACAGTAGAGCCTCACTAATTTGCACTAATGACTGGGAGACCCATTGCTAATTATTGAATTTTATGAATGAGCAAGCATGTGAAGAAAAACAATAAAAAGCAAGGACAATGCAACACAAATATATTCTATTCATTTATTACAATTAGTTTAGGTTTAATTATTTATGTCAAAACTTCAAAATTTACTTGTAAATGTACTGTAGTACTGTATATTATGCAAAAATAATGAAGCCTTATGAGACCTCTCCAGTGCTCTTTTTCTGATATTAAATCTTGGCTGAGTGGTAGGAAGAGCTCATCAGAGTTTCTGAAGTCCATAAAGTGTGAAAACAAGTGAAACATTAAAGTCATACATAAGAAAATCCTGGAGGGCCTTAGAGACAGGTTTTTGGGTTGTCCCAATGTCCTGGCCACATGACATCTCACCTTTTATGTTCCCATTGATGTGGAAGGAATTATTGATGCTTCATTTATATTTTAATAAAATTATCAGGGCCCAGTATAAACATGTGCTGGTACTAAGCATTATGCACATGTGTAAGTGTTTTCAATTATAGTTATTAAGGCTGGTCAGCACACAACAATTCCATTTCATGAACAATTTCAAAATCCTGGCATTTGGTGTCTTCTGCATCAGGACAAAACTGAGACCTTTTGAAAAAATTAGAGACAGACTCAACCCAGAAATGCCAATAGTTGAGTGGTTAGGGCATTCTGCCTCCTTCAGATCAGGGACTTGAACTTAGGTCTCCCCCATCAGTGCTGTAGCCACTGGGCTATTGGCAATTCTGGTTGTGACCAGGAATTCCATCCTGGACCTGAGAAAGCTTTCTGATAAAGGTCTTGTAAAAATGGATACACTTCTGTGAAAAGTTTTGGTTTTGACAAATCTACATTTTCCACCAAAAAAGTGTAATTGAAAAATTCCTGAGCAGTTCTATAAGTTATGCTCTAAAACAAGCCAGAACTTTTAAAGCTTCCAACCTAGCTGTGGGATCTAATGAAACTTCCATTCTTTGGGGCAGGTGATCCCAAAATGGCATCTGTAAACATGTGCCTGGGGTAGTTCCAAAAGTGTAACCCCCCCCCCAATATTTACTGGCAATTCTCCAGAAAACCTTTAAACAAACGAAAAAATAAACAAAACGTATAAAGTTTCAAATATAGCTGAAATAACCTCTGCCTCAACAGAGTGAATCCTACAAAGGAGGCAAAAGGATTGTGTGAAGGACTTCAAGGGTCCCAGGAAGCAAGTGCTAATGGGAAACATGAGTCCATTACCCATTTAAAGTTGGTGGCAATTTAGTGTTTGTGGCATATATGCATGCCTTATTCGTGATGTATGCTGTGCACAAGCTTTTCAAAAGGATTTTCAGATTCCACATTCAGATGTTCTGATTAGCACACTAAACAGACTTTTACATGTATAAGTCCTGATCTGAACATCCGAATTCAAGATTGGGTTATCCTTTGAAGAAGCAAATGTTTGAAAATTGCATTCTTCATGTTCCTCTGTGAATACAGCTGCATGGGAAGCAAGGGATTCCATCAAATAACTTGCCCTGCCACTAACAGATGCCAGTTAATAATTGCATTTCCATATTTATTATATGTATCTTTGATAGACAAAGGTAAAGACAGAAAACCATATTTCAGTCAACCTGCAAAGAGGCCTGACCTACAGGATTATGAATACTGTAATGCATAATATATACACAATTTTGTTTCCCTCTCTTGGGCTATATCATGTGATTCAAAGAACGGGTCGGGCTGAGGAGGAACAGTAAGAAAGAATTTATTTAAAAAATAGATTTGTTTAGTTGCCCAGTAGACTGAATCTATGTATTCTTGACCTCAACCTTGATTTCAGCCAGAGAAAGCCACTAATTCTTCCATAACTTGTACACCAAGTTATAGAATTTGTTATGGTTTTTCCATATAATGCACTTTCAGTCTGACTGATTTGATTTTGAAATTAAGAAAGACAAGAAAGAAGAAATAAAGGATCCATGTGAGAACACAGTGTGTGTCCCCTGAACCCGACTTGAAAATGGTTGCGGCCTCCCCAGGCAGGCAGAGTACTCAGAAACATAAAGGTGCGTACGTAGAAAAGAAGGGCATCAACCTTTCATAGTTACATACTCCACAGAATGAGCTGTACTTGTGTGTTGCTTCCCAGACTGGATGAGACTGGTCCAAGAAATATGGTCTGAATGATAGTTTTGGTTAAGCAATAAGTAGTCATGGTTACTAAAGCTAAGGACCAGTCTTCAGGGAGCTTGACAGGCCAACACAAGAGCGCATTGTGGCCAGCACTCAGGACTAAGGGCTGGGATAATGTTAACGTGGCTTCGCTGTTTTCATTAATGTGATTGCACTATTTTCTATTACCTCATTATGGAAAGTAGTTAGGCAGACAGCTCAAGAAGCAGCTGGTCATTTGTTAGGGAAGAGTATTTATATGTTCCCATCTCTCCGCTTTGATCTTTGCCTCTAGGCTGAATTACCGTAATGCACTTTCTTTGGCGTTACCCTTGAAAACCACTTACAGATTGCAGCTAATGTAGAATGCAGCAACATGACTGCTCAAGGGCCTTTTCCCACAACAGTCATGCAGACTGCACTAGCTGCCTACTATTCAGTGTGTTCACTTCAAGGTCTTATTGGTATTTAAAGTCTTAAAGTGTCTCTGACCTCCACTTTCAAACAAGTGAGGGTCAGAATTTGCAACTGCCCACTACAAGCACTGTTTTAAATCAATAAGTAAGGTGTGGAGGGTGGTTTGGGGAGGAGAGGAGAAGCTTTAGAGGACCCCAAAAGTTCCTAGTCCCCCTGCTGTGCACATGAAGAGCCTTCAGAGGGGCTGTGGAAGAAATTTTCCCATTTTGAGAGGTCATCAGACATGCCTATAAAGATAGAGCCAAGCACACTTCTGGCACTATATAATTGATATATTGTAATAACCAGGAAAAGCAAAGGGCCAGCAGGGAGCAAGGAATATCTCCAAACCTTTTCTCAACTGAGAAGTTTTCATCTTATACTGTTGATGAAAGAGAGCAGGGAATCATCACAGGCTTTTTTGTAGCTCCAACTTATCTGTCTGCCTTCCTCACCAACACTTAAAATGATATCCAGAGCATCATGTGACAGCTGTGAATGTGAGGAGGGAACCACTCACCCATCGTTTGGAGTAGCAGACAGAGGTATCAGACTCTGATGGCATCTGACTCTGATGTAGTAAGCAGAGAATGATCAATCTGTCTTTATAGCTATTGTCCAGATCCACTACATAAGTAGCAATTTGGGAAGCCATCAGAGATTTTAAAAAGGGTGCAGAATCCCCATAATAAAACAAAAAATAGTACAGCTATCCAATTACACTTTTTATTTTTTAATTACCTCCACCCAGCCACTTCTACAGCTCCTAGTCGTCTTCCTTCTAATCTTCAAAGCTACCCTCCCCAGTCTGCCTGTTCACTCCCCCTTACCTAACTGGGACATTGCTTCTCTGCTGTGTGGTCTAGGTTAACAGCACAGCTGCAGCTTCGCATTGTATGTCCAGCCATTCCTCATGTTCCCCCAAACATCACCAGCTCCTGGCTACCTCTCCAAAGCAAGATCCCCAAAACTGACATGCTTTACCCCAAGTGTCATGTGGACATTGGTTAATATGGCCTCCTGATAAGTGAGGCAGAGGAGCAGAGTCACTACAGAGGGATGATAAGAAGGGTAGATGCATTGAAGGGGTTAAGAAGAGAGACAGTCACCAGCAAAGAGATCAGGGAACGGGTGATCTGATTTAGGGTATATATTTTTGGTGGGAGGGCCATTAGAAGTTTGAAAGGAGGAGGATCTACTTTGAACTTGTGTGTAGGGGTCCATTTAAATATTACAGTTAAGCATACAGAAAGTAAATTCCCCAAGCCCTGTACTACTTAGCCTAACACGCCAGTTATGTAGCACTTGCAAATTGGACTAGTATAACATACGGTTTGGTTGCAGGGAGGTGGTGGTGGTGGTGGGGGGAATTGTATTGTTTTTTGGTGCCTGTGGCACTTTCCAGTCCATTGCAAAAATGAGATATTGGTTGAGTTTCACTTTAAAAGTTAAATACCCGTGCCACTGTAATGATGATGACTTGACGGCTAGTTAAGGAGCCATTGCTAGTAGGCATCCTGACAATTTCAGTTATGAGTAAGAGCCAATAGTTTCTGAAATCCCTTGGTAATGAGCTCTGCAAGTGTTTCTGAGCATGAGCAGCCCAGTGCTGAGCTGCTTTCTCCTGGCATGAGATATTAAATGTGGGAAAGAGTAAAGATGGGGAGAAAGAATATTCTTCGGCTTTTCATTTGGGGCACATTCTTCTCTCAATTACACATACAAATCTCAATGAAGTCAGTGAGACAAAGCATTGGAACACCAAGGGTCACAGAAGTGACCTGATTTTCAGAGATGCTGCCGAACAGCAACTCCCATTGAAATTCACCCTTGTGCACAGGGCCTGCACAACACCTGTGCACTACCCAAACCTAAGCATTATCTGCGGTACATATGCTGGCCCTCTATGCAGGCGTAAATTTCACCCTCAGTGAGACCGTAGGCTGTGTGGGGGCAGGGACTGTCTTTTTCTTCTGTGTTTATACAGCACCTAGCATAAAAGGAGTCTTGGCCCATGACTGGGGCTTCCAGACACCACTGCAATACAAATAAATCATCACCATCATCATCAGGGTAACAAACAGAATCAACAGCCAAAACCTTCCTGGTCATCCTTATAGTTTCATACAATTTAAGCCAGAAGGGACCATTAGAGAACCCCTGTATGTCATAGGCTATTACACTTCACCCAGAGACCCCTATATTTAACCCAAAGGATTTAGTTAGACCAAAATATTTCAAATTAACTAGACCCATAAATAAGAAAAATCTACATTAGTTTATGTATTTCTGCTTATTTCCCCCTCCTTTTTACCAGGGAACCCATATTCCATCAAAAAGTATTTTTATTTAAAATACTTTAACCGCTTTCTGACTATAACCACAATTTTGCAAATACACAAATAATTTAGACTAGATGCACAGATGAGCTGTTTCAGGAAAATTACAGGTAACATAAAAATAGTTGTCCTTTTAAAACTTAAGTGATGTAGCTTTCCATTCTGTTTTTCTCGATAGAATTGTGTGACTGACAACTGGTATTAAAGGATATTCTTGATGATGGGTGGGTGTTGTATTAAGTTTAAAAAAGATTGCTTGTTTTCGTGAAAATGACCCAGAACCTGCACTCCTTATTCAGACAAAACTACAGTATTTGAGAAAAATGGGAGCTTTGCCTCTGTAAAGACAGCTGGTTTCAGCCTAAATTGAAGAATTTGGTATCATTTTGCTTGCAAGAATGACATTTTATTGCAGATTCTATAACCCATGAAATTGGGCTGAGTACTCAATATTTTAATTACTGACTTGGAATGGAGATTATGCTTATTAAATTTGTAGATGACACCAAGGTGGGATAGATTACCAGTACTTTGGAGGAGAGGATTAGAATTCAAAAGGACCTTGACAAACTGGAGAATTGGTCTGAAATCAACAAGATGAAAGTCAATAAAGACAAGTGCAAAGTACTATACTTAGGAAGGAAAAATCAAATGCATAACTACAAAATATGGAATAACTGGCCAGGTGGTAGTACTGCTGAAAACTATCTGGAGGTTATAATGGATCACAAACTGAATATGAGTGATGCAGTTGAGGTGTATTAACAGAAGGATTAACATGGGAGGTAATTATCCCACTCTACTTGGCATTGGTGAGGCCGCAGCTGGAGCACTGTGTCCAGTTCTGGGTTCCACACTTTACTAAAGATGTGGACAGATTAGGGAGGTTCTAGAGGAGAGAAACAAAAATGATAAAACATTTAGAAAACCTGACCTGTGAGGAAGGTTAAAAAAAACTTAAGCTTAATCTACTACACCAAGGAAGATTTAGGTTAGATCTTAGTGAAAACTTTCTAACTATAAGGATATATTGGGATAAGCTTCTTGGGGAGGTTGTGGAATCCCCATCATTTGAGGTTTTTAAGAACAGGTTAGACCAACACCTGTCAGAGATGAGCCAGTTATACTTGGTCCTGCCTCAGCACAGTGGGATAGTCTAAATCAGTGTTTCTCAATGACTGATCCATGGACCGGCACCGGTCCCAGAGATTTCCCTGACACAGTTTAGGAAAGCAGCAAACTGGCCCTTGGTATTAAAAAGGTTGAGAAACACTGGACTAGATGACCTCTCAAGGTCCCTTCCAGCCCTACATTTCTATGATTCTATGTGCTAGAATGGAAACCTCTTGTCCCAGCTGCAGTGCTTGGTGTGATGTGCATCGGCTTTACAATTGTTGCTCCAAGATACAGTCAAGAGCAGTGCGTGCATAGTATGGTTGAAGGTCCAGAAATCTGGACATTTTGTGCTACTGAAGCAGCAACTTAATTTGTATGTGTGATGGTTATGCATTGTCTTATTTGCATAGTTTGTCTTTTTAATATTAAAAGGCTGTTTTAAAATGTTTCTTTTATTCCTAGCTCTTACCAGTTGCTATGCTCACAGGCATGCTATAAAAGACAATAAGATCTAAAAAAAAGAATCTGGACATTTAAGTGCCTTCAAGTCCTAGTGAAACTGAAGTCTAAATACAAGCTGAGGTTAAATGCTTGGTTTTATTATTTTGAAAGTATTTCTATTCACTCACAATTTGATGTGCTGTCCCACATAAAAAAATTCAGTTGTCAATAAAGAATGGGTGAAGTGAGAAGTCCAGACTCCATGTGGGGATGAGAGAGAGGAAGGAATGAGGGAAATCAGTATTACCAACCCCAGCATTAAATAAATAAATCAACTTTAAAAAATCATACCTCAGGTCCCCTAAAATCATGAGATTGAAAAAAATAACACATTGCAGATTGTTATTTTTATTTGCCTTCTCCCTCTTTGAGTCTTTAGGGTTCATGTTTTCAACCTTTTTTCCTCAACCAGGAGGATGAGATACTTCTTTTAAAAATGAAAGCCAAGATTTTCATATAACCATATGACTCTAGGAGTTGAGGTTTTAAGAAAAAATCCTCAAATACTTTGAAGCTTGCAAATAAAATCATGACAGCTGGTAACACTAGTCGTGCACCAAAAAGAGCCATGTTAATCTATTGAATGCTAGACATTCCCCTGCGCAAGAGGAGCCCTGAAACTCTTGGCTCCTTTGGAGGAATCTCTTTTTCTGAGAGTCTGTTTTAGACCTACCAGCAAAGCTCCTTGAAAGCTGGGGCTATATCCCTACCCTGCTGGGCTATTGTGGCTGGCTGGCCCAGCTGCTTGCAGTTTATATATGTTACCTACCCCCAACCTAATCATGAGCTTTTCTTTAGTGCAGGTGCAGTTAAGTGCCTTTTGCCCTGATTTAGCTAGTAAAGGTAGATCTTATGCTCTTCCCAAGGATTGACCTTGACCAGCTAAATCAAGGTAAAAGATGTTGTAGGCTGGTAGCTGTCTCATCAACCCAAAAAGAACCAGTGCCAGCCGCCAAGTCCATTTCAGGCCTTGCACAAAAATTGTCCAAACACAAAACTCATAAGTAATAGCAAGGCAATTTTCCTGACCAGCACAGGCAGCAATCCCCAGTGGCATTTTCCTAACAGGGCTCTCATTCTTGATAGAACACTGACTCCCAGGTCTGCTCTCCCTGAAATCTTCCCCCAGATCTGCTTCCATCTGAGCACAGGCTGCTCTTACCAAGTTTTAGTCACATTCTCCCCATCATCTGACCCTTGCAGTCATTTCTGTGACAAGTGCAGCTCAGTCCCAACCACGTTAAAGAGCCAGCTCACCTGGTGACAGATGTTAACCTATATCTATACAATGGGAAATGTTTTTGTTAACCCTGAAATAACACAGAGCACACAGCTTTCCAAACTCCAGCAAACTTCTTTGTCTATCTTAGGGTTGCCAGGTGTCTGTTTTTTGACTGGAAAGTCCAGTTGGTTGAATGGGGTCCTGTGCAGTGTCCAGTTAGTGCTGCTGACCAGAAACCGCATTAACCACAATCGGCCTTTGCTGCCAGGAGGTGGGAAGAGCAGCTACTGCTGGAGGAGCTCAGTGGATTGAGAGAAGATCAGCTGTTGACTTTCATTCTTGTCAAGAAAGGCTGGTAGGCTCCTTGCTGTGAACCCGGTGCCTGGTTCATAGCTCCGGCTGTCACCCCAGGGCTCCCATTGTGGACGGGGGAGTTGAGAGCCCAAGGGGGCAGCCAGGTTCTCGGCAGGGCATGCTGTGTGGAGGTGAAAGCCCGGGCTGGGCTCCCAGTGGGGTGCGGAGTTGGCAGCCTGTGTGGCAGTAGGGCTCCCAGCAAGGAGCCCCATGCAGAGCTGAGAGCCTGTGCTCTCAGTCCCCCACACTGCCCCTCTTGAGTCGGTGGAAGCGCTCCTGGTGAGGATGCGCACCACCAACAGAAAAAGGTAGTGTGCATATGAAAAACTGCAGTAATTGCTGCAGTGGCTGTAAGTCAGCCTAACATAGGTCAACTTAAGTTTGTAGTGTAGACATGCCCTGAGGAACTGGCTCCAGCGGAGAAGAAGGTACCAGCTCCACCCGGGGGAGGGATCCTGACAGCGTGCTGTGTTTGAGGAGCAGGGCCAGCAGCTGGACTCGCTGCTTGTGATGGCCCGTCCTGCCTTCTCAGCCTCCCAGGGCTCTGGCTTTCTCCAGCTCCTCTCTCTGGGGACCAACCCCCCTTCTTCCCCCTGTGCCCCGATTGCCCCCAGCCTCTCGATCTGGGGACCACCGCCCTGTCTTGCTGTGCTTCAACTGGGCAGAAAGGCAGGCTCGACATCGGCTCCTCCCAGCCCAGCTCTGCAGGTGGCAGAGTCCCGGAGGAGGGGGGAGCGAGTGACAGGGGAGGGGCCTGTAGTGTCCGATTTTGAAAAGCAACCCTAGCCTACGTCTTTCTGTGCTTCTCCCCAAACCTATCCCATCTGCACTGGAGTTTTCTAGGCTCTTAGATTTAAAGCCACACACATTCCCTCCACACGACATTGGTAGTTTTGCAACATAAAACATAGCTACCCCAATTCACGTATTATTAACTCTCCATTTTAAATTTGTGAGCATTAGTGCCTACTGTTAAGAGTCTATTAAAGGTACCTACTATCCTCATCAATTAACTTAGTTCAGAATACTGCAGAGCCATCTAGAAAGGGGGGGGGGGCAAAGGGAGCAGTTGGAGAGCGCCCTCAAACCCATGGAATTTGAATGAGAGGCATCGTGACTTGGCTTACAGGGTTACAGCACCACTCAGGTTTGACCCAGCCAACCTTCTGTCGTAACAGGGGGTGGCGGGGTCGAACCTGAATGGCGCTGTGACCCTGTGCACCAGGTCACAATCATAGAATCATAGGACTGGAAGGGACCTTGAGACATTACCTAGTCCAGTCCCCTGCAATGTCCAGAGCGCGGAGCTGGGCCCAGCAGGAGAGGACCCACTGCTGCAGTGTGAGTATGGGGCAGTGTCTCTCTCCAAATCCATCCCTTGTAGGGCCTCCTTCATCTCCATGGTCATTTTTTGATCGGGGGGAAGGGGGCGCTCTCAGTTTTAGATTCTGCCTCATGGCCCCAAAAGCCTCTGTGCAGCCCTGGAATACTGAGCTGTGTGTATACTTGGTAGCTGTACTTTAGTCCCTGGATGCAGGCTTGTTACCACCCTGTACACAAAACAATGTTCTTTTTCTCCTTGGAGCCTGGAGCACTTGCTGAAAGATTGCAGAGAGAGGGCAGGTTACACAGCATTAGTTTCAGCTTCCAGTTGCTTCTACAGATGCCCAGGCTTGTTATTGCAAAGAGCAATCTGGATACCTGTAAAAGCAGCTGGACAAATAAGGAACTTGTCTAGTTGCCTCCACCAGTCCCCATAGTTACATAAGTTACATAACAGGAGAGGAAACTGGAGTTACCCTGAAGGATCAGAGCCATGAGCAGAACAGTTGACAAAGACTATCTATGTTCCTAATACAGAGTTACCAACACCTCAGGAATGGAGGTTGTTCGTAACTCTGAAATGTTCATAACATAACATAACAATGTTCATAACAAAACATTATGGTTGGTCTTTCAAAAGTTTACAACTGAACATCGACTTAATACAGCTTTGAAACTTTACTATGCAGAAGAAAATGCTTCTTTTAACCATCTTAATTTAAATGAACCAAACACAGAAACTACTTCCTTCCCTTGTCAAATCTTTTTTTTAAACTTTTCCTTTATTTTTTTAGTAGCTTACGTTTTACACAGTCCTGTACTATATTTGCTTTTATTTATTTTTTGTCTCTGCTGCTGCCTGATTGCAGGTTCTTCTGGTTCCAAATGAGATGTGTGGTTGACCGGTCAGTTCGTAACTCTGTGGTTCTACTGTAATTATTTTTCAGTTGCTGTAGTTGGTCACAGTGATGTCACATGATTATAACTAAGAAGGGAGTAACATATTATGTAAACTTAATGGGCCACAAGATTCTCTCTGTATTAGGATGTTGCCCACACTATAAAAATATTTGAGGACCACTGCTCTATCCTGGTTAAAAGGAAAAATGATCATGTTCATATTTTTGCATCCTGATATCAGCTCTACAGGTGCCAGACCACCACTTTCTTGTGTAATTACTCCCATAGTAAAGAAGTTGCTCTTATCTTCCACTCGCCAAAGGCTCTTAAAGAATCCCTTCAAGAAGGAAGGTAATGCATGACCGAGCTGACAAGCACTGTTGATAGCCATTTTGGTATCAATGGCTTTGTGGATTTTGCTCCTGCTGCTGACTAGTAGATCACAGCTTTCCTGTAGGGCTTCTTACAGCAGAGACCTGCAGCAGGGTCAGCTTTTTTTGAGCTGTGGGAGTTAAAGGCGGAGGGAGAATTCAGGATCAACAATGCCTGCTCACTCAAAACCTCTTTCTTCTGCATTTTCATTCCCCTGGAGCAGTATTAGTTTTTCTGTGTGTGTGTGTTTTGTTGGTTTTTCTTAAGCAGAAACCCCTTTGTTGTCTCTTTATTCAGAAGTTTCCAGCCACCAGTTTTAAAAGCTGGCAGTTAAATCACTGCCTCATAAGCGCAGCAGGTTGTTAGAGGTTAGAGGTCATAGGATACACACAGCGATGCATATAATGAGAATTCCTCCTCGTGTACAGTAGATGAACCACCAAGGTATCAAAGAGCAGATTTCTGTTTTCTAAATACTCTGTGCTATAATGTGTGCTGGGCTGGGTAGAATAATGAAGGGTCAAGCAGGATCACAGCAACCTTTCAAGTTCTTACTAAATTCAAGCTGCAGTCAGTACAATCTCAGATTCAATCTTATTAGTAGAAATATGGATGTATCAGAAATGACATTTTAGCACTAGAAATACAGCCAAAAACTATCGCATAAGGCTTTACTTTAAATCTTACTTTGTGACTGGCTATTTTATCACTACAGTGGGCCTGCCAAGTAGCTCTCCCAATCTTATTAGCTGCTAAGCAGCCAACCTGAGCAGTCATGTTACAAACATTTTCGGTGTGTTTTTATTTGTTTTTTTGTTCTGAGTGCTGAAGCATTTCAGTTAGCATCAGAGGTGGGGACTAAATCTAAAATGTCACATGAAAAGCACTATCTCATTAGAAGAAGCTCCTTGTCAAGACAAAAACCTTTCTCAAAGATCGTTCCAATATTGATCTGGAGTCTGCATGGGTATGGGCTGATCTGCCCTTGACCCTAGGTGTGTCCAAGTAGTGTTATTAATCTCTTATTACAGTTGAAGAAGTGCATTTTATGATGTCATCAATATGTGTTTCAGAGCTCATCCATCTTATCAGCATGTTATTATATGCCTGGTAACATGATGTGGAAATAAATGTCAGGCCTCAGACGGCTTTAAAACATAAGCACTATATTTTCCTAGGAGACACAGTGAATTTTCATTAAGCTATATATTTTCTTCTTTTGTCTTTGCCAGAGAAAAGGAAGTATTTAGGTTGGAGTGCTGCCTGCTTGGCAGTCAGAAATGTCAGCAAATCTTTTGTTAATCATACTAGATCATGTGTTACGATTAAACAACAACTAGTAGTATTAATTCAACATCTTTTTTCTTTATAAAGCACCCTGCAGATCAATTGCATTTTGTGTTAATGTTTGCATCAAATCAGAATAAATATACAGAAGGTGCAAAGTAATTCATGGACACGTTATAGAGAGAGAATGTGAAGGTACAGGCAGAGAGAACACATTACGTAATGGATACATTATTTCTGGAAGTATGCCAGAATGATAAGTTCCATACACACAAAAAATCATCATTATTTTGATAAATTCTTGAAAGAACAAGGAGAAGCTTTAGTTAGTAATATACAGCAATACAGTGTATATGAAATGTCTTTAATACTAATTGGAATGAATTCATACCTTCCCCATCATAAGTCAAAACTGCACAAGCTCTCTCTCTCTGATAATGTGGCAAAAGTAGCTTCACTTCCATCTATTAATGTCATCTCTTGTATGCCTGCGAAATTTGCCAGAACTGATTAGAGCAGATATTAAATGATAATTGGACATTTAGTGCTCGTCAAACAGAAAGTGACAGATGGGTTACTAATTAAATTATAGTTCTGACATTATTCACAATGGTTTATGAATCTTCACTGGTGACCTTCATGCATCTCTTCTCTCTTTTTGGGGGATGAGAGGTTGGCCAGAAAAAAGGGAGCTATTAAAAAAAATTTAACAAATACGTGAAAAAAATAAAACATAATTAAAAAGTAGATTAAAAAAAATAAAAGTTCATAAAATTAGAAAATTTATCATAAAATGGTGCAACAAATAATCACTTGTAAAAATTTTTAACTTAAGTTTAAAGTAGGTTTAAGTAGGGAAGAGAAATCAAGTGTACACTGAATTATCGACAAAGACAATAAGAGATGTTTCCCATAGTCTTTTATCACAGTAAAAGGAAAGGGCCAGTGTTCTAACCTGTATCAAAAAGTATATTCTGATTCTAAGAATGGAAATCTAGTGCTTTTTTTTGTACACTTTTCTGCTTATTAACTCAAGCTTGCATTACCCACTATCTCCACCAGCTAAATGAGGAGGCTTTACCGGGAAAAAAAAAATGAACCCAGAATACTGAATCACGGTTGCTGAACCAGAACTACATTTTCTTTTTTCAATTAAAAGGGAAAACACAATGTTAATTACCTTCAAACTTTGGTTTCAACAGTTTTGTCTCTGTGTTTGAGTCACTGTCCCTAAGAATAACAATCTGGAAGGGTCTTAGACACATCTCCAGACATATGTAACAATCTCAATTTTTGCAGGCTCTACCATCTTTAATCTTCAGACTTTTCCAAACATCCCTGAATCTCAGTTGACATGTGAACAGAGATTACGGTAGAAAATTGAAACTCAACATCTGATTGAATATAAATGACATAAGTAAGGTAAGTGATCCAATTCAAGATGATAGTTAGAGAAGAGAAATAAATTTCTATCGAAAAACAAACTGTAAAATGTAGAGTTGTCCTGGAATTCAATTTATCATGAATAAAAAAATCTTACCGTCAATCACTGGTAATGTAAATAACTCAAGAAATCCTGGGTGAATTGTAAAACATCCCACCCAAACAGTAAAGCTTAAATGCTGAAAAAAAAGCTAAAGTGTTATTGTTTTGAAAGCATGGCTGTCCTTAGTGTTCTCAGGAGTTTCCTGCTGTGAAAGTCATTTGAACATAATAGAAAACTCCTTGATTCAATTATACTCAATGGGCCTTTTTCTACTCTCAGTTAAACTGGCATAAACCTAGAGTAACTCCGCTGTCTTCAGTAGTTACACCCGGTTTATATCTCAGCTCCCCTCTAGATGATCTATGTTTTCTGTTCTGTAATAGGTGTTTGTGGGGGGTGAGGCAGGGTGCGAGTAGTGGCCTTTTCTCTGCCTTTATGTTCAGGTTGCTTCTCCAAGGTGAGGCCCAAGAATGTTGTACCAACACAATGAAACTGCTTCACTCCTTCTCATTGTGCCGGTTCACTTCACTGCATTATAATTTGGGGTGCCTTCAAATTCACCACAAATTCTGCCCAAATTATCCCCTTCTATATTTATTTCCCACAAGCAGAAACACTTTGCATTTTTGTGTCTTCCACTTGAGGATCTTAAAGTGCTTAATCAACATTAGAATGACCCCCCACTTCCTCCCGCACGGAGGGGCCTCAAAATAGGGCTTAAGTGTCACTTACAAATAGACCTTGTACTGTTTGCCTGCATGGGGTGCATTTCACCCTTAATGAATATGCTAGCTTGAATATGCATGAATAAGGGTTGCAGAATCAGTCCCTAAATTCATAAAGAAGAAAACACATTTCCTCCCTCTCAACTCCTTTGATATCTCCAGTTCTGCCTGGATCAATCTGTGAGCTTTCAAGTCTCTCGTGGAACCTTTTGCCACTTGCACTACTTTAAACAAACTTTGGTTGCTGTGTATAAGCTGAAAAAATAGGACTGCATACAGTGCATTCAGTATCCTTACTAAATTAAGTGACACTTCTTGAAGTTGGGGGGAGGGGATGGAGGGAAGAGAACTGGGATGAGTTAAAGGGCAGAGATGGATCCAGACCTTAGTGGAGATAGAGTGGGGCCCCTATAAGAAGCATTGACCTACTGGCATCCCCATACAGAAGATGGATAAACACCTGGTAAGGTAGACATGCCTATAGTCTGTCCTGTTGTTTTAAGACCTTTTCCCTCTATGAGTCTTTTGTTCTACATTAATAATACCTTGCTTTAAGAAGGCTATTTTGGCTATTGTCCACTCTCATTGCTCCCAGAGAGAACAGAACTGCAGAAACCAAAGACAATTGGGGTTGATCATAGGGGACTGCAGCCCAGGACTCAACCTGAGAATGGGAGAATTGCATGATTCCACATCCAAGATAGAGGTGAAGCCAGAGACCTAAAGGGGTGCACTTGAAGGAAGGGCCAGAGGTGCAGTTAGCCTGGTAATTGTGACAAAATATGCATAACATATTTGTGTGATCTTATTATTGTACCCGTGTTCTCCTATTGCCCTTCAAGACACATTTTTTGCTCTCACTTGTTTGTCATATAGACTTGTAAGTGATTTGGGGAGCTGACTGTGTCATTTTACATACTTTTGCAAATCACATAGCACACTTTTGGCACTGTGAATCAAATAACAATAATAAAAATAATATAAACCTTTAATCATGGAAAATGAATTTCCTATTTTTTCATTCAACATGAAAAGCTTACTACTTCCACTGATTTTTAGATCTTTAATAATTTCTGATGTCTAGATCAGGCCACTTGTTAAATGCTATGCATGATTTTTTGAGAGTGCCTTCAATCACAAGAGTGGTGGTGATTATGCAAAATAATGACTAAAAATTAAGGAAGATGCATTTTTAATCTTTGTTCCTATATTCACTGCATTTCTTAATTAATTTTTGTAGTCATGACTGATAATATTTTTAATTTGTTCAGCAAGAGGGATTCATTTGATCAGTTTCTTGGAAAATTAGAAGGAATTCAGGAGTGAAGTGGTCCTGCATGTCTGAATGAACAATGGCAATTCATTATTTTCCACAGGACCATAGACATAAAAAAGTATTTAACAATTGATCTAATGAGATTAGTTTCAAGGATAAGAAGATCATCTTTTCCTTTTGTTTTTTGTTAATGGCACTTCTGCAGTGAAAATATAATTTAAAAAAAAGAATAAATGTCATTCTTTAAACTGAGATGTTTTTAAAAATGTTATAAAATCAATTATCTTTGGTGAGGATACAGTTGCAAACTGTACTCATGTTAGACCATGCTGAGTTCTACCTTCACTACTTACAACCTATCTAATCTCAGTGGGTTTGCACAGTGTATAAATTGCTATAGATGTCCACCACTGCTTTTCTAAGACCAAAGGGGAGCTCTCCCTCTTCTCTTTTGGTTTTGGTAAGCAGTGTTATCCTACAGCTCCTACTTCTGCTTGCTTCAGGTGCTGTAAGATTCTCTTCCTGGGTAGCCTACTTCAACCACTGGTTCTCTTATGCTTTATGATATATTCTTTTTCCTTCTGGGACTGAGACACAGTCCATTGAAACTGATGGGAGTTGACTTTAATGGGTTTTGGTTCAGGGTCTTTGTCTGCCAAACCTGTTAACGTCAAATAAACTGGCTCCATTCATTCCTACTTTAGCTAAACCAGTTTGCCTATGCCTAATTATTAATTAATAAGGATGACAATGATCATAATAATAAATAAACATTTTCATTTCAAAAGATAAGCCATTTGTGAGGGTCCTTTAACAACATAAATTCTTTAAAATCTCTATAGAATATAACAGAAACACTGATATACCCAGAACAATACCTCCATAAACATGGTGAGGGCAGACAGTTTCTAGAATTAATTATTAATTAGTATTGTTATGTATACATTTCTAAATTGGGAACCATGGTTAGGTTCATTTTCATAGGTGAATGCTGTGGATTGAAATACACAACAGATTCCTTCAAAAACCCAAACAAATTCCTACAATCCTTTCTGCTATATATTTAATCCACTTTTTAATTAAGAATAATGTTCCCAAGATACTTTTCACCTGCAACAGTCACAGGTGAACCTGAGGCAGGAGTTTTCATATCACTTGAGAAGAGTTCTAACAATCTCTCTGGTGCCTGTAATGGTTTGGAATCCACATGACACTACAGCTGAAACACTAAATAACAGTCGTATTTTAACTGCTCAGTAGATGGTAATATTGGTTTAATGGAGATTATGAATACTGTTGTCATACAGCAGGTCACACAAACTTTTGTCATGTAATAGATATAAGTGATTTCTAGATTATATATTAGAGGAGAGTGGAAATTTGATATACACATTTATGTGCTAACAGGGTAATAATAGGCATTTTGGTAACTCTAAAGTACAAGTAGAATGAATAGAGCATAAGAGGATTTCAACAGCAGATTGATCTCACACTAGTTCAGTGGTTGTCATCCTTTCCAGACTATTGTACCCCTTTCAGGAGTCTGATTTGTCTTACATACCCCCAAGTTTCACCACACTTAAAAATGACTTGTTTACAAAAATCAGACATAAAAATACAAAAGTGTCACAGCACACTATTACTGAAATTGCTTACTTTCTCCATTTTACCATATAATTATAAAATAAATCAATTGTAATATAAATATTGTACTTCCATTTCAGGGTGTAATATATAGAGCAGTATAAACAAGTCATTCTATGACATTTTAGTTTGTTCTGACTTCACCAGTGCTTTTGTAACCTGTTGTGAAACTGGGCAAATATCTAGAAGAGTTGATGTACCTCCTGGAAGACCTCTGCGTACCTCCAGGGGTACATATTGAGAACCCCTGCACTAATTTAACCAGCATGATCCAGTCAGCTTTATTGTTTTTAACATTGGAACATTTGAGTCTGTGTTATCTAAAAACCTTGAAAGACAAGAGTCTGATATCAATACAGCTTTGCACAATTGTTCAGGTGCATTCTGGCGGTTGGGGCGAAGGAGGCATTGGTTTTCTCTGAAGCATCAGTCATTGGCCACTGGTTCTTGAGCTATATACATTGCCTTATACCATCAGTGTTTATGAAGCTATTTTTCAGGTTATTTCAGTTTTTCTTTTAAAACCAATGGGAATACTCATTTCCTTATAATTAAGTGTATGATTAGGTGCCTTGCTGAATTTGGCCTAATTTATTAATCCTGATTTTATAGTCCTGATTCCCATCTCACATCAGTTTCACACCAGTATGACATAACTCAATTGACTTCCATGGAGATATTCCCAAATCATGTAAGTGTAAGTAAGATGAGAATCAGGCCCTACATGCACAAAGTAGACATTCCCATATGGAAATGTAGCCTTTAATATTCCTAATGGAATCAATATCAGTTGTAATAGTTGGATAGTAATTTCATGCTCTAATAAGAATATAACATTAGGAATCTATTATCGACCACCTGACCAGGACAGTGATAGTGACGATGAAATGCTAAGGGAAATTAGAGAGGCTATCAAAATTAAGAACTCAATAATAGTGGAGGATTTCAATTATCCCCATATTGACTGGGAACATGTCACCTCAGGACGAAATGCAGAGACAAAATTTCTCAATACTTTAAATGACTGCTTCTTGGAGCAACTGGTATGGGAACCCGCAAGGGGAGAGGCAACTCTTGATTTAGTCCTGAATGTAGCGCAGGAGCTGGTCCAAGAGGTAACTATAACAGGACCACTTGGAAACAGTGATAATAATATAATAACATTTAACAACCCTGTGGTGGGAGGAACACCTCAACAGTCCAACACTGTGGCATTTAATTTCAGAAAGGGGAACTATGCAAAAATGAGGGGGTTAGTTAAACAGAAATTAAAAGGTACAGTGACTAAAGTGAAATCCTTGCAAACTGCATGGACGCTTTTCAAAGACACCATAATAGAGGCCCAATTTAAATGTATACCCTAAATTAAAAAACACAGTAAAAGAACTAAAAAAGAGCCACCGTGGCTTATCAACCATGTAAAAGAAGCAGGGAGAGATAAAAAGGCATCTTTTAAAAAGTCAGATCCTAGTGAGGTAAATAGAAAGGAACATAAACACTGCCTAATTAAGTGTAAAAATGTTATAAGAAAAGCCAAAGAGGAGTTTGAAGAATGGCTAGCCAAAAACTCAAAAGGTAATAACAAAATGTTTTTTAAGTACATCAGAAGCAGGAAGCCTGCTAAACAACCAGTGGAGCCCCTGGATGGTCGAGATACAAAAGGAGCGCTTAAAGATGATAAAGTCATTGCGGAGAAACTAAATGGATTCTTTGCTTCAGTCTTCATGGCTGAGGATGTTAGGGAGATTCCCAAACCTGAGCCGGCTTTTGTAGGTGACAAATCAGAGGAATTGTCACAGATTGAGGTGTCACTAGAGGAGATTTTGGAATTAATTGATAAACTTAACAGTAACAAGTCACCAGGACCAGATGGCATTCACCCAAGAGTTCTGAAAGAACTTAAATGTGAAATTGCGGAACTATTAACTATGGTTTGTAACCTGTCCTTTAAATCGGCTTCTGTACCCAATGACTGGGAGATAGCTAATGTAATGCCAATATTTTAAAAAGGCTCTAGACGAGATCCCAGCAATTACAGACCGGTAAGTCTAACGTCAGTACTGGGCAAGTTAGCTGAAACAATGGTAAAGAATAAAATTGTCAGACACATAGAAGAACATAAATTGTTGGGCAAAAGTCAACATGGTTTCTGTAAAGGGAAATCGTGTCTTACTAATCTATTAGAGTTCTTTGAAGGGGTCAACAAACATTTGGACAAGGGGGATCCAGTGGACATTAGTGTACTTAGATTTCCAGAAAGCCTTTGACAAGGTCCCTCACCAAAGGCTTTTACGTAAATTAAGTTGTCATGGGATAAGAGGGAAGATCCTTTCATGGATTGAGAAATGGTTAAAAGACAGGGAACAAAGGGTAGGAATAAATGGTAAATTCTCAGAATGTAGAGGGGTAACAAGTGGTGTCCCCCAAGGGTCAGTCCTAGGACCAATCCTATTCAACTTATTCAGAAATGATCTGGAGAAAGGGGTAAAAAGTGAGGTGGCAAAGTTTGCAGATGATACTAAACTGCTCAAGATAGTTAAGACCAAAGCAGACTGTGTAGAACTTCAAAAAGATCTCACAAAACTAAGTGATTGGGCAACAAAATGGCAAATGAAATTTAATGTGGATAAATATAAAGTAATGCACATTGGAAGAAATAACCCCAACTATACATAGAATATGATGGGGGCTAATTTAGCTACAACGAATCAGGAAAAAGATCTTGGAGTCATCGTGGATAGTTCTCTAAAGATGTCCACGCAGTGTGCAGCGGCAGTCAAAAAAGCTAACAGGATGTTAGGAATCATTAAAAAGGGGATAGAAGATAAGACGGAGAGTATCTTATTGCCCTTGTATAAATCGATGGTACACCCACATTTTGAATACTGCATACAGATGTGGTCTCCTCATCTCAAAAAAGATATACTGGCACTAGAAAAGGTTCAGAGAAGGGCAACTAAAATGATTAGGGGTTTGGAACGGGTCCCATATGAGGAGAGATTAAAGAGGCTAGGACTTTTCAGCTTGGAAAAGAGGAGACTAAGGGGGGATATGATAGAGGTATATAAAATCATGAGTGATGTAGAGAAAGTAAATAAGGAAAAGTTATTTACTTGTTTCCATAATACAAGAACTAGGGGCCAGCGAATGAAATTAATGGGCAGCAGGTTTAAAACAAATAAAAGGAAGTTCTTTTTCACACAGCGCACAGTCTACTTGTGGAACTCCTTGCCTGAGGAGGTTGTGAAGGCTAGGACTATAACAGCGTTTAAAAGAGAACTGGATAAATTCATGGAGTTTAAGTCCATTAATGGATATTAGCCAGGATGGGTAAGGAAGGGTGTCCCTAGTCTCTGTTTGCCAGAGGATGGAGCTGGATGGCAGGAGAGAGATCACTTGATCATTGCCTGTTGGGTTCACTCCCTCTGGGGCACTTGGCATTGGCCACTGTCAGTAGACAGGATACTGGGCTAGATGGACCTTTGGTCTGACCCTGTACGGCCATTCTTATGTTCTTATGTAAGAATAAATCTACTATTTTGTGCAGACATGTCACTTTGTCCCACATTTTGCAGTTATAGAAAATAAGAGGTTAAATATACAGGGCTACATTTTGTGAAAAAAGGTGGGTAATTTGTATCCACAAAATATAAATATACAGGCACAAATAGGCAGTTATTTCAAAATTTGTCTTCTCTTTTGCAACAATAAAAGTGCCAATTCAATTTTTATGTTGAGTTTTCAATGTTTTCAAAAAAACTGGTGCTCAAGCTTCTAGAATGAATCAAGCTGTTCAGAGTTCTCTGTACAGTTTAACATCCTTTTTTCTTTCTTTCTTTTTTTTAATAGTTCTTTGGAAAAAATACAGGAGTCTGTTGAATATTAGGTAGCACCTGGGTTAGCATTCAGGACTCTAGAGCTTTTTTATCTGCTGACAGGAAACACTGACACTTATCTCTCTCAGAGGTCAGCAGGAGAGATCTTACTGTGGTGCTGGTCATTATAATACCTGAATATCTCACATACATCAATAGACCTAGCATTAAAATGACCCTATGGGTGTGCTAGGAGCAAGATTCCCTGCCCAGGTAGACAGACTCGCACTAGCACACTAAAAATTGCAGATTGGATGTTGAGGCTTGTGTGGCAAACCAGGTTCTGAAGCCCACCTGACCTGACCTGAGACTGAGCTTAGGCAGCTAGCCTGAGCTTCCACCCATGCGCAACATCTACACTGGATTTTTTAGTGCACTAGGCTTTAGCAGAGCTAGTGTGAGTCTACTTTACCCATCTGGGAGGCTCACTCCCTGCTGCAATGTAGACATACCCTAAATGGTAGGCAAGAATAATTATCCCCATTCGATGGTGAAAAAGACACAATGAAATTAAGTGACTTGTCAAAGTTGCTGTAATGAGTCATCTTTCTGAGTCTGTTGAGTCATCCCTGAGCTTGATTATCTGAAGGTTCCATGTCAATCAACTAGCGCTCAGCCAATCCACAGGCAAAGGTCTAACCAGCTGATCCAAGGGCCAGGGATGGGTTCCCAATGAGAGCAGCCACTCTGGTGTGCTCAGCATTGCTTTCTCACCAGAGTATCCCCCGCTGCTTGGTGGTTCTCACAGACTGTTCCTGTCCCTGTTCCAGCCTGCTCCTGCTCCTGCTCCAGCCCTGTTCCAACTCTGCTCTTGGATCCTGATTCCTGCTCTGATCCCTGGCTTCAGTTCCCAGACCGACCATTAGGCCTGACCACTTCTATTTCAACCACTAGGCCTGACCATCGACTTCTCAGTTTCTGACAGTTGCACATGTTGTGTGCGGTAGCACTGGAGTTAGAACCCAAGTCTATTGGTTTCTTGTCCAGTGTTTTAGGCTATGTCTACACTCGCAGTTTTGTTGGTAAAACTTTTGTTGTCAGGGATGTGAAAAAAACACACCATCTCCCATCGACGTAGCTACCGACGCTCCTTGTGGGTGGTTTAATTATGCTGATGGGAGAGCTCTCTTTCCCCTGGACATAGAGCGGCTATGTGGGATACCTTACAGCAGTACAGCTGCAGCGGTACATCTATACTTCTGTAAGGTCTCTAGTGTAGATATAGTCTTCTGTGTCTCAACATCATCCTTCTATCTTCTTCTATCCCCAATTTAGGTAATCTACAGCCAGTTACATCTTAATTTGTCAGCATCCTTATTGCATTGCTTGAGTTCTGATTGCTTTGCAGAGAGATGTTGAGACAAAAACTCCTTCTCTGAAAACTGAATTCATCATGTTCATTACAGAAGATCATTACTAAAGATTTTTTTGAGAGGAATATGCATTATAAATTGTAGTTTCATAACAATATACGATTTTGTTTCCAGGGATGACCTTTGGCATAGATGTATGGATTCATCTGAACAGTTATCTTGGACATAATGACTTACTGTCATTTTAACAAATGAAAAAATAATCCCACAAAATTCTAATTACTTATGCTTTTTTTTAATCTAGATAGGTTTGTAATGATAATGATTGTAAATTGTATTCTTCCAAAGCCAGTGTACAGGTTTGAGATTACTTCCTCTAACAGCAAATGAACAAAAAAATTGAAAGAGAATGGGAGAGATATATGGAAAATCTAAGTAAACGAAGCATTTTAATGAAAACTATTAAACTGACGCACAGGGCTAAAATGTCACTGTCATTAAGCTGTTTTCAGTAAATGTCAAATAAATAGTTTACAGTGCTCTGGAGCCTTCTTGACAGCCATCTCACCTCAGCTAGGAGTGGTACTGGAGATTATGTTCTATTAATCTATTACGTACATTGTACTGCCTATGTCCTCCTAGGATTAATATAACACATTTATGTAAACCATTAATATGCAGGGTACCATTGCTGATATTTTCCCTCCTCTTCTGGTTAGTGAAATATCTGGAATACTCACAATTATGGTCATAAAGTCAGCGGGAATACTGATCTTGCAGCAAATCTGTTTTCAGTAGTAATCTGAAATATTTGTAGATTATGTTGTCTGGCTATACCGAAAGACGGACAGGAGACATTTGACATGGGTTTAATCATGCTGCAACTTTATTATTAGATGTCTGGGACTACCCAGCAGATAAAAGTGTACAGTGCAGGTAACCCCATGTTTTTTCCATAATTACCTCAGGGCTTTTACCAGCTCCCCATCTTTTTCTATCCAAGTCTCTCCAGCAAATTTATTTCCAGGACCTTACATACCAGAGGGGCTTCCACCAGTTCTTCCTCTTTTCCATTGCCAGGACCTTACCATTCCCCCTCCGCATAGGAGAGTTAGGAGGGCTATAAGAATGGGGGGTTGGCTCCCTGCTGTACCAACCATAGGAGTCCCCAACCAGCCCCTGTTTGTTCCTTTAACTAACACCTCTTTTTAAGTCCTTTTCCAAGCCATTTGTTCGGTCACTGTATACCTTTCCTATGGAGTACCTGCACTGGACATCCGCTGTACGCTTAAATGGCCTACCACCCGTCATGCCATGCATGAACAGAGCCCTTCCTGAACCTGCTGTGGGGAAGGTGAAAAAAACCCAACTGCACGCAAGCCAGTATGGTGGTAAGGGAAAAATTCCTTCCCAGCCCTCGTAAAAAGGGGTAACTAGTGTAATGTCCACAGCAGGTCTTGACTAAACCTGGTATTGTACCACATAAAGGGGAGGGAGGGTAGGTCCTGCTTCAGACTACTCCGTGTAAAAGGGAGGCCTCAGGCCCAGAGCTGCCCCTTTTAAATCCTGCATTTTTAGGGGATGAGTCAGTAACCATGCTGACCCTTTTGCAGCAGTTTTCATCTTCCCCCTCCCACAACCATAAAGCATTGTTCCCTTCATTTGGCCAGCCAGCCAACCCCCCTCCCCGCCACTAAAAGGTGCAGGGCGGTCAATGATATGGCAAAACCAGTTATAATCTGCTTTCTAGTGCTACTGCTTACTAAAAGTGTATTTCAGATTCACTTTTCAGGAGGATTTGAGAATGATAGCTAATTTTACTTTACTCACAATATACCTCTACCCCGATATAACACGACCCGATATAACACAAATTTGGATATAACGCGGTAAAGCAGTGCTCGGGCGGGGGGGGGGGGGGCTGCGCACTCCGGCGGATCAAAGCAAGTTCGATATAACACGGTTTCACCTATAACACGGTAAGATTTTTTTGCTCCCGAGGACAGCGTTATATCAGGGTAGAGGTGTACTTTGAGGTGTGGCATAGATAGAACCTGATATAGAGGCACAGAACCTGAACTCCTGCAAAATGTGTCAGTATTTAAAAAGTATTTGCACCTATCTCACACCTCTGATACTGTTTCTCTTCCTCTATACACAAGAAACAAGGAAAACAAAGTTAGATAAACAGTAAACACTCTCTCTGATTCCTAGCACTAAGGGATTGGTCCAAAGCCCATTGAAGCCAATAGAAAGACTCCCATTGACTTCAATGCGCTTTGGATCAGCACCTAATTGATAAGCTCCAGAAGACACTAAACTCCTTTCAGATTCGTCAATAAAATTAGAATCAAAAGTTTCTTTTCTCATCAACCTGGACCATCTCAAAAATTGCTTGATTCTCTTCCCTCTGATTCAGCCTTCTCCAAGGAATAATCCACCAACCAAGACAGCATTGTATTAAAAAATGTAATATTTCCAATTCTTCCAAGTTCCCATCACCAAACTGAGATAGAAGTTACCATCTCTGGCTCTAATCTATACTCAGATGAACTCTAACACTATTACCCAGTTTTCCATTTTCATGGATAATGCAAGCCAGTTCAATTCTTGTGTATCTTCTCTGTCCTGTTGTGATAATTAGACGGGCAAATTGAACTGCTAATGTTTATGCAAATTTTATTCTTTTGGCATTTTACAGAATCATCTCATCTGCCATATTATAACAAATAGAGTCTTAATTTTACAATGCTTGGTGAACATGAAAGTTGATCTTTGTCTTTCCTTTAGCTCTGAAGTGGTGGTGTGATGGTTCTTGGAATGGCTATTGGCTAAGTATGGCATCTAAACTCTGCCTGACTTAATTTTGGTAATAGTTCAAAGCTATCTGTTTGTCATGTTTATTTTCTCCATCCTACAAATGTAATGGTCTTCGGCTACACATTTTTAGTACTATTCTTATTATGTGTTATACAAACTCAGATGAAACCAAAACCAATACTGGGTTGTACTACTATAGAGGATTTAATATTGTCTTTTCACTTGGTCTATGCTTCTGTTGTGTCCAGCCTCTTGTAGGCTCCTATCAGATAAAGTGTTATAGCATGTGCTTATCGTCAATACAATTACTCACATGCTTAAAATTACACTTATAGTTCAGTGATTTGCTAGATATATGCAATAGTCTCTGCAAGGACAATTTATACAAGGGCAATCTTCACCACATAAGATGGTAACTCCCCAGTAACACACAACAGATTTGCTATTGCCCTTTTTTCTCTATTACTTTCTCCTGGAATTGAAAATGAATACCTAACAATTTGTCTGAGAATGGTCCTGGCATACTCCAAATAATAATTAGAACCTGTTCATGTTTGATTAAAACAAAGTGTTATTGATTTAAAGGTACAGTAGAAAGAAGATAGAAAATGAAATATGTTTCAGTGGGACTCATGAGAATATGAAATATTTCTGTGAGCACAGCTTTACACAAGCAGGTCATCAGACTGTAAGTGAATCATTGATCAATTGCTATTTTGTTTCTCGTATTAACTGTTGTACTGCTTTTTTTAAAAAAAATAATTTGTTAGCTTTTGTAATAGTGCATAATATGAAAACAGGTTTTAAAGTTTTACTGACAAAATAAACGTATCAAAGAATGTTGGACTCCTGTACATTTCAGCTGTATAGTTAATGAAAACGCCACCAGTAAGGCTCTCAGCTTATATAATTGCTAATCAGTTCATCGTGACTTAATGTTTAAAAATAAATATGCTATAATATTTTCACTTACGCCCGATCCTTCCACCCTTACAGTGAATAGTACCTTACTCAAGGCCAAATTAAGAGTAAGGTGAATAGCACCTTATTAAGAACATCAGAAATAAGAAATACCATACTAGGTGAGATCAATGGTCCATCTAGCCCAGTAACCTGTCTTTGACAGGACAGTTGGAGTGATCCAACCCTGTCTTCCCCTCCTGGCTTCTGGCTGTCAGCAGTTTAGGATTGCCCCAGCCTGGAATTGCATCCCTGACTATCTTGACTAGTAGCCATTGAGGGACATATCCTGCATGAATTTATCTAGTTCTTTTTTGAACCCAATTATACTTTTGGCCATCACAACATCCCATGGTAATGAGTTTCACAATTGTGAGCTGTGTGGAAAAGTACTTCCTCTTGTTTTTATTAAATCTGCTGCCTATTAATTTCATCGGGTGACCCCTGATTTTTGTATCATGGGAAAGGGTACATAACACTTTTCTATTCACTTTTCCACACAATTCATGATTTGATAAACCTCTATCATGGTCTCCTTTAGTCATCTCTTTTTTAAGCTGAACTTCTCTAATTTTTTTAATCTTTCCTCATATGCAAGCTATTTCATACCCTGGATCATCTTTGTTGCCCTTTTCTGAACCTTTTCCAGTTCCACTATATCCTTTTTGAGATAGGGCAATCAAAAGTGGGCAGAGTATTCAAAGTGTAGACACACCATAAATTTATATGGCATTATGATATTTTTTGCCTTTTTTGCTATCCCTTTCCTAACAGCTCCTAACATTCTTTGTGACTGCTGCTGAACATTGAGCTGATGAAGAAATATCCACAGTGACTTCCAGATCTCTTTTTTTGAGTGGTAACAGCTAATTTAGAAGCATTACTTTACACTTATCAATGTTGGTCACCACCTTCTGAAAACTAGGTATCTTTCAGGAGTCTTCAGCAGGGCCACCCAGAGGATCAGGGAGCCTGGGGCAAAGCGGGGGAGCTTGTACTCACCGGGCGGCACTCCGAGTCTGCGGCAGCGGCGGCGGCGTTTCGGTGACGGGGGGCCCTTCAGTCGCGCCGCATCTTCGGCAGCACTGAAGGGCCCCCCGCCGCCGAAATGCCGCTGAAGACTCGGACCGCCGCCGGGTGAGGAAAGGGATTCTTGACCATGGCTTGCAGGGCCCCTGCGGGGCCCAGGGCCTGGGGCAAATTGCCCCACTTGACCCCTCCTCCCCCCCGGGCGGCCCTGGTCTCCAGTTGGGCATCTGAAAAATGAGGCACTCAAAATTGCTAGTCACTTTGAAACATTTGGCAAACTTGTCCTTTCATAGCACACAACCTTTTACCCCTCAGACCACTAGGCACCAAATGAATATACATATTACTATTTTATACAGAGTATTTTGCTTGGTGGTTAGATGTTGTGGAGTTTTACCACTGTTACAATGGTAACCTTGCTATTCAATTCTACTGATTATGTGAATTACTTTCACAAGGTTGCTACGAATTATTCACAAAACATAAACCATGTGTTCACCCACCTGTAAGATCCTCAGCCACATAAACTGCTTTTGAGTACCATTACTAAAAATATAAAGCTTTTAGTGCTTTGCTGAAAAACACAAAGGTTGGATTTCAGACTGTGAAATACAGAGAACATTAGAAGGTCAAAGTGAATCCAAAATGAATATCAACCTTTTGAGATTTGCCTACTTCCAGATTCAATACTTTTTGCATGGCCTTCCATTAGTTTTTTTTGTGTCATATGTTCCCAGCGCCCTAGATAGCCTTCTGTTTTATCTTTATCAGTGAAAAAATGAGTCTTTCTTTCCCTGAGGGATATTTCTTAAAACTTATATGAATACATTCCAAGTAACACACTGCTTCCTTGAAAGACATTCCAATTTGACATTTGTGTTTGAATTTTAAGAGCTTAAAAAGAGCCATTACCACCTTAGGCAGATATTGCCGTCTATTTCTGTGATAATGAGGTATGCTGTGTTTTCCACACTTGCAGCACAGAGCTTGCTGAGAGGTGTCTTATTTGTATTCATTTCCATTGAGTCTTCCCAAGTTCATGGCATAAATAACATTTACAAATCTTAATTTCTTTTATCATTTATGCACAGAAAAACAGCACAGCAGAAAATGAGGAATTTTCTTTGTCAGAATCTGAAATGAGCAACAGAACCAGCGGTAGACTACGGGATTTCAATCAATGTTCTTGATCTATTGGAAATCCTGGGTAAGATGAAATGCACAAGTGCTAGGTCAAAGGAGGCAAGAAGGCTTGTGTTGCTTTGAATTTACAAGGAAAGGCAAAATGGTTCAGTGCTCCTTAAAAACAGTATCCCTTAGAACTCCTTAAAAGGTTTCCGCGGCATAATTCATGACACTGTCATCACCAGCTTTCATCTTTTAGATTGTCAATTGTTCTTTAAAGTTCCAGTTGTCTTTGAAAAAGAAAAAGAAAATCATTCTACATAACACCTCCTTGAGCTGAGAGAGAAAGAGAGAGAGAGAAAAGAGAGATCTTGACAATAAGGACTATCCAGAGGTTTGTAAAGTAGTGAGATTGAATATAATTTCTGGCACAGACCGTTAGGAAGTGTTTGATTTATGGTATGGATTTGGCAGAGCTGGGAAGGGTCATAAGAAAGAATTGATGTTAGAAGATAGAGGAAAGGATCACTGTTGCCACTATAGAAGAAATACAGTCTATTTCCCTTTTTTTTCTTCATACAGGTACTTTCCATTATCATTAATAGCAGTTACCTACATATGTCGAAAGGAAAATATACCCATCTAACCAGAGAACATGTAGATCTGCATTAATAATTTCTCTATAGTATATATAATATGGAATGAAACAGCATAACTTAAATTAAATTATAATATCAGCAAAAGAAAAGTCCTATTTTATTTAAACAGTTTAAAAATATATGAAAATTTACCCTAAGGGACTCATCGTGAAAGGTGTTAAATGTCTCTTGCAAAGGGCTGAGTTCCTATAACTCCCATTGATATAGGCCCGAATTCATGAAGCTACATAAGTGTGTGCCTAACAGAAAGCCCATGGGTAGATCCATTGAGGTTAGTGGCACATAGTTCAGCTCCTTGCTGTATTAGGGCCTTAAATAGCAGCTGTGGGTGCTCAGATCATTGAAGGGTTGGACCCTAAAGTTTGAGATTGAGAAGGTAAATCCAGTCAGCCATTGGCTGGAATGTTTTTTGAGAAATGTAAATCTTCTAACTTCTCATCAGTTTTTGGGGCACAAGCATCCAACTATACTGCAGTCACATATTTCCTTATGGATAGTCAGAAATATTTAGTTTTTTAATTTGATGGTTACTTGTATTATTCCGTAAACGTACTATGCCATTTACCATTTCATCACCCTGACTCAGAACCCAATCTTGTATTCCCTGCATGACAAGACATTGCCTTACAAATGGACCACTGGGCTATGCCAGCTGTATTTCAATTTTTAATTTCCCTTCTTAACAAAAGCTTTAAAAATACATAAAAATATTAAAATAATCCCATGAAATTAACTGACTCCTTCCATTATGTCACAATAGGTTTGATGCTTTGGTCTAATAATCATTTCAGGCTTATGATTTCAACAGAGTTGCCTTTCCTGAAAAGACTCTATTAAAAATTGTTACTTTGCAATCAGTGATGGGTCTAGAGTTTTTGGTGCCCTCAGCAATCTGGGCAATGTTCTTTTTTCCTCAGCCCCGCAGTCATTCATACAGTAGCCTTTTTGCTGCCCCTAATGTTTTGCTACTTCAGGCAGCCACCTGCTGTGCCTTTATGCTAGAACTGGCTTTGTATATAACAGTCTCTTTTTAATCATTCATATTGCATTTCAGATGTCTGGACTTTCGTTTTGTTATGCAAAAATATTTCACCAGATCATATTAAAGACATAGGGCCCAATTGGTCCTTTTATTATTTGCCCTTTACACCTATTGACCCTGCTATGTAAGGGATGTGTAAGTGGAATGGTTAGAAAGAAGAATGTTTGGCTTGAGAATGGCTGCACTCGCTATTCTCAGCTGCCAGAACAATCCCTTGGGGCTGTAGGCAGTCAAGCGTAAATTAGAGCAGCCCATAGACCTCTTATACATAGCTGCATCTTCTACTAAAACCAATGAGCATTGTGTTCAAAAATCAGAGGGTAGAAATGGGTCCTAGTTAGTGTGTACACTATTTTGTTTTCAAAAAGCCCAGATGCTTTCTCCTAAGAAGGAGTTAGAAAAGGTTCTCAAAGCAGGAAAATATTTTGCTTTGTCTTAGGTCCAAATCTCTGTAGAAACTTAAATAAATCCTCACAAAATGCCTGAGAATTAAACATGAAAGGTAAGCACCATCTTACTTACTTTACAAAAGGGGAAATAGTAAGCTCATATTCTTTCAATTTTCCCAGTTTCAGCATTGAATGTTATCATCTTTTATAATCTCCTAAACAAATTAGTAGGTCTGATCAACCACTGGTTATGCCAAAGTAGCTCCACAGATTACATAGTCATCTACTTTGAATTGTATGCATATTAATTTTAGTGGAGATACATTGGCATAAATTTGGATTGATACAGAGGTACATTAGACCCGGTGACATAAAGTGGGATGAATAATATTTTTTTAGTTCAGTAGGCAACCCAAAATATATAGATAAAAAATAGTTTTGGGTTGACCTGAAATGACAATCTTTCAGTTTTGTCTAGCTGAAATGAACCCTCTCCCTTCCCCCCCCAAAATGGGTCAAACAAAATGTTTTGTTCTACTTGAAATGAAATGTTTGTTTTCATTTCATATGGTTTTTACAATCTTTTTAGTTAAATCTAGCCATGTCAAAAAGAAAATTCAAAATATTTCATTCAGAAACATTCAAAATGAAATGTTCCAACTTTTTCTGAAATTTTTTCCCATTTTTTTCAGCCAAAATTATTTGTCATGTTTGACCCAAATAGTTTGATCTCTATTGATCTCTAGGCCTAACTGGCGTACACAAAAAGGCAGTCCTACTGACTCTGAACGCTAGGTCACGTGCCCCTGCACCAAAGGGCATCCCTCTTCATTCCAGCCACTGGGCCACCGTGACCTGCATAGAAAGGCAGCCCAATTGACTCTGGCCACTGGGCCATATCGCCCTGCGCTGAGGGGCGGTACTAGTGACTCCGGCCAGTAGGCCATACTGTCCTAAATCCAAAGACAGCTCCCCCAGCTCTGGGCATTAGGAAATACTGTCCTGACTTACAAGGCCACCTCATTGATGTGGGCCACTAGGCTGTGCTGCCCGGAATCTAAGGAGAGCCATATTGTCTCTGACCATTGGGCTTCCCTGCCCTGAGAAGAAGAGCAGTTATTTGGACTTGGCCATAGCATCCAAAGGATGATGGGGTATACCTGCCCTGTGACAGGCCCACTGAGCTCTTTTATACCATAGTTCTATCAATGTACTGCTTGTGTCATTTGTGTTCTCATACAAAGCTCTACTTCTCCCCTCTGCACGTTCCTTCCCAATGGCACTATCTTGCAGGACCTAAGTTCCCCAAGGCTGGGTTCTTCCAGCCCTAGAATCAGATGAACACGCACACACGCATTAACAGAGCACGTCTGAGAGGACCGGGTTAATCAGCACTTCCAAGCTGACCCCTTATATGCCCTTGGACTCAGTAGGCTGGGTCAAACAGCACCTCCAAGCCCTTCATATGCCATGGGCACCGCACCAGAATAGAGTATGCCTGAGCAGGCTGGGTCGAGCAGCACTTCCAAGCTGCCACCCTTATATGCCCCAGGTTCAGCACGTCCCTATCCCCACTTTCATGTTACAATTGTTCTGGTAGTAACCCACTTGATGAGCAAACCCCACAGGATTTTTGGGCGCTGCAGGGATCTTTAGCTTAGGTATGAGGAGCATTGCTGCAGAGCGAATGGGGAAGTCAAAAAACACCCACGAGGGAGGAGAGAGAGAGAGAGAGGGAGAGAGAGAAGCAACCAACTTAACCATGACAGTTATTTATTGCCAGGTAATAACCATACAAGGGGAGCCAAACAAACAAAACAATTATTATATTAAATCTAACTTAAATTTGATTACAAAAGTCAGATTTAGAAAACTATAACTGATCATACAAGTCAGGGTCAGAAGGTTATACCTAGAGAGAGAGAGTTCGTTTTCACCACTCCATGAAGCGTGAATCCATCGGGGGTCCCAGGTAGTGGTGGTAGCTGAGGGCCTGGAGTGCTGGAGACAGGCAGAGCCCCCAACATGATCAGTCAGGAGAAGATGAAGTCATCATAGAATCATAGAATTTCAGAGTTGGAAAGGACCTCAGGAGGTCATCTAGTCCAACCCCCTGTTCAAAGCAGTCCCAATGGAACCGATGCAGATTTTGGATCCAGGCATCAGAGCACTTACTTGAACATGTAGGGAAAGAACAGTGGTTTGAGGAAGAACACTAGATTTGTTTATGGGTAAACTGATGGCTCAAGGGAGTATACCAAAGTTGTTTTGTTCAGATTAGACAATAGGAACTGATCATTCATGGCTATGGGCCGTGTTCCTTCGAGGGAGCTCACAATGCAATTAGGCAGCTTCAGTATTTTGGGTACCGATAAAGAATTTATTACTGGAATTGGTCTGATAACTACTGAGCTTGGGGTGTGTACGTGTGGGTTCAATAACATCTGGAGCAGAGATCCCTCATCATGCAGTGCTTCCCTGCTTTTCTGGTCCAAGAGTCCAGTGCAGTTCTTGCCTTGGAATCTCTGTACTCCATTCTGTATGCTAATGGAGATGCCTCCCTGTCCCATCGTTGATGCAGATGAGGCTAGGGGAGTTTCCTTAATCCTGTCTGGAGAGGTTTAGATATATCTCCCACTGCCTTTTCATTGGTTTTTGTAAGTCTTTCTTCTGATCGGTTTTGGTTCAAGTAGAGGCCGGCGGGGGAAGGTCAGACAGGCTGGATACTGTGCCCTGGTTCCCCAAGAACACAGAGCTGATAGGTATAGTTACTTGGCCTTATGCTATCAATTTGGCTTTCCCAGCAAGTGTCACTTAGTGGCTTCACGGTTTGTAACATTGTCTGTGAAGATCCTTGTGTGTCCTTTGCAGTTCTCTGAAGAGAGATGCTGAATCTAAAGAAGATGTTGCTGCATCTGACACAACCAAGTTGAGGGAATGGCAGCCACAAGGCATGAAGAAAGCTCTTGGATTTAGCACAAAGATCCTTGCCCGGACGCCACGGTTTCTTCCCTTCATGTTCATGCCATTGTTGTAGCCTTGGCCCCGGAAGTCCTAAAGCTTTATTTTATTCTCATTCAAAACTTTCATAAACAGTTCTGTTAGGCCTTTTCCAGTAGAGTCATTCACAGATCAGAAATAGATAAAGTGTTCCTTTACTTGGATACAGCTATTCTTGTCATCAACAAATCCTACTATAAATGACATTTTTTCACTGTGACTGATGTTGGGAGTGCAGTCCATTATTACGGAGTAGTACTTCACTTTGCTGAGCCGAATTACTCTGTTATAAAACACCTTCCTTGCCATAAGGTCAATCAATTTGTTTGAATTGTTTTGCTGCAGTAATTGTCCATAGTTTCTTTACAAACTACTCAACGTAGGTGCTCATGCATGACATCGTCATATTTCCCAAGGAGCTCTACCAAACCGAGGAAATTACCGTTAAGTTCAGTGAACAACTTATCCAAGGAGACCCAGAAAGCCAAATTATTCTTTGCAAGGAAGAACATAAGAACGGCCATACTGGGCCAGACCAAAGGTCCATCTATCCCAGTATCCTGTCTTTCGACAGTGGTCAATTCCAGGTGCCCCAGAGGGAATGAACAGAACAGGTAATCATCAAGTGATCCATCCCCTATCGCTCATTCTCAGCTTCTGGCAAACAGAGGCTAGGGACACCATCCCTGCCCATCCTGGATAAGAGGGTAATTGAGATCAGATGCTTGAGCACATTCCTCAAATGCTGGGTTTCTACATTAATAATGTACTGGTTTTCTGTGTCTATTCATTTATTCTGGTTGAGCCTGGACTCAACCTCCATCCATTTGTTGTAGGCCAGAAAATGGTCAGTTGACTTTTCATGTTGCTTCAGAGCATCAGCTAAGTTATGCAGTAATTGTATCCAGAAAGCACAAGCAATGATTTGCCATTCTTGTGAAATATTTTGCAACAAAAACAGAACACTCTGATTTCAAGTAAACTAGACAATGCTGATTCAGTTTCTCACCATTCTTGAGCACTCTTTTGCAGTGTGGCTTTGAGAAGTATCACCTCTGCTTATTTACTAGAAACGTCATATTCTCGATTTTGCCTGGCCCGTTCAAAATTGTACAATCAATATCGGCAGAGTTTAGGCTCAATGGCCGTAAAGCAGAATTTGATATATCAATTTGTGTTGTGCAATTTTTCTCACTGCTGTTTCTGTCATCATGTGAGGCTGATTCTTCTTTATCGTTTCTCTCCTTTTCATGTAAACCAGATTTTTCTTTGTCATTACTCTCCTTTTCATATGAGCCACAATCTTCTTTAGCGTCACCGTCCTTTATGCTGCAGGAAAAAAGGACAATTTTCCATCACTTTCCCATTCTTTATCTTCAGATAAATCTTTTAATTCCTTAGTAATAGGACTTCCATCATTTACGCTTCCCTCCTCAATTTCTTCTGCACTGGGATGATTGCTACTGCATAAAGCCCGGTCTATGTTATTCTGTTTCAGATATTTTTCCCTCAGAGTCTCTTAGTCTCATTGTACGAGCAGAACAGATCCATATTTAGAATCCTTGAGCCAAATTCTGCCAAGCGTTTCCTTACCACACAGGTGGGAGTAAGAGACTGTGCATGGGTTGTTCCTCAGGGCAAAATGTGTTCCCTTATTTGCCCGTTAAGGAAGATGCATTTCACAACAAGTTTGTGACTCATTCCTGACATAATGATTGTAATTGACAAGCACAGTCCCTATTCTCCCCCTGCAGAACATGAATAACTCCAGTTGACTTAATGGGATTTACTTGTATCCTATAGAGTGAGATTGCCCTAGTGTTTTCCTGAAAATGCAGGATCTGGAAATGGTTGAACAAAGGGGACGGAGGAGAAGATCAAACGTATTTTACATCACAATGTTATTTGTGAGTGCAAGAAATAATTGATTTTCTCTGATTAAGAATGGGAGGGAGAGTACTTATGCAGTAAGTATGCTAATTATTTTCTAGGTATATTATGTATATTGTAAGATATTGCTAGAGGCTGGTAGGAAAATAGAAAACATACTGTAATTTACATAGCTATTGAAGAACAAAAATCCTATTGTATAGGAAAACCTATAATATTCATGGTCATTACTGCTGATTTGGTATTAACCCTGAAGTAAAGAAACCAATCTCTGTATATTCATTCCTTTTTGGTTGCCATAATATTTTTTCTGTTAGGAGCCCCCCAAATACAATAAGGACAAGAAGAAATCAAATATCATTTAAAAAAATTGAAATGCCTCTTTTAAAAGGCATAAATTAAGTGAATCTTTTTGTTCAAATTCTATATGATCATCTGTCTTGCAAGATTTCTGAGTTCATCTTCAACTATTTACAATTAAAATCATACATTGCCAAAGAAAACTTCGAAAAGTTTCAGAAAAAATCTATCTTTGCACTCTACTTATGTCCTCCTGATGGGAAACATTAAGCAGGTAGAATACAGCCTGTTATATTACTTTAAAATGACTATAGATTCATTTTAAGACTCAGAGATTTTTACACCTGGGGGACTTCTGCGCCACTGCGCAATGTAGAATTTTACAGAAATTAACGTTATGCATGCAAAATTTCCTTTCACTCACAGAAATGGGCTGCAATGCTGCTAGCCGCCACTAGGGGCCACTGGACTTTGCAGAGTCCAGCTTGCACATAGAAGACAACACTGCTGGAGGGTGGGATAGGGAGCTAGAGGGTTCCTGGCAGGTACAGTTCCCAACATGCTCTGAGGGAAGGAGAGGGAGGTGCACAAGAAACTCTGTGCAAGCCTAGTACCGAGCATCAGGATCCCTATGGATCCCTGGACTCTGTGGAGAGGGGGCGGGTGGGGGAGGGGAAGAGGGGCGGTGGTGTTGTGTGTGTGTGTGTATTGTTACAGACATACTTGCTGACAGGTATTTTGAAATAAATTACCAGAATAATTGAAAAGTGATTAAGTAGTGTTATTTTGACAAATAAAATTTGCAGAATTTTAAAATAATTTGTTTGCACAGAATGCCCCCTGGAGTAGATTTTGGAGAAAATCTTCTATTGTAATTCATGAATTTTTCTCTAACCCCTCTAAAGCAATGGTGCTGTGTACTATTCGCAGGTAACTAACTACATGAAGGAGAAACACAAAGTCATTTGTTACACTGAATATTTGGGGGAAATTATTAATAACTGCTTCAATGTCTTATGATATGTAGAAAAACACTTCATTACAGATTCCTATGTATCAATTTTTACTAGATCTTACTTGCTTGCTGCAAGGAAATTAAATGAGTAAGAAACTATGTGTAATTTTGCTTGCAACTTCTTGGGTGGAGCATTCTAAATGAAACCTTTCACTGTCTGCGAAATACAGTGGGGACTACTGATGAAGAATAACATGGCACATGATTATTTACTGTATGGAGGGCAAGGAAGAGTTGGAATATATATATATGAGCAACAGTCTACTTAGTACTAGGACCCTGATTCAGGAAAGCATCCCTATTCAGTATAGCATTTAAACTCATGTGCAAAAGCTTTACTGAATTTGGGGCTGAGAAATGCAAACATTTATGAAGCAGAAAACCACATGAAACTCTGTTTGTTTAAGTTCATACTTAGAAGCACAGTGGCGATGTTTTGTGCAAAACTCTGCTGGACCTAACAGTTGAAATTGGAGTTGCCATTGAAATTTTTTGATCCACCTGTATACAGAGAGATATTTAAAAAAACCCAAAGTTTTGTTCTGGATTCATCAAAGCCCCTCATCATTACAAAAAATTCTTGAATTATTTCCAATATTCAACCAGATTTGGTTGGTAAGGGAGAAGACAAGATAGGAATTTGCCTGACTAAAAATGAAGTAAAAATTGATTAAGGATTTGGTGCATAGAAAATATACAAACCTAAACAAACACCACTTAGCTCATCCAGTCTGAACAACTACATTTTGCATTTACTCACTCACTACATCATTTTTACTAAACTCTTCTTGGTCATCTGTGGTGGTGCCTTGACTACCATCCTCAAAAGTCCACAAGAAAGACAAAGAGTGGAGAAAGGAAGCATTATTATCTTTCATATTATTAATATTAATTATTAGTCATGGGAGCTATATATACATTTAAGAGCAAAATTTTCCCTATATTATTAGTAGAACATACTGGGTAAAATCCAAGCCCCACTGAAGTTCTTGGGCATTTTGCCATGGACTTCAATGGGGTCAGGATTTCACCCAGTATTTCAAATGTGCTCAACAAACTGGTTTTCCTGACTTGTCCCTGTTGTAATTCTTTCTGAGCACTCACTTTTTCTAGATTAAAAGTTAGATACTAGCATTTTATTGTGGTAAGCTAGTGTGACTACATTCACTCACTTACCGATATTAGCCAATTAATATGTAATTTTTTTTCTCTTACTCATTAAGTCCCATATTACAGTAGGATTCAAAGAATACTTTCATTTTTATGTCTGCTATATCCAGGTTATTTGCAACAACAACCATGACCATAACATAAATCTTGGTGTGCTCAATATGAAATTTTTAAATCTTGGGTTACTAATTGAAGGCTGAAATCTCTTGAAGAAGAGATTTGTGGATTAATTTTTAAATCAGTTTTTAATCTGCTTATTCAGTTTTCATTACTGTGCAGTGAAAATTTATAATGAAAAATACAGTACTTAACCTTTAATAATTTTCCTGTTTGCAATATATTTAATTCCAAAGAGCCAAAAGGTGCTGTGTATCAGAAATATATTCCAGGGGAAAGGAAATATATTCCACATCATAATATATATATTTCATTTTTATAGTACAATATATTCATTAATTGGACTTTCTTTAAAAAAAATCATAAAACCTGCACTCACCTAATGTAATATACACCCTTTGATTTTGCAAATATGAACTCAGTATGTTATAAGGTGGAAAGCCCACCTCCAAGACTCAGTCATTGTGTCAAAGGTATATTACAAGGTATGAGAGAAGAAAAAAAAGATCCTGTTTAAATCTGCAAAAAAATGAAGTTATAATATTCAAACTGGGTTCTTAGCTAGCATAAATCAGCATAGTTCCCTTGATGTCAATGGAGTTATGCTGAATTACACTCATGGAGGCTGTATCCCTTCATATTGAGATATACAGGGATAAATCCTCAACTGGGATAGATAAGGGTAACTGCATTGAGTTTGGTGGAATTACTCCAATTTACAGTAACTGAAGCTCTGGCCTATAGATAGCAGGGGTTGAATCTGGCCCCATTGAAGCCAATGGGAGTTTTGCCATAGACTTTAATAGGACCAGGGACTCATTAGGTCAAGGACAGATCAATTTGATGGATGAACTGCTTGGACTGCCTTTTCTTGTATGTCTGGAAAGCACCTAGGACATCATGGGTACTGACAGTATCACTACTACTAATAATAATACTAATAATTGCATTAATGTACCTCTGGAGTAAATCCATTGAAGGAAATGAAAGTTCTCTGGAGCCTACAACATTATCTTGCTTGGCAAAAGTCAGGATATATTGGTTTCTAAATATGGCTTTAAATGACATCTTCTGCCATTTTGTATGTGCATGACTAGTTCTCACTGACTTCCAGCACAAATCAGGGAGCAAAATTTAGTCAAGAAAAAATTCTGGTTTTTTTCCTATATGAAAAGGGTTTTTTTCCCCTGATTGTTATCAACATGAAGAAAATGAAAGACATCAATTTTTCTTTCCTTCTTTCTTGTCAATCTGAACTTCCATCATTTGTGCCATGCTGCCTTTGAACTAGGATTTTCCAGTCAAGTGAGATGGACAAAATCAATATTCTCACACACAAAGAACAATGATATTATTGTTAATTTACAAGATTTTTAAACAAGCAATTCTTTCTTGCCGAACTTTTTCTTTGCTGGTATAGATTTAGCTTTGTTTGCTTTTTCAAGGTGATTCAAGCCAACACATTAAATAGGACATCACACCTGATGCAATTATTAGACAATGACTAACAAAGAAATAAAATCTAGTATCTTTGAAATAAAAGAGAAAATCAGTAAATATCACCTGGAATTGACACTCTGGGGTCTAAAAACACATGATATTATTATTAATTATTATTACTGATAAGATCATTATTATCTATTTATTTTATTTGCATCCTTCTGTATTTCCTGGCTCCACTAGGACTTTCTCCCCTGTTTGATTGGCAGAGACCCTGGTTTTTTTCCCCACCTTCTCTGCAGCATGGGGCACGGGTCTCTAGAAGATTTTATTGAGTAAATGGTAGATTCTTTGTAACATGAAGTCTTTAATTCATGATTTGAGGACTTCAGTAACTTAGCTAGAGGTTATGGGTGTATTACAGGAATGGGTGGGCAAGGTTCTGTGTCCTGCATTGTGCAGGAGGTCAGACTAGATGATCACAATGGTCCATACTGGCTTTAAATTCTATAAGTCTATGAGACGGGAAGAAGTTTTGCATAATGCAAGAAACGCAGATCTTACTGTATTTCAAATCCAACCAGAAGCTGGCAGGACTCCCAATATTCCACTAGCTTGTATTTGTTGTTATTATTAATTAGTTTATTATTATTTTATTTATTATTCTGTCTCCCACAATGTGGCAGGCTCTCTGTGTATTTATTTGCAAGTAATTTAGAATAACCAAAAAAAGTATTTTAAGATCCAAGCATAAAGAGGAAGAAGTAGGGTTGAGATTTCAAACTGAATTGGGCATATCCAGATTTGAGAGTGCTTGATTTCTCAGAATCAGTGTTGCATGAATGGTAGATGTCAGTAAGTTGAGTACCATGGCACCTGGCTGCCATCTTAGAGGAAGTGCAGCTGTTTTCTCTCCTGGCATGTTCCACTGGAATTGTAGGCAAAATGTTCCCTCAGAGGGGCTTCAAATTGAACAGAGCTGTCTGCAACTCTTTACTACCTCCCTCTGGAAGCCACATCATGGAGAGAGGAAGCAGAGGTTGTTAGGTCAGATCAGAATCAGTCCATTCCGACTCTCCCTTGGCTCCAAATGCAAATGAAGGAAGATTTTTATTTCTACAGCAACACAGGCAACTGTTGATTCTATCTTTGGTGTTAAGCACTGTGTGACATACTGTTGAACGCAGTATGTATGCCTTCCTCACATGCCAGGTAAGCAGCAGGGATATGTAACCATTGGGCATATTAATGAAAGCAGTGTCATCCACCCAGTTTCTGCTATCTCTGTCCCATTTTCTGTGCTACACATGACCAGGCAGTCAGATGTTCAAGGCATGTGACAGTCCCATATGGTACATAATCATCAGAGCTGCCTGCCACCAGTGCTGTGTTCCAAATTCTCTGTCACCTAATCCTTTTTTTTTAGCCTTCATGCCAACTAGAAGATGTCTCGGTACAGGAGGAAGCATATGTTGCATTCTGATGTGTACAAATCAGCCTGGCTTTTGGATCATATAACTATGTAAAAGAATAAAGGTTAGTGACATCATTCAAACTTGGAGTTGTAGCATTACTTAATAAAGTGAAAAATTGTTTCACCATGTCCATATCTGTAATTGGTATTAAAATATGCCAACAGATAACAACCTTTGCATCCATGAGTACACACAGCCATTAAATAAAAAAATAAAAAAATACCTTGACAGGGCAAATAGCTTGGCATGACATGCACACCAGGGGCCTTGCAAAAGATCAACTCCTGGGACATATGCATGTAATCACAACATTTTAAACTACAGTATTTAGATTTTGTGCACTATATTTGCAGTGTTCTGTTTCCAAGGAAACAAAACAAACACACTGAAATCTTTGGGGGAACTGGGGGCAAGAGGGGAGTTGTAGAGAAACCAGGGGACAGTGATAAGCAGTGAAAAAATATAATGAGCATTAAAAAAAATTAACAGTTCTGTGTCAGAAAATGGGTTAATGATCAGACTTTTCAGAATAAGTGTTGAGATTCTTTTACCTTTATTTTTCAATATGGCATTTCAACAGGAGAATGCCCTACAAGACCCAGAACAGCGAGTTTGCCCAGAAGTGCTCTAATTAACTGTACCAAATGGTCTGCTATGCTGTCAAGTTAATGCCGTCTATCTGGCTCTTCACTGGCCATCATGTATCATTGTTCGGCGAATGACAGCAGTCAGGTTATTAAAGGTGTAGATATTAAATTAACAACAGTAGTAAACATTGTAGCTGTACTTCACATCTCAGCAGAACCAATGAAGTGGATGACACTGAATCCATGCTGATATGCTGCAATGACAGATGGGCATCATTTAACACAATACATCAGTGGGCAACCCACGTACCACAGCTGTCCTCCACTACATGAATTAGATCAGGGTAATTAATCTAAGGCAGAAAGTGCTACTAAAGTGGATCCTAAGCAGAATTAGAAATGAACAAAATATCCTCTTTCTAAAGAAAAGGCTCCACATAGCACTGGTCTAGAACTGACAGCAAAGTATTTCAGTCCACAAAAAGAGGAGGCCCTTTTCATTCTGTAGAGGAAATATAAAGAACATCATTTTGTTAACTAATATTTTATCACATTCTCTCTTGTCACCATCTACAACAGAAAAAGCAGCAATCACAACAACAAAGGATTAGGGTCAGGATGACAGGTTTGGCTCAGTCCTCTAAACTGAAAAGTATACTATCACCTTTTATTTCCTGCAAATACTGCTGATACAACTATTCTCTGTTCTGTTTGCTCCACGGATACTGATCCAGAGATTAAATTCCTATTTCGTTTTTGGGGGGGGGAGGGGGAGAGAAGATGAGGGTTCGTTACAACCCTACAACTCCCTTTCCTTCAAACTACAGATTGCTGTACGTTTGCCAAGTATCACCAAATAGGAAGAGAATACTGTACCTCTTAGTAGCAACCTAGCTATCTTAAATATCTCATCTGGTTTAAGAGCATGATTAGGGTACATCTAACAAATAGTGTTTTTTATTATTATTCATGTTTCTCCCCCACATTAGGCTACAGAGAAATATCAGGAAGGATTAAAGTAAATGTTTTTGTCATGTTATGGTATTGGTTAGTTGCTAGATTCTTCCAATGAGTTTTATTGTATGTTGATATTGATATTCTGTATGAATACCCTTCAACACGCTCTTTGATAAACAACAAATAATCCTGTGATGTGTATATGAGATTATAAGCAGTTTAAACATTAAAGGCTTAAACCCATAGTATACTGATTTATCCCTAAATGTATTCAACTTAAAGAATTTTTAAAAAAAGAGTAACAAAGAGAAATGGTGATGAGACTTCATTGTTTGTCTTGCACATTCTATATCAATTCTGTTTCCAGTGTGTTTAGATAGTGTGTGACAATGTGGCGATTGCAAATATCCATAAAAAGTGTGTCTGACAATGGCAGGCATTGACTAAGCAGCATGCACCTACTCCATCACACCAGATCATTTCTAGCTTCCTCTTTCTTGTTTTCACTCTCTAGTACAGAAAGTCACAGTTCTCTGAAACACTTCCTTCTTTCTGTCTATGATATAAATAATGTTGGTGGTGATTTTGTTGGTGGCCTATGGCATTTATTAAGTGTGTGATTATCTATGTTGCTGCCAGGGTAGTGTGAACTGTGGATGATTGCTGGAGTCTGTTGATTATATCGTAAAGGAATATAGGACATAGGACCGGCAGGGAGGTTCATTGAGTACAGTCCCCTGCTATCACAGTAACCTAAATAAACCCATTTCGAAAATTATCAAGTTCCATCTTGAAACTAGCTAGACTGCTTGCTCCCGTTACTTCTATTGGAAGGCAGTAGTTTTAAAAGTTTGGCAAGGGAACCAACAGCATGGGACATACATGCTATATTCATTTTAATACATATCTTAATGAATAAACAAATCAATAATTATTGTACTTTTGGTTTTCAAAAAAACTGGGGACTTCGTGAAACAAACCTCACTCTGTATAAGATTTGCAAGCCACCTCCATATTATCCTCTCCACACTGGTGAACAACATTGGTGAATTCCTGTACAAGTAGTGCATGTTTACTTAGACATCCTAGCACACTTTAGGAAACACATGTTACCACATGCACAGTATCTGATTTTCTAACTTCATAATCTTAGACATTTGTGATTATACCAAATCATGAACTAAATGACTGTTAAATTTCACATTGTCAATGAAAGATGCTTTTACAGGGAGAGAAGCACAGACATGCAGCTTCACCTAGTAAATGTCTCAATGTTTAGTTTCATGTTACCTTTTTTCTGTCTTCCTCCACAACATCACTAAAATCTGACCCTTTCATCCATACCCATCCCAGAAAATATCTTGTTAATTATTTCTTGCCTTGATTACTGCAACCTCCTCCTCTCCTGTCTCCCTGACACCACATCACTGTGTTATCATCTACACAAAATACAGCTGCCGAGGTTATCTTCCGACCTCTTGCTCTGAGCATATAACTCCATTCCAGGTTCCATCCACTGCATCAAGTTTAAGCTTCAAGTTCTCACCTCTCCACTTCACAATGTTGCCCATTCGTCCACTTCTCCCACACGTTTCTGCACTTTCTTCCATGCAGCAGCTTATACATGGAATGCATTCCCTGAGCAACCACAATATCCTCCTCTTCAAAACCCTGTCTGCTGTGATACCTACAGAAGATCAACCAACTAATAATGGCTGAATCAAGCAGCAGCTGGAGATAACCGTTTTTTAATTTTATTATTTACAAAAAAAAGGTACATGAGTAACCTCTGTATGTTCATGATATTATTGTTATCCTCATCTTCCCTCCATCATCTGCTGCCTCCTATTTTTTTCTTACCATCACTTGTGCCTTGTCTTAAATTACAGATCACAAGCTCTTTGGGGCAAGAATTGTGTCTTCTGAGGCATTTGTAGAAAAACTAGCAAAACATGGTCCTTGATTGGGCACTACTGAAATATAAATAAAAATAAGTAGAGTACAAGCATTAACAACATCAATTTCCCTTCATTGTTTCATCATGTATCTGCCTTGACCTTGAAGAACCATCGCTTGCGATGAGATGGTAATTCATTCTCCTTGCCCATTCAGTGCATAGACTCCCTGCAGTGACTGTCAAATGTACATTGTTTTTTTGTGATATCAGCACCTGCCCTCTCGGAACTGCAATGAGACAATTAATTTCCTTAATGTAAGCTACTAAAAAGTCCTTGGATGTCAATAACTTTTAGTCACTACTAACTTGATCTTAAGTTAGACTGGCGACCTAAGGCAAAGGCTATATATGGATCATTACTAATGCCCTGAGCCATCCCGCTACCTCATGCAAACCTCTGAAAATTAGAGTTCATAACAAAATGCTGTTGTAATCAACTGCATTGCAGAAAATGCAGGAAAAAACTAAGTTAGAAATAAATGATGATTTATCAAGATGTCAGGTGTCACGCAGTGATGGATGAACCGCAACAGATTTAGAGGTTCAGCTCCCGTAATCATCCTAAAGTCTGCATCGTTATCAAAAGCTTATCCTAACACTTTTGGTTGTGAAAATGGGCTGAAAATCTCAGAAGGGCAGACTGGCACTTCAGCCACAAACTTCCAATCATTCTGTTCCTCAGTCTCTTGATGCAACCACCCATGGCAATCCTGTCCCCTTATCCCTCCCTCAAATCTCGGGGAAGGGTGGCTCTGTCTTCTATTGCACCTGCCCCTCAAGCTGCTCAGAGTCAGAAGGAGGGAGAAGGAGATGTTAGTTCTTTATTATATATTTGTATGGTGTGCTGTACAATGGGGCCCAGTCTGGCTGTGCCCGTTAGGTGCTACCACAACATAAATAATAAATACTACTAATAATTATTATAATAAAATTAATGTAGTTGCTGCTGCTGCCATTGTGGCTTCCTGGTGTCTCTCTGCAAAATTAAGCTTCACTTCCCTTACCCTGCAGTGCTAGAGGAGGCTAGCAGGAGAACAAGGAAAGGAAGCAACTACTGTTGCTACTTTAAGGGCATCTGGTGGCTGGGGGCTGCAATGCATACAGTACCAGCTTGACAGCTAGAACTATAATGTATATACGATTATCTGCAGGAAAATGACATTTTGGCCACACAGGGCTTGTTTGAAGATAAAACAAGTAGATCCAAAAGGGTTGTTCCCCTTTTTGGGGAGTATACTAGCATATTAATATAATTCGTTTGGGGTTGGCTTTTGGTAGTTCCTCCTGGGCTCCTTGGATGAGTCTTTGATAGGTTGAAGTGCACTGGGAAATTTTAAATTGTCCCTAACTACACCAGCCAGCCCCTTGTATACTCCACAGCAAGCTGAATCAGTGTTCTGCTACAAGATTCTTGGGTTCAGTGGCACTCCGTTATGCCAACTGAAAATTCTACAGCAGCTTCATTTAAATAAAAAAAAAAGCTTTAGACGAATTAATTATTAAATTGAATGGTACAGTCACTGCAACTGCCCTCTCATTGTTTATTTTGAGCTTAAATTCAGTTTTATCAGAAACAAACCTGGAAGTTTTGGCAACTAGGCAGGGGATCACTGGGGCATTTGATATCTATGGAGAGGTGGGAGACAGGGATTTAGGGAGTAGCAAATTAGCTGGACATTTCTGCAAAAATGACAAGCTGTGAAATGGATAACTGTAATGACATGTACAATAATATATTTCATTTTCACAGTTAACATTTCATTGTGATGAAGATCACGTGTCTCTGGGCCATTGTTTTAGACTGCTTGAAAACTCAGGAAGAGGATACTACATTGGTTTATAACTGGTTCTCATTTTCCAGCTTTTCCTTGCAACCACAATGACTATCAATATCATTCTGTCGAAACGAAAGGTTGGTTTCTGCACAAAGGGGTAAATTCTTCAGTAAACCCCATGGCCACAGAATCTCAGTATACATGAGGATCTGATACAAAGGCAATATTTTTATTCTCTGTTTCATTTTTCCTTCCTTTGAATTCTAATAAATATCAGTAGAATTTTTAGTGCTGATGGAAGCTATTTCATTGATGCTCCTGTGTATTTAAAACAAAACCACTTCAGCACAGACAGTGGTAATCCTGCCAATGAATCTCAGCCCCACAATGGACTATCACAAAGGGCAAGAAAGTTCAGCAACGCCTATCCTGCTTTAGCTGCTTATTCAGATACTACTTCTAAAATGCATCCTTAAACTTATTTTTTTCACGTTTTCAAGCGGAAGTCTCTACCCATACATACACCTCTTAGAAATGATTGCTTTAAAGAACTGGAGAGTTTGGAAAAGAAGAGTGAATAGCATCAAATACCAATGAAGTTTCATGGACCAGCAAGAATTGCCAAGGCTTTCTTTTCTTATGGAATCTGTACAATGTATTTGGACAAGTCTTCAAAATGTTGACCTAAGAGGTCTCTTTTAAATCATCTTTAAGGGCTAAATAATGTTTTCACTGACACCCATGCACACCCACAGAGGATTTCAAAGGATTCATGTATGTATTACTGAAGGAAGAATTTCCCCCTAAGCCTATCAGACACACACAAAGTGTTAAATCGGGTCAAAGGGCCATAGCCCCTTCTTTTCCCAACCTCATTTGGGAAGGCTAATGCTGGTAGTAGCTCCCAAGCAGTTGTGGCAGTCAGAGCTACAGCTTTAAGTATATCTAATCCTGTTGTAAAGGATGTGTGGGACGGCTGATTTTTTGTGCCTTTTGCCTTCCCTTACTCAACAGTGCAGAGATAGTCTCCATCCAGCACTATAGTTTCTGTGATATATTTGTAATCAGTCCTCACTCAAGAACTGGGGTAATGGGAGGTTCCCTGGAAGAGAATGTTCAGTTCCCATAAGAGATAAATGTGTTTTGATTCTGGAAGGTCTGCTCCACACATTTTAGTCCCTATGGTGGATAATCTATTTTATTACAGGGGGTGTGAATAAAGCTCACCTAATTTTCTGCTGCACTGCATCCTTCTTGTTTCTGTGGCTGTTCAAACTAAAAGGCTGCCTGCTGGGCAAGTTCAACTGTTGGTATACCGGAGCTAGAGGAGAGAAGTGTAGTGGCAAATAAGACATAAGGATAAAAAAAAATCAGAAGGGATGAATTAACTAATCAGAACCAAGTACTTTAGTCACCAAAGGGAGCAACCCTGTGTTTATTCTACTCAGAAAAGAGCTCAGTAACTCACTGCTTTTGTCTGTCAAAAATTACCAGGTGCTATTTTCTTATAAGTACAAATCCAACATATCCTGGACAAATCTTCAATATTTACCTAAACAAAACTATGCTGGAAGAGTTGTGTGTTGTGTTAACTCCACACATGTAGGGAAATTCACACATAAGGCTCTAATTGGTGGGCTTAAGAGAAAACCTTAAACCCACCTTGGAGCAGGTCCTTATTTCTTAAGAGAAGATTTTCTCAGACTCTCTTTCCTCTTGCATGCTCAGAGAGAAACTTTTCATTATTTTTAGTCTGCATACTTAATGCGCCACTGAAATCAAACAGAGGAAATGGAATGTAGGCTCAATAGAAATTTTCATTGATTTAAATGGAAGTGATCCATGGATTTGATTTTTTGTTTTTGTTTTTAGTTGGAGTAATTGATATGATTACTTGGAGTAATTGGTATGATTCATTAGAAATGATCCTGTCAGGAAATTCAACTGAAACCAAACTACACTTAAGACTTGTTCAAGTTCTTTCCACTAAAAGAAGGGAAATGTGTCACAAAGGATCAAAACCTTCAGTATTTGATCTAGATAAAATGAAATGCCATTCCTTGCATTTCATAACTGCTTTCTATTGTTCTTCAGAAATTCAAAGGCCTCAGTTGGTATAAATCAACATAGCTCCAAGAAACTGGCCCATAGTCTCCTCTGTCTTGTATCTTGTAGAGAAAAGGTGAATGAGGTAATATCTTTTATTGGACCAACTTCTGTTGGTGGGAAAGTCAAGCTTTCAAGCCACAGAAATCTCTTCTTCAGGTCTGAAATCCTGTAGTCATATACACCAGTGAAAAGAAGTTACTATTAACCAGTGTTAATAGAGTGGCAGCATTTTACGCTCAGTTTATATTGTGGTAAATGCCTAGATGATGTTGAGTTACTAGGCACAAAGCCAATTGACCTTTCTGGAGTTACTCTTGATTTACATTATTGTGAGAGGAGAATCAAGCCCATGAGCTTTAATTCTTTATTCATGATAATTTTAATATTTTGTGAATGTAAGGCAATATACGACAATTTAAAGAAGAATTCAAGGAGAATATTTATACAAAAATGAATGAATAAATAAATAAAACAATTTCTCCATTGAGACAAAGTACTTCAATGCCCTTTGGTCGTCTCAAGCCTCAGATGGCAGCTTATAGGTCCTGCAACAGTTAGACATGTTAGTGTGTTTATAAGACCTGCTACCATAGGATGGGTTGGATGAATGGGAAGCAGCCCCTTGGAATACAACAGAAGAAACAAGATAAATGAATCGGGATGGAGAGGGATACACCATATCAGCAAAACAGGTAGGGTGATTACAAATGCACATCTTATAAATTACAAATATCCTTTCCCCAACAATTCATCCCTCTTGTTCTTATCCCACACCAATTTCCACTTTTAATTTCAGCGGGTACAATCCTGGCCTCATTGATGTCAATTTCATAACTCCCATTTACCTGGGGGGGGGGAGGGGCACTGGGATTTCATCCAGTTCTCTATGCTCTTCCCAGCATTCAACAGCCTTTCTCCACACAGATGAGCAGTTCTTTTATGAGATAAATAAATGATGTCAGTAAGTAGGTGATTTTCTATTCTGTGTAGGTTTTTATAACAGCTCATCACTGTAGTATGTGAGTGCCTTGCAACTGTGCATTAAGCAGCATGATTAACATCTGACACATGTAGTTTGTGTCATCATCTCCCCAAGACAGAATTGTGTATGCAATGTAGCATTTTGTTTTGTTAGGGGTTTGGGTTTTCTGGTTTTTGTTGTTAACGTTCACGCTGCCATGTGTTTATGTTGGAGAAGGCCAGGCCAAAGAAGTGCTGCCTGACTCGATCAGTTACTGGTAGGTGTCACAAAAGACATGAGGTTTCAGGAGATATTTGCATGAGGAGAGGTCACTGGCTTTTCAGACCAGCTCAGGCAGGGCATTTCATGCAAACAAGTAGTGAGGAAGAAAGATCTGTGGTGTTTGTGTCATAATGAGGCTAGAATCATTGGTGGAGCCCGGGTGCGACGTGCTAAGAGAGAGAATGAAACAGGTTCAAAAGAAAAATCAAAATATACGTTTCAGACATAGTTCTTAACAGAGTGTTATTCCTGTATTTTCTTTTATAATTAACATCCAGTTTTCATTTGACTTCTTTTTGAAGTCTGAATAAATGCCCCTGTTGTGCAGCTTCTGGCTTACATCTTAAAAGAGATACAGGTTCTAGTTCATCATTAAAAACAAATCCTAGTTTTATGAGCCATATAAAGAATAAGGCTGCCCATGGCTATAATTGAGTTACTGGGTTTTATCTCACTACAGTCTGTTGGATGTCTCTCTGGCTATAAAACAAGCAATTTTACAAAGACCCTGCAGTGAGTAGAGCAGGACTTTTGGCTTTCTAGTTATTTAGTTCTCTGTTTCTCTTTTTTTTTTTCCAGAGGTATCAGATGCAAATTAGGTTTCTAGTTTCTCTTATCTCTTTGTTCCTTCCAAAGCTGAGATTGGTAGCTTTAAGAAGATCAAAGTCAACTTTCAAATGTATCCCAAATTGATAATCTCCAGACTATCATACACCTCGTACTCAGAACAAAAAAATAAAATCCATAATGACATGAGCATGGTAAATACGGTTCTTCTGTTAGACTAAGTAAAAGTAGATTATACATGTTTTTTAGACTTCAAAGGCCTGTCCTTTAGGTCAGGTTTCTTTAAGGTCTCAAAAGCTGTATGCACTCCCTTTTGTGTAAGCCTCATAAAAGACACTGCAGCAGTAACTGGAGAGGATTTTTTTTCCTGGCTAACACTGCAATTTCAAAAATCTATGAACAAAACATTTTAAGGGAAGAAAAGCGGGGATATATCCAGTTAATTTAATGTAAATACAGCAATATGATGTGCATTAGAACTTGCTTCTGCTGTATAGCTGACCCCATAAATGGTACTTTGTTTTCCAAATATGCTGGTGAGAATTTTACTCTTCAAAGAAGGCAAAATTTGAGGCTCTTATGTTTCCTTCTGATGTCAAAAGGTGTAAAAACACACACTTCCAACAGTAGGCAGGATTAGAGCCCTGTTCCAAAGTCTATGGAAGTTAGTGGGAGGCTTTCCATTGACTTCAAAGAGCTTTTGATCAGGCCCAGGATGAGATGAATTTCTGATGCTGCATACCCTTCTTTGTGTGGAGCTGAGTAGAGCAGGAAGAACAAGAGGCAGGACCACATTAGGTTTTATGAACCAAGGACATGTCAAAATCTCTGGTTCCAACCATGTGTACACACCATCAGTCCAGCATTAGCAGCACTGATCCCTTGCTGCTATGTTACCATTGGCTGGCAGCCAATGACTGTTCTCTGACCCCTCCAGTAGGGCTAACAGTGTGTGCAGGGAAAGTAAATGGTATTTTGAGCAGCATTGACTAATCCTAGATTTTTAGGCAGATTTTAGTTTGCATTGTGTGAGAACAGTATCAGGCAGAGGTACATCTGCTCTTCCTTGGCCTTTTCCACTTTTTCCCCTTGTCCTAACAGTTATTTTGTGGGAATAGAGGCTGCCATGTGGAGGGAAGAGGAAGATCCCATATAGCCCCTTGGCTTTAAATTGGCTTTATGGGTCATTTGGCTCCCTTCTATAATGCAGCAAGAATGTATGTGTGCTTGTGAAATGAACAGAAGGCTCCAGTAATCCAATATATTTAAACAGTCCCCAGGCCTACACAGACAAGTACTTTATATTACTGTCTGTATACTGTATACTGTTCTGCAGTCTTTATATAACCCAAGATGTATGTTTTTCAGAGACTATGCTTTCCTGATATAATACAGGTTGACAATTTGATATTATATATGCTTAGGAGATATACAATATATTAGTCTCTGAGCAGTGCTGGAAGTATCAGTGATTGTGGATTACAGAGTTTCTTTTAGGGAAACTTTACTGTGATGCAACAGCTCTTTGCAATCAATGCTTGTGGGACTCTCAAAGACGCTCTGGAAAGAAGTTCTGTTGCTAGAAGAAAGGACGAACACCAGGGTTACTTTTGTCACTTTTAAAAATATGAGTGAATCCCGTGGCCATAAGGATGTTAAACTGGCTGAAGCCTGCTACCCGCAGGAGGGTTTAAAAAAAGAGCAATGACAGTGCAACCATCCCCACACCACTCATTAATGTGCCTTTGCTGGAAGTATGGCACAGTCTCTATGCTCTTGGTCTCCCTACCGTGACAGCCAGCAAAGGTGTCAGTTAGTGCCAATAGTCATTACCTAGGGCTGTGTTATAAATGTGGGTCTGAATGAAAAAATACCTGCGATTCTGTCATTTCCCCCATCTGTACTGACTCTGGTTCACCTTCATAATGAAACCTGAATACAAGCTGTATCAGTGCCAGACACAAGAGAAGGATTTCATCAAAAACATTTAGTAAAATCTGATTAGCCTTGGAACAAGATCAGGGGCTGAAGAAAAGTTTTAAAACTAAGGGCAACATTTTTGCTGTCCCTGCATGAGTGCCAGAAAGGGAGGGGAGAAGGAAGCATCTGGGGAGAAAAGGGTAGAAGAAGCCTCTTTCTCCCACTCTCCAGCATCTTGACAGGAGTCAGACAGAGTATGGACCTCTAGTGATTGCTGGAGCCTGAGGCCCACCTATCACATGCCAGAGTTCCATAGCACCAAAGGGGCCAATTGGGGGCAGTGGGGGAGAAGGCATTGTCACCGTCCTCACTCCCGCACCCCATGCCTGCTGACATCTCTCAGTGGCTGTGGAGGTGGGAAGGAGGAAGAATATGCTCTACCTTTCCAAAGCACCTATAAAGACCTCTGCTGGTTCCATCTGCTGTGTCTTGATGACTCAAGCTACCTGCTGTTTGCAGTATGGTTCTATTCTCCCCCCGGTGCCACTCAGGTGCACAAGGTCATATTATTGCCCTAATAGTATAGACCCATTTTCCATTTTTTTTGCAACATTTTCCATTATGTTTTTCCAAAATGTTTATCCACATTTTTACCAATTTTTTTCTGAAAAGATTTTGACATTTTTCCTTTAGCAAAATCATGGTCTTCTGTGAGAAAATGCAGTTCTCAATAACATACACTTTCAAAACAAAAGATCATGGAAATTTTGAAAAGAAAGAAAGAAAGAATAGCCATGTACATTTTTCATAAAAAAATTGTTTGAAAAAAGCCACTTTTTGGTGGAAAAATTTGCACGTTAAAAATTTCAACTGGCTCAGCAAACAATCTTTAGACCAGCGTTTCTCAAATGTGACCACCAGGGACTTTTCGTGTGGCCACAGCCTCCTGGGCAGTCATTGGGGGAGGGGCGGCAAAGCAGCCAGCAGTGGTTGGACCCTGCCCACCTCTGGAGACACAAAAGCTGGAGGAACAGATAGCCAGTGAGTTCCTCACCTTCCCAAGGCTGGTGGGGTCAGGGTCCAGCCCTGAGGTGGCAGGTGGCAGTCATCCCCCCATCACCGCTGGCCCTCGCTGCCTCCCCCAGTGCTCCTGGCCCCTGCTGCCTCCATATCCACCTCCCTATCTGGGGCTTAATTTGTCCCCAGTCTTGCCATATTAAATATTTCTTAATATCACTTTTCACAACAGACTTTGTAACTAGGAAGTCTAAAAAAAAAAGCAACCAAAAAAAAGCAAAAGACATAACAAGAAAAAAAGATAAGAACGTGCAAAGCACCTTATTTGTGTTTCTGTTCTGTTTAGGTTCAATAAAGACTAGAGACAACTGTACATTAATTTTATTATTGAGTCTGCAAAAAAAAAATCGTACATAAATAAATTGCAATGATTTGGACATGTGTATGTGCATATTTTTTATTTTTCCTAAAGTTAATTAGTATTTAAGTAAAAATTGTCAGAATGACCACCAGCAAGAGTTGGTGGCCACACTCTGAGGCCACAAAAAAAATTATTGAGAGAATCTCTGTTTTAGGCCATTCAACAGTCCATCACCCACATTCACCACAATAATAATATTTCAACCAGGTGGAAGCTTCTACCTGGCTGACAGTTATTTCCTGAACATAGAAAGTCAGATTTTCAGAGGTGCTAAGCACTTCGAGTTCTCCCTGACTTCAAACAGAACTGTAGCTGCTCAGCACTTCTGAAAAGAACAGGGACAAGGGCACAACTTTAAAAAGTTAGACATTTCCCCACCCCCCCACAATCTATATACATGATACCACAGACATCATACACTTCCCTGAAGAGTGTGGCATGTAATGTGATAATAAGTTAAATTACAGTGTGTGTCCAGTGAATTTACTGGGAGTTTTTAGGCACTCATTACCTCACAGGTGTAGACTCCTACTTCACTGGCCTTTCCTGACTTAAAGTCAACTACTGTACTCTTCTTGGTCATCATAGATTATTTATGTTTATTGTATCTTTCCTAGCATTTAGATTGTGCTTGAAAATTAAATAGTTACATAACATATAGTAGAGGCTCAAGAGAAAATAAGCTGGTCCTGTGTTCAGCATTATAGTACAGGCATTGCTAATTATTTATTTCCTGCTGTTAAGCAGAAAACAGGCATGACTGCCCTCACAACAGCTGCAGCATCACCACATGTGAAACACCATGAACTTTATGCGCTAGCTCTGCTGAAGAGCTTTGGGGGGCAATGGGTATTACAAGCAGGTAGACTGGTTGTCAGAAGAGGCTTCTGAAGAGGCCTAGTGCATCAGCAGCAATTAATGCAGGTGGTATTTTAGACAAGGGAGCTAATGAGCTTTAATATGCATGCAGGTGAGGGAGTGCTGAATCAGTAGAGCCATTAATGAACCTATGACAGCCTAATTAGCTACAATTTAAAATCTATGGAATCTAATCAGAGAAGCTGAACACTGCTGCAAATCTGTATATGAATGAGTCTTTCTAAATACTCCAATCTGTTGCTTAGTCACTGATTGATAGTAATTGCTTTTTTTCCCTCTATTGTGTATAGGAAAATGCCCAATTTTGTTCTGATAGAGGAGGACACAACATTGAAGTTAAATGCCTAAAATGTTTAGCTGCTTAAGTTTTAATCAGGGGATCTTTAAAAAAAAAATCAGGGGATCTTTAAAAAAAATCAAAGTAAAATTAATTTTCAGCTCTGAATATAGATGATTAAAAATATACCACCAACTTTTCATGTACTTGGCTGGCAGAGATTATATGCTAGTTAATCAACTCCAAATAGTTTATATGAAATTAAAGATAGAATGACAGCTGAAGTGGCATAAAAGGCACATATTAATATTAAAAACCCCTTTCTTTACATAGGACATTTTATTATGGTTATCTTAGATAACTGATTTTTTTAAAAATTTCCCAGAGACAGAAACATCTTTTAAAAAGAAATGCAAAAGGACTTTTTGGAGTTACTGTTAATTAGCTAAAAAAGAGAATTCTTATCATGAAAGACTTTTACTCCATTTTATTCCAAAATTCTTGTGCACAATTTGAAGGTGTAATATTATAGAAAATATTGTAGAAAAATATTAAATGGTTGCAAAATTTTTCAGTATAATAAAAATGTAACAAATAAAAGTTCAAACACCGGAATTATTAGTAAATGTATCCTGTATTCAGGGTCTGGATCCTCCCTTTCTTTCACAGGCTAAATCCTATGAGAGTTTTGCCTCCAGAGGGAATGCTGCGTAGAGTTCTTAGTCTGAGGCTAGCGTAGATATTTAGCAATAGCATTTATAGATTTATATCAGCCTGTGGGTGAGAAGTTGCTGAAGAGGCGGGAGAACCTTTTGGGTTGAATTCACCTCATTCTGCAGATGACCACCTTTGGTATCCTCAGTAAATATTATTATTATTATCCGTATAGCTATGAACATAAATATCTGCAGTAAATACAGAAATAACTGCCAGCGTCACACCATTCAGCATCAATGTGACGTAATTTCAGGTAGCCACAAAGTAGCTGGAGACTAAATGTGTGAGCCCCTGAAAATATGGCTTTCTGATGTGCCCACAAGCCTGGAATTGCTGTTATAGCAAACTCCATGTACATAGCAGTTTGATAGAGAGGAGAGAGACACTAAAAGGATTTAAGGACAATTTATACCTTAAAGATCACCTCTGTCTGTACATGATATTTGAGATCACTTGAGGCATTTAAGAACTCAGACCCCATAGTTGAATCAGGAAACACCTGAAACAGACAACGGTATGGTCTTTCCAGTGAGGAAGAAAAATCAACTCTGGAATTTGTTTCCTCCATTGGTTCAAAGTGGTTGACCTCCAAATAGGGCTGGCTGGCAAACAACAATTCCATTTTAAATGTGAGATACCACAGAATATCCAAGACAGCACCCTGCTCCAAATCAGACAGGGCAGGAACTTGAAAATGGATCTCCCACTTCCTAGGCAACTGTCATAAATACTGAGCTATTAGCTATTCCAGGATCACCGGTGTGTCTCACCACCCAGGCAACTTCCCTAAGCATGGGGCTATTTGGATCTTTCTCTCTCACTCTCCCATTCTGGACCTGAGAAACTGTCCCAACAATTTTTTTGTTGAAACTGATCAGTTTCTGTGACACAATTAGTTTCTGAAAAAATGGCATTTTTCTATAGGAAAAAGTTTTAGTAGAATTTTTTTCTACCAGCTCTATCTCCAAGCCACATTCCCGAGCCCACTGAGAAACCAGTACAAAAAAAAAAAAAAAAAAGTCTCCACTGACACCTGTTAGTTGCCAGTATCCTGGATTTCTCTCAGACAGATTTCAGAACAGGCTATGGGTCTTGCATAGTGCTGTTTGTGAATGTTCTGCAGTTCAAGAAGCATTTACTGAAGAAACCCTTAAATAGTTCTGAATGGTGAATAAGTCTCAGAAAACCAGTCTGATCACAGACAATCCATGGACAGAGGAAAAGATGAAATTCACTAAATAAATAATTTGCTATGAATTATTGTCCAAGCTCTAATTATCATTGCCATTCGCTGTCATAATTTGCTGAATCAGCTACACGAGCTTTGCTGCAAGTGAGGGCTGTCTCTGATGCTGTTGTCTTTTGAGATTGGAGCAGATACTGGACTTTGATTTCATCCACTCTACTCACCCCATTTTCTTTTTTTGATGAAGCAAGTGAACAGCCATAATAGGTTCCATTTTATATGCAGTTGTTTGACTCCGCCCCACAGATCTAGTTATTGCATTATACAGCAGGAGTGAAAATAAATCACAAACCAATGGCCTGATCCTGAAACCCTTACTCCCTTTAAATTAAGTGGGAGTTTTACCTGAGTGAGAAATGCAGAATAAGGTGCCAAGTTGGTGACTTTAGTTAATTTACCCTCCTATAATTTAAAAGTAGGAAAACTGATCTTAATTCTTGAAAAAAATAATGTTACAATGCTAACGCTCTACACCAGTGGTTCCCAAACTTGTTCCGCCGCTTGTGCAGGGAAAGCCCCTGGCAGGCCGGGCCGGTTTGTGTACCTGCCGCGTCCGCAGGTTCGGCCGATTGCAGCTCCCAGTGGCCGC
>NW_020664435.1:26495516-26516286 GCF_002925995.2 Terrapene triunguis | reverse complement strand
CAGCAACTTTGGGGCCAATTTTATCCTCTCCATGAAAAGTGAGCTTGCAAAGGGTGGTTGCAAAGCAGAATGTGGTCAGTAGGGATTCATTTTGCAAGTTGCTGAACACGCTGGTCCTGATCCAAAAAAATGCATAAGCATAGAGACCAAAAGGACTATTCACATGCTTAAATATAAGCACATGATTAAGTACTTTGCTGGATCAGGACCAGAGTGCCCAGCGCCGTGTAAGATCAAGCTTTTAGTTAGTAGAGCTATTACAGTTCTTGAATACAATACAAACATTGCCCAGTAATTTATTTAAAGAAAGAGTGGCTTCCTCATTTTCCCTTGTTTGGAAACACTTTTCTTTATTTTTTGCACAGTGGCAGCTTTATTTTTTCTATAGCATTTCCTGCTGGGGTGTAGCTGAATAAATTCATTTTAAGGCAGTTGGTAAAGTGTTTTCTTTCTGTATATCTCTGGTGATGCATTTTTTAATATATCATTTTTAAGGTGGCTGCTTCTGTATTTTTCCTTTTTATTTCCTGCTGTGGAGACAAGGGCTTTAATAAACAATTTTTTTGAAGTGGCTATTTTTACATTTTTTTCTCCTGTATCCTGCTGTTACAGTGCTGTAAGCCTGTTATATGTTCATTTGTTTAAAATGGCTGCTGTTTCTTGTAGTTTTATAAATGACTCTTCAACATTTAGTCTTTCCTCTAAATAAAAGTACTGAAGAAGAAAATGTTAAGGGAATCGAGTTTAGACAAACTGTTGGCACTATATCCTTTGACCATGATTGTAAGAATCTGATCCCAATATACCTTTTAAGGTCTTAATAACATTCTTTGTTTAATAAGTCATTAATTAGTTATTATTAGAAATGAACAATTTTTTCCAGTGAATATGAAATCCACCAAGAAATGCATTTTTTGGGCAGGGTGCACATTTTAGGCTGAATTTGCAAATAGTTTCAGCCAAAAACCCTCCACCATGGAAAACAAGTAAAAAATGTTGAGATGTTTCATTTTGACATTTTTGAAACAAGCCGTTTTGATATTTTGTTTTGTAAAAACTTTTTTAAAATGTCAATTTGAAACATTTTGTTTTGAAAATATCATTTTGAAATATCATAATGTCATCTTGAAACAATGTTTGAAGGGTGTTCTTTGAAATGAATTAAAATTTTATTTTTCTTTTCGGCATAAAAAAAATTGTCATTCAGAATGAACAGATTTCTTTTTTTCTGGATTTTTCATTTTGTCCACTAAACTGAAAAATCAATTATTTGCTTAGCTCTAGTAGCAGAATTCAAAGAGAGAGGGGATGAAATGATGAATGACAGGCAAGGAAGATGTTAATGTCTACATGTTGTAGATACTAAGTCAGAAATATATTAGTTTTACTATGTAGGGAAAAACCCATTCAAATAAAATCATTTTAATTGTAGGGCAGATGGATGAAAATTATCTGTTTTGCTGTTGACTTGAGTGAGGCCAAGATTCCGCCCTATTCCAGTAGTATTGGCTATTTTTTGCTGCCAGCATAGACCTGGTGTCTAGGTTCATGTACCTTATATACTATTGTTTCCCCTCTGTGAAAGCAGATGTCGGTGCCTTGCAAATCACTTTAACAGTGATACAGTCTGGATTATTCCTTGTTTATTGTACAATATTTAAACCACTCCTTGAACAGAGGAGGTCACAAACACCAGGAAGACAATCCCTTTTTTCAGATCGTTCAGCCCAAACACTAATGGCCAATTCTCAGGGAGCAGCTCTACCTCAAGAATTAACGCTTGTTAGAGAGGATTAAGTCAGAGACCAAACTCCCTTGCTGCTTGCCACAGTTTCCCTAAAGGTGCCTGTGCATCAGAAAACCAACAGCACTATATCTTATTACAAGACTAAAATTTGCTTCCATGCTAAGAAAAATTGCTTGACAGACTATGTATAATAGTTCCATCAGGAGGCTCCTGCTCTAAAGTGCATTATTTCTCTAAAAATATTTGTGCTTGATTTTTACATCACAAGCCAAATCATGCATTCCTTGCACGAGCACAACACCCATTGAAATGTACATTAATTCCACTGGTGATTGGTTATCACCTCACTTTACTGTTGTTTTAAGTTCTTGTACAGTACATGAGTACAAATAGCTTTAGTGAAACACAGAAGAGAGCAGTTTGGGCCAAATCCTGCTCACTGGACTTCAACAGCACTTCTCATATGTGTAAGATGGTTGTGTCCTTCATGCAGAAAACTATCATCACAACTGGCACTAGTCTGTACCTTTATTGGCAGCATTAGCAAAAAAGCCAAAGATTTAATGTAACTGAAATATTCTTGTAATCCTGGATTTAATCTCCCTTTCCTATCCTCCCCCCCCCAAAAAAGTGCCCAATCAAATTATGTGCTGCCTGATCTTTAAATGATCTGTGGATAAATGAAAGATTTCAGACTCCAGGCTGTCAGTCTGGCACCTTTCATGAGCACTAAATATACTTTAAAATATGGAGTAATGTGTTAATTTTAGCATGAAATTCATGTAGATTGGATAGTGGTTCTACCAGTTGGCCAGACCTTAAAGTGATTGTAGTCAAATCTGATTTGACGTTTTGAAACAGTTTATTTTCAGACAAAGATCACTACAACAAAAAGGGAATAGGGGATGATGGAAATTTCAAAAGCAAACTGTAGGCAGCCAGGAAATAAGTTTAGACAGGAGTCCCCCAAAAAGCAAACTAAAATATTCCTCCTAAGACTTTTCCCTGAAAGGAAAGATCTTATGAGAGGATTTGAGAGTAGAAGGTATTCAGCACCCTGCAGGATCTGTTCCATCTAACTGTCTGATAAACCCTTCCCAATTTAAGTCAAAACATGCCTGTGGTTTATTGTATCTGTGTCAGAACCCGGTCACATGGGCTTGAGGACCCGGAAGTTAAAAACATTTGGGTTGATACGAATCCAGTTTCCCATGGCTGAATCTCATTTTGAACCTATTAGGAAAATTCAGTGCTGTTCTGTCCCGTTGTCATATATTTGATAGAAAAGGAAGAGGGAAGTATTATTATTATTACTATTATTTATTTGTATTACCATTAGTCCTGGACTAGGGCCTCATTGTGCTAGGTGCTGTACAAATAGAACAAAAGGAAGTAGTAATGAGCAGCCTTTAGATCTGATTTAACAAATCTGATATTTTTTTAAATAAAATATTTGATCTCTCTCTCTCTTAATTATTTAATTATTACTATACTGTCAATTGGAAACACAGGAGGAATCCCATGTGACACCCACCATAACTTGCCCCAGGTAATCCATCTTAATAGAACAATTTGAACTTTGACTGTACACAGCAGCCCAACCAAGGCCTTAGATATTCAGCTATTATAACAGAGTTGACAGATAAAATATATTGCTCTATTGGGGTGAGACCTTTTCAAAACATGTGGAGTGATATACTGGGGGAGAGGAGACACTTGATGGATGCCATCTTGGCCAATGCAATGGGGGACCTCCAGAGGTAAAAGCATGAGCTGTTACAGCTTGAACTCAAGACTCAAGACTTTAGTTGGGGGCTATAACAACTCATCCTCTGTGTATTGGCACAGCAGGAGACTTGCAATGCACACTCACCAGTGGGTTACACACAAGTACCATAATTCTAGAAGAGCCTAAATAGTGTAAATCAGAATTTGTGTCAATCTTATCAGCCTTTTCCTTGCTTTGTAGGCAATGTATATTCTCTGCACAAGCAGGCCCAGATATTTTCATAGAGCTTTAGCCTTTAAAAAAAGATTTATTCTAGTCTATAAATGGAAATTAACAAAATCTGAAGGAAACATTTTACTGAATTTACTGAAATATGAGAGCTGTGGCTGCTGCTAGAAATGTGATTAAAAAATTCAAATTTTCAAAGAACCAGGCCATCACTGTGAGGCAAATGAAACTGAGCTGCTAATAACACCAGACATTACCTCTGTGTTGCTTCTATCTTTCTTTTTTTATATCTTGCTTCACTTGAATATGGAGATATCCTATGTGATTGAACTATCCAATACTGAAGAGTCAGCACTGCCGCAGCAGTTGAAAGAACTACATTGAGAACTTTATTATGTTCATCTGAAAAGCAAAATCAGTAATTATGAACAACTTACAGGACAGCTGACTGTAGTTAAATCATTTGCGTGTGATACACCCACAATCTTAAAATGCTCTAATATATAAAAACACACTCAGCAGCTGCAGCACTTCTATTCTGAATGTGACTCTCCTAAGTTTATAGGAGCTCTTTGGTTAGGAGCTTGTATATGTCCTTTGGTAAGGAAAAAGGTTAACTTTTCCTCTTCCTTTTTGCTACCAGCCAGGACCCTGATCCTCAAATGGAGCTGAGAATTGCACAGCATAACTCAGGAAGAGTGGTTTCCTGACCCCAGACTGGTTGTATTCTAGTCCATTTCCCTGGTGTGAACCAGAGCATCAGGAGGGCTGGTCCAATTGGTCAAAGGTGCCAAGAGGCTGATTCCTGGTAGCTAGGGATCACGAGGGTAAAAGGAATCCCCAGCCATATCTCCTATACCAGCTACATGGAAGGGGGTTGCATAAGAGTTATTACACCAGTTCTATGCCACTGGAGGATCTCCATACATTGCGCTATCATCCTATTGACAGCAAAGCAGCCACAGAGCTTCTGAAGCTTGGAGCCTTGAACTATATCTAGAGTGGGATTAGGTCAAAAACTAATGGCAACAGGAATAGGAAAAAATTAGCCCTAACATGAAAAAAACCTAATGGCAACAGGGATAGAAATTAAATTAATGGAGATATCCTATTTCCTAGAACTGGAAGGGACTTTGAAAGGTCATTGAGTCCAGCCCCCTGCCTTCACTAGCAGGACCAAGTACTGATTTTGCCCCAGACCCCTAGGTGGCCCCCTCAAGGATTGAACTCACAACCTTAGGTTTAGCAGGCCAATGTGCAAACCACTGAGCTATTAGATCAAACACAAAGTGTACTATCAGTTTAATATCTGCTTTGTCCTCTGCCAGTGAATGATATCATGGGAAGGACTTGATGGTCAAACAAAGTTTCTTTCTTAAACTGCCAGGATCTTCTGGGTCAAATTCTGAGGTGAGTCTAATTCAGGATAGACTTTAAGTACTGTAAGACTAGAAAGAGTCTAAATGGATGTAGATTACATCTTCTTCTTGTCCCCTCATGATACATTGCACTAACTTATGCTTTTTCTAGACTCAACTTTGACTTCACTATGGAGGCCCACATCCACCTGCCAATACGTAACTTACTCTCACACCCGCTTATTAAACACTGTCTGAATTTGCCCCACTCTAACAGTGCATAAAGTTGTCTAAGTTGGTGTAACTCACTTGCTAAGGGGCCAGAATGGAGGTGTGTAACTAGAATAACAGACCACTACTACGTTAAGGTTTGCCTTCTTCTAGATCCTGAGTGTCCAAGTTATACCAGCCTACAACCCATTAAACTCACCTGCACATCAATACCTGGGTGTCAGCAGGTATGAGGGAGTCTGAGTATTGGGGGGTTCTTATTGAGTACACTGCCTTAAAAATCAGCTCTGCATTTCTTTCTGTGATCCTAAATGAAGATAACACAGGATGTCATCCTATGCTAGTTTGTTGCAGTGATGTTATTAATGTGTTTGGGATTATACATAGTGTTATTGATAAATAAAAAATAAATACATACATAAATAGGCAAGCAGAAATTTATAGACAGCACTAATTTGAGGGTTTATTGCAGGCAATAGGAAAGTAGCTATAGGATGATTATGATACATAAAGGGTGAGGGCATGAAGAGAGGGAGCTGGTAACTTTGTCATGAATATAAATGTTAATTCTTGTTTCATATTTTAAAATAATCATTAAGATTAAAATAAGCATAGATTTTAAAGTGAAGTCCCTAAGCCATTTGAAAATCCTCTTTCCATTGAAAAGGTGGTTATGCATGCAGTAGTCTTTAGAGAGCTTTGTGACTTAAATCACATAATCTTAGGGGACCCCAAACCTGCCTTTCTGCCAATAATGCACTCCAAAGTAGGGCAGGCTGGAAGGGCATTATCAGTTGTAAATTCAATCTCACTGTAGTTTAGCCACCCTATTCTTCTTCACTGGCAATTACACCATGGGAAATAACTACTTAAGTGGAATCCTGGGACTACTGTTACATTTTTCAAAAAACTGATTAGAACATACAAGACAGTGTTCAATTTAAACTTTCAAGTTTTAATTCACAACAACTTCATAGCAGCAATTTGACCTGAGAATGTATAGATGTTAACAGGTGGTGACTTACATTTTGAATTATTATTTGTGCTATTCATTTTTAGAACTATTTAGTATTTCTCAAGATGGAATTCTGGAAATCTTTGATGATAATTAGTGCTGGGTGAATAATTCATAATGGACAATTTGTTTGATGAATTTTGCCTTTTTTTCTGTTCATCATCTGTCCACAGGCAGATAACTTTTTTTTAAACATGTATTTGTTTAAACAGTTATTATCCAACCTGGAATCCACCTGGATTTCAACAATTTCCACCCCACAATCAACCTCAGCCTGGACCAGTCCACACAAGAGATCCACTTCCTGGACACTACAGTGCAAATAAGTGATGGTCACGTAAACACCACCCTATACCGGAAGCCTACCGACCGCTATACTTACCTACATGCCTCCAGCTTCCATCCAGGACACATGAACCATTGTCTACAGCCAAGCCCTAAGATACAATCAAATTTGCTCCAATCCCTCAGACGGAGACATACACCTACAAGATCTTTATCAAGCATTCTTAAAACTACAATACCCACCCGGGGAAGTGAGGAAACAGATTGACAGAGCAAGATGGGTACCCAGAAGTCACCTACTACAGGACAGGCCCATCACGTACAGCCCCCAGCTAAAACCTCTCCAGCACATCATCAACGATCTACAACCTATCCTGGAAAATGATCCCTCACTCTCACAGACCTTGGGAGGCAGGCCAGTCCTTGCTTACAGACAGCTCCCCAACCTGAAGCAAATACTCACCAGCAACTGCACCACAGAAACACTAACCCAGGAACCAATCCCTCTAACAAACCCTGTTGCCTACTCTGTGCCCATATCTACCCTAGCGACACCATCAGAGGACCCAACCACATGAGCCACACCATCAGGGGCTAATTCATCTGCACATCTACTAATGAGATATATGTCATCATGTGCCAGCGATGCCCCTCTGCCATGTACATTGGCCAAACTGGACAGTCTCTACGTAAAACAATAAATGGACACAAATCAGACATCAGAAATGGTAACATACAAAAGCCAGTAGGGGAACACTTCAATCTTCCTGGACATTCTATAACAGATTTAAAAGTAGCCATCCTTCAACAAAAAAAAACTTCAAAAACAGACTTCAAAGAGAAACTGCAGAGCTACAATTCATTTGCAAATTTAACACCATCAATTTGGGCTTGAATAGGGAGTGGGAGTGGCTGGCTCACTACAAAAGCAATTTTCCCTTTCTTGGTATTGACACCTCCTCATCAGTTATTGGGCGTTGACCACATCCACCCTGATTAAATTGGCCCTGTCAACACTGGTTCTCCACTTGTAAGGTAACTCCCTTCTCTTCATGTGTCAGTATATTTATGCCTGCATCTGTAATTTTCACTCCATGCATCTGAAGAAGTGAGTTTTTTACCCACGAACGCTTATGCCCAAATAAATCTGTTAGTCTTTAAGATGCCACCAGACTCCTATTATTATGTTGCTCCACAAGTAAAATCAATGAACATACTCAGAATAAAGCCCGATAAGATGATATAGGGTGAATATTTAGAGTTATTTCCATTAAGAAGAGATATTATTTTTTTAACCCATTTTTGGTTGCTATCTAGATGCATGCTAAATAAATCACCATGGTGAACCACCAGGTTCTGGACAACATTTGTGCTCAGTAAAACACCTTCACTTGTTCAAAACTGTCTGTGAACAATTCCTGGTGTGAGCAAATGTAAAGTACTTGGAGAAACTTTGAGTATGACACAAAAATGCTATATACAACCACATTTTATTCTAGTACACGATTAAGGTTTTTTAGGTACCAGGAAATAGGCACCCATATACCTTTGATTACAATGTATGCCAAACATTTTTTTCACAGCTAATAAGAATAAAAAAAGAGATGAATCTTACTGAATGAAATGCTATACAAACATATTGAAAAATAATTTTATGAATGATCTATATCAGTGGTTCTCAAACTTGTTCCGCCACTTGTGCAGGGAAAGCCCCTGGCAGGCCGGGCCGGTTTGTGTACCTGCCGCATCCACAGGTTCGGCCGATCCCGGCTCCCAGTGGCCGCGGTTCGCTGCTCCAGGCCAATGGGAGCTGCTGAAAGCCGCAGCCAGTACGTCCCTCGGCCCGTGCTGCTTCCAGAAGCCCCCATTGGCCTGGAGCAGCGAACGGCGGCCACTGGGAGCCAGGATCGGCCAAACCTGCGGACGCGACAGGTACACAAACCGGCCCGGCCCGCCAGGGGCTTTCCCTGCAGAAGCGGTGGAACAAGTTTGGGAACCACTGATATATATAATTGTTTAGTCACCTAAACATAGTTTTACTCACTCAGAATTCCAACGTTTTTGTAGATTCAGCACCAGGGGAAGTGCCATGGGAATTTAACTACCATGAGAATGTCAGGGGTTAAATTGGGATCTGAGACACAAGTTCACGCTTAATCACCTTTATTTATACAATTTTAGACAGAATTATTGTCATGTATACTATCTGAAGATACATTTATACCAGACAATAATAACAGACATGATAGAATGGGAGAGGCCCAAATTACCACATTCTGTGCCACCAGGAATTTGCAACATTCTACCTTCCATCAGAGGATGGTCATCGCCTCCTCTGATCTCCTAGTCTGGTCCTTCAGTATCGTCCTTCAAATAATTTAAAAAATCACTATCAAAGTCTTTAATCTTATCATTTAGCAACCCTTCATTTTATATTTCACTGTTATGTCACCCTATTCTACCCCCTTAATCTAGTTTGCAGAGAAGAGGGAGCTAAGGAAAACACGGCAATTCTTTAATGTCAACATTTCTTATCTTCTTTAAACCTGGGTTTTCAAAAACCTTTTTCATGCAAAGTCCAGTTTTGTTAGTGAATTATTAAAAAAAAAATTGAAATTGCTCTATGTTGCATTTTGAGGGGTGTCTGAATCGTCAGCCCTTTATATTTAGTTGATTTTAATGGTATTCCAAAAAGTCTTATGGCTTGTTTACATGAATAATTAGACCATGGCAAGCTGGGGTATGAATCTGCCCTGCTCTAGCCTGCGACAGCTAACTCTCTGTGTGCATCTTGCTGACGTGTGCTAATAGTTTGTTAGAGAGGTTTGACCTAATCCCACTTCAAAGCTTATGTCTACATTTATGGTGGCATGTAGAATACAGACACGGTGTACCCCCTTCTTGCAGGTATAAACAGTCGTGTAGACACTATAGGCAGCTTAGGCATGTAGAGTAGAGACACACCTGAACCTTACGGTATGCACCCAACATGGGTCTCTACACACCCAAAGAGTGCCTCCTATGTCTACACTGCTAAAAATAGCATCCCCCTGCCTCTTATGCTGGAGCCTTTTCCCATTGCAGTGAAAGTGGGAAAGTAGCAGGGAAAGGTTTCAGCAGCTCTGCACGGCCAGAACATTTTCCTGCTGCCTCCCCCCTGCCAGAGCCTTTCACTGTCATGTGTAGTTGCACACTACAGTGTGGACGCAGCCTGCTTTACACTGCGTGCTGTCACAAGTGTAGACAAGGTAAAAGAGGACTAGCTCAAAGTGCTTTAACAAACTGTTACTGCATGTCAGCAGGGTGCACATGGTCTATTAGATCACAGCAGACTAGTGTGGGGTAGATTTCCACCCCAGTTTACTGCAGTCTGTTTTCATGTAGACAAACTAGAGTAAGGCTACATAGCTATCACTGGGTATGACTGCATCTCAGTTAGACATACCTGAGCTATCTTCAATCTAGCTAGCCTGGGTCCCAGAACAATCTGTGGCAGCAGAAGTTTGAGTGTGTGGGCTTTTCAAACCCACTCAGAACCCAGGGTAATTACTTGCACTACCACAGCTTCAAACTTCTGGGACCTATGCTAGTTAGATTACAGTGAACTCAGGTATGTCCACTTGATCTGCAGTCACACCCAGTGATTGAAGTCTAGACATGCCCTTATTCTCCTCTCACTTGAACCAGTTTTACCATTGACTCTAATGGAGTTACTCCTGATTTACAGGCATCTGAGAGGAGAATCAGTCCCAGTATATCCATGTTTACTATATTATTAAAGGACAGTATTAACAGTTGTAATTGTGCAACATTTTATAATAGTGTGGTAGCAATATCTATTAGTTTTTGATCCAGTCAATGTGTTACTTGTAACACACATGTAAAATTATTTTTAAAAGCTGGATCTAATCACCTCAATATTTATTCGAGGGTAAGCAAATCCTATTTATTTGTAAAATACCATTTTGTAAATTTCTTGCCACCAAAGTGATGGTATAATCCACCATCTCGGGGCTGTGTACACAGATAATTCATTTCCTAATTTGATGTGTAGGTGTCTCACAGGTAAAAACAAAGAAAAATGAAGCATAAATAAATTCTGCGTATACTCAAGCAGGGAGCAGCTGTTGTGTAAGGAGTAAAATCTGCTATAACACTATCAGTAAAAAAAGGTCAGGGGTTTGATTCCTAGCCTTAACACACCCATGTCACCAAACCCATCTGTGTCAAACCCTCCAGGCAAGGCTCTTCTATTGCTGAATGGCATTTGGCCAGTCAGCAGTGAAATGGGTACCAGCAAGAGCCAAATAAAGCAACAGGAGATCATTGGCCCAGAACTCAGTTGATATCCTGGAGGCCTCCTGGCTTAGGGGCATTTGTGAGCAGGAGATTTTCACCACATGTTTCTGTCATAACACAGCATGCCTGGGTCCATTTGTAAAATAAACACATTGGTTGCAAAAACAGTTTGCAAGAAAGCTGCTCGTTATACACTGTAGTAGAGAATCATCAGTATAAATTCTGGCTCTTCACACTATTTAAGATAAAGCATTTCTGGCTGGCTTTTAAATGTGAACCTTTAAGAAGACGTTATTAAAGTGATGAATTTAAACAAAGAAAGCATTCAGTATGGGATTGTTATTATGTTGCCAGTGCTACAGTTGCCAAAACTTTAGTCCTTGTAATGGCAATTTATTGTGTATGCTCCTGAGAGAGAATGGCAGATACAAGAATTGGAGCTGCTTATATAATTTGCTCATGGGATGAAGGGTGGGATATCTGGTAATTTAGGCTTTGTCTACACTACCACTTTTGTCGGCAAAACTTTTGTTGGTCATCGGTGTGAAAAACACCCACTCCCCCCAACAGATGTGTTTCACCGACAAAAGCCCCGGTATGGACAGCACTTTGTTAGTGGGAGATGGGGTGGTTTAATTATGCTGGTGGGAGAGCGCTCTCCCGTCGGCATAGAGTGGCTACATGGGAGACCTTACAATGGCGCAGCTGTAGCGGTAGACATAGCTTAAGTTTGTTGCATGATAATCCACTGCATTGGGAAATTGTTACTATACAGCTCAGATATTAGTTGTCACAGAGACATTAAACAATGAAGAGTTTGGCCCTGACAGCAACACATTTAAAAACATGCTTAACTTTTAGCACATGAGTATTCTCATTGAAGTCCTTTGCTGGAGTGGAGTCTTAAATTGGGAAAGGCCACACCAGTATTTTATCTTAATTAAGTCAGCTATTTTTAAACAGTATTTTTGTTTTTAAAAATATTCACTGACAATTTCTATAATTGAAGATACACTTAGAAAAATGGAAACTCTGAATCCCTAACAGTAGAAAACAGGGCAGAAAAAAATCTACAAAATAGACAGAGATCCTGAGCTGTTGTAAATTAGTGTAGCTCCATTAAGTCTGAGTATCTAGCCCATAGGATTTGCCATTAAAATAGTTTCTCAGCTGAATGGAAGAAAAGGAGAGAGAAATATACATAAGGGATCTTAGTGTACTGAGAATCCCATCCATAATATCTGGGACTCTATTAACTCTTGACTGAATAAACAATATGATAAAAGATATATATTCAAATTTAAATTAGGTCACTGAGAATAATATTTTTCACATTATTCTTATCCATTTTATAACATTTTCATTGTTTAAGAGTAACAGCTGATGAAGTGGTGGGAAAACTGAGCATGAATGGACAGTAAAAATTCTGCGTTCTGCTGCAGCCTCTAATGTTATGTGCACTGTTTCTTTAAATCTCTAGCTGGAAGTCAAATTGATGTGTGTATGGAGGGGGGAGAATAGGCATCGTTCTAGGCAGAGGCTTTTAAGTGAAGCAGAGAGAGCAGCTTTGGGCATAGTACTGTTTCCTTATTCTCATGAAGTTCCTTGATCAGTGTTAATAGAAAATGATGTTTTGTGATTCCTTATCAATGCCACATGACATGGTGCAGTATACCGAGATGCATACGTTTACCAAAAGGTGTAGAGGTGTAGGCAGTCTGAAGGCAAAGCTGTCTTCAGAATCAAACTAATCTACTTAGCACAGGTGTTCCCAAACTTCATTGCACCACGACCCCCTTCTGACAACAAAAATTACTACAGGATCCCAGGAGGGGGAACAGAAGTCTGAGCCCAACAATGCCCTGCCACACCCGGGCGGGGGGAGGGAGGGAGGGAGCAAAGCCAAAGCCCCACTGCCCCAGGCCTGGGGGCTAAAGCCAAAGCCCCAGGGCTTCAGCCCCAGGCAGGGGGCCTGTAACCTTAGCCCTGCGACCCAAAGCTGAAGCCCTTGGGTTTGGGCTTTGGCCCTGGGCCCCAGCAAATCTAAGCCAGCCCTGGCAACCCCATTAAAATGGGGTCGTGACCCACTTTCAGGGGCCGCTCTATGTTTTTTGCTGCCCCAAGCATGGCAGTCAGGCGGCCTTTGGCGGCATGCCTGCAGGCGGTCTGCGGTCACTCCTGCGGCTTCGGCATACCTGCCACCGAATTGCCGCTGAAACTGCGGAACCGGCGGATCTCCCGCAGGCACGCCACTGAAGGCCGCCTGACTGCCGCCCTCACAGCGACCGGCAGGCCGCCCCCCGCTGCTTGCCACCCCAGGCACGTGCTTGCTGTGCTGGTGCCTGGAGCCGCCCCTGCCCACTTTGGGGTCCTGACTCACAGTTTGAGAACTGCTGACTTTGCATAACATGAAGAAAAGTTTCTCCCTCCAAACTTCAAATTCCATTAAAAATATCACAAGGACCAACATATAAAATATAGAGGGAAAGGTATACTCTTAAAAAAATCACAAATGTGCAAATCAATGAGTCTGAGATAAATGGAACAATTTAAAGAATGGCACTATATTACAAGCTTTTTCTGTGAAAACAGTGATTAAGTACTAGCCTACACGATTAAAAAAACTGCTGAAAAGAAATAATTTCTGCAGTAAAAAAGCCTGACATTGTTATTTGGGAGACTAACGAGGAGGTTAAGTAAGAATTTGTTTCTATCACAAATCATTATATAAGTCCCAGCTTACTAAAAATAACTTGGAGCTGCTCAAAAATCTAAAATTACTTACATTATCCTCAGTACAATGTGAACCTTTTAATAGGAGCATAGAACTAAAAAGAACTAATTAATACATTAAAAAAAGTATTCTATCAGGTAAAGCAGCCAGCCCAAATGGGTTCACAGCAAAATTTTATAAGCCATTAGCCTCCAAAAATTATCCCTTTTTGGTGTTTAATAATATTTTCCCCATGGGAAAATTCTTTCCTCTATGTATGATGTTCATATCACAATATGCCTTAAAGGAGGTCACCGAATAGATGAATACTTCAGCTATAGACATTTCTCATTATTAAATATTGACATATTATGACCCTCAGACGGGAAGAGGTAATTTCCATCCTTATTGACAACGATTGAGTAGTGTTCATATGGAGGTGGCATCCAATGAACAGTGTGTGCATGGTGATACATTTAGTTGGTTCTTCTACTAAGACTCATGCAACTCTCTCATCAGAAGCAGAAAAAGCATTTGACTGGATTGAGTGGCGATACTTATTTCATACACTATCAGCAATGACCCCTGTGCACCCCATAAGTGCTGTGTATGGGCTGCACTAGGGGAATGGGCACATAAGGATTCCTGTTCATCCCTTATACATCTCTCACTCTTAGTTCCCACTTTGCAAGTGGGCTGGAGGCCAGATCTACATTTATGTGCATCCACTGACCCCATTATCACATAAACCTTGCTTGGAGGGACATTATTCAAGCTTGATTTGTAGAACTAGGAAATGTTGTTTATTTTCTGCGTTCCTCTTTCATTTAGCTTCAGAAACTTTGGCCCAGATCTAACAGTCTCACAAAATGAATAAATAAATATAAATATGTAAATTAAAAAAATTAAGGTTGCTAACACCAAACATTATCATTTTATATCTGTGTACACAGACAAAACACTCATGTTACTGTGGGAAATGGAAGTTACTGTATTATAACTATTACTGACAAGGAATATAGAAAGTCTTCTGGGTATAACATAAATATCAAGAAATTTAATATCATGATTCTGAGCCAGGGACATGGGGAGAATAGGTACATCAGGATCCCTTGTTGGACTATATTTCCCAAGATGAACTCAGGGTCATATGACTTACCCAATGTACCATGGAACTCAGTCAACTGGGTCTACATTGCATTGCGGTGATATAGTTCTCCAAGAAGTCCAGGCCAGAGGATACAATGCGGGGGGGGGGGGGGGGGGGGGGGGGGGGGAGGGGGGGGGGGGGGGGGAGGGAGGGTGGGGGAAGGGACTACAAGTGTTATAAAGCAAGGCACTACGGAAATGCAGTTCATGGATTTTTCAACTGATTCAAATGAAATGGTTTGGGTCACTTCAGTAAAATGAAATATTCTGATTTGGGTTGATCTGACCTGAAACAAAATAATTCATTTTAATTATCCCAACAGAAAAATCAAAAAAAAATTCAGCAAAATTTAAATTTTCTGAAGGAAAATTTCAGATGTGCTGAAACTGCATTTTTATTGGAAAGTCATTCCAATGGAAAATTCCCAGCCAGCGCTAGGAAATACCACCCACTGGCTTTTTGTTCCTTGGCAATTTGTAATATTTACAACTATAATTGTATCATTTCCTCGATTTCCTTGACTCCATTACTTTTGCTTCTGCCCTAACACACTTCTACCACTTTCACCACACTTATTTATTTGTATTACAGTAATGCCTAGTAACTTCAAACTGAGATCAGTGGCCCGTTCTGCTGAACGCTATACATCATACAGTTAAAGATAATACCTGTCCTGGAGAGCTTACAATCTAAACAGACAGAGAAAGAGTGAGAAGGCAAACAGAGGTGTTCACACAGATCACACAGCAGGTCAGTGGCATAGACTAGAATGCAGGCACAGAAGCTGAATCACAGTCCAGTAAATTATCCTGTCTCTCCTGTTTAGTCCTTTGCTATTTTTTATGCTTCACTTCCTCATAAATATTTGAAAAATCTACATGTGCACTATTACTAGTCACAGTTGCCAATGTTTTTAATCTTTATTAATGCTATGCAAGGAAGCACTAACATGTAACTAAATGCTAAACTGTCTAGAAGTAGGAAACAGTTTCTCTCACTGAAGCTTTTAGTCTTGGGAAAGGGATTTCAATTACAATCTGAACCTTTCTCACACTGTTAGACATCACATACGGCACGAACAATGCTCCACCTTCCCTGTCTATCCTGGGCTGCTTTTTGCATGTCCTCCATGTTGTTAGGTCCCATACGTTTTCCCTCTCTGAATAGTGTTTGACAAAGGGATTCTTTTGGTCGGCCCCTTTTGTGTGTTCCTTCAGTTGCCCAATGGCACATCCGCCAAGGCATATCCTATGACTTCATTCTAAACACATGTCCTAAATATTTCCATTTTCTTTTCTGAATAACTTTAGAGAGAAGAGCTTGTTAAATTCTCAGTTAGAAGCAGGAGCAAAACAATATAAACCACAAAGCAGGCATGATCACTGACAACCTACTCAGACATGAATCATAGTAGTACAGTGCATGAGGGATTTTTGGTTCTTATTTGGCATAGAAGACAATCCTCCTTGAAGATGAGAAACACAAGCAGGGCCGGCTCTAGGATTTTTGCCGCCCCAAGCAGAAACAATTTTGGCCGCCGTCCCCCCCGTTTTTTTCTTACCCCACCCCCGGCCCCGCCTCAGCTCCGCCCCTTCCCCAAATCCCCAGCCCTGCCTCCTCCCCCCAGGCTCTCAAGCCTAGGAGGGAGGGGGAGAAGCGGCGCGTGCGCCGCGGCTGCTCGGGATCTCCCGCTCCCTCCCAGGTTTGAGAGCCTGGGAGGGAGGGCGAGCAGCTGTTTCGCGCGCCGTGGCAGCAGCGGAGGTGAGCTATGGCGGCCGGGGCACATTTTTAGGGGCGGCATTCTGGCGCCGGCCATGCTGCCCCTAAAAATGTGCCGCCCCAAGCACCAGCTTGTTTTGCTGGTGCCTAGAGCCGGCCCTGAACACAAGTATGAATTTTCATAATGTAAGTGACCTGTGGACAAGAAGCAATTGAACTAAGTTATCTTTCATTTTAATTGTTAAAACTGGGAGCCAAATGGCATGGTTTTAAAATTATGCTAAATTATGACATCCACAGGGCCAGAGGTAGGCCAACATTCAGGGCTTATGAAAATCCTACCCTGCAAATGGTATATGTCTAGAGGAGATTTTTGTCTCCACTCTAAAGATATTGAGCTGGGAGGTAAACAGAACAGAAAGGCAATAAAAAGAACAGACAATAGAAGTTTCAGGCTAGTCAGAAACAAAATGGTATTTTTCGGACAGGAATTGTGGAACAAAACAAGAGATAGACTACTTTAACAAAAATAATCTAACTTCAGTAAATGTATCACACTCCACTTTTTACTTCTACTGGTATGGTACTTCTACTGGTCTGATATTTCAGTTGTGTGTCATTGTGCTGAGAGGACCATGAGGAAATATTTACTGTAAGCTACTTCAATCTTTTGTTATCTCTCCTTCTTGTAATACAGCAAGCCACTCTTAAGAGGAAAAGCTCTGAAATTTTCAGATGCGCCAGCTAAAGTGGGAATGGGATCACACACTCTCAACAAATCTTTGACTGAATCAGTGCAGATTCTACCATTCAGAAAAAGACAAAACAAACATGTTACTTTGTCAGTCAGGAGTGCAATGTGTCAAATGTGTTGTACACTGTTTCTAGAGTCTACAATACTTTCAAGTGAGAGGATGGCATCTGGGCATATTTCTGTACTCTAATTGATTATAAGATGCACCCCTTCATTTTAGAACCAAATTCCATGCTGAAAGTGAATTTAAAATATTATTGACAATTCAGAAATACTAAAATCATAACACTTTTCATGAAGAGTCTTTGTCATTTACTTTCAAAGGTAGGTTGAAAGTTATGTCAGGGGAAAGGGTTAATTGTTCTCTATCTTCACTGATTAATTTTAGGTCTAATGAAGGTAGAATGTTTAGGACCATCTCCGATTTTATGATTTCAGTTAGATACCCACAATTCACTGTGATAACATTTAGATGTGTAACTACCTGGTTTTATATATAAAGTTGTATACAAATTTCTGGTTTATATTATTTTATATGTACAGTATTAATTAATATACATATTGTAACAATGTAAACAAAGCTATATTTTAAGACCTAAGCATAAAGGGTTGGAGTCAAGATTGACATTTCACCCATAATTCTGCTTTTCCTTTATATGTTCAGCTTCTGACTTTTGAATAATTGGGTCTCAATTTTTGAGTAACTAGTGATTTTGGGTGTCTTAGCTTTTGGGTGGCCAATTTGAGACTCTTTAAAGGGGTCTGAGTCTGACCATCAGAGAGTGGATGTTCTCTACTTCTCAAGAGCTGAGTCATTTAAGGGCTGGTCTACACCCAGCCGCTAGTTCGGCGGCTGGGGATCGAAGTTCTGGGTTCGACTTATCGCGTCTGGTCTGGACGCGATAAGTCGAACCAGGAAGTGCTCGCCGTCGACTGCGGTACTCCAGCTCAGCGAGAGGAGTACCGCGGAGTCGACGGGGAGCCTGCCTGCCACGTGTGGACCGCGTCTGAACCGCGGTAAGTTCCAAGTAAGGTATGTTGACTTCAGCTACGTTATTCACGTAGCTGAAGTTGCGTACCTTACTTCGACTTGGGGGGTTAGTGTAGACCAGGCCTAAGATAGTTCAAGCTGGGTTCCCAAAAGCTGAGGCACCCAAAAATCACTGTTCACTTTTGAGGATTTAGGCCTTGATTTCTTAAATTTACCATTAATGATTGTTTTTTGCTAGAAATATCATACTGCTAGAATGCTTGAAGAAAAAGATACCTTGACTTTTTGATGAATTCAAGATTTTCACCCAATACATGAGAGAGATCTAACATATGTTTTTGTCTTAAAGGCTGTGGCCTAGTATATTAATTTAGATAGGTGCAAATCCATAGAAACTGCAGATCTTGACAAACCTTGACTGTGGATTTGCAAGGAGTTGTGAACATGGATAAAATGGGTTCCCTCAAAACTAAGTCTTTTTGAATCCACCAGAATAATTTCTGATCTAAGAATTTGCACACCCATTTCAACTGAACTTAGAAAGGTCTGCATAGCTCTGTTCTAGTATATATCCATCTATATCTTTCTATATCTATTTAAAATGTGCTGAATTAGCCTACTACTGTAATAGTTCAGGGATCAGACACTACTCTTTCTACTATGAAATCTGGCACAATAAGATTAAATTTTATCCCTTGAATAAATTCATGAATTCTCCTGAAACATCTTGGATCAGATCCTGATCCCCAGTGTGGCTGCCATGCACCCATCTATGGACATAAAACATCCATAACCCAGGTTAGTTGGCTTCCTGAGTATTTTTTCTGGCAAATGACAATCCCTAGGTTTCATAGACCCAACATAGATAGCTCTACCTCATCTTCTCCCTTCCCTTCTCCTGGGAGAATAGGGAAAGACCAGAATGTTATTTTGCTCCAGCGATCCCCTGTTGCCAGAACAGCCCCTTGTCAGCTGTTAAAACTTGGTGCAAGTTATAGGAGTCATAGGGCTACTCTAGTACTCTGACTTGTACTTCGAGCCAAACTGGCCCCAGGACAAGTCAGGGAGAAAGAAAAGGGAACAGGAAATGACATCCCTGTTGAGGTCCTGCTAGATACAAGGAACTAGTCTCTTGAGAATATTATTTTTGCATACAAAGACTTACGAAGGGAAATGAAGTGACAACAATGTGCTCATATAGGAACTTAGACATCCAGCTATCCAGTTTATGTGCACAGACCTCATTTTATGCACCAATGTGAGTTCTGTGACATTTAAAATTTGGTTACCCCTAAGCACGTCTAAATATTTTGGCATGAGCTCTTAGAACCTGATTTTACAGACTTCAGCAGGACCATCTGCGTGAGTAAGGATTAATCTTTTGGTTCACAGGATCAAGCCCTTAGAGTCCCCTTTCAATAATTAATACACAAATAACTTATAAAACATTAAAAATGTGATCAAGAAATTGACATCTGCACACAACAGATTCAAGTTACTTTACATTTTACTTTACAACATTTTAAATAAAAACTTCATAAACAATTAGTCCACATTAAGTCCAAATTGCATGCAATTTTATGTAATTTTTTTGTTAAAAATTGAGTGGCAAAATTGGTTTGAAATCATCAAAATGATTTTTAATGTAAAGTGACTGAATGAATATTTTAAAAATGAAATGAAAAAATACACTAAGTTGAGATCACGTGTGGCTAGTGTTCAGCCTGGATGTTTGTTTGTTTCTTTAATTACCATGGATTTCTAAGCTTCCAAAACCAGATTTCTGATAAAAATATAAACCCATGTTCTTTTCCAGGGACACACACACTCTGTCTCTCTGATTGGTGTGGATTGGAAATAGTTTTTACAAACATCGAAAAACAGCACTTTTTACAAACAGAGTTTGTACAACACAATAGGGCCCAACTGAGTTGTGACTGTTAGGCACTACCATAATGTCCATGATAAATTATAATAAATAGCAGTAAAACTTTAGGTGGTGTGTTGCTAACAAGGAGTGGCATGGACAGAAATATATGGCATAGTATTTTTGCTAGAAGAGATCGTCAAAGGACAGTATTAATTTATTAGTTTTCTAATATGAGTTATCCTTATTTTATCTATATTTTGTTTTGTCTACATTTAGTGAACACTTGTAAAAACATTAAATATATGAGCTTCCCTAGCCTCCAAATGATATACCCTAATCCTCTTTTGAAGGCTGACAGATTGTGTTACTAATTGTGCCAGCTTCAGTTGTCTGAGTTTTATGGTTTAAAAACTATGGGTGTTTACTTATGCCGGGTTTTATGTTTCTGTTTAGAACACTCAGTCCCACATGGAGCTACGTGAAACAAAACGACCATACAAAGCAAGTCCATGGCAGCAACTGAAACAGAGACAATAAAGTGGAATTTATAACTATTTTTCACCACAGTTTTTGGTGGGAGGAACTGATCTTTTAAAAGGAGCATTTTCTATTTGTAATTGAAGCCAGGAACATTTGTTTATGACATCAAACTGCTCCTTTAATTTTTGTTCTCTTTGTATC